>NC_092175.1:8817121-9549621 GCF_045791955.1 Oncorhynchus clarkii lewisi
CCACATTTTAAAATCCAGTTTATTGAGTGGCCCCCAAACCTCACTTCCATAAAGTGCTATTGGTAGGATTACACTGTCAAATATTTTAGTCCAAATTCTAATTGGGATGTTGATTTTGAATAATTTCATTTTTATTGCATACATTGCTCTGCGGGCTTTTTCTTTGAGTGCCTTCACTGCCATATTAAAGTTTCCCGATGCAGATATGGTCAGACCAAGGTAGGTGTAATTTTTTGTGTGTTCAATTAAGGTGTTGTTCAGGGTGAATTTACATTTTTGTTTCTGACATCTGGGTTTTTTTTGGAAAATCATGATTTTAGTTTTTTGGAAATTTACTGCCAGGGCCCAATTATGGCAATATTGCTCCAGAATATTAATGTTTTGTTGAAGACCTTCTTTGGTTGGTGATAGAAGTACCAAGTCATCAGCATATAGCAGGTATTTCACCTCTGTGTCAAATAGTGTGAGTCCTGGGGCTGGAGATTGGTCCAACATGTCTGCTAATTCATTGATATAAATGTTGAAAAGATTTGGACTCAAATTGCAGCCTTGTCTCACACCTCGACATTGTGAAAAAAATTCTGTTCTTTGGTTTTTGATTTTTATTGCACACTTATTTTCTGTGTACATACATTTTATTAAGTCATACACCTTACCACCAAGCCCACTTTGTAGAATTTTGTAGAATAGCCCTTCGTGCCAAATCGAATCAAATGCTTTTTTAAAGTCAATAAAGCAAGCAAAGATTTTGCCCTCTTTTTTTTGGTGGACGTGTTTATTAATTAGTGTGTGTAAGGTGTATATATGGTCAGTAGTGCGATGGTTAGGGAGAAAGCCAATTTGACATTTACTTATTACATTTTTTTCTTGAAGAAAGGTTTGAATTCTTGAATTCAAAATGCTACAGAAAATCTTTCCCAAGTTACTGTTGACGCAAATTCCCCTGTAATTATTGGGGTCTGATTTGTCTCCACTTTTGTGGATAGGGGAGATGAGCCCCTGGTTCCAGACATCAGGGAAGCAGCCAGAAGTTAAAACCATGTTGAACAATTTAAGCACAGCATTTTGCAACTCAGGTGTGCTGTTTTTCAGCATTTCATTTCTGATGTTGTCTACACCACAAGCCTTTTTTGATTTAATAGATTTTAGCTTTTCATTTAGTTCTTGTTGGGTTATTGGGTAATCTAATGGATTTTGGTTGTTTTTAATGACTGATTCCAGGATGTTCAATTTTTCTTTAATTTCTAATTGGTTCTGGTTTAAGTCTTTTTGTGGGATGTTTTTGTATAGATTATCAAAGTAAGTTTTCCAAATTCCTACATCTTGTATGGCTAATTCTTGTGGCTTTGTTGTGCTTAAATTGTTCCACATGTCCCAGAACTGATTTTGGTCAATTGCGTTTTCAATTTCATCAAGTGTCTTGTTGGTATAATTCAATTTCTTGCATTTCAGTGTTTGTTTATACTGTTTCAGAGTTTCAAAGTATTCATATCGTAGCTCTGGGTTGTTTTGCTGCTTATGTTTTTTGTTTGACATTTGTCTTAGGTGTTTTCTAATTGTTTTACATTCATTATCAAACCATTTGTCAGTAACATTTTGATTTTTGCTTCTGATGTTGCATTGCTTTGGTTTTCTCAAATTTGCTTTCGATGCTGCTTTTTGGAATATGCAGTTGATGTTTTGGGTAGCTGAATTGACACCATCTTTATTGTTTTGGTACTGTGAGTTATTGAAAAACTGTATAGAGTTCATCATTTCATTTGAGTTCAATGTTTCAATGAATGCCTCTGCACTGTTTGGAGCCCATCTGAACGATTGGTTTATGTTGTAAAGTTTATTGGGCTGTTTTTTTGAATGAATATTGCCGGTTAATTTCTTCAGAAACACGTTGATCTGACTGTGATCTGACAATGGTGTCTGTGGTCTGTGCATCTCTGTCTCTACCTCCCCTGTCATGCAGTGACCACATACACGCTCCTCTTTGGGTAGCCATTCTCTCTCTCTATTCTCTCTCTCCTTTCTATTCTCTCTCTCTATTCTCTCTCTCTCTATTCTCTCTCTCTATTCTCTTTCTATTCTCTCTCTCTTTCTATTCTCTCTCTCTATTCTCTTTCTATTATCTCTCTCCTTTCTATTCTCTCTCTCTCTTCTCTCTTTCTTCTCTCTATTCTCTCTCCTCTCTCCTCTCTCTATTCTCTCTCTCTTCTCTCTCTATTCTCTCTCTCTTCTCTCTCTATTCTCTCTCTCTTCTCTCTCTATTCTCTCTCTCTCTCTGTGTCTCTCTCTCTCTCTCTGTGTGTCTCTCTCTCTCTCTGTGTGTCTCTCTCTCTCTCTCTGTGTCTCTCTCTCTGTGTCTCTGTCTGTGTGTCTGTCTGTCCGTCTGTTGTGTTCTCCTACTGATTTCCCATGGATTGAGTATTCAGGAGTCACGAGTGGACCTTGACGACGTACCAAATCAACGAGCGCATTTAGCGCATTCGATGAACTGTTAACAGATACAAATCAATATTTCACCTTTCTACTTGGCCTGGTCGCCGTTAGTAACAGTGTTGAAGTATTGTGCCGAACCGCTTTATAACTAGTGTTGAACACACATTTATCACACACACTCTTCTTAGGGAAATATGTCTCCTCCAAGCACAGTTTGTTTGTTTGCGGTGGGGGGGTGTGTGCGTGATACTTCCTGTAAAGGAAGAGACACTTCCAGTCAGCCTTTTCACCGTGTCAGTTGATCAAGTTTAAAACAGAAGTGTTACCTCTGGCTGTGGAAGAGCTGACGGTGTCGCCGAGCTAAATCTCCCGCGCGTCATTTCAAAAAATCTTGGCGTAGTCAACTTTCTTATTGGTTGTTAACAACCTCTCTCCCCCCCCGTCTTCTCTCACTCCCCCTTTCCCCCCCCCCCCCCCCCCCCACAGCCTGCTAACATCCTATTAGATGAGCATGGTCACGTGCGTATCTCAGACCTGGGTCTGGCCTGCGACTTCTCCAAGAAGAAGCCTCACGCCAGTGTGTAAGTACCGTACCCTCTGTGTGTGTGTGTGTGGTATTACTGCAGTGTGTGTGATACTCACAAAGTGTTGGGGCATGTTGCAGTGGTACCCATGGGTACATGGCCCCGGAGGTGCTTCAGAAGGGGACGGCGTACGACAGCAGCGCCGACTGGTTCTCACTGGGCTGCATGCTCTTCAAACTCCTCCGAGGGTAAGAGCGCGCACACACACACACACACTCCTTTCCATCCCCACCTCTGCTCCTTCGTCAATCTTTTTATCCTTTCATTGCCACCGTGTGGTTCTGTTGTCCATCGCCACCGACGACGACAGGATACTCAGTCACGGTCTCTCTTCTCTCTCTCTTCTCTCTCTCTTCTCTCTCTCTCCTCTCTCTATTCTCTCTCTATTCTCTCTCTCTTCTCTCTCTCTTCTCTCTCTCTTCTCTCTCTCTTCTCTCTCTCTTCTCTCTCTCTTCTCTCTCTCTTCTCTCTCTCTATTCTCTTTCTGTTCTCTCTCTATTCTCTATTCTCTTTCTATTCTCTTTCTATTCTCTTTCTATTCTCCTCTTTCTCTTCTCTTTCTATTCTCTCTCTTCTCTTTCTATTCTCTTTCTATTCTCTCTCTCTTCTCTTTCTCTTCCTATTCTCTTTCTATTCTCTCTCTATATTCTCTCTCTATATTCTCTCTCTCTATTCTCTCTCTCTATTCTCTTTCTATTCTCTCTCTTCTCTCTCTATTCTCTCTCTCTATTCTCTCTCTATCTCTCTCTCTTTCCATTCTCTCTCTCTATTCTCTTTCTATTCTCTCTCTCCTTTCTATTCTCTCTCTCTCTTCTCTCTCTCTTCTCTCTGTTCTCTCTCTATTCTCTCTTCTCTCTCTCTTCTCTCTCTCTTCTCTCTCTCTTCTCTCTCATCTCTCTTCTCCTCTCTCTCTTCTCTCTCTTATCTCTCTCTTCTCTCTCTTCTCTCTCTCTTCTCTGTCTCTTCTCTCCTCTCTCTATTCTCTCTATTCTCTCTATTCTCTCTCTCCTCTCTTCTCTCTCTCTTCTCTCTCTTCTCTCTCTCTTCTCTCTCCTCTCTGTTCTCTCTCTTCTCTCTCCTCTCTGTTCTCTCTCTTCTCTCTCTCTTCTCTCTATTCTCTCTCTCTTCTCTCTCTATTCTCTCTCTCTTCTCTCTCTATTCTCTCTCTCTTCTCTTTCTATTCTCTCTCTATTCTCTTTCTATTCTCTATTCTCTCTCCTCTCTCTATTCTCTCTCTCTATTCTCTCTCTATTCTCTTTCTATTCTCTCTATTCTCTCTCTCTATTCTCTCTCTTCTCTCTCTCTTCTCTC
The DNA here is from genome assembly GCF_045791955.1 of Oncorhynchus clarkii lewisi. Classification (NCBI taxonomy): domain Eukaryota; kingdom Metazoa; phylum Chordata; class Actinopteri; order Salmoniformes; family Salmonidae; genus Oncorhynchus; species Oncorhynchus clarkii. Next base: position 8,821,447 of record NC_092175.1, read on the forward strand.
TATTCTCTCTCTTCTCTCTCTATTCTCTCTCTCTTCTCTCTCTCTTCTCTCTCTCTTCTCTATCTATTCTCTCTCTCTTCTCTCTCTCTTCTCTCTCTCTTCTCTTTCTATTCTCGCTCTATTCTCTTTCTATTCTCTATTCTCGCTCTCTATTCTCTCTCTCTATTCTCTTTCTATTCTCTATTCTCTCTCTATTCTCTTTCTATTCTCTATTCTCTTTCTATTCTCTTTCTATTCTCTCTTCTCTTTCTTTTCTCTTTCTCTTCTCTTTCTCTTCTTTCTATTCTCTCTTCTCTTTCTATTCTCTTTCTCCTCTTTCTATTCTCTCTCAATTCTCTTTCTCTTCTCTTTCTCCTCTTTCTATTCTCTCTCTCTTCTCTCTCTATTCTCTCTCTCTTCTCTCTCTCTTCTCTTTCTCTTCTCTTTCTATTCTCTATTCTCTCTCTATTCTCTCTCTATTCTCTCTCTTCTCTCTCTCTTCTCTCTCTATTCTCTCTCTATTCTCTTTCTCTTCTCTTTCTCCTCTCTCTCTCTTCTCTCTCTATTCTCTCTCTCTTCTCTCTCTCTTCTCTTTCTCTTCTCTTTCTATTCTCTATTCTCTCTCTATTCTCTCTCTTCTCTCTCTATTCTCTCTCTATTCTCTCTCTATTCTCTTTCTCTTCTCTTTCTCCTCTTTCTATTCTCTCTCTCTTCTCTCTCTATTCTCTCTCTCTTCTCTCTCTCTTCTCTTTCTCTTCTCTTTCTATTCTCTATTCTCTCTCTATTCTCTCTCTATTCTCTCTCTATTCTCTCTCTATTCTCTTTCTATTCTCTCTCTATTCTCTCTATTCTCTTTCTATTCTCTTTCTTCTCTTTCTATTCTCTCTCTCTCTTCTTTCTATTCTCTCTCTCTATTCTCTCTCTCTCTATTCTCTCTATTCTCTCTCTCTATTCTCTTTCTATTCTCTCTCTCTTTCTATTCTCTCTCTCTATTCTCTTTCTATTCTCTATTCTCTTTCTCTTCTCTTTCTCCTCTTTCTATTATCTCTCTCTTCTCTTTCTCTTCTCTTTCTATTCTCTCCTCTTTCTATTCTCTCTCTATATTCTCTCTCTATATTCTCTCTCTCTATTCTCTCTCTCTATTCTCTCTCTCCTTTCTATTCTCTCTCTCTATTCTCTCTCTCTCTATTCTCTCTCTCTATTCTCTTTCTATTCTCTCTCTCTTTCTATTCTCTCTCTCTATTCTCTTTCTATTATCTCTCTCCTTTCTATTCTCTCTCTCTCTTCTCTCTTTCTTCTCTCTATTCTCTCTCCTCTCTCCTCTCTCTATTCTCTCTCTCTTCTCTCTCTATTCTCTCTCTCTTCTCTCTCTATTCTCTCTCTCTTCTCTCTCTATTCTCTCTCCTCTCTCTATTCTCTCTCTCTTCTCTCTCTATTCTCTCTCTCTTCTCTCTCTATTCTCTCTCTCTCCTCTCTCTATTCTCTCTCCTCTCTCTATTCTCTCTCTCTTCTCTATTCTCTCTCTTCTCTCTCTCTTATCTCTCTCTTCTCTCTCTTCTCTCTCTCTTCTCTCTCTCTTCTCTCTCTTCTCTCTCTCTTCTCTCTATTCTCTCTCTCTTCTCTCTCTTTTCTCTCTATTCTCTTTATTCTCTCTATTCTCTCTCTTCTCTCTCTCTCTCTCTTCTCTCCCTCTTCTTTCTCTCTTCTCTCTCTATTCTCTTTCTATTCTCTCTCTATTCTCTTTCTATTCTCTCTCTATTCTCTTTCTATTCTCTCTCTCTATTCTCTCTCTCTATTCTCTTTCTATTCTCTATTCTCTCTCTATTCTCTCTCTATTCTCTCTCTATTCTCTCTCTCTTCTCTTTCTCTTCTCTTTCTATTCTCTCTCTTCTCTTTCTATTCTCTCTCTCTCTCTTCTTTCTATTCTCTCTCTCTATTCTCTCTTTCTCTTCTCTCTCTATTCTCTCTCTCTATTCTCTTTCTATTCTCTCTCTCTTTCTATTCTCTCTCTCTATTCTCTTTCTATTCTCTCTCTCTCTTCTTTCTATTCTCTCTCTCTATTCTCTCTCTCTATTCTCTCTTTCTCTTCTCTCTTTCTATTCTCTCTCTATTCTCTCTCTCTATTCTCTTTCTATTCTCTCTCTCTATTCTCTCTTTCTCTTCTCTCTCTATTCTCTCTCTCTATTCTCTTTCTATTCTCTCTCTCTTTCTATTCTCTCTCTCTATTCTCTTTCTATTCTCTCTCTCTCTTCTTTCTATTCTCTCTCTCTATTCTCTCTCTCTATTCTCTCTTTCTCTTCTCTCTTTCTATTCTCTCTCTATTCTCTCTCTCTATTCTCTTTCTATTCTCTCTCTCTTTCTATTCTCTCTCTATTCTCGTTCTATTCTCTCTCTCTATTCTCTTTCTATTCTCTCTCTCTATTCTCTTTCTATTCTCTCTCTATTCTCTCTTTCTCTTCTCTCTCTATTCTCTCTCTCTATTCTCTTTCTATTCTCTCTCTCTTTCTATTCTCTTTCTGTGCTCTCTCTCTTTCTATTCGCTCTCTCTATTCTCTTTCTATTCTTTCTATTCTCTCTCTCTATTCTCTCTCTTTCTATTCTCTCTCTCTCCTCTTTCTATTCTCTCTTCTCTTTCTATTCTCTCTCTTCTCTCTCTATTCTCTTTCTATTCTCTCTCTCTATTGTCTTTCTATTCTCTCTCTCTATTCTCTTTCTATTCTCTCTCTATTCTCTTTCTATTCTTTCTCTCTTTCTATTCTCTTTCTCTTCTCTCTCTATTCTCTCTCTCTATTCTCTTTCTATTCTCTCTCTCTTTCTATTCTCTTTCTGTGCTCTCTCTCTTTCTATTCGCTCTCTCTATTCTCTTTCTATTCTTTCTATTATCTTTCTATTCTTTCTATTCTCTCTCTCTATTCTCTCTCTCTTTCTATTCTCTCTTCTCTTTCTATTCTCTCTCTTCTCTCTCTATTCTCTTTCTATTCTCTCTCTCTATTCTCTTTCTATTCTCTCTCTCTATTCTCTCTCTCTCTCTTTCTATTCTCCTCTTTCTATTCTCTCTCTCTATTCTCTTTCTCTTCTCTTTCTCTTCTTTCTATTCTCTCTCTCTTTCTATTCTCTTTCTGTGCTCTCTCTCTTTCTATTCGCTCTCTCTATTCTCTTTTTATTTTTTCTATTCTCTCTCTCTATTCTCTCTCTCTTTCTATTCTCTCTCTCTCCTCTTTCTATTCTCTCTTCTCTTTCTATTCTCTCTATTCTCTCTATTCTCTTTCTATTCTCTCTCTCTATTCTCTTTCTATTCTCTCTCTCTATTCTCTTTCTATTATCTCTCTATTCTCTTTCTATTCTCTCTCTTTCTATTATCTTTCTCTTCTCTTTCTCTTCTTTCTATTCTCTCTTTCTATTCTCTTTCTATTCTCTCTCTCTTTCTATTATCTTTCTCTTCTCTTTCTCTTCTTTCTATTCTCTCTCTCTCTCTATTCTCTTTCTATTCTCTTTCTCTTCTCTTTCTCTTCTTTCTATTCTCTCTCTCTATTCTCTCTCTCTTTCTCTTCTCTCTCTATTCTCTTCTTTCTATTCACTCTCTCTTTCTCTTTCTATTCTTTCTATTCTCTCTCTCTTCTCTCTCTTTCTATTCTCTCTCTCTCTTCTTTCTATTCTCTCTCTCTATTCTCTCTCTCTATTCTCTCTTTCTCTTCTCTCTTTCTATTCTCTCTCTATTCTCTCTCTCTATTCTCTTTCTATTCTCTCTCTCTTTCTATTCTCTCTCTATTCTCGTTCTATTCTCTCTCTCTATTCTCTTTCTATTCTCTCTCTCTATTCTCTTTCTATTCTCTCTCTATTCTCTCTTTCTCTTCTCTCTCTATTCTCTCTCTCTATTCTCTTTCTATTCTCTCTCTCTTTCTATTCTCTTTCTGTGCTCTCTCTCTTTCTATTCGCTCTCTCTATTCTCTTTCTATTCTTTCTATTCTCTCTCTCTATTCTCTCTCTTTCTATTCTCTCTCTCTCCTCTTTCTATTCTCTCTTCTCTTTCTATTCTCTCTCTTCTCTCTCTATTCTCTTTCTATTCTCTCTCTCTATTGTCTTTCTATTCTCTCTCTCTATTCTCTTTCTATTCTCTCTCTATTCTCTTTCTATTCTTTCTCTCTTTCTATTCTCTTTCTCTTCTCTCTCTATTCTCTCTCTCTATTCTCTTTCTATTCTCTCTCTCTTTCTATTCTCTTTCTGTGCTCTCTCTCTTTCTATTCGCTCTCTCTATTCTCTTTCTATTCTTTCTATTATCTTTCTATTCTTTCTATTCTCTCTCTCTATTCTCTCTCTCTTTCTATTCTCTCTTCTCTTTCTATTCTCTCTCTTCTCTCTCTATTCTCTTTCTATTCTCTCTCTCTATTCTCTTTCTATTCTCTCTCTCTATTCTCTCTCTCTCTTTCTATTCTCCTCTTTCTATTCTCTCTCTCTATTCTCTTTCTCTTCTCTTTCTCTTCTTTCTATTCTCTCTCTCTTTCTATTCTCTTTCTGTGCTCTCTCTCTTTCTATTCGCTCTCTCTATTCTCTTTTTATTTTTTCTATTCTCTCTCTCTATTCTCTCTCTCTTTCTATTCTCTCTCTCTCCTCTTTCTATTCTCTCTTCTCTTTCTATTCTCTCTATTCTCTCTCTATTCTCTTTCTATTCTCTCTCTCTATTCTCTTTCTATTCTCTCTCTCTATTCTCTTTCTATTATCTCTCTATTCTCTTTCTATTCTCTCTCTTTCTATTATCTTTCTCTTCTCTTTCTCTTCTTTCTATTCTCTCTTTCTATTCTCTTTCTATTCTCTCTCTCTTTCTATTATCTTTCTCTTCTCTTTCTCTTCTTTCTATTCTCTCTCTCTCTCTATTCTCTTTCTATTCTCTTTCTCTTCTCTTTCTCTTCTTTCTATTCTCTCTCTCTATTCTCTCTCTCTTTCTCTTCTCTCTCTATTCTCTTCTTTCTATTCACTCTCTCTTTCTCTTTCTATTCTTTCTATTCTCTCTCTCTTCTCTCTCTTTCTATTCTCTCTCTCTCCTCTTTCTATTCTCTCTTCTCTTTCTATTCTCTTTCTCTTCTCTTTCTCTTCTTTCTATTCTCTCTTCTCTTTCTCTTCTCTTTCTCTTCTTTCTATTCTCTCTATTCTCTTTCTCTATTCTCTCTTTCTCCTCTCTATTCTCTTTCTATTCTCTCTCTCTTTCTATTCTCTCTCTCTCCTTTCTATTCTCTCTCTCTATTCTCTCTCTCTATTCTCTCTTCTCTCTCTATTCTCTCTCTCTATTCTCTTTCTATTCTCTCTCTCTTTCTATTCTCTCTCTATTCTCTTTCTATTCTCTCCTCTCTCTATTATCTTTCTATTCTCTCTCTATATTCTCTTTCTATTCTCTCTCTCTTTCTATTCTCTCTTTCTCTTCTCTCTCTATTCTCTCTCTCTATTCTCTTTCTATTCGCTCTCTATTCTCTCTCTCTATTCTCTTTCTATTCTCTTTCTATTCTCTCTCTCTATTCTCTCTTTCTATTCTCTCTCTATTCTCTCTCTCTATTCTCTTTCTATTCTCTCTCTCTTTCTATTCTCTCTCTCTATTCTCTTTCTATTCTCTCTCTCCTTTCTATTCTCTCTCTCTATTCTCTTTCTATTCTCTCTCTATTCTCTTTCTATTCTCTCTCTCTTTCTATTCTCTCTCTCTATTCTCTCTTTCTCTTCTCTCTCTATTCTCTTTCTATTCTCGCTCTCTTTCTATTCTCTCCTCACTCTATTCTCTTTCTATTCTCTTTCTATTCTCTCTCTATTCTCTTTCTATTCTCTCCTCTCTCTATTATCTTTCTATTCTCTCTCTATATTCTCTTTCTATTCTCTCTCTATTCTCTTTCTATTCTCTCTCTCTTCTTTCTTTTCGCTCTCTCTATTCTCTTTCTATTCTTTATATTCTCTCTCTCTATTCTCTCTCTCTTTCTCTTCCCTCTCTATCTCTCTCTCTCTTCTCTTTCTATTCTCTCTCTTTCTTTTCTCTTCTCTTTCTCTTCTTTCCATTCACTCTCTCTATTCTCTTTCTATTCTTTCTATTCTCTCTCTCTTCTCTCTCTTTCTATTCTCTCTCTCTCCTCTTTCTATTCTCTCTTCTCTTTCTATTCTCTTTCTCTTCTCTCTCTATTCTCTCTCTCTATTCTCTTTCTCTTCTCTCTCTATTCTCTCTCTCTATTCTCTTTCTATTCTCTTTCTATTCTCTCTCTCTATTCTCTCTTTCTATTCTCTCTCTATTCTCCCTCTCTATTCTCTTTCTATTCTCTCTCTCTTTCTATTCTCTCTCTCTATTCTCTTTCTATTCTCTCTCTCCTTTCTATTCTCTCTCTCTATTCTCTTTCTATTCTCTCTCTATTCTCTTTCTATTCTCTCTCTCTTTCTATTCTCTCTTTCTCTTCTCTCTCTATTCTCTTTCTATTCTCACTCTCTTTCTATTCTCTTTCTATGCTCTCTTTCTATTCTCTCCTCACTCTATTCTCTTTCTATTCTCTTTCTATTCTCTCTCTATTCTCTTTCTATTCTGTATTCTCTCTCTATTCTCTTTCTCTTCTCTTTCTCCTCTTTCTATTCTCTCTCTATTCTCTCTCTAATCTCTTTCTATTCTCTCTCTCTATTCTCTTTCTATTCTCTCTCTAATCTCTTTCTATTCTCTCTCTAATCTCTTTCTATTCTCTTTCTAATCTCTCTCTAATCTCTTTCTATTCTCTCTCTAATCTCTTTCTATTCTCTCTCTAATCTCTTTCTATTCTCTCTCTAATCTATTTCTATTCTCTATCTATTCTCTTTCTATTCTCTTTCTCTTCTCTTTCTCTTCTCTTTCTCTTCTCTTTCTCTTCTCTCCTCACTCTATTCTCTTTCTATTCTCTTTCTATTCTCTCTCTATTCTCTCTCTATTCTCTTTCTATTCTCTATTCTCTCTCTATTCTCTTTATCTTCTCTTTCTCTTCTCTTCTCTTTCTATTCTCTCTCTATTATCTCTCTCTTATCTTTCTCTAATCTCCTTCTAATCTCTTTCTAATCTCTTTCTTTCTATTCTCTCTCTTCTCTTTCTATTATCTCTCTAATCTCTTTCTAATCTCTTTCTAATGTCTTTCTATTCTCTCTCTAATCTCTTTCTAATCTCTTTCTATATTCTCTCTATTCTCTCTTTATTCTCTTTCTAATCTCTTTCTAATCTCTTTCTAATCTCTCTCTCTTTCTCTTCTCTTCTCTTTCTATTCTCTCTCTTCTCTTTCTATTCTCTCTCTAATCTCTTTCTATTCTCTCTTTCTATTCTCTCTCTTCTCTTTCTATTATCTCTCTAATCTCTTTCTATTCTCTTTCTAATCTCTTTCTAATGTCTTTCTATTCTCTCTCTAATCTCTTTCTAATCTCTTTCTATATTCTCTCTATTCTCTCTTTATTCTCTTTCTAATCTCTTTCTAATCTCTTTCTAATCTCTCTCTCTTTCTCTTCTCTTCTCTTTCTATTCTCTCTCTTCTCTTTCTATTCTCTCTCTAATCTCTTTCTATTCTCTCTTTCTATTCTCTCTCTTCTCTTTCTATTCTCTCTCTAATCTCTTTCTATTCTCTCTCATCTCTTTCTATTCTCTCTCTAATCTCTTTCTATTCTCTCTCATCTCTTTCTATTCTCTCTATTCTCTAATCTCTTTCTATTCTCTTTCTATTCTCTCTCTAATGTCTTTCTAATCTCTTTCTATTCTCTCTCTATTCTCTTTCTATTCTCTCTCTATTCTCTCTCTAATCTCTTTCTATTCTCTCTCTATTCTCTTTCTATTCTCTCTCTAATCTCTATTCTCTTTCTCTTCTCTTTCTCTTCTCTTTCTTTTCTCATTCTCTTTCTATTATCTCTCTCTATTCTCTCTCTATTCTCTCTCTATTCTCTTTCTCTTATCTTTCTTTTCTCTTTCTCTTCTCTTCTCTTTATATTCTCTCTCTATTCTCTCTCTCTATTCTCTCTCTATTCTCTCTCTATTCTCCTCTTTCTATTCTCTTTCTCTTCTCTCTCTAATCTCTTTCTATTCTCTCTATTCTCTTTCTATTCTCTCTATTCTCTTTCTATTCTCTATTCTCTTTCTATTCTCTATTCTCTCTATTCTCTTTCTATTCTCTCTATTCTCTTTCTATTCTCTTTCTATTCTCTCTCCCTATTCTCTTTCTATTCTCTTTCTCTTCTCTTTCTATTATCTCTCTTTCTATTCTCTCTTTCTATTCTCTCTCTTCTCTTTCTATTCTCTCTATTCTCTTTCTAATCTCTTTCTATTCTCTCTCTCTTTCTATTCTCTCTCTTTCTATTCTCTCTCTCTATTCTCTCTCTATTCTCTTTCTAATCTCTTTCTATTCTCTCTCTAACCTCTTTCTATTCTCTCACTATTCTCTTTCTAATCTCTTTCTAATCTCTTTCTATTCTCTCTCTATTCTCTTTCTATTCTCTCTCTCTATACTCTTTCTATTCTCTCTATTCTCTTTCTATTCTCTCTATTCTCTTTCTATTCTCTTTCTATCTCTCTCTCTCTCTCTATTTCTTTCTATTCTCTCTCTCTCTATTTCTTTCTATTCTCTCTCTCTCTATTCTCTTTCTATTCTCTCTATTCTCTTTCTATTCTCTCTATTCTCTTTCTATTCTCTCTATTCTCTATTCTCTTTCTAATCTCTTTCTATTCTCTCTCTATTCTCTTTCTAATCTATTTCTATTCTCTCTCTATTCTCTTTCTAATCTCTTTCTATTCTCTCTCTAATCTCTTTATAATTTCTTTCTATTCTCTCTCTGATCTCTTTCTATTCTCTCTCTATTCTCTTTCTAATCTCTCTCTATTATCTTTCTAATCTCTCTCTATTCTCTCTCTATTCTCTTTCTATTCTCTCTCTATTCTCTTTCTATTCTCTCTCTCTATTCTCTTTCTATTCTCTTTCTATTCTCTCTCTCTATTCTCTCTTTCTATTCTCTCTCTATTCTCCCTCTCTATTCTCTTTCTATTCTCTCTCTCTTTCTATTCTCTCTCTCTATTCTCTTTCTATTCTCTCTCTCCTTTCTATTCTCTCTCTCTATTCTCTTTCTATTCTCTCTCTATTCTCTTTCTATTCTCTCTCTCTTTCTATTCTCTCTTTCTCTTCTCTCTCTATTCTCTTTCTATTCTCACTCTCTTTCTATTCTCTTTCTATGCTCTCTTTCTATTCTCTCCTCACTCTATTCTCTTTCTATTCTCTTTCTATTCTCTCTCTATTCTCTTTCTATTCTGTATTCTCTCTCTATTCTCTTTCTCTTCTCTTTCTCCTCTTTCTATTCTCTCTCTATTCTCTCTCTAATCTCTTTCTATTCTCTCTCTCTATTCTCTTTCTATTCTCTCTCTAATCTCTTTCTATTCTCTCTCTAATCTCTTTCTATTCTCTTTCTAATCTCTCTCTAATCTCTTTCTATTCTCTCTCTAATCTCTTTCTATTCTCTCTCTAATCTCTTTCTATTCTCTCTCTAATCTATTTCTATTCTCTATCTATTCTCTTTCTATTCTCTTTCTCTTCTCTTTCTCTTCTCTTTCTCTTCTCTTTCTCTTCTCTCCTCACTCTATTCTCTTTCTATTCTCTTTCTATTCTCTCTCTATTCTCTCTCTATTCTCTTTCTATTCTCTATTCTCTCTCTATTCTCTTTATCTTCTCTTTCTCTTCTCTTCTCTTTCTATTCTCTCTCTATTATCTCTCTCTTATCTTTCTCTAATCTCCTTCTAATCTCTTTCTAATCTCTTTCTTTCTATTCTCTCTCTTCTCTTTCTATTATCTCTCTAATCTCTTTCTAATCTCTTTCTAATGTCTTTCTATTCTCTCTCTAATCTCTTTCTAATCTCTTTCTATATTCTCTCTATTCTCTCTTTATTCTCTTTCTAATCTCTTTCTAATCTCTTTCTAATCTCTCTCTCTTTCTCTTCTCTTCTCTTTCTATTCTCTCTCTTCTCTTTCTATTCTCTCTCTAATCTCTTTCTATTCTCTCTTTCTATTCTCTCTCTTCTCTTTCTATTATCTCTCTAATCTCTTTCTATTCTCTTTCTAATCTCTTTCTAATGTCTTTCTATTCTCTCTCTAATCTCTTTCTAATCTCTTTCTATATTCTCTCTATTCTCTCTTTATTCTCTTTCTAATCTCTTTCTAATCTCTTTCTAATCTCTCTCTCTTTCTCTTCTCTTCTCTTTCTATTCTCTCTCTTCTCTTTCTATTCTCTCTCTAATCTCTTTCTATTCTCTCTTTCTATTCTCTCTCTTCTCTTTCTATTCTCTCTCTAATCTCTTTCTATTCTCTCTCATCTCTTTCTATTCTCTCTCTAATCTCTTTCTATTCTCTCTCATCTCTTTCTATTCTCTCTATTCTCTAATCTCTTTCTATTCTCTTTCTATTCTCTCTCTAATGTCTTTCTAATCTCTTTCTATTCTCTCTCTATTCTCTTTCTATTCTCTCTCTATTCTCTCTCTAATCTCTTTCTATTCTCTCTCTATTCTCTTTCTATTCTCTCTCTAATCTCTATTCTCTTTCTCTTCTCTTTCTCTTCTCTTTCTTTTCTCATTCTCTTTCTATTATCTCTCTCTATTCTCTCTCTATTCTCTCTCTATTCTCTTTCTCTTATCTTTCTTTTCTCTTTCTCTTCTCTTCTCTTTATATTCTCTCTCTATTCTCTCTCTCTATTCTCTCTCTATTCTCTCTCTATTCTCCTCTTTCTATTCTCTTTCTCTTCTCTCTCTAATCTCTTTCTATTCTCTCTATTCTCTTTCTATTCTCTCTATTCTCTTTCTATTCTCTATTCTCTTTCTATTCTCTATTCTCTCTATTCTCTTTCTATTCTCTCTATTCTCTTTCTATTCTCTTTCTATTCTCTCTCCCTATTCTCTTTCTATTCTCTTTCTCTTCTCTTTCTATTATCTCTCTTTCTATTCTCTCTTTCTATTCTCTCTCTTCTCTTTCTATTCTCTCTATTCTCTTTCTAATCTCTTTCTATTCTCTCTCTCTTTCTATTCTCTCTCTTTCTATTCTCTCTCTCTATTCTCTCTCTATTCTCTTTCTAATCTCTTTCTATTCTCTCTCTAACCTCTTTCTATTCTCTCACTATTCTCTTTCTAATCTCTTTCTAATCTCTTTCTATTCTCTCTCTATTCTCTTTCTATTCTCTCTCTCTATACTCTTTCTATTCTCTCTATTCTCTTTCTATTCTCTCTATTCTCTTTCTATTCTCTTTCTATTCTCTCTCTCTCTCTCTATTTCTTTCTATTCTCTCTCTCTCTATTTCTTTCTATTCTCTCTCTCTCTATTCTCTTTCTATTCTCTCTATTCTCTTTCTATTCTCTCTATTCTCTTTCTATTCTCTCTATTCTCTATTCTCTTTCTAATCTCTTTCTATTCTCTCTCTATTCTCTTTCTAATCTATTTCTATTCTCTCTCTATTCTCTTTCTAATCTCTTTCTATTCTCTCTCTAATCTCTTTATAATTTCTTTCTATTCTCTCTCTGATCTCTTTCTATTCTCTCTCTATTCTCTTTCTAATCTCTCTCTATTATCTTTCTAATCTCTCTCTATTCTCTCTCTATTCTCTTTCTATTCTCTCTCTATTCTCTTTCTATTCTCTCTCTCTATTCTCTTTCTATTCTCTTTCTATTCTCTCTATTCTCTTTCTATTCTCTCTATTCTCTTTCTATTCTCTCTATTCTCTTTCTATTCTCTTTCTATTCTCTCTTCTCCATTCTCTTTCTATTCTCTTTATCTTCTCTTTCTATTCTCTCTATTCTCTTTCTAATCTCTTTCTAATCTCTTTCTATTCTCTCTCTTTCTATTCTCTCTCTCTTTCTATTCTCTCTCTCTTTCTATTCTCTCTCTATTCTCTTTCTAATCTCTTTCTATTCTCTCTCTCTCCTCTTTCTAATCTCTCTTCTCTTTCTCTTCTCTGTCTATTCTTTCTCTCTCTATTCTCTTTCTATTCTCTCTATTCTCTTTCTATTCTCTCTATTCTCTTTCTATTCTCTCTATTCTCTTTCTATTCTCTCTATTCTCTTTCTATTCTCTCTATTCTCTATTCTCTTTCTATTCTCTTTCTAATCTCTTTCTATTCTCTCTCTATTCTCTTTCTAATCTATTTCTATTCTCTCTCTATTCTCTCTCTATTCTCTTTCTAATCTCTCTCTATTCTCTCTCTATTCTCTTTCTATTCTCTCTCTATTCTCTTTCTATTCTCTCTCTCTATTCTCTTTCTATTCTCTTTCTATTCTTTTTATCTTCTCTTTCTATTCTCTCTATTCTCTCTCTCTATTTCTTTCTATTCTCTCTCTCTCTATTCTCTCTCTTTCTATTCTCTCTCTATTCTCTTTGTATTCTCTCTATTCTCTTTCCATTCTCTCTTTTCTCTCTCTCTCTCTCTTCTCTTTCTATTCTCTCTCTTCTCTTTCTATTCTCTCTCTAATCTCTTTCTATTCTCTCTTTCTATTCTCTCTCTTCTCTTTCTATTCTCTCTCTAATCTCTTTCTATTCTCTCTCATCTCTTTCTATTCTCTCTATTCTCTAATCTCTTTCTATTCTCTTTCTATTCTCTCTCTAATGTCTTTCTAATCTCTTTCTATTCTCTCTCTATTCTCTTTCTATTCTCTCTCTATTCTCTCTCTAATCTCTTTCTATTCTCTCTCTATTCTCTTTCTATTCTCTTTCTCTTCTCTTTCTTTTCTCATTCTCTTTCTATTATCTCTCTCTATTCTCTCTCTATTCTCTCTCTATTCTCTTTCTCTTATCTTTCTTTTCTCTTTCTCTTCTCTTCTCTTTATATTCTCTCTCTATTCTCTCTCTATTCTCCTCTTTCTATTCTCTTTCTCTTCTCTCTCTAATCTCTTTCTATTCTCTCTATTCTCTTTCTATTCTCTCTTCTCTTTCTATTCTCTATTCTCTTTCTATTCTCTATTCTCTCTATTCTCTTTCTATTCTCTCTATTCTCTCTATTCTCTTTCTATTCTCTTTCTATTCTCTCTCTCTATTCTCTTTCTATCTCTCTCTCTCTTCTTTCTATTCTCTCTCTCTATTCTCTCTCTCTATTCTCTCTTTCTCTTCTCTCTTTCTATTCTCTCTCTATTCTCTCTCTCTATTCTCTTTCTATTCTCTCTCTCTTTCTATTCTCTCTCTATTCTCGTTCTATTCTCTCTCTCTATTCTCTTTCTATTCTCTCTCTCTATTCTCTTTCTATTCTCTCTCTATTCTCTCTTTCTCTTCTCTCTCTATTCTCTCTCTCTATTCTCTTTCTATTCTCTCTCTCTTTCTATTCTCTTTCTGTGCTCTCTCTCTTTCTATTCGCTCTCTCTATTCTCTTTCTATTCTTTCTATTCTCTCTCTCTATTCTCTCTCTTTCTATTCTCTCTCTCTCCTCTTTCTATTCTCTCTTCTCTTTCTATTCTCTCTCTTCTCTCTCTATTCTCTTTCTATTCTCTCTCTCTATTGTCTTTCTATTCTCTCTCTCTATTCTCTTTCTATTCTCTCTCTATTCTCTTTCTATTCTTTCTCTCTTTCTATTCTCTTTCTCTTCTCTCTCTATTCTCTCTCTCTATTCTCTTTCTATTCTCTCTCTCTTTCTATTCTCTTTCTGTGCTCTCTCTCTTTCTATTCGCTCTCTCTATTCTCTTTCTATTCTTTCTATTATCTTTCTATTCTTTCTATTCTCTCTCTCTATTCTCTCTCTCTTTCTATTCTCTCTTCTCTTTCTATTCTCTCTCTTCTCTCTCTATTCTCTTTCTATTCTCTCTCTCTATTCTCTTTCTATTCTCTCTCTCTATCTCTCTCTCTCTCTTTCTATTCTCCTCTTTCTATTCTCTCTCTCTATTCTCTTTCTCTTCTCTTTCTCTTCTTTCTATTCTCTCTCTCTTTCTATTCTCTTTCTGTGCTCTCTCTCTTTCTATTCGCTCTCTCTATTCTCTTTTTATTTTTTCTATTCTCTCTCTCTATTCTCTCTCTCTTTCTATTCTCTCTCTCTCCTCTTTCTATTCTCTCTTCTCTTTCTATTCTCTCTATTCTCTCTCTATTCTCTTTCTATTCTCTCTCTCTATTCTCTTTCTATTCTCTCTCTCTATTCTCTTTCTTTTATCTCTCTATTCTCTTTCTATTCTCTCTCTTTCTATTATCTTTCTCTTCTCTTTCTCTTCTTTCTATTCTCTCTTTCTATTCTCTTTCTATTCTCTCTCTCTTTCTATTATCTTTCTCTTCTCTTTCTCTTCTTTCTATTCTCTCTCTCTCTCTATTCTCTTTCTATTCTCTTTCTCTTCTCTTTCTCTTCTTTCTATTCTCTCTCTCTATTCTCTCTCTCTTTCTCTTCTCTCTCTATTCTCTTCTTTCTATTCACTCTCTCTTTCTCTTTCTATTCTTTCTATTCTCTCTCTCTTCTCTCTCTTTCTATTCTCTCTCTCTCCTCTTTCTATTCTCTCTTCTCTTTCTATTCTCTTTCTCTTCTCTTTCTCTTCTTTCTATTCTCTCTTCTCTTTCTCTTCTCTTTCTCTTCTTTCTATTCTCTCTATTCTCTTTCTCTATTCTCTCTTTCTCCTCTCTATTCTCTTTCTATTCTCTCTCTCTTTCTATTCTCTCTCTCTCCTTTCTATTCTCTCTCTCTATTCTCTCTCTCTATTCTCTCTTCTCTCTCTATTCTCTCTCTCTATTCTCTTTCTATTCTCTCTCTCTTTCTATTCTCTCTCTATTCTCTTTCTATTCTCTCCTCTCTCTATTATCTTTCTATTCTCTCTCTATATTCTCTTTCTATTCTCTCTCTCTTTCTATTCTCTCTTTCTCTTCTCTCTCTATTCTCTCTCTCTATTCTCTTTCTATTCGCTCTCTATTCTCTCTCTCTATTCTCTTTCTATTCTCTTTCTATTCTCTCTCTCTATTCTCTCTTTCTATTCTCTCTCTATTCTCTCTCTCTATTCTCTTTCTATTCTCTCTCTCTTTCTATTCTCTCTCTCTATTCTCTTTCTATTCTCTCTCTCCTTTCTATTCTCTCTCTCTATTCTCTTTCTATTCTCTCTCTATTCTCTTTCTATTCTCTCTCTCTTTCTATTCTCTCTCTCTATTCTCTCTTTCTCTTCTCTCTCTATTCTCTTTCTATTCTCGCTCTCTTTCTATTCTCTCCTCACTCTATTCTCTTTCTATTCTCTTTCTATTCTCTCTCTATTCTCTTTCTATTCTCTCCTCTCTCTATTATCTTTATATTCTCTCTCTATATTCTCTTTCTATTCTCTCTCTATTCTCTTTCTATTCTCTCTCTCTTCTTTCTTTTCGCTCTCTCTATTCTCTTTCTATTCTTTATATTCTCTCTCTCTATTCTCTCTCTCTTTCTCTTCCCTCTCTATCTCTCTCTCTCTTCTCTTTCTATTCTCTCTCTTTCTTTTCTCTTCTCTTTCTCTTCTTTCCATTCACTCTCTCTATTCTCTTTCTATTCTTTCTATTCTCTCTCTCTTCTCTCTCTTTCTATTCTCTCTCTCTCCTCTTTCTATTCTCTCTTCTCTTTCTATTCTCTTTCTCTTCTCTCTCTATTCTCTCTCTCTATTCTCTTTCTCTTCTCTCTCTATTCTCTCTCTCTATTCTCTTTCTATTCTCTTTCTATTCTCTCTCTCTATTCTCTCTTTCTATTCTCTCTCTATTCTCTCTCTCTATTCTCTTTCTATTCTCTCTCTCTTTCTATTCTCTCTCTCTATTCTCTTTCTATTCTCTCTCTCCTTTCTATTCTCTCTCTCTATTCTCTTTCTATTCTCTCTCTATTCTCTTTCTATTCTCTCTTTCTCTTCTCTCTCTATTCTCTTTCTATTCTCACTCTCTTTCTATTCTCTTTCTATGCTCTCTTTCTATTCTCTCCTCACTCTATTCTCTTTCTATTCTCTTTCTATTCTCTCTCTATTCTCTTTCTATTCTGTATTCTCTCTCTATTCTCTTTCTCTTCTCTTTCTCCTCTTTCTATTCTCTCTCTATTCTCTCTCTAATCTCTTTCTATTCTCTCTCTCTATTCTCTTTCTATTCTCTCTCTAATCTCTTTCTATTCTCTCTCTAATCTCTTTCTATTCTCTTTCTAATCTCTCTCTAATCTCTTTCTATTCTCTCTCTAATCTCTTTCTATTCTCTCTCTAATCTCTTTCTATTCTCTCTCTAATCTATTTCTATTCTCTATCTATTCTCTTTCTATTCTCTTTCTCTTCTCTTTCTCTTCTCTTTCTCTTCTCTTTCTCTTCTCTCCTCACTCTATTCTCTTTCTATTCTCTTTCTATTCTCTCTCTATTCTCTCTCTATTCTCTTTCTATTCTCTATTCTTTCTCTTCTCTCTCTATTCTCTTTCTATTCTCACTCTCTTTCTATTCTCTTTCTATGCTCTCTTTCTATTCTCTCCTCACTCTATTCTCTTTCTATTCTCTTTCTATTCTCTCTCTATTCTCTTTCTATTCTGTATTCTCTCTCTATTCTCTTTCTCCTCTTTCTATTCTCTCTCTATTCTCTCTCTAATCTCTTTCTATTCTCTCTCTCTATTCTCTTTCTATTCTCTCTCTAATCTCTTTCTATTCTCTCTCTAATCTCTTTCTATTCTCTTTCTAATCTCTCTCTAATCTCTTTCTATTCTCTCTCTAATCTCTTTCTATTCTCTCTCTAATCTCTTTCTATTCTCTCTCTAATCTATTTCTATTCTCTATCTATTCTCTTTCTCTTCTCTTTCTCTTCTCTTTCTCTTCTCTTTCTCTTCTCTCCTCACTCTATTCTCTTTCTATTCTCTTTCTATTCTCTCTCTATTCTCTCTCTATTCTCTTTCTATTCTCTATTCTCTCTCTATTCTCTTTATCTTCTCTTTCTCTTCTCTTCTCTTTCTATTCTCTCTCTATTCTCTCTCTCTTATCTTTCTCTAATCTCCTTCTAATCTCTTTCTAATCTCTTTCTTTCTATTCTCTCTCTTCTCTTTCTATTATCTCTCTAATCTCTTTCTAATCTCTTTCTAATGTCTTTCTATTCTCTCTCTAATCTCTTTCTAATCTCTTTCTATATTCTCTCTATTCTCTCTTTATTCTCTTTCTAATCTCTTTCTAATCTCTTTCTAATCTCTCTCTCTTTCTCTTCTCTTCTCTTTCTATTCTCTCTCTTCTCTTTCTATTCTCTCTCTAATCTCTTTCTATTCTCTCTTTCTATTCTCTCTCTTCTCTTTCTATTATCTCTCTAATCTCTTTCTATTCTCTTTCTAATCTCTTTCTAATGTCTTTCTATTCTCTCTCTAATCTCTTTCTAATCTCTTTCTATATTCTCTCTATTCTCTCTTTATTCTCTTTCTAATCTCTTTCTAATCTCTTTCTAATCTCTCTCTCTTTCTCTTCTCTTCTCTTTCTATTCTCTCTCTTCTCTTTCTATTCTCTCTCTAATCTCTTTCTATTCTCTCTTTCTATTCTCTCTCTTCTCTTTCTATTCTCTCTCTAATCTCTTTCTATTCTCTCTCATCTCTTTCTATTCTCTCTCTAATCTCTTTCTATTCTCTCTCATCTCTTTCTATTCTCTCTATTCTCTAATCTCTTTCTATTCTCTTTCTATTCTCTCTCTAATGTCTTTCTAATCTCTTTCTATTCTCTCTCTATTCTCTTTCTATTCTCTCTCTATTCTCTCTCTAATCTCTTTCTATTCTCTCTCTTCTCTTTCTATTCTCTCTCTAATCTCTTTCTATTCTCTCTTTCTATTCTCTCTCTTCTCTTTCTATTCTCTCTCTAATCTCTTTCTATTCTCTCTCATCTCTTTCTATTATCTTTCTATTCTCTCTCATCTCTTTCTATTCTCTCTATTCTCTAATCTCTTTCTATTCTCTTTCTATTCTCTCTCTAATGTCTTTCTAATCTCTTTCTATTCTCTCTCTATTCTCTTTCTATTCTCTCTCTATTCTCTCTCTAATCTCTTTCTATTCTCTCTCTATTCTCTTTCTATTCTCTCTCTAATCTCTATTCTCTTTCTCTTCTCTTTCTCTTCTCTTTCTTTTCTCATTCTCTTTCTATTATCTCTCTCTATTCTCTCTCTATTCTCTCTCTATTCTCTTTCTCTTATCTTTCTTTTCTCTTTCTCTTCTCTTCTCTTTATATTCTCTCTCTATTCTCTCTCTCTATTCTCTTTCTATTCTCTTTCTATTCTCTCTCTCTCTCTCTATTTCTTTCTATTCTCTCTCTCTCTATTCTCTTTCTATTCTCTCTATTCTCTTTCTATTCTCTCTATTCTCTTTCTATTCTCTCTATTCTCTATTCTCTTTCTAATCTCTTTCTATTCTCTCTCTATTCTCTTTCTAATCTATTTCTATTCTCTCTCTATTCTCTTTCTAATCTCTTTCTATTCTCTCTCTAATCTCTTTATAATTTCTTTCTATTCTCTCTCTGATCTCTTTCTATTCTCTCTCTATTCTCTTTCTAATCTCTCTATTATCTTTCTAATCTCTCTCTATTCTCTCTCTATTCTCTTTCTATTCTCTCTCTATTCTCTTTCTATTCTCTCTCTCTATTCTCTTTCTATTCTCTTTCTATTCTCTTTCTATTCTCTCTATTCTCTTTCTATTCTCTCTATTCTCTTTCTATTCTCTTTCTATTCTCTCTTCTCCATTCTCTTTCTATTCTCTTTATCTTCTCTTTCTATTCTCTCTCTTTCTATTCTCTCTCTTTCTATTCTCTCTCTCTTTCTATTCTCTCTCTATTCTCTTTCTAATCTCTTTCTATTCTCTCTCTCTCCTCTTTCTAATCTCTCTTCTCTTTCTCTTCTCTGTCTATTCTTTCTCTCTCTATTCTCTTTCTATTCTCTCTATTCTCTTTCTATTCTCTCTATTCTCTTTCTATTCTCTCTATTCTCTTTCTATTCTCTCTATTCTCTTTCTATTCTCTCTATTCTCTATTCTCTTTCTATTCTCTTTCTAATCTCTTTCTATTCTCTCTCTATTCTCTTTCTAATCTATTTCTATTCTCTCTCTATTCTCTCTCTATTCTCTTTCTAATCTCTCTATCTTTCTAATCTCTCTCTATTCTCTCTCTATTCTCTTTCTATTCTCTCTCTATTCTCTTTCTATTCTCTCTTTCTATTCTCTTTCTATTCTTTTTATCTTCTCTTTCTATTCTCTCTATTCTCTCTCTCTATTTCTTTCTATTTCTCTCTCTCTCTATTCTCTCTCTTTCTATTCTCTCTCTCTATTCTCTTTGTATTCTCTCTATTCTCTTTCCATTCTCTCTTTTCTCTCTCTCTCTCTTCTCTTTCTATTCTCTCTCTATTCTCTCTCTCCATTCTCTCTCTCTATTCTCTCTCTCTATTCTCTCTCTATTCTCTTTCTAATCTCTCTATCTTTCTAATCTCTCTCTATTCTCTCTCTATTCTCTTTCTATTCTCTCTCTATTCTCTTTCTATTCTCTCTCTCTATTCTCTTTCTATTCTCTCTATTCTCTTTCTATTCTCTTTCTATTCTCTCTTCTCTATTCTCTTTCTAATCTCTTTCTAATCTCTTTCTATTCTCTCTCTTTCTATTCTCTCTCTTTCTATTCTCTCTCTCTCTATTCTCTTTCTATTCTCTCTCTATTCTCATCTCTTTCTATTCTCTCTCTAATCTCTTTCTATTCTCTCTCATCTCTTTCTAATCTCTTTCTAATCTCTTTCTATTCTCTCTCTAATCTCTCTCTATTCTCTCTCTATTCTCTTTCTAATCTCTTTCTAATCTCTTTCTATTCTCTCTCTATTCTCTTTCTAATCTCTTTCTAATCTCTTTCTATTCTCTCTCTTTCTATTCTCTCTCTCTATTCTCTCTCTATTCTCTCTCTATTCTCTTTCTATTCTCTTTCTATTCTCTCTATTCTCTCTCTATTTCTTTCTATTCTCTCTCTCTATTCTCTCTCTTTCTATTCTCTCTCTATTCTCTTTGTATTCTCTCTATTCTCTTTCTATTCTCTTTCTATTCTCTCTCTCTATTCTCTCTTTCTATTCTCTCTCTATTCTCTCTCTCTATTCTCTTTCTATTCTCTCTCTCTTTCTATTCTCTCTCTCTATTCTCTTTCTATTCTCTCTCTCCTTTCTATTCTCTCTCTCTATTCTCTTTCTATTCTCTCTCTATTCTCTTTCTATTCTCTCTCTCTTTCTATTCTCTCTCTCTATTCTCTCTTTCTCTTCTCTCTCTATTCTCTTTCTATTCTCGCTCTCTTTCTATTCTCTCCTCACTCTATTCTCTTTCTATTCTCTTTCTATTCTCTCTCTATTCTCTTTCTATTCTCTCCTCTCTCTATTATCTTTCTATTCTCTCTCTCTATTCTCTTTCTATTCTCTCTCTATTCTCTTTCTATTCTCTCTCTCTTCTTTCTTTTCGCTCTCTCTATTCTCTTTCTATTCTTTATATTCTCTCTCTCTATTCTCTCTCTCTTTCTCTTCCCTCTCTATCTCTCTCTCTCTTCTCTTTCTATTCTCTCTCTTTCTTTTCTCTTCTCTTTCTCTTCTTTCCATTCACTCTCTCTATTCTCTTTCTATTCTTTCTATTCTCTCTCTCTTCTCTCTCTTTCTATTCTCTCTCTCTCCTCTTTCTATTCTCTCTTCTCTTTCTATTCTCTTTCTCTTCTCTCTCTATTCTCTCTCTCTATTCTCTTTCTCTTCTCTCTCTATTCTCTCTCTCTATTCTCTTTCTATTCTCTTTCTATTCTCTCTCTCTATTCTCTCTTTCTATTCTCTCTCTATTCTCTCTCTCTCTATTCTCTTTCTATTCTCTCTCTCTTTCTATTCTCTCTCTCTATTCTCTTTCTATTCTCTCTCTCCTTTCTATTCTCTCTCTCTATTCTCTTTCTATTCTCTCTCTATTCTCTTTCTATTCTCTCTCTCTTTCTATTCTCTCTTTCTCTTCTCTCTCTATTCTCTTTCTATTCTCACTCTCTTTCTATTCTCTTTCTATGCTCTCTTTCTATTCTCTCCTCACTCTATTCTCTTTCTATTCTCTTTCTATTCTCTCTCTATTCTCTTTCTATTCTGTATTCTCTCTCTATTCTCTTTCTCTTCTCTTTCTCCTCTTTCTATTCTCTCTCTATTCTCTCTCTAATCTCTTTCTATTCTCTCTCTCTATTCTCTTTCTATTCTCTCTCTAATCTCTTTCTATTCTCTCTCTAATCTCTTTCTATTCTCTTTCTAATCTCTCTCTAATCTCTTTCTATTCTCTCTCTAATCTCTTTCTATTCTCTCTCTAATCTCTTTCTATTCTCTCTCTAATCTATTTCTATTCTCTATCTATTCTCTTTCTATTCTCTTTCTCTTCTCTTTCTCTTCTCTTTCTCTTCTCTTTCTCTTCTCTCCTCACTCTATTCTCTTTCTATTCTCTTTCTATTCTCTCTCTATTCTCTCTCTATTCTCTTTCTATTCTCTATTCTTTCTCTTCTCTCTCTATTCTCTTTCTATTCTCACTCTCTTTCTATTCTCTTTCTATGCTCTCTTTCTATTCTCTCCTCACTCTATTCTCTTTCTATTCTCTTTCTATTCTCTCTCTATTCTCTTTCTATTCTGTATTCTCTCTCTATTCTCTTTCTCCTCTTTCTATTCTCTCTCTATTCTCTCTCTAATCTCTTTCTATTCTCTCTCTCTATTCTCTTTCTATTCTCTCTCTAATCTCTTTCTATTCTCTCTCTAATCTCTTTCTATTCTCTTTCTAATCTCTCTCTAATCTCTTTCTATTCTCTCTCTAATCTCTTTCTATTCTCTCTCTAATCTCTTTCTATTCTCTCTCTAATCTATTTCTATTCTCTATCTATTCTCTTTCTCTTCTCTTTCTCTTCTCTTTCTCTTCTCTTTCTCTTCTCTCCTCACTCTATTCTCTTTCTATTCTCTTTCTATTCTCTCTCTATTCTCTCTCTATTCTCTTTCTATTCTCTATTCTCTCTCTATTCTCTTTATCTTCTCTTTCTCTTCTCTTCTCTTTCTATTCTCTCTCTATTCTCTCTCTCTTATCTTTCTCTAATCTCCTTCTAATCTCTTTCTAATCTCTTTCTTTCTATTCTCTCTCTTCTCTTTCTATTATCTCTCTAATCTCTTTCTAATCTCTTTCTAATGTCTTTCTATTCTCTCTCTAATCTCTTTCTAATCTCTTTCTATATTCTCTCTATTCTCTCTTTATTCTCTTTCTAATCTCTTTCTAATCTCTTTCTAATCTCTCTCTCTTTCTCTTCTCTTCTCTTTCTATTCTCTCTCTTCTCTTTCTATTCTCTCTCTAATCTCTTTCTATTCTCTCTTTCTATTCTCTCTCTTCTCTTTCTATTATCTCTCTAATCTCTTTCTATTCTCTTTCTAATCTCTTTCTAATGTCTTTCTATTCTCTCTCTAATCTCTTTCTAATCTCTTTCTATATTCTCTCTATTCTCTCTTTATTCTCTTTCTAATCTCTTTCTAATCTCTTTCTAATCTCTCTCTCTTTCTCTTCTCTTCTCTTTCTATTCTCTCTCTTCTCTTTCTATTCTCTCTCTAATCTCTTTCTATTCTCTCTTTCTATTCTCTCTCTTCTCTTTCTATTCTCTCTCTAATCTCTTTCTATTCTCTCTCATCTCTTTCTATTCTCTCTCTAATCTCTTTCTATTCTCTCTCATCTCTTTCTATTCTCTCTATTCTCTAATCTCTTTCTATTCTCTTTCTATTCTCTCTCTAATGTCTTTCTAATCTCTTTCTATTCTCTCTCTATTCTCTTTCTATTCTCTCTCTATTCTCTCTCTAATCTCTTTCTATTCTCTCTCTTCTCTTTCTATTCTCTCTCTAATCTCTTTCTATTCTCTCTTTCTATTCTCTCTCTTCTCTTTCTATTCTCTCTCTAATCTCTTTCTATTCTCTCTCATCTCTTTCTATTATCTTTCTATTCTCTCTCATCTCTTTCTATTCTCTCTATTCTCTAATCTCTTTCTATTCTCTTTCTATTCTCTCTCTAATGTCTTTCTAATCTCTTTCTATTCTCTCTCTATTCTCTTTCTATTCTCTCTCTATTCTCTCTCTAATCTCTTTCTATTCTCTCTCTATTCTCTTTCTATTCTCTCTCTAATCTCTATTCTCTTTCTCTTCTCTTTCTCTTCTCTTTCTTTTCTCATTCTCTTTCTATTATCTCTCTCTATTCTCTCTCTATTCTCTCTCTATTCTCTTTCTCTTATCTTTCTTTTCTCTTTCTCTTCTCTTCTCTTTATATTCTCTCTCTATTCTCTCTCTCTATTCTCTCTCTATTCTCTCTCTATTCTCCTCTTTCTATTCTCTTTCTCTTCTCTCTCTAATCTCTTTCTATTCTCTCTATTCTCTTTCTATTCTCTCTATTCTCTTTCTATTCTCTATTCTCTTTCTATTCTCTATTCTCTCTATTCTCTTTCTATTCTCTCTATTCTCTTTCTATTCTCTTTCTATTCTCTCTCCCTATTCTCTTTCTATTCTCTTTCTCTTCTCTTTCTATTATCTCTCTTTCTATTCTCTCTTTCTATTCTCTCTCTTCTCTTTCTATTCTCTCTATTCTCTTTCTAATCTCTTTCTATTCTCTCTCTCTTTCTATTCTCTCTCTTTCTATTCTCTCTCTCTATTCTCTCTCTATTCTCTTTCTAATCTCTTTCTATTCTCTCTCTAACCTCTTTCTATTCTCTCACCATTCTCTTTCTAATCTCTTTCTAATCTCTTTCTATTCTCTCTCTATTCTCTTTCTATTCTCTCTCTCTATACTCTTTCTATTCTCTCTATTCTCTTTCTATTCTCTATTCTCTTTCTATTCTCTTTCTATTCTCTCTCTCTCTCTCTATTTCTTTCTATTCTCTCTCTCTCTATTTCTTTCTATTCTCTCTCTCTCTATTCTCTTTCTATTCTCTCTATTCTCTTTCTATTCTCTCTATTCTCTTTCTATTCTCTCTATTCTCTATTCTCTTTCTAATCTCTTTCTATTCTCTCTCTATTCTCTTTCTAATCTATTTCTATTCTCTCTCTATTCTCTTTCTAATCTCTTTCTATTCTCTCTCTAATCTCTTTATAATTTCTTTCTATTCTCTCTCTGATCTCTTTCTATTCTCTCTCTATTCTCTTTCTAATCTCTCTCTATTATCTTTCTAATCTCTCTCTATTCTCTCTCTATTCTCTTTCTATTCTCTCTCTATTCTCTTTCTATTCTCTCTCTCTATTCTCTTTCTATTCTCTTTCTATTCTCTCTATTCTCTTTCTATTCTCTCTATTCTCTTTCTATTCTCTCTATTCTCTTTCTATTCTCTTTCTATTCTCTCTTCTCCATTCTCTTTCTATTCTCTTTATCTTCTCTTTCTATTCTCTCTATTCTCTTTCTAATCTCTTTCTAATCTCTTTCTATTCTCTCTCTTTCTATTCTCTCTCTCTTTCTATTCTCTCTCTCTTTCTATTCTCTCTCTATTCTCTTTCTAATCTCTTTCTATTCTCTCTCTCTCCTCTTTCTAATCTCTCTTCTCTTTCTCTTCTCTGTCTATTCTTTCTCTCTCTATTCTCTTTCTATTCTCTCTATTCTCTTTCTATTCTCTCTATTCTCTTTCTATTCTCTCTATTCTCTTTCTATTCTCTCTATTCTCTTTCTATTCTCTCTATTCTCTTTCTATTCTCTCTATTCTCTTTCTAATCTCTTTCTATTCTCTCTCTATTCTCTTTCTAATCTATTTCTATTCTCTCTCTATTCTCTCTCTATTCTCTTTCTAATCTCTCTATCTTTCTAATCTCTCTCTATTCTCTCTCTATTCTCTTTCTATTCTCTCTCTATTCTCTTTCTATTCTCTCTCTCTATTCTCTTTCTATTCTCTTTCTATTCTTTTTATCTTCTCTTTCTATTCTCTCTATTCTCTCTCTCTATTTCTTTCTATTCTCTCTCTCTCTATTCTCTCTCTTTCTATTCTCTCTCTATTCTCTTTGTATTCTCTCTATTCTCTTTCCATTCTCTCTTTTCTCTCTCTCTCTCTCTCTCTTCTCTTTCTATTCTCTCTCTTCTCTTTCTATTCTCTCTCTAATCTCTTTCTATTCTCTCTTTCTATTCTCTCTCTTCTCTTTCTATTCTCTCTCTAATCTCTTTCTATTCTCTCTCATCTCTTTCTATTCTCTCTATTCTCTAATCTCTTTCTATTCTCTTTCTATTCTCTCTCTAATGTCTTTCTAATCTCTTTCTATTCTCTTTCTATTCTCTCTCTATTCTCTCTCTAATCTCTTTCTATTCTCTCTCTATTCTCTTTCTATTCTCTTTCTCTTCTCTTTCTTTTCTCATTCTCTTTCTATTATCTCTCTCTATTCTCTCTCTATTCTCTCTCTATTCTCTTTCTCTTATCTTTCTTTTCTCTTTCTCTTCTCTTCTCTTTATATTCTCTCTCTATTCTCTCTCTATTCTCCTCTTTCTATTCTCTTTCTCTTCTCTCTCTAATCTCTTTCTATTCTCTCTATTCTCTTTCTATTCTCTCTTCTCTTTCTATTCTCTATTCTCTTTCTATTCTCTATTCTCTCTATTCTCTTTCTATTCTCTCTATTCTCTCTATTCTCTTTCTATTCTCTTTCTATTCTCTCTCCCTATTCTCTTTCTATTCTCTTTCTCTTCTCTTTCTATTATCTCTCTTTCTATTCTCTCTTTCTATTCTCTCTCTTCTCTTTCTATTCTCTCTATTCTCTTTCTAATCTCTTTCTATTCTCTCTCTCTTTCTATTCTCTCTCTCTATTCTCTCTCTATTCTCTTTCTAATCTCTTTCTATTCTCTCTCTAACCTCTTTCTATTCTCTCACTATTCTCTTTCTAATCTCTTTCTAATCTCTTTCTATTCTCTCTCTATTCTCTTTCTATTCTCTCTCTCTATACTCTTTCTATTCTCTCTATTCTCTTTCTATTCTCTCTATTCTCTTTCTATTCTCTTTCTATCTCTCTCTCTCTCTCTATTTCTTTCTATTCTCTCTCTCTCTATTCTCTTTCTATTCTCTCTATTCTCTTTCTATTCTCTCTATTCTCTTTCTATTCTCTCTATTCTCTATTCTCTTTCTAATCTCTTTCTATTCTCTCTCTATTCTCTTTCTAATCTATTTCTATTCTCTCTCTATTCTCTTTCTAATCTCTTTCTATTCTCTCTCTAATCTCTTTATAATTTCTTTCTATTCTCTCTCTGATCTCTTTCTATTCTCTCTCTATTCTCTTTCTAATCTCTCTCTATTATCTTTCTAATCTCTCTCTATTCTCTCTCTATTCTCTTTCTATTCTCTCTCTATTCTCTTTCTATTCTCTTTCTATTCTCTTTCTATTCTCTCTATTCTCTTTCTATTCTCTCTATTCTCTTTCTATTCTCTTTCTATTCTCTCTTCTCCATTCTCTTTCTATTCTCTTTATCTTCTCTTTCTATTCTCTCTCTTTCTATTCTCTCTCTTTCTATTCTCTCTCTCTTTCTATTCTCTCTCTATTCTCTTTCTAATCTCTTTCTATTCTCTCTCTCTCCTCTTTCTAATCTCTCTTCTCTTTCTCTTCTCTGTCTATTCTTTCTCTCTCTATTCTCTTTCTATTCTCTCTATTCTCTTTCTATTCTCTCTATTCTCTTTCTATTCTCTCTATTCTCTTTCTATTCTCTCTATTCTCTATTCTCTTTCTATTCTCTTTCTAATCTCTTTCTATTCTCTCTCTATTCTCTTTCTAATCTATTTCTATTCTCTCTCTATTCTCTCTCTATTCTCTTTCTAATCTCTCTATCTTTCTAATCTCTCTCTATTCTCTCTCTATTCTCTTTCTATTCTCTCTCTATTCTCTTTCTATTCTCTCTCTCTATTCTCTTTCTATTCTCTTTCTATTCTCTTTCTATTCTCTCTATTCTCTTTCTATTCTCTCTATTCTCTTTCTATTCTCTTTCTATTCTCTCTTCTCCATTCTCTTTCTATTCTCTTTATCTTCTCTTTCTATTCTCTCTCTTTCTATTCTCTCTCTTTCTATTCTCTCTCTCTTTCTATTCTCTCTCTATTCTCTTTCTAATCTCTTTCTATTCTCTCTCTCTCCTCTTTCTAATCTCTCTTCTCTTTCTCTTCTCTGTCTATTCTTTCTCTCTCTATTCTCTTTCTATTCTCTCTATTCTCTTTCTATTCTCTCTATTCTCTTTCTATTCTCTCTATTCTCTTTCTATTCTCTCTATTCTCTTTCTATTCTCTCTATTCTCTATTCTCTTTCTATTCTCTTTCTAATCTCTTTCTATTCTCTCTCTATTCTCTTTCTAATCTATTTCTATTCTCTCTCTATTCTC
Source organism: Oncorhynchus clarkii lewisi (assembly GCF_045791955.1). Lineage (NCBI taxonomy): Eukaryota > Metazoa > Chordata > Actinopteri > Salmoniformes > Salmonidae > Oncorhynchus > Oncorhynchus clarkii. The sequence goes on from NC_092175.1 coordinate 8,848,657, forward strand.
TCTCTATTCTCTTTCTAATCTCTCTATCTTTCTAATCTCTCTCTATTCTCTCTCTATTCTCTTTCTATTCTCTCTCTATTCTCTTTCTATTCTCTCTCTCTATTCTCTTTCTATTCTCTTTCTATTCTTTTTATCTTCTCTTTCTATTCTCTCTATTCTCTCTCTCTATTTCTTTCTATTCTCTCTCTCTCTATTCTCTCTCTTTCTATTCTCTCTCTATTCTCTTTGTATTCTCTCTATTCTCTTTCCATTCTCTCTTTTCTCTCTCTCTCTATTCTCTTTCTATTCTCTCTCTATTCTCTCTCTCCATTCTCTCTCTCTATTCTCTCTCTCTATTCTCTCTCTATTCTCTTTCTAATCTCTCTATCTTTCTAATCTCTCTCTATTCTCTCTCTATTCTCTTTCTATTCTCTCTCTATTCTCTTTCTATTCTCTCTCTCTATTCTCTTTCTATTCTCTCTATTCTCTTTCTATTCTCTTTCTATTCTCTCTTCTCTATTCTCTTTCTAATCTCTTTCTAATCTCTTTCTATTCTCTCTCTTTCTATTCTCTCTCTTTCTATTCTCTCTCTCTTTCTATTCTCTCTCTCTATTCTCTTTCTATTCTCTCTCTATTCTCATCTCTTTCTATTCTCTCTCTAATCTCTTTCTATTCTCTCTCATCTCTTTCTAATCTCTTTCTAATCTCTTTCTATTCTCTCTCTAATCTCTCTCTATTCTCTCTCTATTCTCTTTCTAATCTCTTTCTAATCTCTTTCTATTCTCTCTCTATTCTCTTTCTAATCTCTTTCTAATCTCTTTCTATTCTCTCTCTTTCTATTCTCTCTCTCTATTCTCTCTCTATTCTCTCTCTATTCTCTTTCTATTCTCTTTCTATTCTCTCTATTCTCTCTCTATTTCTTTCTATTCTCTCTCTCTATTCTCTCTCTTTCTATTCTCTCTCTATTCTCTTTGTATTCTCTCTATTCTCTTTCTATTCTCTCTATTCTCTCTCTCTCTATTCTCTTTCTATTCTCTCTCTATTCTCTCTCTCCATTCTCTCTTCTCTTTCTATTCTCTCTCTATTCTCTCTCTCCATTCTCTCTCTTCTCTTTCTATTCTCTCGCTCTCTCTCCTATTCTCTCTCTATTCTCTCTCTCTCTATTTTCTCTTTCTCTTCTCTCTCTCTCTCTATTCTCTTTCTATTCTCTCTCTCTTTCTATTCTCTCTCTTTCTATTCTCTCTCTCTATTCTCTTTCTATTCTCTCTATTCTCTTTCTAATCTCTCTCTATTCTCTTTCTAATCTCTTTCTATTCTCTATATTCTCTCTCATCTCTTTATATTCTCTCTCTATTCTCTTTCTATTCTCTCTCTATTCTCTTTCTATTCTCTCTATTCTCTTTCTATTCTTTTTATCTTCTCTTTCTATTCTCTATCTATTTCTCTCTATTCTCTCTCTTTCTATTCTCTCTCTATTCTCTTTGTATTCTCTCTATTCTCTTTCCATTCTCTCTTTTCTCTCTCTCTCTATTCTCTTTCTATTCTCTCTATTCTCTTTCTATTCTCTCTCTCTATTCTCTTTCTATTCTCTCTATTCTCTTTCTATTCTCTCTATTCTCTTTCTATTCTCTTTATCTTCTCTTTATCTTCTCTTTCTATTCTCTTTCTAATCTCTTTCTAATCTCTTTCTATTCTCTCTCTTTCTATTCTCTCTCTCTTTCTATTCTCTCTCTCTTTCTAATCTCTTTCTAATCTCTTTCTATTCTCTCTATTCTCTATTCTCTTTCTAATCTCTTTCTATTCTCTCTATTCTCTTTCTATTCTCTTTCTATTCTCTTTCTATTCTCTCTATTCTCTTTCTAATCTCTTTCTAATCTCTTTCTATTCTCTCTCTTTCTATTCTCTCTCTCTTTCTATTCTCTCTCTCTATTCTCTTTCTATTCTCTCTCTATTCTCATCTCTTTCTATTCTCTTTCTAATCTCTTTCTAATCTCTTTCTATTCTCTCTATTCTCTATTCTCTTTCTAATCTCTTTCTATTCTCTCTATTCTCTTTCTATTCTCTTTCTATTCTCTCTCTATTCTCTCTCTATTCTCTTTCTATTCTCTTTCTATTCTCTCTATTCTCTCTCTATTTCTTTCTATTCTCTCTCTCTTTCTATTCTCTTTCTATTCTCTTTCTATTCTTTTTATCTTCTCTTTCTATTCTCTCTATTCTCTCTCTCTATTTCTTTCTATTCTCTCTCTCTCTATTCTCTCTCTTTCTATTCTCTCTCTATTCTCTTTGTATTCTCTCTATTCTCTTTCTATTCTCTCTATTCTCTCTCTCTCTCTATTCTCTTTCTATTCTCTCTCTATTCTCTCTCTCCATTCTCTCTATTCTCTTTCTATTCTCTCTCTATTCTCTCTCTCCATTCTCTCTCTTCTCTTTCTATTCTCTCGCTCTCTCTCCTTTCTATTCTCTCTCTCTCTATTTTCTCTTTCTCCTCTCTCTCTCTATTCTCTTTCTATTCTCTCTCTCTCTCTATTCTCTCTCTATTCTCTTTCTAATCTCTTTCTATTCTCTCTCTCTTTCTATTCTCTCTCTCTATTCTCTTTCTATTCTCTCTATTCTCTTTCTAATCTCTCTCTATTCTCTTTCTAATCTCTTTCTAATCTCTTTCTATTCTCTCTCTTTCTATTCTCTCTCTCTATTCTCTTTCTATTCTCTTTCTATTCTCTCTATTCTCTCTCTATTTCTTTCTATTCTCTCTCTCTATTCTCTCTCTTTCTATTCTCTCTCTTTCTATTCTCTTTCTATTCTCTTTCTATTCTCTTTCTATTCTTTTTATCTTCTCTTTCTATTCTCTCTATTCTCTCTCTCTATTTCTTTCTATTCTCTCTCTCTCTTTCTATTCTCTCTCTATTCTCTTTGTATTCTCTCTATTCTCTTTGTATTCTCTCTATTCTCTTTCTATTCTCTCTATTCTCTCTCTCTCTATTCTCTTTCTATTCTCTCTCTCTCTCTATTCTCTCTCTATTCTCTTTCTAATCTCTTTCTATTCTCTCTCTCTTTCTATTCTCTCTCTTTCTATTCTCTCTCTCTATTCTCTTTCTATTCTCTCTATTCTCTTTCTAATCTCTCTCTATTCTCTTTCTAATCTCTTTCTAATCTCTTTCTAATCTCTCTCTCTTTCTCTTCTCTTCTCTTTCTGTTCTCTCTCTAATCTCTTTCTATTCTCTCTTTCTATTCTCTCTTTCTATTCTCTTTCTATTCTCTTTCTATTCTCTCTTTCTAAACTCTCTCTTTCTCTTCTCTTCCTATTATCTCTCTAATCTCTTTCTATTCTCTTTCTAATCTCTTTCTAATGTCTTTCTATTCTCTCTCTAATCTCTTTCTAATCTCTTTCTATATTCTCTCTATTCTCTCTTTATTCTCTTTCTATTCTCTCTCTAATCTCTTTCTATTCTCTCTCATCTCTTTCTATTCTCTCTATTCTCTAATCTCTTTCTATTCTCTTTCTATTCTCTCTCTAATGTCTTTCTAATCTCTTTCTATTCTCTCTCTATTCTCTTTCTATTCTCTCTCTATTCTCTCTCTAATCTCTTTCTATTCTCTCTATTCTCTTTCTATTCTCTCTCTAATCTCTATTCTCTTTCTCTTCTCTTTCTCTTCTCTTTCTTTTCTCATTCTCTTTCTATTATCTCTCTCTATTCTCTCTCTATTCTCTCTCTATTCTCTTTCTCTTATCTTTCTCTTCTCTTTCTCTTCTCTTCTCTTTATATTCTCTCTCTATTCTCTCTCTCTATTCTCTCTCTATTCTCTCTCTATTCTCTCTCTATTCTCCTCTTTCTATTCTCTTTCTCTTCTCTCTCTAATCTCTTTCTATTCTCTCTATTCTCTTTCTATTCTCTCTATTCTCTTTCTATTCTCTATTCTCTTTCTATTCTCTTTCTCTTCTCTTTCTATTATCTCTCTTTCTATTCTCTCTTTCTATTCTCTCTCTTCTCTTTCTATTCTCTCTATTCTCTTTCTAATCTCTTTCTAATCTCTTTCTATTCTCTCTCTCTTTCTATTCTCTCTCTTTCTAATCTCTCTCTCTATTCTCTCTCTATTCTCTTTCTAATCTCTTTCTATCTCTCTCTATTCTCTCTCTTTCTATTCTCTCTCTATTCTCTTTGTATTCTCTCTATTCTCTTTCTATTCTCTCTATTCTCTCTCTCTCTCTATTCTCTTTCTATTCTCTCTCTATTCTCTCTCTCCATTCTCTTTCTATTCTCTCTCTATTCTCTCTCTCCATTCTCTCTCTTCTCTTTCTATTCTCTCGCTCTCTCTCCTTTCTATTCTCTCTCTATCTCTCTCTCTCTCTATTTTCTCTTTCTCTTCTCTCTCTCTCTCTCTCTATTCTCTTTCTATTCTCTCTCTCTCTCTATTCTCTCTCTATTCTCTTTCTAATCTCTTTCTATTCTCTCTCTCTTTCTATTCTCTCTCTTTCTATTCTCTCTCTCTATTCTCTTTCTATTCTCTCTATTCTCTTTCTAATCTCTCTCTAATCTCTTTCTATTCTCTATATTCTCTCTCATCTCTTTCTATTCTCTCTCTATTCTCTTTCTAATCTCTTTCTATTCTCTCTCTTTCTATTCTCTCTCTCTATTCTCTTTCTCTTCTCTCTCTATTCTCTCTCTCTATTCTCTTTCTAATCTCTTTCTAATCTCTTTCTATTCTCTCTATTCTCTCTCTATTCTCTTTCTATTCTCTTTCTATTCTCTCTTCTCTTTCTATTCTCTTTCTATTCTCTTTCTCTTCTCTTTCTATTCTCTCTCTTTCTATTCTCTCTCTCTATTATCTTTCTATTCTCTCTATTCTCTTTCTAATCTCTTTATATTCTCTCTCTATTCTCTTTCTAATCTCTTTATATTCTCTCTCTATTCTCTTTCTAATCTCTTTCTATTCTTTCTATTCTCTCTCATCTCTTTCTATTCTCTCTCTATTCTCTTTCTATTCTCTCTATTCTCTCTCTCTATTTCTTTCTATTCTCTCTCTTTCTATTCTCTCTCTATTCTCTTTCTATTCTCTCTATTCTCTCTCTCTCTCTATTCTCTTTCTATTCTCTCTCTATTCTCTCTCTCTCTATTCTCTCTCTTTCTATTCTCTCTCTTTCTATTCTCTTTCTATTCTCTTTCTATTCTTTTTATCTTCTCTTTCTATTCTCTCTATTCTCTCTCTCTATTTCTTTCTATTCTCTCTCTCTCTATTCTCTCTCTTTCTATTCTCTCTCTATTCTCTTTGTATTCTCTCTATTCTCTTTCTATTCTCTCTCTATTCTCTCTCTCCATTCTCTCTATTCTCTTTCTATTCTCTCTCTATTCTCTCTCTCCATTCTCTCTCTTCTCTTTCTATTCTCTCGCTCTCTCTCCTTTCTATTCTCTCTCTATTCTCTCTCTCTCTATTTTCTCTTTCTCTTCTCTCTCTCTCTCTCTCTCTCTATTCTCTTTCTATTCTCTCTCTCTCTCTATTCTCTCTCTATTCTCTTTCTAATCTCTTTCTATTCTCTCTCTCTTTCTATTCTCTCTCTCTATTCTCTTTCTATTCTCTCTATTCTCTTTCTAATCTCTCTCTAATCTCTTTCTATTCTCTATATTCTCTCTCATCTCTTTCTATTCTCTCTCTATTCTCTTTCTATTCTCTCTCTCTATTCTATTTCTATTCTCTCTATTCTCTTTCTATTATCTCTCTCTATTCTCTCTCTCTATTCTCTCTTTCTCTTCTCTCTCTATTCTCTCTCTCTATTCTCTTTCTAATCTCTTTATAATCTCTTTCTATTCTCTCTATTCTCTCTCTATTCTCTTTCTATTCTCTCTTCTCTTTCTATTCTCTTTCTATTCTCTCTATTCTCTTTCTATTCTCTCTATTCTCTTTCTATTCTCTTTCTCTTCTCTTTCTATTCTCTCTCTTTCTATTCTCTCTCTCTATTATCTTTCTATTCTCTCTATTCTCTTTCTAATCTCTTTATATTCTCTCTCTATTCTCTTTCTAATCTCTTTATATTCTCTCTCTATTCTCTTTCTAATCTCTTTCTATTCTTTCTATTCTCTCTCATCTCTTTCTATTCTCTCTCTATTCTCTTTCTATTCTCTCTATTCTCTCTCTCTATTTCTTTCTATTCTCTCTCTTTCTATTCTCTCTCTATTCTCTTTCTATTCTCTCTCTCCATTCTCTCTCTCTATTCTCTCTCTCCATTCTCTCTCTTCTCTTTCTATTCTCTCGCTCTCTCTCCTTTCTATTCTCTCTCTATTCTCTCTCTCTCTATTTTCTCTTTCTCTTCTCTCTCTCTCTCTATTCTCTTTCTAATCTCTTTCTATTCTCTCTCTCTTTCTAGTCTCTCTCTTTCTATTCTCTCTCTCTATTCTCTTTCTATTCTCTCTATTCTCTTTCTAATCTCTCTCTATTCTCTTTCTAATCTCTTTCTATTCTCTATATTCTCTCTCATCTCTTTCTATTCTCTCTCTATTCTCTTTCTAATCTCTTTCTATTCTCTCTCTATTCTCTTTCTAATCTCTTTCTAATCTCTTTCTATTCTCTCTCTCTCTATTCTCTCTCTATTCTCTTTCTATTCTCTTTCTATTCTCTCTATTCTCTCTCTATTTCTTTCTATTCTCTCTCTCTCTATTCTCTCTCTCTCTATTCTCTCTCTTTCTATTCTCTCTCTTTCTATTCTCTTTCTATTCTTTTTATCTTCTCTTTCTATTCTCTTTCTATTCTTTTTATCTTCTCTTTGTATTCTCTCTATTCTCTCTCTATTCTCTCTCTCCATTCTCTCTCTCTATTCTCTCTCTCCATTCTCTCTCTTCTCTTTCTATTCTCTCGCTCTCTCTCCTTTCTATTCTCTCTCTATTCTCTCTCTCTCTATTTTCTCTTTCTCTCTCTATTCTCTTTATATTCTCTCTCTCTCTCTATTCTCTCTCTCTCTATTCTCTCTCTTTCTATTCTCTCTCTCTATTCTCTCTCTATTCTCTTTCTCTATTCTCTTTCTAATCTCTTTCTATTCTCTATATTCTCTCTCTATTCTCTCTCTATTCTCTTTCTAATCTCTCTCTATTCTCTTTCTATTCTCTCTCTCTATTTTCTCTTTCTCTTCTCTCTCTCTCTCTCTATTCTCTTTCTATTCTCTCTCTCTCTCTATTCTCTCTCTATTCTCTTTCTAATCTCTTTCTATTCTCTCTCTCTTTCTATTCTCTCTCTTTCTATTCTCTCTCTCTATTCTCTTTCTATTCTCTCTATTCTCTTTCTAATCTCTCTCTAATCTCTTTCTATTCTCTATATTCTCTCTCATCTCTTTCTATTCTCTCTCTATTCTCTTTCTAATCTCTTTCTATTCTCTCTCTTTCTATTCTCTCTCTCTATTCTCTTTCTCTTCTCTCTCTATTCTCTCTCTCTATTCTCTTTCTAATCTCTTTCTAATCTCTTTCTATTCTCTCTATTCTCTCTCTATTCTCTTTCTATTCTCTTTCTATTCTCTCTTCTCTTTCTATTCTCTTTCTATTCTCTTTCTCTTCTCTTTCTATTCTCTCTCTTTCTATTCTCTCTCTCTATTATCTTTCTATTCTCTCTATTCTCTTTCTAATCTCTTTATATTCTCTCTCTATTCTCTTTCTAATCTCTTTATATTCTCTCTCTATTCTCTTTCTAATCTCTTTCTATTCTTTCTATTCTCTCTCATCTCTTTCTATTCTCTCTCTATTCTCTTTCTATTCTCTCTATTCTCTCTCTCTATTTCTTTCTATTCTCTCTCTTTCTATTCTCTCTCTATTCTCTTTCTATTCTCTCTATTCTCTCTCTCTCTCTATTCTCTTTCTATTCTCTCTCTATTCTCTCTCTCTCTATTCTCTCTCTTTCTATTCTCTCTCTTTCTATTCTCTTTCTATTCTCTTTCTATTCTTTTTATCTTCTCTTTCTATTCTCTCTATTCTCTCTCTCTATTTCTTTCTATTCTCTCTCTCTCTATTCTCTCTCTTTCTATTCTCTCTCTATTCTCTTTGTATTCTCTCTATTCTCTTTCTATTCTCTCTCTATTCTCTCTCTCCATTCTCTCTATTCTCTTTCTATTCTCTCTCTATTCTCTCTCTCCATTCTCTCTCTTCTCTTTCTATTCTCTCGCTCTCTCTCCTTTCTATTCTCTCTCTATTCTCTCTCTCTCTATTTTCTCTTTCTCTCTCTCTCTCTCTCTCTCTCTATTCTCTTTCTATTCTCTCTCTCTCTCTATTCTCTCTCTATTCTCTTTCTAATCTCTTTCTATTCTCTCTCTCTTTCTATTCTCTCTCTCTATTCTCTTTCTATTCTCTCTATTCTCTTTCTAATCTCTCTCTAATCTCTTTCTATTCTCTATATTCTCTCTCATCTCTTTCTATTCTCTCTCTATTCTCTTTCTATTCTCTCTCTCTATTCTATTTCTATTCTCTCTATTCTCTTTCTATTATCTCTCTCTATTCTCTCTCTCTATTCTCTCTTTCTCTTCTCTCTCTATTCTCTCTCTCTATTCTCTTTCTAATCTCTTTATAATCTCTTTCTATTCTCTCTATTCTCTCTCTATTCTCTTTCTATTCTCTCTTCTCTTTCTATTCTCTTTCTATTCTCTCTATTCTCTTTCTATTCTCTCTATTCTCTTTCTATTCTCTTTCTCTTCTCTTTCTATTCTCTCTCTTTCTATTCTCTCTCTCTATTATCTTTCTATTCTCTCTATTCTCTTTCTAATCTCTTTATATTCTCTCTCTATTCTCTTTCTAATCTCTTTATATTCTCTCTCTATTCTCTTTCTAATCTCTTTCTATTCTTTCTATTCTCTCTCATCTCTTTCTATTCTCTCTCTATTCTCTTTCTATTCTCTCTATTCTCTCTCTCTATTTCTTTCTATTCTCTCTCTTTCTATTCTCTCTCTATTCTCTTTCTATTCTCTCTCTCCATTCTCTCTCTCTATTCTCTCTCTCCATTCTCTCTCTTCTCTTTCTATTCTCTCGCTCTCTCTCCTTTCTATTCTCTCTCTATTCTCTCTCTCTCTATTTTCTCTTTCTCTTCTCTCTCTCTCTATTCTCTTTCTAATCTCTTTCTATTCTCTCTCTCTTTCTAGTCTCTCTCTTTCTATTCTCTCTCTCTATTCTCTTTCTATTCTCTCTATTCTCTTTCTAATCTCTCTCTATTCTCTTTCTAATCTCTTTCTATTCTCTATATTCTCTCTCATCTCTTTCTATTCTCTCTCTATTCTCTTTCTAATCTCTTTCTATTCTCTCTCTATTCTCTTTCTAATCTCTTTCTAATCTCTTTCTATTCTCTCTCTCTCTATTCTCTCTCTATTCTCTTTCTATTCTCTTTCTATTCTCTCTATTCTCTCTCTATTTCTTTCTATTCTCTCTCTCTCTATTCTCTCTCTCTCTATTCTCTCTCTTTCTATTCTCTCTCTTTCTATTCTCTTTCTATTCTTTTTATCTTCTCTTTCTATTCTCTTTCTATTCTTTTTATCTTCTCTTTGTATTCTCTCTATTCTCTCTCTATTCTCTCTCTCCATTCTCTCTCTCTATTCTCTCTCTCCATTCTCTCTCTTCTCTTTCTATTCTCTCGCTCTCTCTCCTTTCTATTCTCTCTCTATTCTCTCTCTCTCTATTTTCTCTTTCTCTCTCTATTCTCTTTATATTCTCTCTCTCTCTATTCTCTCTCTCTCTATTCTCTCTCTTTCTATTCTCTCTCTCTATTCTCTCTCTATTCTCTTTCTCTATTCTCTTTCTAATCTCTTTCTATTCTCTATATTCTCTCTCTATTCTCTCTCTATTCTCTTTCTAATCTCTCTCTATTCTCTTTCTATTCTCTCTCTCTATTCTCTTTCTATTCTCTTTCTATTATCTCTCTCTATTCTCTCTCTCTATTCTCTCTCTCTATTCTCTCTTTCTCTTCTCTCTCTATTCTCTCTCTCTATTCTCTTTCTAATCTCTTTCTATTCTCTCTATTCTCTCTCTATTCTCTTTCTATTCTCTCTCTATTCTCTTTCTATTCTCTCTATTCTCTTTCTATTCTCTCTTTTCTCTTTCTATTATCTCTCTCTTTCTATTCTCTCTATTCTCTTTCTATTCTCTCTATTCTCTTTCTATTCTCTCTCTATTATCTTTCTATTCTCTCTATTCTCTTTCTAATCTCTTTCTATTCTCTCTATTCTCTCTCTATTCTCTTTCTATTCTCTCTCTATTCTCTTTCTATTCTCTCTATTCTCTTTCTATTCTCTCTCTATTATCTTTCTATTCTCTCTATTCTCTTTCTAATCTCTCTCTATTCTCTCTCTATTCTCTTTCTATTCTCTTTCTATTCTCTCTATTCTCTCTCTATTTCTTTCTATTCTCTCTCTCTCTATTCTCTCTCTCTCTATTCTCTCTCTTTCTATTCTCTCTCTTTCTATTCTCTTTCTATTCTCTTTCTATTCTTTTTATCTTCTCTTTCTATTCTCTTTTTATTCTTTTTATCTTCTCTTTGTATTCTCTCTATTCTCTCTCTATTCTCTCTCTCCATTCTCTCTCTCTATTTTCTCTCTCCATTCTCTCTCTTCTCTTTCTATTCTCTCGCTCTCTCTCCTTTCTATTCTCTCTCTATTCTCTCTCTCTCTATTTTCTCTTTCTCTCTCTATTCTCTCTCTTTCTATTCTCTCTCTCTATTCTCTTTCTAATCTCTCTCTATTCTCTTTCTAATCTCTTTCTATTCTCTATATTCTCTCTCTATTCTCTCTCTATTCTCTTTCTAATCTCTTTCTATTCTCTCTCTATTCTCTTTCTATTCTCTCTCTCTATTCTCTTTCTATTCTCTTTCTATTATCTCTCTCTATTCTCTCTCTCTCTATTCTCTCTTTCTCTTCTCTCTCTATTCTCTCTCTCTATTCTCTTTCTAATCTCTTTCTATTCTCTCTATTCTCTTTCTCTCTCTATTCTCTCTATTCTCTATTCTTCTATTCTCTCTTTTCTCTTTCTATTATCTCTCTCTTTCTATTCTCTCTATTCTCTTTCTATTCTCTCTATTCTCTTTCTATTCTCTCTCTATTATCTTTCTATTCTCTCTATTCTCTTTCTATTCTCTCTCTATTCTCTTTCTATTCTCTCTATTCTCTCTCTCTATTTCTTTCTATTCTCTCTCTCTCTATTCTCTCTCTTTCTATTCTCTCTCTATTCTCTTTGTATTCTCTCTATTCTCTTTCTATTCTCTCTATTCTCTCTCTCTCTCTATTCTCTTTCTATTCTCTCTCTATTCTCTCTCTCCATTCTCTCTCTCCATTCTCTCTCTTCTCTTTCTATTCTCTCGCTCTCTCTCCTTTCTATTCTCTCTCTATTCTCTCTCTCTCTATTTTCTCTTTCTCTTCTCTCTCTCTCTCTATTCTCTTTCTATTCTCTCTCTCTCTCTATTCTCTCTCTATTCTCTTTCTAATCTCTTTCTATTCTCTCTCTCTTTCTATTCTCTCTCTTTCTATTCTCTCTCTTTCTATTCTCTCTCTCTATTCTCTTTCTATTCTCTCTATTCTCTTTCTAATCTCTCTCTATTCTCTTTCTAATCTCTTTCTATTCTCTATATTCTCTCTCATCTCTTTCTATTCTCTCTCTATTCTCTTTCTAATCTCTTTCTATTCTCTCTATTCTCTCTCTATTCTCTTTCTATTCTCTCTCTCTATTCTCTTTCTATTCTCTCTATTCTCTTTCTATTATCTCTCTCTATTCTCTCTTTCTCTTCTCTCTATTCTCTCTCTCTAATCTCTTTCTAATCTCTTTCTATTCTCTCTATTCTCTCTCTATTCTCTTTCTATTCTCTCTCTATTCTCTTTCTATTCTCTCTCTATTCTCTTTCTATTCTCTTTCTATTCTCTCTCTCTTTCTATTCTCTCTATTCTCTTTCTATTCTCTCTATTCTCTTTCTATTCTCTCTCTATTCTCTTTCTATTCTCTCTCTCTATTCTCTCTCTCTATTCTCTTTCTATTCTCTATTCTCTCTCTATTCTCTCTCTATTCTCTCTCTATTCTCTTTCTCTTCTCTTTCTATTCTCTCTCTTCTCTTTCTATTCTCTCTCTCTCTCTTCTTTCTATTCTCTCTCTCTATTCTCTCTTTCTCTTCTCTCTCTATTCTCTCTCTCTATTCTCTTTCTATTCTCTCTCTCTTTCTATTCTCTCTCTCTATTCTCTTTCTATTCTCTCTCTCTCTTCTTTCTATTCTCTCTCTCTATTCTCTCTCTCTATTCTCTCTTTCTCTTCTCTCTTTCTATTCTCTCTCTATTCTCTCTCTCTATTCTCTTTCTATTCTCTCTCTCTATTCTCTCTTTCTCTTCTCTCTCTATTCTCTCTCTCTATTCTCTTTCTATTCTCTCTCTCTTTCTATTCTCTCTCTCTATTCTCTTTCTATTCTCTCTCTCTTCTTTCTATTATCTCTCTCTATTCTCTCTCTCTATTCTCTCTTTCTCTTCTCTCTTTCTATTATCTCTCTATTCTCTCTCTCTATTCTCTTTCTATTCTCTCTCTCTTTCTATTCTCTCTCTATTCTCGTTCTATTCTCTCTCTCTATTCTCTTTCTATTCTCTCTCTCTATTCTCTTTCTATTCTCTCTCTATTCTCTCTTTCTCTTCTCTCTCTATTCTCTCTCTCTATTCTCTTTCTATTCTCTCTCTCTTTCTATTCTCTTTCTGTGCTCTCTCTCTTTCTATTCGCTCTCTCTATTCTCTTTCTATTCTTTCTATTCTCTCTCTCTATTCTCTCTCTTTCTATTCTCTCTCTCTCCTCTTTCTATTCTCTCTTCTCTTTCTATTCTCTCTCTTCTCTCTCTATTCTCTTTCTATTCTCTCTCTCTATTGTCTTTCTATTCTCTCTCTCTATTCTCTTTCTATTCTCTCTCTATTCTCTTTCTATTCTTTCTCTCTTTCTATTCTCTTTCTCTTCTCTCTCTATTCTCTCTCTCTATTCTCTTTCTATTCTCTCTCTCTTTCTATTCTCTTTCTGTGCTCTCTCTCTTTCTATTCGCTCTCTCTATTCTCTTTCTATTCTTTCTATTATCTTTCTATTCTTTCTATTCTCTCTCTCTATTCTCTCTCTCTTTCTATTCTCTCTTCTCTTTCTATTCTCTCTCTTCTCTCTCTATTCTCTTTCTATTCTCTCTCTCTATTCTCTTTCTATTCTCTCTCTCTATTCTCTCTCTCTCTCTTTCTATTCTCCTCTTTCTATTCTCTCTCTCTATTCTCTTTCTCTTCTCTTTCTCTTCTTTCTATTCTCTCTCTCTTTCTATTCTCTTTCTGTGCTCTCTCTCTTTCTATTCGCTCTCTCTATTCTCTTTTTATTTTTTCTATTCTCTCTCTCTATTCTCTCTCTCTTTCTATTCTCTCTCTCTCCTCTTTCTATTCTCTCTTCTCTTTCTATTCTCTCTATTCTCTCTCTATTCTCTTTCTATTCTCTCTCTCTATTCTCTTTCTATTCTCTCTCTCTATTCTCTTTCTATTATCTCTCTATTCTCTTTCTATTCTCTCTCTTTCTATTATCTTTCTCTTCTCTTTCTCTTCTTTCTATTCTCTCTTTCTATTCTCTTTCTATTCTCTCTCTCTTTCTATTATCTTTCTCTTCTCTTTCTCTTCTTTCTATTCTCTCTCTCTCTCTATTCTCTTTCTATTCTCTTTCTCTTCTCTTTCTCTTCTTTCTATTCTCTCTCTCTATTCTCTCTCTCTTTCTCTTCTCTCTCTATTCTCTTCTTTCTATTCACTCTCTCTTTCTCTTTCTATTCTTTCTATTCTCTCTCTCTTCTCTCTCTTTCTATTCTCTCTCTCTCCTCTTTCTATTCTCTCTTCTCTTTCTATTCTCTTTCTCTTCTCTTTCTCTTCTTTCTATTCTCTCTTCTCTTTCTCTTCTCTTTCTCTTCTTTCTATTCTCTCTATTCTCTTTCTCTATTCTCTCTTTCTCCTCTCTATTCTCTTTCTATTCTCTCTCTCTTTCTATTCTCTCTCTCTCCTTTCTATTCTCTCTCTCTATTCTCTCTCTCTATTCTCTCTTCTCTCTCTATTCTCTCTCTCTATTCTCTTTCTATTCTCTCTCTCTTTCTATTCTCTCTCTATTCTCTTTCTATTCTCTCCTCTCTCTATTATCTTTCTATTCTCTCTCTATATTCTCTTTCTATTCTCTCTCTCTTTCTATTCTCTCTTTCTCTTCTCTCTCTATTCTCTCTCTCTATTCTCTTTCTATTCGCTCTCTATTCTCTCTCTCTATTCTCTTTCTATTCTCTTTCTATTCTCTCTCTCTATTCTCTCTTTCTATTCTCTCTCTATTCTCTCTCTCTATTCTCTTTCTATTCTCTCTCTCTTTCTATTCTCTCTCTCTATTCTCTTTCTATTCTCTCTCTCCTTTCTATTCTCTCTCTCTATTCTCTTTCTATTCTCTCTCTATTCTCTTTCTATTCTCTCTCTCTTTCTATTCTCTCTCTCTATTCTCTCTTTCTCTTCTCTCTCTATTCTCTTTCTATTCTCGCTCTCTTTCTATTCTCTCCTCACTCTATTCTCTTTCTATTCTCTTTCTATTCTCTCTCTATTCTCTTTCTATTCTCTCCTCTCTCTATTATCTTTCTATTCTCTCTCTATATTCTCTTTCTATTCTCTCTCTATTCTCTTTCTATTCTCTCTCTCTTCTTTCTTTTCGCTCTCTCTATTCTCTTTCTATTCTTTATATTCTCTCTCTCTATTCTCTCTCTCTTTCTCTTCCCTCTCTATTCTCTCTCTCTCTTCTCTTTCTATTCTCTCTCTTTCTTTTCTCTTCTCTTTCTCTTCTTTCCATTCACTCTCTCTATTCTCTTTCTATTCTTTCTATTCTCTCTCTCTTCTCTCTCTTTCTATTCTCTCTCTCTCCTCTTTCTATTCTCTCTTCTCTTTCTATTCTCTTTCTCTTCTCTCTCTATTCTCTCTCTCTATTCTCTTTCTCTTCTCTCTCTATTCTCTCTCTCTATTCTCTTTCTATTCTCTTTCTATTCTCTCTCTCTATTCTCTCTTTCTATTCTCTCTCTATTCTCCCTCTCTATTCTCTTTCTATTCTCTCTCTCTTTCTATTCTCTCTCTCTATTCTCTTTCTATTCTCTCTCTCCTTTCTATTCTCTCTCTCTATTCTCTTTCTATTCTCTCTCTATTCTCTTTCTATTCTCTCTCTCTTTCTATTCTCTCTTTCTCTTCTCTCTCTATTCTCTTTCTATTCTCACTCTCTTTCTATTCTCTTTCTATGCTCTCTTTCTATTCTCTCCTCACTCTATTCTCTTTCTATTCTCTTTCTATTCTCTCTCTATTCTCTTTCTATTCTGTATTCTCTCTCTATTCTCTTTCTCTTCTCTTTCTCCTCTTTCTATTCTCTCTCTATTCTCTCTCTAATCTCTTTCTATTCTCTCTCTCTATTCTCTTTCTATTCTCTCTCTAATCTCTTTCTATTCTCTCTCTAATCTCTTTCTATTCTCTTTCTAATCTCTCTCTAATCTCTTTCTATTCTCTCTCTAATCTCTTTCTATTCTCTCTCTAATCTCTTTCTATTCTCTCTCTAATCTATTTCTATTCTCTATCTATTCTCTTTCTATTCTCTTTCTCTTCTCTTTCTCTTCTCTTTCTCTTCTCTTTCTCTTCTCTCCTCACTCTATTCTCTTTCTATTCTCTTTCTATTCTCTCTCTATTCTCTCTCTATTCTCTTTCTATTCTCTATTCTCTCTCTATTCTCTTTATCTTCTCTTTCTCTTCTCTTCTCTTTCTATTCTCTCTCTATTATCTCTCTCTTATCTTTCTCTAATCTCCTTCTAATCTCTTTCTAATCTCTTTCTTTCTATTCTCTCTCTTCTCTTTCTATTATCTCTCTAATCTCTTTCTAATCTCTTTCTAATGTCTTTCTATTCTCTCTCTAATCTCTTTCTAATCTCTTTCTATATTCTCTCTATTCTCTCTTTATTCTCTTTCTAATCTCTTTCTAATCTCTTTCTAATCTCTCTCTCTTTCTCTTCTCTTCTCTTTCTATTCTCTCTCTTCTCTTTCTATTCTCTCTCTAATCTCTTTCTATTCTCTCTTTCTATTCTCTCTCTTCTCTTTCTATTATCTCTCTAATCTCTTTCTATTCTCTTTCTAATCTCTTTCTAATGTCTTTCTATTCTCTCTCTAATCTCTTTCTAATCTCTTTCTATATTCTCTCTATTCTCTCTTTATTCTCTTTCTAATCTCTTTCTAATCTCTTTCTAATCTCTCTCTCTTTCTCTTCTCTTCTCTTTCTATTCTCTCTCTTCTCTTTCTATTCTCTCTCTAATCTCTTTCTATTCTCTCTTTCTATTCTCTCTCTTCTCTTTCTATTCTCTCTCTAATCTCTTTCTATTCTCTCTCATCTCTTTCTATTCTCTCTCTAATCTCTTTCTATTCTCTCTCATCTCTTTCTATTCTCTCTATTCTCTAATCTCTTTCTATTCTCTTTCTATTCTCTCTCTAATGTCTTTCTAATCTCTTTCTATTCTCTCTATTCTCTTTCTATTCTCTCTCTATTCTCTCTCTAATCTCTTTCTATTCTCTCTCTATTCTCTTTCTATTCTCTCTCTAATCTCTATTCTCTTTCTCTTCTCTTTCTCTTCTCTTTCTTTTCTCATTCTCTTTCTATTATCTCTCTCTATTCTCTCTCTATTCTCTCTCTATTCTCTTTCTCTTATCTTTCTTTTCTCTTTCTCTTCTCTTCTCTTTATATTCTCTCTCTATTCTCTCTCTCTATTCTCTCTCTATTCTCTCTCTATTCTCCTCTTTCTATTCTCTTTCTCTTCTCTCTCTAATCTCTTTCTATTCTCTCTATTCTCTTTCTATTCTCTCTATTCTCTTTCTATTCTCTATTCTCTTTCTATTCTCTATTCTCTCTATTCTCTTTCTATTCTCTCTATTCTCTTTCTATTCTCTTTCTATTCTCTCTCCCTATTCTCTTTCTATTCTCTTTCTCTTCTCTTTCTATTATCTCTCTTTCTATTCTCTCTTTCTATTCTCTCTCTTCTCTTTCTATTCTCTCTATTCTCTTTCTAATCTCTTTCTATTCTCTCTCTCTTTCTATTCTCTCTCTTTCTATTCTCTCTCTCTATTCTCTCTCTATTCTCTTTCTAATCTCTTTCTATTCTCTCTCTAACCTCTTTCTATTCTCTCACTATTCTCTTTCTAATCTCTTTCTAATCTCTTTCTATTCTCTCTCTATTCTCTTTCTATTCTCTCTCTCTATACTCTTTCTATTCTCTCTATTCTCTTTCTATTCTCTCTATTCTCTTTCTATTCTCTTTCTATTCTCTCTCTCTCTCTCTCTATTTCTTTCTATTCTCTCTCTCTCTATTTCTTTCTATTCTCTCTCTCTCTATTCTCTTTCTATTCTCTCTATTCTCTTTCTATTCTCTCTATTCTCTTTCTATTCTCTCTATTCTCTATTCTCTTTCTAATCTCTTTCTATTCTCTCTCTATTCTCTTTCTAATCTATTTCTATTCTCTCTCTATTCTCTTTCTAATCTCTTTCTATTCTCTCTCTAATCTCTTTATAATTTCTTTCTATTCTCTCTCTGATCTCTTTCTATTCTCTCTCTATTCTCTTTCTAATCTCTCTCTATTATCTTTCTAATCTCTCTCTATTCTCTCTCTATTCTCTTTCTATTCTCTCTCTATTCTCTTTCTATTCTCTCTCTCTATTCTCTTTCTATTCTCTTTCTATTCTCTCTATTC
The DNA here is from genome assembly GCF_045791955.1 of Oncorhynchus clarkii lewisi. NCBI lineage: Eukaryota > Metazoa > Chordata > Actinopteri > Salmoniformes > Salmonidae > Oncorhynchus > Oncorhynchus clarkii. The sequence goes on from NC_092175.1 coordinate 8,866,349, forward strand.
TCTTTCTATTCTCTCTATTCTCTTTCTATTCTCTCTATTCTCTTTCTATTCTCTTTCTATTCTCTCTTCTCCATTCTCTTTCTATTCTCTTTATCTTCTCTTTCTATTCTCTCTATTCTCTTTCTAATCTCTTTCTAATCTCTTTCTATTCTCTCTCTTTCTATTCTCTCTCTCTTTCTATTCTCTCTCTATTCTCTTTCTAATCTCTTTCTATTCTCTCTCTCTCCTCTTTCTAATCTCTCTTCTCTTTCTCTTCTCTGTCTATTCTTTCTCTCTCTATTCTCTTTCTATTCTCTCTATTCTCTTTCTATTCTCTCTATTCTCTTTCTATTCTCTCTATTCTCTTTCTATTCTCTCTATTCTCTTTCTATTCTCTCTATTCTCTATTCTCTTTCTATTCTCTTTCTAATCTCTTTCTATTCTCTCTCTATTCTCTTTCTAATCTATTTCTATTCTCTCTCTATTCTCTCTCTATTCTCTTTCTAATCTCTCTATCTTTCTAATCTCTCTCTATTCTCTCTCTATTCTCTTTCTATTCTCTCTCTATTCTCTTTCTATTCTCTCTCTCTATTCTCTTTCTATTCTCTTTCTATTCTTTTTATCTTCTCTTTCTATTCTCTCTATTCTCTCTCTCTATTTCTTTCTATTCTCTCTCTCTCTATTCTCTCTCTTTCTATTCTCTCTCTATTCTCTTTGTATTCTCTCTATTCTCTTTCCATTCTCTCTTTTCTCTCTCTCTCTCTTCTCTTTCTATTCTCTCTCTTCTCTTTCTATTCTCTCTCTAATCTCTTTCTATTCTCTCTTTCTATTCTCTCTCTTCTCTTTCTATTCTCTCTCTAATCTCTTTCTATTCTCTCTCATCTCTTTCTATTCTCTCTATTCTCTAATCTCTTTCTATTCTCTTTCTATTCTCTCTCTAATGTCTTTCTAATCTCTTTCTATTCTCTCTCTATTCTCTTTCTATTCTCTCTCTATTCTCTCTCTAATCTCTTTCTATTCTCTCTCTATTCTCTTTCTATTCTCTTTCTCTTCTCTTTCTTTTCTCATTCTCTTTCTATTATCTCTCTCTATTCTCTCTCTATTCTCTCTCTATTCTCTTTCTCTTATCTTTCTTTTCTCTTTCTCTTCTCTTCTCTTTATATTCTCTCTCTATTCTCTCTCTATTCTCCTCTTTCTATTCTCTTTCTCTTCTCTCTCTAATCTCTTTCTATTCTCTCTATTCTCTTTCTATTCTCTCCTCTTTCTATTCTCTATTCTCTTTCTATTCTCTATTCTCTCTATTCTCTTTCTATTCTCTCTATTCTCTCTATTCTCTTTCTATTCTCTTTCTATTCTCTCTCTCTATTCTCTTTCTATTCTCTCTCTCTCTTCTTTCTATTCTCTCTCTCTATTCTCTCTCTCTATTCTCTCTTTCTCTTCTCTCTTTCTATTCTCTCTCTATTCTCTCTCTCTATTCTCTTTCTATTCTCTCTCTCTTTCTATTCTCTCTCTATTCTCGTTCTATTCTCTCTCTCTATTCTCTTTCTATTCTCTCTCTCTATTCTCTTTCTATTCTCTCTCTATTCTCTCTTTCTCTTCTCTCTCTATTCTCTCTCTCTATTCTCTTTCTATTCTCTCTCTCTTTCTATTCTCTTTCTGTGCTCTCTCTCTTTCTATTCGCTCTCTCTATTCTCTTTCTATTCTTTCTATTCTCTCTCTCTATTCTCTCTCTTTCTATTCTCTCTCTCTCCTCTTTCTATTCTCTCTTCTCTTTCTATTCTCTCTCTTCTCTCTCTATTCTCTTTCTATTCTCTCTCTCTATTGTCTTTCTATTCTCTCTCTCTATTCTCTTTCTATTCTCTCTCTATTCTCTTTCTATTCTTTCTCTCTTTCTATTCTCTTTCTCTTCTCTCTCTATTCTCTCTCTCTATTCTCTTTCTATTCTCTCTCTCTTTCTATTCTCTTTCTGTGCTCTCTCTCTTTCTATTCGCTCTCTCTATTCTCTTTCTATTCTTTCTATTATCTTTCTATTCTTTCTATTCTCTCTCTCTATTCTCTCTCTCTTTCTATTCTCTCTTCTCTTTCTATTCTCTCTCTTCTCTCTCTATTCTCTTTCTATTCTCTCTCTCTATTCTCTTTCTATTCTCTCTCTCTATTCTCTCTCTCTCTTTCTATTCTCCTCTTTCTATTCTCTCTCTCTATTCTCTTTCTCTTCTCTTTCTCTTCTTTCTATTCTCTCTCTCTTTCTATTCTCTTTCTGTGCTCTCTCTCTTTCTATTCGCTCTCTCTATTCTCTTTTTATTTTTTCTATTCTCTCTCTCTATTCTCTCTCTCTTTCTATTCTCTCTCTCTCCTCTTTCTATTCTCTCTTCTCTTTCTATTCTCTCTATTCTCTCTCTATTCTCTTTCTATTCTCTCTCTCTATTCTCTTTCTATTCTCTCTCTCTATTCTCTTTCTATTATCTCTCTATTCTCTTTCTATTCTCTCTCTTTCTATTATCTTTCTCTTCTCTTTCTCTTCTTTCTATTCTCTCTTTCTATTCTCTTTCTATTCTCTCTCTCTTTCTATTATCTTTCTCTTCTCTTTCTCTTCTTTCTATTCTCTCTCTCTCTCTATTCTCTTTCTATTCTCTTTCTCTTCTCTTTCTCTTCTTTCTATTCTCTCTCTCTATTCTCTCTCTCTTTCTCTTCTCTCTCTATTCTCTTCTTTCTATTCACTCTCTCTTTCTCTTTCTATTCTTTCTATTCTCTCTCTCTTCTCTCTCTTTCTATTCTCTCTCTCTCCTCTTTCTATTCTCTCTTCTCTTTCTATTCTCTTTCTCTTCTCTTTCTCTTCTTTCTATTCTCTCTTCTCTTTCTCTTCTCTTTCTCTTCTTTCTATTCTCTCTATTCTCTTTCTCTATTCTCTCTTTCTCCTCTCTATTCTCTTTCTATTCTCTCTCTCTTTCTATTCTCTCTCTCTCCTTTCTATTCTCTCTCTCTATTCTCTCTCTCTATTCTCTCTTCTCTCTCTATTCTCTCTCTCTATTCTCTTTCTATTCTCTCTCTCTTTCTATTCTCTCTCTATTCTCTTTCTATTCTCTCCTCTCTCTATTATCTTTCTATTCTCTCTCTATATTCTCTTTCTATTCTCTCTCTCTTTCTATTCTCTCTTTCTCTTCTCTCTCTATTCTCTCTCTCTATTCTCTTTCTATTCGCTCTCTATTCTCTCTCTCTATTCTCTTTCTATTCTCTTTCTATTCTCTCTCTCTATTCTCTCTTTCTATTCTCTCTCTATTCTCTCTCTCTATTCTCTTTCTATTCTCTCTCTCTTTCTATTCTCTCTCTCTATTCTCTTTCTATTCTCTCTCTCCTTTCTATTCTCTCTCTCTATTCTCTTTCTATTCTCTCTCTATTCTCTTTCTATTCTCTCTCTCTTTCTATTCTCTCTCTCTATTCTCTCTTTCTCTTCTCTCTCTATTCTCTTTCTATTCTCGCTCTCTTTCTATTCTCTCCTCACTCTATTCTCTTTCTATTCTCTTTCTATTCTCTCTCTATTCTCTTTCTATTCTCTCCTCTCTCTATTATCTTTCTATTCTCTCTCTATATTCTCTTTCTATTCTCTCTCTATTCTCTTTCTATTCTCTCTCTCTTCTTTCTTTTCGCTCTCTCTATTCTCTTTCTATTCTTTATATTCTCTCTCTCTATTCTCTCTCTCTTTCTCTTCCCTCTCTATTCTCTCTCTCTCTTCTCTTTCTATTCTCTCTCTTTCTTTTCTCTTCTCTTTCTCTTCTTTCCATTCACTCTCTCTATTCTCTTTCTATTCTTTCTATTCTCTCTCTCTTCTCTCTCTTTCTATTCTCTCTCTCTCCTCTTTCTATTCTCTCTTCTCTTTCTATTCTCTTTCTCTTCTCTCTCTATTCTCTCTCTCTATTCTCTTTCTCTTCTCTCTCTATTCTCTCTCTCTATTCTCTTTCTATTCTCTTTCTATTCTCTCTCTCTATTCTCTCTTTCTATTCTCTCTCTATTCTCTCTCTCTATTCTCTTTCTATTCTCTCTCTCTTTCTATTCTCTCTCTCTATTCTCTTTCTATTCTCTCTCTCCTTTCTATTCTCTCTCTCTATTCTCTTTCTATTCTCTCTCTATTCTCTTTCTATTCTCTCTCTCTTTCTATTCTCTCTTTCTCTTCTCTCTCTATTCTCTTTCTATTCTCACTCTCTTTCTATTCTCTTTCTATGCTCTCTTTCTATTCTCTCCTCACTCTATTCTCTTTCTATTCTCTTTCTATTCTCTCTCTATTCTCTTTCTATTCTGTATTCTCTCTCTATTCTCTTTCTCTTCTCTTTCTCCTCTTTCTATTCTCTCTCTATTCTCTCTCTAATCTCTTTCTATTCTCTCTCTAATCTCTTTCTATTCTCTCTCTAATCTCTTTCTATTCTCTTTCTAATCTCTCTCTAATCTCTTTCTATTCTCTCTCTAATCTCTTTCTATTCTCTCTCTAATCTCTTTCTATTCTCTCTCTAATCTATTTCTATTCTCTATCTATTCTCTTTCTATTCTCTTTCTCTTCTCTTTCTCTTCTCTTTCTCTTCTCTTTCTCTTCTCTCCTCACTCTATTCTCTTTCTATTCTCTTTCTATTCTCTCTCTATTCTCTCTCTATTCTCTTTCTATTCTCTATTCTCTCTCTATTCTCTTTATCTTCTCTTTCTCTTCTCTTCTCTTTCTATTCTCTCTCTATTATCTCTCTCTTATCTTTCTCTAATCTCCTTCTAATCTCTTTCTAATCTCTTTCTTTCTATTCTCTCTCTTCTCTTTCTATTATCTCTCTAATCTCTTTCTAATCTCTTTCTAATGTCTTTCTATTCTCTCTCTAATCTCTTTCTAATCTCTTTCTATATTCTCTCTATTCTCTCTTTATTCTCTTTCTAATCTCTTTCTAATCTCTTTCTAATCTCTCTCTCTTTCTCTTCTCTTCTCTTTCTATTCTCTCTCTTCTCTTTCTATTCTCTCTCTAATCTCTTTCTATTCTCTCTTTCTATTCTCTCTCTTCTCTTTCTATTATCTCTCTAATCTCTTTCTATTCTCTTTCTAATCTCTTTCTAATGTCTTTCTATTCTCTCTCTAATCTCTTTCTAATCTCTTTCTATATTCTCTCTATTCTCTCTTTATTCTCTTTCTAATCTCTTTCTAATCTCTTTCTAATCTCTCTCTCTTTCTCTTCTCTTCTCTTTCTATTCTCTCTCTTCTCTTTCTATTCTCTCTCTAATCTCTTTCTATTCTCTCTTTCTATTCTCTCTCTTCTCTTTCTATTCTCTCTCTAATCTCTTTCTATTCTCTCTCATCTCTTTCTATTCTCTCTCTAATCTCTTTCTATTCTCTCTCATCTCTTTCTATTCTCTCTATTCTCTAATCTCTTTCTATTCTCTTTCTATTCTCTCTCTAATGTCTTTCTAATCTCTTTCTATTCTCTCTCTATTCTCTTTCTATTCTCTCTCTATTCTCTCTCTAATCTCTTTCTATTCTCTCTCTTCTCTTTCTATTCTCTCTCTAATCTCTTTCTATTCTCTCTTTCTATTCTCTCTCTTCTCTTTCTATTCTCTCTCTAATCTCTTTCTATTCTCTCTCATCTCTTTCTATTATCTCTCTAATCTCTTTCTATTCTCTCTCATCTCTTTCTATTCTCTCTATTCTCTAATCTCTTTCTATTCTCTTTCTATTCTCTCTCTAATGTCTTTCTAATCTCTTTCTATTCTCTCTCTATTCTCTTTCTATTCTCTCTCTATTCTCTCTCTAATCTCTTTCTATTCTCTCTCTATTCTCTTTCTATTCTCTCTCTAATCTCTATTCTCTTTCTCTTCTCTTTCTCTTCTCTTTCTTTTCTCATTCTCTTTCTATTATCTCTCTCTATTCTCTCTCTATTCTCTCTCTATTCTCTTTCTCTTATCTTTCTTTTCTCTTTCTCTTCTCTTCTCTTTATATTCTCTCTCTATTCTCTCTCTCTATTCTCTCTCTATTCTCTCTCTATTCTCCTCTTTCTATTCTCTTTCTCTTCTCTCTCTAATCTCTTTCTATTCTCTCTATTCTCTTTCTATTCTCTCTATTCTCTTTCTATTCTCTATTCTCTTTCTATTCTCTATTCTCTCTATTCTCTTTCTATTCTCTCTATTCTCTTTCTATTCTCTTTCTATTCTCTCTCCCTATTCTCTTTCTATTCTCTTTCTCTTCTCTTTCTATTATCTCTCTTTCTATTCTCTCTTTCTATTCTCTCTCTTCTCTTTCTATTCTCTCTATTCTCTTTCTAATCTCTTTCTATTCTCTCTCTCTTTCTATTCTCTCTCTTTCTATTCTCTCTCTCTATTCTCTCTCTATTCTCTTTCTAATCTCTTTCTATTCTCTCTCTAACCTCTTTCTATTCTCTCACTATTCTCTTTCTAATCTCTTTCTAATCTCTTTCTATTCTCTCTCTATTCTCTTTCTATTCTCTCTCTCTATACTCTTTCTATTCTCTCTATTCTCTTTCTATTCTCTCTATTCTCTTTCTATTCTCTTTCTATTCTCTCTCTCTCTCTCTCTCTCTATTTCTTTCTATTCTCTCTCTCTCTATTTCTTTCTATTCTCTCTCTCTCTATTCTCTTTCTATTCTCTCTATTCTCTTTCTATTCTCTCTATTCTCTTTCTATTCTCTCTATTCTCTATTCTCTTTCTAATCTCTTTCTATTCTCTCTCTATTCTCTTTCTAATCTATTTCTATTCTCTCTCTATTCTCTTTCTAATCTCTTTCTATTCTCTCTCTAATCTCTTTATAATTTCTTTCTATTCTCTCTCTGATCTCTTTCTATTCTCTCTCTATTCTCTTTCTAATCTCTCTCTATTATCTTTCTAATCTCTCTCTATTCTCTCTCTATTCTCTTTCTATTCTCTCTCTATTCTCTTTCTATTCTCTCTCTCTATTCTCTTTCTATTCTCTTTCTATTCTCTCTATTCTCTTTCTATTCTCTCTATTCTCTTTCTATTCTCTCTATTCTCTTTCTATTCTCTTTCTATTCTCTCTTCTCCATTCTCTTTCTATTCTCTTTATCTTCTCTTTCTATTCTCTCTATTCTCTTTCTAATCTCTTTCTAATCTCTTTCTATTCTCTCTCTTTCTATTCTCTCTCTCTTTCTATTCTCTCTCTCTTTCTATTCTCTCTCTATTCTCTTTCTAATCTCTTTCTATTCTCTCTCTCTCCTCTTTCTAATCTCTCTTCTCTTTCTCTTCTCTGTCTATTCTTTCTCTCTCTATTCTCTTTCTATTCTCTCTATTCTCTTTCTATTCTCTCTATTCTCTTTCTATTCTCTCTATTCTCTTTTCTCTCTATTCTCTTTCTATTCTCTCTATTCTCTTTCTATTTCTCTATTCTCTATTCTCTTTCTATTCTCTTTCTAATCTCTTTCTATTCTCTCTCTATTCTCTTTCTAATCTATTTCTATTCTCTCTCTATTCTCTCTCTATTCTCTTTCTAATCTCTCTATCTTTCTAATCTCTCTCTATTCTCTCTCTATTCTCTTTCTATTCTCTCTCTATTCTCTTTCTATTCTCTCTCTCTATTCTCTTTCTATTCTCTTTCTATTCTTTTTATCTTCTCTTTCTATTCTCTCTATTCTCTCTCTCTATTTCTTTCTATTCTCTCTCTCTCTATTCTCTCTCTTTCTATTCTCTCTCTATTCTCTTTGTATTCTCTCTATTCTCTTTCCATTCTCTCTTTTCTCTCTCTCTCTCTCTTCTCTTTCTATTCTCTCTCTTCTCTTTCTATTCTCTCTCTAATCTCTTTCTATTCTCTCTTTCTATTCTCTCTCTTCTCTTTCTATTCTCTCTCTAATCTCTTTCTATTCTCTCTCATCTCTTTCTATTCTCTCTATTCTCTAATCTCTTTCTATTCTCTTTCTATTCTCTCTCTAATGTCTTTCTAATCTCTTTCTATTCTCTCTCTATTCTCTTTCTATTCTCTCTCTATTCTCTCTCTAATCTCTTTCTATTCTCTCTCTATTCTCTTTCTATTCTCTCTCTAATCTCTATTCTCTTTCTCTTCTCTTTCTCTTCTCTTTCTTTTCTCATTCTCTTTCTATTATCTCTCTCTATTCTCTCTCTATTCTCTCTCTATTCTCTTTCTCTTATCTTTCTTTTCTCTTTCTCTTCTCTTCTCTTTATATTCTCTCTCTATTCTCTCTCTATTCTCCTCTTTCTATTCTCTTTCTCTTCTCTCTCTAATCTCTTTCTATTCTCTCTATTCTCTTTCTATTCTCTCTTCTCTTTCTATTCTCTATTCTCTTTCTATTCTCTATTCTCTCTATTCTCTTTCTATTCTCTCTATTCTCTCTATTCTCTTTCTATTCTCTTTCTATTCTCTCTCCCTATTCTCTTTCTATTCTCTTTCTCTTCTCTTTCTATTATCTCTCTTTCTATTCTCTCTTTCTATTCTCTCTCTTCTCTTTCTATTCTCTCTATTCTCTTTCTAATCTCTTTCTATTCTCTCTCTCTTTCTATTCTCTCTCTCTATTCTCTCTCTAATCTCTTTCTATTCTCTCTCTAACCTCTTTCTATTCTCTCACTATTCTCTTTCTAATCTCTTTCTAATCTCTTTCTATTCTCTCTCTCTATACTCTTTCTATTCTCTCTATTCTCTTTCTATTCTCTCTATTCTCTTTCTATTCTCTTTCTATTCTCTCTCTCTCTCTCTATTTCTTTCTATTCTCTCTCTCTCTATTCTCTTTCTATTCTCTCTATTCTCTTTCTATTCTCTCTATTCTCTTTCTATTCTCTCTATTCTCTATTCTCTTTCTAATCTCTTTCTATTCTCTCTCTATTCTCTTTCTAATCTATTTCTATTCTCTCTCTATTCTCTTTCTAATCTCTTTCTATTCTCTCTCTAATCTCTTTATAATTTCTTTCTATTCTCTCTCTGATCTCTTTCTATTCTCTCTCTATTCTCTTTCTAATCTCTCTCTATTATCTTTCTAATCTCTCTCTATTCTCTCTCTATTCTCTTTCTATTCTCTCTCTATTCTCTTTCTATTCTCTCTCTCTATTCTCTTTCTATTCTCTTTCTATTCTCTTTCTATTCTCTCTATTCTCTTTCTATTCTCTCTATTCTCTTTCTATTCTCTCTTCTCCATTCTCTTTCTATTCTCTTTATCTTCTCTTTCTATTCTCTCTCTTTCTATTCTCTCTCTTTCTATTCTCTCTCTCTTTCTATTCTCTCTCTATTCTCTTTCTAATCTCTTTCTATTCTCTCTCTCTCCTCTTTCTAATCTCTCTTCTCTTTCTCTTCTCTGTCTATTCTTTCTCTCTCTATTCTCTTTCTATTCTCTCTATTCTCTTTCTATTCTCTCTATTCTCTTTCTATTCTCTCTATTCTCTTTCTATTCTCTCTATTCTCTTTCTATTCTCTCTATTCTCTATTCTCTTTCTATTCTCTTTCTAATCTCTTTCTATTCTCTCTCTATTCTCTTTCTAATCTATTTCTATTCTCTCTCTATTCTCTCTCTATTCTCTTTCTAATCTCTCTATCTTTCTAATCTCTCTCTATTCTCTCTCTATTCTCTTTCTATTCTCTCTCTATTCTCTTTCTATTCTCTCTTTCTATTCTCTTTCTATTCTTTTTATCTTCTCTTTCTATTCTCTCTATTCTCTCTCTCTATTTCTTTCTATTCTCTCTCTCTCTATTCTCTCTCTTTCTATTCTCTCTCTATTCTCTTTGTATTCTCTCTATTCTCTTTCCATTCTCTCTTTTTTCTCTCTCTCTCTCTTCTCTTTCTATTCTCTCTCTATTCTCTCTCTCCATTCTCTCTCTCTATTCTCTCTCTCTATTCTCTCTCTATTCTCTTTCTAATCTCTCTATCTTTCTAATCTCTCTCTATTCTCTCTCTATTCTCTTTCTATTCTCTCTCTATTCTCTTTCTATTCTCTCTCTCTATTCTCTTTCTATTCTCTCTATTCTCTTTCTATTCTCTTTCTATTCTCTCTTCTCTATTCTCTTTCTAATCTCTTTCTAATCTCTTTCTATTCTCTCTCTTTCTATTCTCTCTCTTTCTATTCTCTCTCTCTTTCTATTCTCTCTCTCTATTCTCTTTCTATTCTCTCTCTATTCTCATCTCTTTCTATTCTCTCTCTAATCTCTTTCTATTCTCTCTCATCTCTTTCTAATCTCTTTCTAATCTCTTTCTATTCTCTCTCTAATCTCTCTCTATTCTCTCTCTATTCTCTTTCTAATCTCTTTCTAATCTCTTTCTATTCTCTCTCTATTCTCTTTCTAATCTCTTTCTAATCTCTTTCTATTCTCTCTCTTTCTATTCTCTCTCTCTATTCTCTCTCTATTCTCTCTCTATTCTCTTTCTATTCTCTTTCTATTCTCTCTATTCTCTCTCTATTTCTTTCTATTCTCTCTCTCTATTCTCTCTCTTTCTATTCTCTCTCTATTCTCTTTGTATTCTCTCTATTCTCTTTCTATTCTCTTTCTATTCTCTCTCTCTATTCTCTCTTTCTATTCTCTCTCTATTCTCTCTCTCTATTCTCTTTCTATTCTCTCTCTCTTTCTATTCTCTCTCTCTATTCTCTTTCTATTCTCTCTCTCCTTTCTATTCTCTCTCTCTATTCTCTTTCTATTCTCTCTCTATTCTCTTTCTATTCTCTCTCTCTTTCTATTCTCTCTCTCTATTCTCTCTTTCTCTTCTCTCTCTATTCTCTTTCTATTCTCGCTCTCTTTCTATTCTCTCCTCACTCTATTCTCTTTCTATTCTCTTTCTATTCTCTCTCTATTCTCTTTCTATTCTCTCCTCTCTCTATTATCTTTCTATTCTCTCTCTCTATTCTCTTTCTATTCTCTCTCTATTCTCTTTCTATTCTCTCTCTCTTCTTTCTTTTCGCTCTCTCTATTCTCTTTCTATTCTTTATATTCTCTCTCTCTATTCTCTCTCTCTTTCTCTTCCCTCTCTATTCTCTCTCTCTCTTCTCTTTCTATTCTCTCTCTTTCTTTTCTCTTCTCTTTCTCTTCTTTCCATTCACTCTCTCTATTCTCTTTCTATTCTTTCTATTCTCTCTCTCTTCTCTCTCTTTCTATTCTCTCTCTCTCCTCTTTCTATTCTCTCTTCTCTTTCTATTCTCTTTCTCTTCTCTCTCTATTCTCTCTCTCTATTCTCTTTCTCTTCTCTCTCTATTCTCTCTCTCTATTCTCTTTCTATTCTCTTTCTATTCTCTCTCTCTATTCTCTCTTTCTATTCTCTCTCTATTCTCTCTCTCTATTCTCTTTCTATTCTCTCTCTCTTTCTATTCTCTCTCTCTATTCTCTTTCTATTCTCTCTCTCCTTTCTATTCTCTCTCTCTATTCTCTTTCTATTCTCTCTCTATTCTCTTTCTATTCTCTCTCTCTTTCTATTCTCTCTTTCTCTTCTCTCTCTATTCTCTTTCTATTCTCACTCTCTTTCTATTCTCTTTCTATGCTCTCTTTCTATTCTCTCCTCACTCTATTCTCTTTCTATTCTCTTTCTATTCTCTCTCTATTCTCTTTCTATTCTGTATTCTCTCTCTATTCTCTTTCTCTTCTCTTTCTCCTCTTTCTATTCTCTCTCTATTCTCTCTCTAATCTCTTTCTATTCTCTCTCTCTATTCTCTTTCTATTCTCTCTCTAATCTCTTTCTATTCTCTCTCTAATCTCTTTCTATTCTCTTTCTAATCTCTCTCTAATCTCTTTCTATTCTCTCTCTAATCTCTTTCTATTCTCTCTCTAATCTCTTTCTATTCTCTCTCTAATCTATTTCTATTCTCTATCTATTCTCTTTCTATTCTCTTTCTCTTCTCTTTCTCTTCTCTTTCTCTTCTCTTTCTCTTCTCTCCTCACTCTATTCTCTTTCTATTCTCTTTCTATTCTCTCTCTATTCTCTCTCTATTCTCTTTCTATTCTCTATTCTTTCTCTTCTCTCTCTATTCTCTTTCTATTCTCACTCTCTTTCTATTCTCTTTCTATGCTCTCTTTCTATTCTCTCCTCACTCTATTCTCTTTCTATTCTCTTTCTATTCTCTCTCTATTCTCTTTCTATTCTGTATTCTCTCTCTATTCTCTTTCTCCTCTTTCTATTCTCTCTCTATTCTCTCTCTAATCTCTTTCTATTCTCTCTCTCTATTCTCTTTCTATTCTCTCTCTAATCTCTTTCTATTCTCTCTCTAATCTCTTTCTATTCTCTTTCTAATCTCTCTCTAATCTCTTTCTATTCTCTCTCTAATCTCTTTCTATTCTCTCTCTAATCTCTTTCTATTCTCTCTCTAATCTATTTCTATTCTCTATCTATTCTCTTTCTATTCTCTTTCTCTTCTCTTTCTCTTCTCTTTCTCTTCTCTTTCTCTTCTCTCCTCACTCTATTCTCTTTCTATTCTCTCTCTATTCTCTCTCTATTCTCTTTCTATTCTCTATTCTCTCTCTATTCTCTTTATCTTCTCTTTCTCTTCTCTTCTCTTTCTATTCTCTCTCTATTCTCTCTCTCTTATCTTTCTCTAATCTCCTTCTAATCTCTTTCTAATCTCTTTCTTTCTATTCTCTCTCTTCTCTTTCTATTATCTCTCTAATCTCTTTCTAATCTCTTTCTAATGTCTTTCTATTCTCTCTCTAATCTCTTTCTAATCTCTTTCTATATTCTCTCTATTCTCTCTTTATTCTCTTTCTAATCTCTTTCTAATCTCTTTCTAATCTCTCTCTCTTTCTCTTCTCTTCTCTTTCTATTCTCTCTCTTCTCTTTCTATTCTCTCTCTAATCTCTTTCTATTCTCTCTTTCTATTCTCTCTCTTCTCTTTCTATTATCTCTCTAATCTCTTTCTATTCTCTTTCTAATCTCTTTCTAATGTCTTTCTATTCTCTCTCTAATCTCTTTCTAATCTCTTTCTATATTCTCTCTATTCTCTCTTTATTCTCTTTCTAATCTCTTTCTAATCTCTTTCTAATCTCTCTCTCTTTCTCTTCTCTTCTCTTTCTATTCTCTCTCTTCTCTTTCTATTCTCTCTCTAATCTCTTTCTATTCTCTCTTTCTATTCTCTCTCTTCTCTTTCTATTCTCTCTCTAATCTCTTTCTATTCTCTCTCATCTCTTTCTATTCTCTCTATTCTCTAATCTCTTTCTATTCTCTTTCTATTCTCTCTCTAATGTCTTTCTAATCTCTTTCTATTCTCTCTCTATTCTCTTTCTATTCTCTCTCTATTCTCTCTCTAATCTCTTTCTATTCTCTCTCTATTCTCTTTCTATTCTCTTTCTCTTCTCTTTCTTTTCTCATTCTCTTTCTATTATCTCTCTCTATTCTCTCTCTATTCTCTCTCTATTCTCTTTCTCTTATCTTTCTTTTCTCTTTCTCTTCTCTTCTCTTTATATTCTCTCTCTATTCTCTCTCTATTCTCCTCTTTCTATTCTCTTTCTCTTCTCTCTCTAATCTCTTTCTATTCTCTCTATTCTCTTTCTATTCTCTCTTCTCTTTCTATTCTCTATTCTCTTTCTATTCTCTATTCTCTCTATTCTCTTTCTATTCTCTCTATTCTCTCTATTCTCTTTCTATTCTCTTTCTATTCTCTCTCCCTATTCTCTTTCTATTCTCTTTCTCTTCTCTTTCTATTATCTCTCTTTCTATTCTCTCTTTCTATTCTCTCTCTTCTCTTTCTATTCTCTCTATTCTCTTTCTAATCTCTTTCTATTCTCTCTCTCTTTCTATTCTCTCTCTCTATTCTCTCTCTATTCTCTTTCTAATCTCTTTCTATTCTCTCTCTAACCTCTTTCTATTCTCTCACTATTCTCTTTCTAATCTCTTTCTAATCTCTTTCTATTCTCTCTCTATTCTCTTTCTATTCTCTCTCTCTATACTCTTTCTATTCTCTCTATTCTCTTTCTATTCTCTCTATTCTCTTTCTATTCTCTTTCTATTCTCTCTCTCTCTCTCTCTATTTCTTTCTATTCTCTCTCTCTCTATTCTCTTTCTATTCTCTCTATTCTCTTTCTATTCTCTCTATTCTCTTTCTATTCTCTCTATTCTCTATTCTCTTTCTAATCTCTTTCTATTCTCTCTCTATTCTCTTTCTAATCTATTTCTATTCTCTCTCTATTCTCTTTCTAATCTCTTTCTATTCTCTCTCTAATCTCTTTATAATTTCTTTCTATTCTCTCTCTGATCTCTTTCTATTCTCTCTCTATTCTCTTTCTAATCTCTCTCTATTATCTTTCTAATCTCTCTCTATTCTCTCTCTATTCTCTTTCTATTCTCTCTCTATTCTCTTTCTATTCTCTTTCTATTCTCTTTCTATTCTCTCTATTCTCTTTCTATTCTCTCTATTCTCTTTCTATTCTCTTTCTATTCTCTCTTCTCCATTCTCTTTCTATTCTCTTTATCTTCTCTTTCTATTCTCTCTCTTTCTATTCTCTCTCTTTCTATTCTCTCTCTCTTTCTATTCTCTCTCTATTCTCTTTCTAATCTCTTTCTATTCTCTCTCTCTCCTCTTTCTAATCTCTCTTCTCTTTCTCTTCTCTGTCTATTCTTTCTCTCTCTATTCTCTTTCTATTCTCTCTATTCTCTTTCTATTCTCTCTATTCTCTTTCTATTCTCTCTATTCTCTTTCTATTCTCTCTATTCTCTTTCTATTCTCTCTATTCTCTATTCTCTTTCTATTCTCTTTCTAATCTCTTTCTATTCTCTCTCTATTCTCTTTCTAATCTATTTCTATTCTCTCTCTATTCTCTCTCTATTCTCTTTCTAATCTCTCTATCTTTCTAATCTCTCTCTATTCTCTCTCTATTCTCTTTCTATTCTCTCTCTATTCTCTTTCTATTCTCTCTCTCTATTCTCTTTCTATTCTCTTTCTATTCTCTTTCTATTCTCTCTATTCTCTTTCTATTCTCTCTATTCTCTTTCTATTCTCTTTCTATTCTCTCTTCTCCATTCTCTTTCTATTCTCTTTATCTTCTCTTTCTATTCTCTCTCTTTCTATTCTCTCTCTTTCTATTCTCTCTCTCTTTCTATTCTCTCTCTATTCTCTTTCTAATCTCTTTCTATTCTCTCTCTCTCCTCTTTCTAATCTCTCTTCTCTTTCTCTTCTCTGTCTATTCTTTCTCTCTCTATTCTCTTTCTATTCTCTCTATTCTCTTTCTATTCTCTCTATTCTCTTTCTATTCTCTCTATTCTCTTTCTATTCTCTCTATTCTCTTTCTATTCTCTCTATTCTCTATTCTCTTTCTATTCTCTTTCTAATCTCTTTCTATTCTCTCTCTATTCTCTTTCTAATCTATTTCTATTCTCTCTCTATTCTCTCTCTATTCTCTTTCTAATCTCTCTATCTTTCTAATCTCTCTCTATTCTCTCTCTATTCTCTTTCTATTCTCTCTCTATTCTCTTTCTATTCTCTCTCTCTATTCTCTTTCTATTCTCTTTCTATTCTTTTTATCTTCTCTTTCTATTCTCTCTATTCTCTCTCTCTATTTCTTTCTATTCTCTCTCTCTCTATTCTCTCTCTTTCTATTCTCTCTCTATTCTCTTTGTATTCTCTCTATTCTCTTTCCATTCTCTCTTTTCTCTCTCTCTCTATTCTCTTTCTATTCTCTCTCTATTCTCTCTCTCCATTCTCTCTCTCTATTCTCTCTCTCTATTCTCTCTCTATTCTCTTTCTAATCTCTCTATCTTTCTAATCTCTCTCTATTCTCTCTCTATTCTCTTTCTATTCTCTCTCTATTCTCTTTCTATTCTCTCTCTCTATTCTCTTTCTATTCTCTCTATTCTCTTTCTATTCTCTTTCTATTCTCTCTTCTCTATTCTCTTTCTAATCTCTTTCTAATCTCTTTCTATTCTCTCTCTTTCTATTCTCTCTCTTTCTATTCTCTCTCTCTTTCTATTCTCTCTCTCTATTCTCTTTCTATTCTCTCTCTATTCTCATCTCTTTCTATTCTCTCTCTAATCTCTTTCTATTCTCTCTCATCTCTTTCTAATCTCTTTCTAATCTCTTTCTATTCTCTCTCTAATCTCTCTCTATTCTCTCTCTATTCTCTTTCTAATCTCTTTCTAATCTCTTTCTATTCTCTCTCTATTCTCTTTCTAATCTCTTTCTAATCTCTTTCTATTCTCTCTCTTTCTATTCTCTCTCTCTATTCTCTCTCTATTCTCTCTCTATTCTCTTTCTATTCTCTTTCTATTCTCTCTATTCTCTCTCTATTTCTTTCTATTCTCTCTCTCTATTCTCTCTCTTTCTATTCTCTCTCTATTCTCTTTGTATTCTCTCTATTCTCTTTCTATTCTCTCTATTCTCTCTCTCTCTATTCTCTTTCTATTCTCTCTCTATTCTCTCTCTCCATTCTCTCTTCTCTTTCTATTCTCTCTCTATTCTCTCTCTCCATTCTCTCTCTTCTCTTTCTATTCTCTCGCTCTCTCTCCTATTCTCTCTCTATTCTCTCTCTCTCTATTTTCTCTTTCTCTTCTCTCTCTCTCTCTATTCTCTTTCTATTCTCTCTCTCTTTCTATTCTCTCTCTTTCTATTCTCTCTCTCTATTCTCTTTCTATTCTCTCTATTCTCTTTCTAATCTCTCTCTATTCTCTTTCTAATCTCTTTCTATTCTCTATATTCTCTCTCATCTCTTTATATTCTCTCTCTATTCTCTTTCTATTCTCTCTCTATTCTCTTTCTATTCTCTCTATTCTCTTTCTATTCTTTTTATCTTCTCTTTCTATTCTCTATCTATTTCTCTCTATTCTCTCTCTTTCTATTCTCTCTCTATTCTCTTTGTATTCTCTCTATTCTCTTTCCATTCTCTCTTTTCTCTCTCTCTCTATTCTCTTTCTATTCTCTCTATTCTCTTTCTATTCTCTCTCTCTATTCTCTTTCTATTCTCTCTATTCTCTTTCTATTCTCTCTATTCTCTTTCTATTCTCTTTATCTTCTCTTTATCTTCTCTTTCTATTCTCTTTCTAATCTCTTTCTAATCTCTTTCTATTCTCTCTCTTTCTATTCTCTCTCTCTTTCTATTCTCTCTCTCTTTCTAATCTCTTTCTAATCTCTTTCTATTCTCTCTATTCTCTATTCTCTTTCTAATCTCTTTCTATTCTCTCTATTCTCTTTCTATTCTCTTTCTATTCTCTTTCTATTCTCTCTATTCTCTTTCTAATCTCTTTCTAATCTCTTTCTATTCTCTCTCTTTCTATTCTCTCTCTCTTTCTATTCTCTCTCTCTATTCTCTTTCTATTCTCTCTCTATTCTCATCTCTTTCTATTCTCTTTCTAATCTCTTTCTAATCTCTTTCTATTCTCTCTATTCTCTATTCTCTTTCTAATCTCTTTCTATTCTCTCTATTCTCTTTCTATTCTCTTTCTATTCTCTCTCTATTCTCTCTCTATTCTCTTTCTATTCTCTTTCTATTCTCTCTATTCTCTCTCTATTTCTTTCTATTCTCTCTCTCTTTCTATTCTCTTTCTATTCTCTTTCTATTCTTTTTATCTTCTCTTTCTATTCTCTCTATTCTCTCTCTCTATTTCTTTCTATTCTCTCTCTCTCTATTCTCTCTCTTTCTATTCTCTCTCTATTCTCTTTGTATTCTCTCTATTCTCTTTCTATTCTCTCTATTCTTTCTCTCTCTCTATTCTCTTTCTATTCTCTCTCTATTCTCTCTCCATTCTCTCTATTCTCTTTCTATTCTCTCTCTATTCTCTCTCTCCATTCTCTCTCTTCTCTTTCTATTCTCTCGCTCTCTCTCCTTTCTATTCTCTCTCTATTCTCTCTCTCTCTATTTTCTCTTTCTCCTCTCTCTCTCTATTCTCTTTCTATTCTCTCTCTCTCTCTATTCTCTCTCTATTCTCTTTCTAATCTCTTTCTATTCTCTCTCTCTTTCTATTCTCTCTCTCTATTCTCTTTCTATTCTCTCTATTCTCTTTCTAATCTCTCTCTATTCTCTTTCTAATCTCTTTCTAATCTCTTTCTATTCTCTCTCTTTCTATTCTCTCTCTCTATTCTCTTTCTATTCTCTTTCTATTCTCTCTATTCTCTCTCTATTTCTTTCTATTCTCTCTCTCTATTCTCTCTCTTTCTATTCTCTCTCTTTCTATTCTCTTTCTATTCTCTTTCTATTCTCTTTCTATTCTTTTTATCTTCTCTTTCTATTCTCTCTATTCTCTCTCTCTATTTCTTTCTATTCTCTCTCTCTCTTTCTATTCTCTCTCTATTCTCTTTGTATTCTCTCTATTCTCTTTCTATTCTCTCTATTCTCTCTCTCTCTATTCTCTTTCTATTCTCTCTCTCTCTCTATTCTCTCTCTATTCTCTTTCTAATCTCTTTCTATTCTCTCTCTCTTTCTATTCTCTCTCTTTCTATTCTCTCTCTCTATTCTCTTTCTATTCTCTCTATTCTCTTTCTAATCTCTCTCTATTCTCTTTCTAATCTCTTTCTAATCTCTTTCTAATCTCTCTCTCTTTCTCTTCTCTTCTCTTTCTGTTCTCTCTCTAATCTCTTTCTATTCTCTCTTTCTATTCTCTCTTTCTATTCTCTTTCTATTCTCTTTCTATTCTCTCTTTCTAAACTCTCTCTTTCTCTTCTCTTCCTATTATCTCTCTAATCTCTTTCTATTCTCTTTCTAATCTCTTTCTAATGTCTTTCTATTCTCTCTCTAATCTCTTTCTAATCTCTTTCTATATTCTCTCTATTCTCTCTTTATTCTCTTTCTATTCTCTCTCTAATCTCTTTCTATTCTCTCTCATCTCTTTCTATTCTCTCTATTCTCTAATCTCTTTCTATTCTCTTTCTATTCTCTCTCTAATGTCTTTCTAATCTCTTTCTATTCTCTCTCTATTCTCTTTCTATTCTCTCTCTATTCTCTCTCTAATCTCTTTCTATTCTCTCTATTCTCTTTCTATTCTCTCTCTAATCTCTATTCTCTTTCTCTTCTCTTTCTCTTCTCTTTCTTTTCTCATTCTCTTTCTATTATCTCTCTCTATTCTCTCTCTATTCTCTCTCTATTCTCTTTCTCTTATCTTTCTCTTCTCTTTCTCTTCTCTTCTCTTTATATTCTCTCTCTATTCTCTCTCTCTATTCTCTCTCTATTCTCTCTCTATTCTCTCTCTATTCTCCTCTTTCTATTCTCTTTCTCTTCTCTCTCTAATCTCTTTCTATTCTCTCTATTCTCTTTCTATTCTCTCTATTCTCTTTCTATTCTCTATTCTCTTTCTATTCTCTTTCTCTTCTCTTTCTATTCTCTCTTTCTATTCTCTCTCTTTCTATTCTCCCTATTCTCTTTCTATTCTCTTTCTCTTCTCTTTCTATTATCTCTCTTTCTATTCTCTCTTTCTATTCTCTCTCTTCTCTTTCTATTCTCTCTATTCTCTTTCTAATCTCTTTCTAATCTCTTTCTATTCTCTCTCTCTTTCTATTCTCTCTCTTTCTAATCTCTCTCTCTATTCTCTCTCTATTCTCTTTCTAATCTCTTTCTATCTCTCTCTATTCTCTCTCTTTCTATTCTCTCTCTATTCTCTTTGTATTCTCTCTATTCTCTTTCTATTCTCTCTATTCTCTCTCTCTCTCTATTCTCTTTCTATTCTCTCTCTATTCTCTCTCTCCATTCTCTTTCTATTCTCTCTCTATTCTCTCTCTCCATTCTCTCTCTTCTCTTTCTATTCTCTCGCTCTCTCTCCTTTCTATTCTCTCTCTATTCTCTCTCTCTCTCTATTTTCTCTTTCTCTTCTCTCTCTCTCTCTCTCTATTCTCTTTCTATTCTCTCTCTCTCTCTATTCTCTCTCTATTCTCTTTCTAATCTCTTTCTATTCTCTCTCTCTTTCTATTCTCTCTCTTTCTATTCTCTCTCTCTATTCTCTTTCTATTCTCTCTATTCTCTTTCTAATCTCTCTCTAATCTCTTTCTATTCTCTATATTCTCTCTCATCTCTTTCTATTCTCTCTCTATTCTCTTTCTAATCTCTTTCTATTCTCTCTCTCTTTCTATTCTCTCTCTTTCTATTCTCTCTCTCTATTCTCTCTTTCTCTTCTCTCTCTATTCTCTCTCTCTATTCTCTTTCTAATCTCTTTCTAATCTCTTTCTATTCTCTCTATTCTCTCTCTATTCTCTTTCTATTCTCTTTCTATTCTCTCTTCTCTTTCTATTCTCTTTCTATTCTCTTTCTCTTCTCTTTCTATTCTCTCTCTTTCTATTCTCTCTCTCTATTATCTTTCTATTCTCTCTATTCTCTTTCTAATCTCTTTATATTCTCTCTCTATTCTCTTTCTAATCTCTTTATATTCTCTCTCTATTCTCTTTCTAATCTCTTTCTATTCTTTCTATTCTCTCTCATCTCTTTCTATTCTCTCTCTATTCTCTTTCTATTCTCTCTATTCTCTCTCTCTATTTCTTTCTATTCTCTCTCTTTCTATTCTCTCTCTATTCTCTTTCTATTCTCTCTATTCTCTCTCTCTCTATTCTCTTTCTATTCTCTCTCTATTCTCTCTCTCTCTATTCTCTCTCTTTCTATTCTCTCTCTTTCTATTCTCTTTCTATTCTCTTTCTATTCTTTTTATCTTCTCTTTCTATTCTCTCTATTCTCTCTCTCTATTTCTTTCTATTCTCTCTCTCTCTATTCTCTCTCTTTCTATTCTCTCTCTATTCTCTTTGTATTCTCTCTATTCTCTTTCTATTCTCTCTCTATTCTCTCTCTCCATTCTCTCTATTCTCTTTCTATTCTCTCTCTATTCTCTCTCTCCATTCTCTCTCTTCTCTTTCTATTCTCTCGCTCTCTCTCCTTTCTATTCTCTCTCTATTCTCTCTCTCTCTATTTTCTCTTTCTCTTCTCTCTCTCTCTCTCTCTCTCTATTCTCTTTCTATTCTCTCTCTCTCTCTATTCTCTCTCTATTCTCTTTCTAATCTCTTTCTATTCTCTCTCTCTTTCTATTCTCTCTCTCTATTCTCTTTCTATTCTCTCTATTCTCTTTCTAATCTCTCTCTAATCTCTTTCTATTCTCTATATTCTCTCTCATCTCTTTCTATTCTCTCTCTATTCTCTTTCTATTCTCTCTCTCTATTCTATTTCTATTCTCTCTATTCTCTTTCTATTATCTCTCTCTATTCTCTCTCTCTATTCTCTCTTTCTCTTCTCTCTCTATTCTCTCTCTCTATTCTCTTTCTAATCTCTTTATAATCTCTTTCTATTCTCTCTATTCTCTCTCTATTCTCTTTCTATTCTCTCTTCTCTTTCTATTCTCTTTCTATTCTCTCTATTCTCTTTCTATTCTCTCTATTCTCTTTCTATTCTCTTTCTCTTCTCTTTCTATTCTCTCTCTTTCTATTCTCTCTCTCTATTATCTTTCTATTCTCTCTATTCTCTTTCTAATCTCTTTATATTCTCTCTCTATTCTCTTTCTAATCTCTTTATATTCTCTCTCTATTCTCTTTCTAATCTCTTTCTATTCTTTCTATTCTCTCTCATCTCTTTCTATTCTCTCTCTATTCTCTTTCTATTCTCTCTATTCTCTCTCTCTATTTCTTTCTATTCTCTCTCTTTCTATTCTCTCTCTATTCTCTTTCTATTCTCTCTCTCCATTCTCTCTCTCTATTCTCTCTCCATTCTCTCTCTTCTCTTTCTATTCTCTCGCTCTCTCTCCTTTCTATTCTCTCTCTATTCTCTCTCTCTCTATTTTCTCTTTCTCTTCTCTCTCTCTCTATTCTCTTTCTATTCTCTCTCTCTCTATTCTCTTTCTAATCTCTTTCTATTCTCTCTCTCTTTCTAGTCTCTCTCTTTCTATTCTCTCTCTCTATTCTCTTTCTATTCTCTCTATTCTCTTTCTAATCTCTCTCTATTCTCTTTCTAATCTCTTTCTATTCTCTATATTCTCTCTCATCTCTTTCTATTCTCTCTCTATTCTCTTTCTAATCTCTTTCTATTCTCTCTCTATTCTCTTTCTAATCTCTTTCTAATCTCTTTCTATTCTCTCTCTCTCTATTCTCTCTCTATTCTCTTTCTATTCTCTTTCTATTCTCTCTATTCTCTCTCTATTTCTTTCTATTCTCTCTCTCTCTATTCTCTCTCTCTCTATTCTCTCTCTTTCTATTCTCTCTCTTTCTATTCTCTTTCTATTCTTTTTATCTTCTCTTTCTATTCTCTTTCTATTCTTTTTATCTTCTCTTTGTATTCTCTCTATTCTCTCTCTATTCTCTCTCTCCATTCTCTCTCTCTATTCTCTCTCTCCATTCTCTCTCTTCTCTTTCTATTCTCTCGCTCTCTCTCCTTTCTATTCTCTCTCTATTCTCTCTCTCTCTATTTTCTCTTTCTCTCTCTATTCTCTTTATATTCTCTCTCTCTCTCTATTCTCTCTCTCTCTATTCTCTCTCTCTTTCTATTCTCTCTCTCTATTCTCTCTCTATTCTCTTTCTCTATTCTCTTTCTAATCTCTTTCTATTCTCTATATTCTCTCTCTATTCTCTCTCTATTCTCTTTCTAATCTCTCTCTATTCTCTTTCTATTCTCTCTCTCTATTCTCTTTCTATTCTCTTTCTATTATCTCTCTCTATTCTCTCTCTCTATTCTCTCTCTCTATTCTCTCTTTCTCTTCTCTCTCTATTCTCTCTCTCTATTCTCTTTCTAATCTCTTTCTATTCTCTCTATTCTCTCTCTATTCTCTTTCTATTCTCTCTCTATTCTCTTTCTATTCTCTCTATTCTCTTTCTATTCTCTCTTTTCTCTTTCTATTATCTCTCTCTTTCTATTCTCTCTATTCTCTTTCTATTCTCTCTATTCTCTTTCTATTCTCTCTCTATTATCTTTCTATTCTCTCTATTCTCTTTCTAATCTCTTTCTATTCTCTCTATTCTCTCTCTATTCTCTTTCTATTCTCTCTCTATTCTCTTTCTATTCTCTCTATTCTCTTTCTATTCTCTCTCTATTATCTTTCTATTCTCTCTATTCTCTTTCTAATCTCTCTCTATTCTCTCTCTATTCTCTTTCTATTCTCTTTCTATTCTCTCTATTCTCTCTCTATTTCTTTCTATTCTCTCTCTCTCTATTCTCTCTCTCTCTATTCTCTCTCTTTCTATTCTCTCTCTTTCTATTCTCTTTCTATTCTCTTTCTATTCTTTTTATCTTCTCTTTCTATTCTCTTTTTATTCTTTTTATCTTCTCTTTGTATTCTCTCTATTCTCTCTCTATTCTCTCTCTCCATTCTCTCTCTCTATTTTCTCTCTCCATTCTCTCTCTTCTCTTTCTATTCTCTCGCTCTCTCTCCTTTCTATTCTCTCTCTATTCTCTCTCTCTCTATTTTCTCTTTCTCTCTATTCTCTTTATATTCTCTCTATTCTCTCTCTTTCTATTCTCTCTCTCTATTCTCTTTCTAATCTCTCTCTATTCTCTTTCTAATCTCTTTCTATTCTCTATATTCTCTCTCTATTCTCTCTCTATTCTCTTTCTAATCTCTTTCTATTCTCTCTCTATTCTCTTTCTATTCTCTCTCTCTATTCTCTTTCTATTCTCTTTCTATTATCTCTCTCTATTCTCTCTCTCTCTATTCTCTCTTTCTCTTCTCTCTCTATTCTCTCTCTCTATTCTCTTTCTAATCTCTTTCTATTCTCTCTATTCTCTCTCTATTCTCTCTATTCTCTTTCTATTCTCTCTTTTCTCTTTCTATTATCTCTCTCTTTCTATTCTCTCTATTCTCTTTCTATTCTGTATTCTCTCTCTATTCTCTTTCTCTTCTCTTTCTCCTCTTTCTATTCTCTCTCTATTCTCTCTCTAATCTCTTTCTATTCTCTCTCTCTATTCTCTTTCTATTCTCTCTCTAATCTCTTTCTATTCTCTCTCTAATCTCTTTCTATTCTCTTTCTAATCTCTCTCTAATCTCTTTCTATTCTCTCTCTAATCTCTTTCTATTCTCTCTCTAATCTCTTTCTATTCTCTCTCTAATCTATTTCTATTCTCTATCTATTCTCTTTCTATTCTCTTTCTCTTCTCTTTCTCTTCTCTTTCTCTTCTCTTTCTCTTCTCTCCTCACTCTATTCTCTTTCTATTCTCTTTCTATTCTCTCTCTATTCTCTCTCTATTCTCTTTCTATTCTCTATTCTCTCTCTATTCTCTTTATCTTCTCTTTCTCTTCTCTTCTCTTTCTATTCTCTCTCTATTATCTCTCTCTTATCTTTCTCTAATCTCCTTCTAATCTCTTTCTAATCTCTTTCTTTCTATTCTCTCTCTTCTCTTTCTATTATCTCTCTAATCTCTTTCTAATCTCTTTCTAATGTCTTTCTATTCTCTCTCTAATCTCTTTCTAATCTCTTTCTATATTCTCTCTATTCTCTCTTTATTCTCTTTCTAATCTCTTTCTAATCTCTTTCTAATCTCTCTCTCTTTCTCTTCTCTTCTCTTTCTATTCTCTCTCTTCTCTTTCTATTCTCTCTCTAATCTCTTTCTATTCTCTCTTTCTATTCTCTCTCTTCTCTTTCTATTATCTCTCTAATCTCTTTCTATTCTCTTTCTAATCTCTTTCTAATGTCTTTCTATTCTCTCTCTAATCTCTTTCTAATCTCTTTCTATATTCTCTCTATTCTCTCTTTATTCTCTTTCTAATCTCTTTCTAATCTCTTTCTAATCTCTCTCTCTTTCTCTTCTCTTCTCTTTCTATTCTCTCTCTTCTCTTTCTATTCTCTCTCTAATCTCTTTCTATTCTCTCTTTCTATTCTCTCTCTTCTCTTTCTATTCTCTCTCTAATCTCTTTCTATTCTCTCTCATCTCTTTCTATTCTCTCTCTAATCTCTTTCTATTCTCTCTCATCTCTTTCTATTCTCTCTATTCTCTAATCTCTTTCTATTCTCTTTCTATTCTCTCTCTAATGTCTTTCTAATCTCTTTCTATTCTCTCTCTATTCTCTTTCTATTCTCTCTCTATTCTCTCTCTAATCTCTTTCTATTCTCTCTCTTCTCTTTCTATTCTCTCTCTAATCTCTTTCTATTCTCTCTTTCTATTCTCTCTCTTCTCTTTCTATTCTCTCTCTAATCTCTTTCTATTCTCTCTCATCTCTTTCTATTATCTCTCTAATCTCTTTCTATTCTCTCTCATCTCTTTCTATTCTCTCTATTCTCTAATCTCTTTCTATTCTCTTTCTATTCTCTCTCTAATGTCTTTCTAATCTCTTTCTATTCTCTCTCTATTCTCTTTCTATTCTCTCTCTATTCTCTCTCTAATCTCTTTCTATTCTCTCTCTATTCTCTTTCTATTCTCTCTCTAATCTCTATTCTCTTTCTCTTCTCTTTCTCTTCTCTTTCTTTTCTCATTCTCTTTCTATTATCTCTCTCTATTCTCTCTCTATTCTCTCTCTATTCTCTTTCTCTTATCTTTCTTTTCTCTTTCTCTTCTCTTCTCTTTCTATTCTCTCTCTTCTCTCTCTATTCTCCTCTTTCTATTCTCTTTCTCTTCTCTCTCTAATCTCTTTCTATTCTCTCTATTCTCTTTCTATTCTCTCTATTCTCTTTCTATTCTCTATTCTCTTTCTATTCTCTATTCTCTCTATTCTCTTTCTATTCTCTCTATTCTCTTTCTATTCTCTTTCTATTCTCTCTCCCTATTCTCTTTCTATTCTCTTTCTCTTCTCTTTCTATTATCTCTCTTTCTATTCTCTCTTTCTATTCTCTCTCTTCTCTTTCTATTCTCTCTATTCTCTTTCTAATCTCTTTCTATTCTCTCTCTCTTTCTATTCTCTCTCTTTCTATTCTCTCTCTCTATTCTCTCTCTATTCTCTTTCTAATCTCTTTCTATTCTCTCTCTAACCTCTTTCTATTCTCTCACTATTCTCTTTCTAATCTCTTTCTAATCTCTTTCTATTCTCTCTCTATTCTCTTTCTATTCTCTCTCTCTATACTCTTTCTATTCTCTCTATTCTCTTTCTATTCTCTCTATTCTCTTTCTATTCTCTTTCTATTCTCTCTCTCTCTCTCTATTTCTTTCTATTCTCTCTCTCTCTATTTCTTTCTATTCTCTCTCTCTCTATTCTCTTTCTATTCTCTCTATTCTCTTTCTATTCTCTCTATTCTCTTTCTATTCTCTCTATTCTCTATTCTCTTTCTAATCTCTTTCTATTCTCTCTCTATTCTCTTTCTAATCTATTTCTATTCTCTCTCTATTCTCTTTCTAATCTCTTTCTATTCTCTCTCTAATCTCTTTATAATTTCTTTCTATTCTCTCTCTGATCTCTTTCTATTCTCTCTCTATTCTCTTTCTAATCTCTCTCTATTATCTTTCTAATCTCTCTCTATTCTCTCTCTATTCTCTTTCTATTCTCTCTCTATTCTCTTTCTATTCTCTCTCTCTATTCTCTTTCTATTCTCTTTCTATTCTCTCTATTCTCTTTCTATTCTCTCTATTCTCTTTCTATTCTCTCTATTCTCTTTCTATTCTCTTTCTATTCTCTCTTCTCCATTCTCTTTCTATTCTCTTTATCTTCTCTTTCTATTCTCTCTATTCTCTTTCTAATCTCTTTCTAATCTCTTTCTATTCTCTCTCTTTCTATTCTCTCTCTCTTTCTATTCTCTCTCTCTTTCTATTCTCTCTCTATTCTCTTTCTAATCTCTTTCTATTCTCTCTCTCTCCTCTTTCTAATCTCTCTTCTCTTTCTCTTCTCTGTCTATTCTTTCTCTCTCTATTCTCTTTCTATTCTCTCTATTCTCTTTCTATTCTCTCTATTCTCTTTCTATTCTCTCTATTCTCTTTCTATTCTCTCTATTCTCTTTCTATTCTCTCTATTCTCTTTCTATTCTCTCTATTCTCTTTCTAATCTCTTTCTATTCTCTCTCTATTCTCTTTCTAATCTATTTCTATTCTCTCTCTATTCTCTCTCTATTCTCTTTCTAATCTCTCTATCTTTCTAATCTCTCTCTATTCTCTCTCTATTCTCTTTCTATTCTCTCTCTATTCTCTTTCTATTCTCTCTCTCTATTCTCTTTCTATTCTCTTTCTATTCTTTTTATCTTCTCTTTCTATTCTCTCTATTCTCTCTCTCTATTTCTTTCTATTCTCTCTCTCTCTATTCTCTCTCTTTCTATTCTCTCTCTATTCTCTTTGTATTCTCTCTATTCTCTTTCCATTCTCTCTTTTCTCTCTCTCTCTCTCTTCTCTTTCTATTCTCTCTCTTCTCTTTCTATTCTCTCTCTAATCTCTTTCTATTCTCTCTTTCTATTCTCTCTCTTCTCTTTCTATTCTCTCTCTAATCTCTTTCTATTCTCTCTCATCTCTTTCTATTCTCTCTATTCTCTAATCTCTTTCTATTCTCTTTCTATTCTCTCTCTAATGTCTTTCTAATCTCTTTCTATTCTCTCTCTATTCTCTTTCTATTCTCTCTCTATTCTCTCTCTAATCTCTTTCTATTCTCTCTCTATTCTCTTTCTATTCTCTTTCTCTTCTCTTTCTTTTCTCATTCTCTTTCTATTATCTCTCTCTATTCTCTCTCTATTCTCTCTCTATTCTCTTTCTCTTATCTTTCTTTTCTCTTTCTCTTCTCTTCTCTTTATATTCTCTCTCTATTCTCTCTCTATTCTCCTCTTTCTATTCTCTTTCTCTTCTCTCTCTAATCTCTTTCTATTCTCTCTATTCTCTTTCTATTCTCTCTTCTCTTTCTATTCTCTATTCTCTTTCTATTCTCTATTCTCTCTATTCTCTTTCTATTCTCTCTATTCTCTCTATTCTCTTTCTATTCTCTTTCTATTCTCTCTCCCTATTCTCTTTCTATTCTCTTTCTCTTCTCTTTCTATTATCTCTCTTTCTATTCTCTCTTTCTATTCTCTCTCTTCTCTTTCTATTCTCTCTATTCTCTTTCTAATCTCTTTCTATTCTCTCTCTCTTTCTATTCTCTCTCTCTATTCTCTCTCTATTCTCTTTCTAATCTCTTTCTATTCTCTCTCTAACCTCTTTCTATTCTCTCACTATTCTCTTTCTAATCTCTTTCTAATCTCTTTCTATTCTCTCTCTATTCTCTTTCTATTCTCTCTCTCTATACTCTTTCTATTCTCTCTATTCTCTTTCTATTCTCTCTATTCTCTTTCTATTCTCTTTCTATTCTCTCTCTCTCTCTCTATTTCTTTCTATTCTCTCTCTCTCTATTCTCTTTCTATTCTCTCTATTCTCTTTCTATTCTCTCTATTCTCTTTCTATTCTCTCTATTCTCTATTCTCTTTCTAATCTCTTTCTATTCTCTCTCTATTCTCTTTCTAATCTATTTCTATTCTCTCTCTATTCTCTTTCTAATCTCTTTCTATTCTCTCTCTAATCTCTTTATAATTTCTTTCTATTCTCTCTCTGATCTCTTTCTATTCTCTCTCTATTCTCTTTCTAATCTCTCTCTATTATCTTTCTAATCTCTCTCTATTCTCTCTCTATTCTCTTTCTATTCTCTCTCTATTCTCTTTCTATTCTCTTTCTATTCTCTTTCTATTCTCTCTATTCTCTTTCTATTCTCTCTATTCTCTTTCTATTCTCTTTCTATTCTCTCTTCTCCATTCTCTTTCTATTCTCTTTATCTTCTCTTTCTATTCTCTCTCTTTCTATTCTCTCTCTTTCTATTCTCTCTCTCTTTCTATTCTCTCTCTATTCTCTATTCTCTTTCTATTCTCTTTCTAATCTCTTTCTATTCTCTCTCTATTCTCTTTCTAATCTATTTCTATTCTCTCTCTATTCTCTCTCTATTCTCTTTCTAATCTCTCTATCTTTCTAATCTCTCTCTATTCTCTCTCTATTCTCTTTCTATTCTCTCTCTATTCTCTTTCTATTCTCTCTCTCTATTCTCTTTCTATTCTCTTTCTATTCTCTTTCTATTCTCTCTATTCTCTTTCTATTCTCTCTATTCTCTTTCTATTCTCTTTCTATTCTCTCTTCTCCATTCTCTTTCTATTCTCTTTATCTTCTCTTTCTATTCTCTCTCTTTCTATTCTCTCTCTTTCTATTCTCTCTCTCTTTCTATTCTCTCTCTATTCTCTTTCTAATCTCTTTCTATTCTCTCTCTCTCCTCTTTCTAATCTCTCTTCTCTTTCTCTTCTCTGTCTATTCTTTCTCTCTCTATTCTCTTTCTATTCTCTCTATTCTCTTTCTATTCTCTCTATTCTCTTTCTATTCTCTCTATTCTCTTTCTATTCTCTCTATTCTCTTTCTATTCTCTCTATTCTCTATTCTCTTTCTATTCTCTTTCTAATCTCTTTCTATTCTCTCTCTATTCTCTTTCTAATCTATTTCTATTCTCTCTCTATTCTCTCTCTATTCTCTTTCTAATCTCTCTATCTTTCTAATCTCTCTCTATTCTCTCTCTATTCTCTTTCTATTCTCTCTCTATTCTCTTTCTATTCTCTCTCTCTATTCTCTTTCTATTCTCTTTCTATTCTTTTTATCTTCTCTTTCTATTCTCTCTATTCTCTCTCTCTATTTCTTTCTATTCTCTCTCTCTCTATTCTCTCTCTTTCTATTCTCTCTCTATTCTCTTTGTATTCTCTCTATTCTCTTTCCATTCTCTCTTTTCTCTCTCTCTCTATTCTCTTTCTATTCTCTCTCTATTCTCTCTCTCCATTCTCTCTCTCTATTCTCTCTCTCTATTCTCTCTCTATTCTCTTTCTAATCTCTCTATCTTTCTAATCTCTCTCTATTCTCTCTCTATTCTCTTTCTATTCTCTCTCTATTCTCTTTCTATTCTCTCTCTCTATTCTCTTTCTATTCTCTCTATTCTCTTTCTATTCTCTTTCTATTCTCTCTTCTCTATTCTCTTTCTAATCTCTTTCTAATCTCTTTCTATTCTCTCTCTTTCTATTCTCTCTCTTTCTATTCTCTCTCTCTTTCTATTCTCTCTCTCTATTCTCTTTCTATTCTCTCTCTATTCTCATCTCTTTCTATTCTCTCTCTAATCTCTTTCTATTCTCTCTCATCTCTTTCTAATCTCTTTCTATTCTCTCTCTAATCTCTCTCTATTCTCTCTCTATTCTCTTTCTAATCTCTTTCTAATCTCTTTCTATTCTCTCTCTATTCTCTTTCTAATCTCTTTCTAATCTCTTTCTATTCTCTCTCTTTCTATTCTCTCTCTCTATTCTCTCTCTATTCTCTCTCTATTCTCTTTCTATTCTCTTTCTATTCTCTCTATTCTCTCTCTATTTCTTTCTATTCTCTCTCTCTATTCTCTCTCTTTCTATTCTCTCTCTATTCTCTTTGTATTCTCTCTATTCTCTTTCTATTCTCTCTATTCTCTCTCTCTCTATTCTCTTTCTATTCTCTCTCTATTCTCTCTCTCCATTCTCTCTTCTCTTTCTATTCTCTCTCTATTCTCTCTCTCCATTCTCTCTCTTCTCTTTCTATTCTCTCGCTCTCTCTCCTATTCTCTCTCTATTCTCTCTTCTCTATTTTCTCTTTCTCTTCTCTCTCTCTCTATTCTCTTTCTATTCTCTCTCTCTTTCTATTCTCTCTCTTTCTATTCTCTCTCTCTATTCTCTTTCTATTCTCTCTATTCTCTTTCTAATCTCTCTCTATTCTCTTTCTAATCTCTTTCTATTCTCTATATTCTCTCTCATCTCTTTATATTCTCTCTCTATTCTCTTTCTATTCTCTCTCTATTCTCTTTCTATTCTCTCTATTCTCTTTCTATTCTTTTTATCTTCTCTTTCTATTCTCTATCTATTTCTCTCTATTCTCTCTCTTTCTATTCTCTCTCTATTCTCTTTGTATTCTCTCTATTCTCTTTCCATTCTCTCTTTTCTCTCTCTCTCTATTCTCTTTCTATTCTCTCTATTCTCTTTCTATTCTCTCTCTCTATTCTCTTTCTATTCTCTCTATTCTCTTTCTATTCTCTCTATTCTCTTTCTATTCTCTTTATCTTCTCTTTATCTTCTCTTTCTATTCTCTTTCTAATCTCTTTCTAATCTCTTTCTATTCTCTCTCTTTCTATTCTCTCTCTCTTTCTATTCTCTCTCTCTTTCTAATCTCTTTCTAATCTCTTTCTATTCTCTCTATTCTCTATTCTCTTTCTAATCTCTTTCTATTCTCTCTATTCTCTTTCTATTCTCTTTCTATTCTCTTTCTATTCTCTCTATTCTCTTTCTAATCTCTTTCTAATCTCTTTCTATTCTCTCTCTTTCTATTCTCTCTCTCTTTCTATTCTCTCTCTCTATTCTCTTTCTATTCTCTCTCTATTCTCATCTCTTTCTATTCTCTTTCTAATCTCTTTCTAATCTCTTTCTATTCTCTCTATTCTCTATTCTCTTTCTAATCTCTTTCTATTCTCTCTATTCTCTTTCTATTCTCTTTCTATTCTCTCTCTATTCTCTCTCTATTCTCTTTCTATTCTCTTTCTATTCTCTCTATTCTCTCTCTATTTCTTTCTATTCTCTCTCTCTTTCTATTCTCTTTCTATTCTCTTTCTATTCTTTTTATCTTCTCTTTCTATTCTCTCTATTCTCTCTCTCTATTTCTTTCTATTCTCTCTCTCTCTATTCTCTCTCTTTCTATTCTCTCTCTATTCTCTTTGTATTCTCTCTATTCTCTTTCTATTCTCTCTATTCTCTCTCTCTCTCTATTCTCTTTCTATTCTCTATTCTCTCTCTCCATTCTCTCTATTCTCTTTCTATTCTCTCTCTATTCTCTCTCTCCATTCTCTCTCTTCTCTTTCTATTCTCTCGCTCTCTCTCCTTTCTATTCTCTCTCTATTCTCTCTCTCTCTATTTTCTCTTTCTCCTCTCTCTCTCTATTCTCTTTCTATTCTCTCTCTCTCTCTATTCTCTCTCTATTCTCTTTCTAATCTCTTTCTATTCTCTCTCTCTTTCTATTCTCTCTCTCTATTCTCTTTCTATTCTCTCTATTCTCTTTCTAATCTCTCTCTATTCTCTTTCTAATCTCTTTCTAATCTCTTTCTATTCTCTCTCTTTCTATTCTCTCTCTCTATTCTCTTTCTATTCTCTTTCTATTCTCTCTATTCTCTCTCTATTTCTTTCTATTCTCTCTCTCTATTCTCTCTCTTTCTATTCTCTCTCTTTCTATTCTCTTTCTATTCTCTTTCTATTCTCTTTCTATTCTTTTTATCTTCTCTTTCTATTCTCTCTATTCTCTCTCTCTATTTCTTTCTATTCTCTCTCTTTCTATTCTCTCTCTATTCTCTTTGTATTCTCTCTATTCTCTTTCTATTCTCTCTATTCTCTCTCTCTCTATTCTCTTTCTATTCTCTCTCTCTCTATTCTCTCTCTATTCTCTTTCTAATCTCTTTCTATTCTCTCTCTCTTTCTATTCTCTCTCTTTCTATTCTCTCTCTCTATTCTCTTTCTATTCTCTCTATTCTCTTTCTAATCTCTCTCTATTCTCTTTCTAATCTCTTTCTAATCTCTTTCTAATCTCTCTCTCTTTCTCTTCTCTTCTCTTTCTGTTCTCTCTCTAATCTCTTTCTATTCTCTCTTTCTATTCTCTCTTTCTATTCTCTTTCTATTCTCTTTCTATTCTCTCTTTCTAAACTCTCTCTTTCTCTTCTCTTCCTATTATCTCTCTAATCTCTTTCTATTCTCTTTCTAATCTCTTTCTAATGTCTTTCTATTCTCTCTCTAATCTCTTTCTAATCTCTTTCTATATTCTCTCTATTCTCTCTTTATTCTCTTTCTATTCTCTCTCTAATCTCTTTCTATTCTCTCTCATCTCTTTCTATTCTCTCTATTCTCTAATCTCTTTCTATTCTCTTTCTATTCTCTCTCTAATGTCTTTCTAATCTCTTTCTATTCTCTCTCTATTCTCTTTCTATTCTCTCTCTATTCTCTCTCTAATCTCTTTCTATTCTCTCTATTCTCTTTCTATTCTCTCTCTAATCTCTATTCTCTTTCTCTTCTCTTTCTCTTCTCTTTCTTTTCTCATTCTCTTTCTATTATCTCTCTCTATTCTCTCTCTATTCTCTCTCTATTCTCTTTCTCTTATCTTTCTCTTCTCTTTCTCTTCTCTTCTCTTTATATTCTCTCTCTATTCTCTCTCTCTATTCTCTCTCTATTCTCTCTCTATTCTCTCTCTATTCTCCTCTTTCTATTCTCTTTCTCTTCTCTCTCTAATCTCTTTCTATTCTCTCTATTCTCTTTCTATTCTCTCTATTCTCTTTCTATTCTCTATTCTCTTTCTATTCTCTTTCTCTTCTCTTTCTATTCTCTCTTTCTATTCTCTCTCTTTCTATTCTCCCTATTCTCTTTCTATTCTCTTTCTCTTCTCTTTCTATTATCTCTCTTTCTATTCTCTCTTTCTATTCTCTCTCTTCTCTTTCTATTCTCTCTATTCTCTTTCTAATCTCTTTCTAATCTCTTTCTATTCTCTCTCTCTTTCTATTCTCTCTCTTTCTAATCTCTCTCTCTATTCTCTCTCTATTCTCTTTCTAATCTCTTTCTATCTCTCTCTATTCTCTCTCTTTCTATTCTCTCTCTATTCTCTTTGTATTCTCTCTATTCTCTTTCTATTCTCTCTATTCTCTCTCTCTCTCTATTCTCTTTCTATTCTCTCTCTATTCTCTCTCTCCATTCTCTTTCTATTCTCTCTCTATTCTCTCTCTCCATTCTCTCTCTTCTCTTTCTATTCTCTCGCTCTCTCTCCTTTCTATTCTCTCTCTATTCTCTCTCTCTCTCTATTTTCTCTTTCTCTTCTCTCTCTCTCTCTCTCTATTCTCTTTCTATCTCTCTCTCTCTCTATTCTCTCTCTATTCTCTTTCTAATCTCTTTCTATTCTCTCTCTCTTTCTATTCTCTCTCTTTCTATTCTCTCTCTCTATTCTCTTTCTATTCTCTCTATTCTCTTTCTAATCTCTCTCTAATCTCTTTCTATTCTCTATATTCTCTCTCATCTCTTTCTATTCTCTCTCTATTCTCTTTCTAATCTCTTTCTATTCTCTCTCTCTTTCTATTCTCTCTCTTTCTATTCTCTCTCTCTATTCTCTCTTTCTCTTCTCTCTCTATTCTCTCTCTCTATTCTCTTTCTAATCTCTTTCTAATCTCTTTCTATTCTCTCTATTCTCTCTCTATTCTCTTTCTATTCTCTTTCTATTCTCTCTTCTCTTTCTATTCTCTTTCTATTCTCTTTCTCTTCTCTTTCTATTCTCTCTCTTTCTATTCTCTCTCTCTATTATCTTTCTATTCTCTCTATTCTCTTTCTAATCTCTTTATATTCTCTCTCTATTCTCTTTCTAATCTCTTTATATTCTCTCTCTATTCTCTTTCTAATCTCTTTCTATTCTTTCTATTCTCTCTCATCTCTTTCTATTCTCTCTCTATTCTCTTTCTATTCTCTCTATTCTCTCTCTCTATTTCTTTCTATTCTCTCTCTTTCTATTCTCTCTCTATTCTCTTTCTATTCTCTCTATTCTCTCTCTCTCTCTATTCTCTTTCTATTCTCTCTCTATCTCTCTCTCTCTATTCTCTCTCTTTCTATTCTCTCTCTTTCTATTCTCTTTCTATTCTCTTTCTATTCTTTTTATCTTCTCTTTCTATTCTCTCTATTCTCTCTCTCTATTTCTTTCTATTCTCTCTCTCTCTATTCTCTCTCTTTCTATTCTCTCTCTATTCTCTTTGTATTCTCTCTATTCTCTTTCTATTCTCTCTCTATTCTCTCTCTCCATTCTCTCTATTCTCTTTCTATTCTCTCTCTATTCTCTCTCTCCATTCTCTCTCTTCTCTTTCTATTCTCTCGCTCTCTCTCCTTTCTATTCTCTCTCTATTCTCTCTCTCTCTATTTTCTCTTTCTCTTCTCTCTCTCTCTCTCTATTCTCTTTCTATCTCTCTCTCTCTCTATTCTCTCTCTATTCTCTTTCTAATCTCTTTCTATTCTCTCTCTCTTTCTATTCTCTCTCTCTATTCTCTTTCTATTCTCTCTATTCTCTTTCTAATCTCTCTCTAATCTCTTTCTATTCTCTATATTCTCTCTCATCTCTTTCTATTCTCTCTCTATTCTCTTTCTATTCTCTCTCTCTATTCTATTTCTATTCTCTCTATTCTCTTTCTATTATCTCTCTCTATTCTCTCTCTCTATTCTCTCTTTCTCTTCTCTCTCTATTCTCTCTCTCTATTCTCTTTCTAATCTCTTTATAATCTCTTTCTATTCTCTCTATTCTCTCTCTATTCTCTTTCTATTCTCTCTTCTCTTTCTATTCTCTTTCTATTCTCTCTATTCTCTTTCTATTCTCTCTATTCTCTTTCTATTCTCTTTCTCTTCTCTTTCTATTCTCTCTCTTTCTATTCTCTCTCTCTATTATCTTTCTATTCTCTCTATTCTCTTTCTAATCTCTTTATATTCTCTCTCTATTCTCTTTCTAATCTCTTTATATTCTCTCTCTATTCTCTTTCTAATCTCTTTCTATTCTTTCTATTCTCTCTCATCTCTTTCTATTCTCTCTCTATTCTCTTTCTATTCTCTCTATTCTCTCTCTCTATTTCTTTCTATTCTCTCTCTTTCTATTCTCTCTCTATTCTCTTTCTATTCTCTCTCTCCATTCTCTCTCTCTATTCTCTCTCTCCATTCTCTCTCTTCTCTTTCTATTCTCTCGCTCTCTCTCCTTTCTATTCTCTCTCTATTCTCTCTCTCTCTATTTTCTCTTTCTCTTCTCTCTCTCTCTCTATTCTCTTTCTATTCTCTCTCTCTCTATTCTCTTTCTAATCTCTTTCTATTCTCTCTCTCTTTCTAGTCTCTCTCTTTCTATTCTCTCTCTCTATTCTCTTTCTATTCTCTCTATTCTCTTTCTAATCTCTCTCTATTCTCTTTCTAATCTCTTTCTATTCTCTATATTCTCTCTCATCTCTTTCTATTCTCTCTCTATTCTCTTTCTAATCTCTTTCTATTCTCTCTCTATTCTCTTTCTAATCTCTTTCTAATCTCTTTCTATTCTCTCTCTCTCTATTCTCTCTCTATTCTCTTTCTATTCTCTTTCTATTCTCTCTATTCTCTCTCTATTTCTTTCTATTCTCTCTCTCTATTATTCTCTCTCTCTCTATTCTCTCTCTTTCTATTCTCTCTCTTTCTATTCTCTTTCTATTCTTTTTATCTTCTCTTTCTATTCTCTTTCTATTCTTTTTATCTTCTCTTTGTATTCTCTCTATTCTCTCTCTATTCTCTCTCTCCATTCTCTCTCTCTATTCTCTCTCTCCATTCTCTCTCTTCTCTTTCTATTCTCTCGCTCTCTCTCCTTTCTATTCTCTCTCTATCTCTCTCTCTCTATTTTCTCTTTCTCTCTCTATTCTCTTTATATTCTCTCTCTCTCTCTATTCTCTCTCTCTCTATTCTCTCTCTTTCTATTCTCTCTCTCTATTCTCTCTCTATTCTCTTTCTCTATTCTCTTTCTAATCTCTTTCTATTCTCTATATTCTCTCTCTATTCTCTCTCTATTCTCTTTCTAATCTCTCTCTATTCTCTTTCTATTCTCTCTCTCTATTCTCTTTCTATTCTCTTTCTATTATCTCTCTCTATTCTCTCTCTCTATTCTCTCTCTCTATTCTCTCTTTCTCTTCTCTCTCTATTCTCTCTCTCTATTCTCTTTCTAATCTCTTTCTATTCTCTCTATTCTCTCTCTATTCTCTTTCTATTCTCTCTCTATTCTCTTTCTATTCTCTCTATTCTCTTTCTATTCTCTCTTTTCTCTTTCTATTATCTCTCTCTTTCTATTCTCTCTATTCTCTTTCTATTCTCTCTATTCTCTTTCTATTCTCTCTCTATTATCTTTCTATTCTCTCTATTCTCTTTCTAATCTCTTTCTATTCTCTCTATTCTCTCTCTATTCTCTTTCTATTCTCTCTCTATTCTCTTTCTATTCTCTCTATTCTCTTTCTATTCTCTCTCTATTATCTTTCTATTCTCTCTATTCTCTTTCTAATCTCTCTCTATTCTCTCTCTATTCTCTTTCTATTCTCTTTCTATTCTCTCTATTCTCTCTCTATTTCTTTCTATTCTCTCTCTCTATTCTCTCTCTCTCTATTCTCTCTCTTTCTATTCTCTCTCTTTCTATTCTCTTTCTATTCTCTTTCTATTCTTTTTATCTTCTCTTTCTATTCTCTTTTTATTCTTTTTATCTTCTCTTTGTATTCTCTCTATTCTCTCTCTATTCTCTCTCTCCATTCTCTCTCTCTATTTTCTCTCTCCATTCTCTCTCTTCTCTTTCTATTCTCTCGCTCTCTCTCCTTTCTATTCTCTCTCTATTCTCTCTCTCTCTATTTTCTCTTTCTCTCTATTCTCTTTATATTCTCTCTATTCTCTCTCTTTCTATTCTCTCTCTCTATTCTCTTTCTAATCTCTCTCTATTCTCTTTCTAATCTCTTTCTATTCTCTATATTCTCTCTCTATTCTCTCTCTATTCTCTTTCTAATCTCTTTCTATTCTCTCTCTATTCTCTTTCTATTCTCTCTCTCTATTCTCTTTCTATTCTCTTTCTATTATCTCTCTCTATTCTCTCTCTCTCTATTCTCTCTTTCTCTTCTCTCTCTATTCTCTCTCTCTATTCTCTTTCTAATCTCTTTCTATTCTCTCTATTCTCTCTCTATTCTCTCTATTCTCTTTCTATTCTCTCTTTTCTCTTTCTATTATCTCTCTCTTTCTATTCTCTCTATTCTCTTTCTATTCTCTCTATTCTCTTTCTATTCTCTCTCTATTATCTTTCTATTCTCTCTATTCTCTTTCTATTCTCTCTCTATTCTCTTTCTATTCTCTCTATTCTCTCTCTCTATTTCTTTCTATTCTCTCTCTCTCTATTCTCTCTCTTTCTATTCTCTCTCTATTCTCTTTGTATTCTCTCTATTCTCTTTCTATTCTCTCTATTCTCTCTCTCTCTCTATTCTCTTTCTATTCTCTCTCTATTCTCTCTCTCCATTCTCTCTCTCCATTCTCTCTCTTCTCTTTCTATTCTCTCGCTCTCTCTCCTTTCTATTCTCTCTCTATTCTCTCTCTCTATTTTCTCTTTCTCTTCTCTCTCTCTCTCTATTCTCTTTCTATTCTCTCTCTCTCTCTATTCTCTCTCTATTCTCTTTCTAATCTCTTTCTATTCTCTCTCTCTTTCTATTCTCTCTCTTTCTATTCTCTCTCTTTCTATTCTCTCTCTCTATTCTCTTTCTATTCTCTCTATTCTCTTTCTAATCTCTCTCTATTCTCTTTCTAATCTCTTTCTATTCTCTATATTCTCTCTCATCTCTTTCTATTCTCTCTCTATTCTCTTTCTAATCTCTTTCTATTCTCTCTATTCTCTCTCTATTCTCTTTCTATTCTCTCTCTCTATTCTCTTTCTATTCTCTCTATTCTCTTTCTATTATCTCTCTCTATTCTCTCTCTCTCTATTCTCTCTTTCTCTTCTCTCTATTCTCTCTCTCTAATCTCTTTCTAATCTCTTTCTATTCTCTCTATTCTCTCTCTATTCTCTTTCTATTCTCTCTCTATTCTCTTTCTATTCTCTCTCTATTCTCTTTCTATTCTCTCTATTCTCTTTCTATTCTCTCTCTCTTTATATTCTCTCTATTCTCTTTCTATTCTCTCTATTCTCTTTCTCTTCTCTTTCTATTCTCTCTCTTTCTATTCTCTCTCTCTATTATCTTTCTATTCTCTCTATTCTCTTTCTAATCTCTTTCTATTCTCTCTCTATTCTCTTTCTATTCTCTCTATTCTCTCTATTCTCTTTCTATTCTCTCTCTATTCTCTTTCTATTCTCTCTATTCTCTTTCTATTATCTCTCTCTTTCTATTCTCTCTATTCTCTTTCTATTCTCTTTCTCTTCTCTTTCTATTCTCTCTCTTTCTATTCTCTCTATTCTCTTTCTATTCTCTCTCTTTCTATTCTCTCTCTATTCTCTCTCTTTCTATTCTCTCTCTATTTCTTTCTATTCTCTCTCTCTCTATTCTCTCTCTTTCTATTCTCTCTCTATTCTCTTTGTATTCTCTCTATTCTCTCTATTCTCTCTCTCCATTCTCTCTCTCTATTCTCTCTCTCCATTCTCTCTCTTCTCTTTCTATTCTCTCGCTCTCTCTCCTTTCTATTCTCTCTCTATTCTCTCTCTCTCTATTTTCTCTTTCTCTTCTCTCTCTCTCTATTCTCTTTCTCTCTCTATTCTCTCTCTATTCTCTTTCTAATCTCTTTCTATTCTCTCTCTTTCTATTCTCTCTATTCTCTTTCTAATCTCTCTCTATTCTCTTTCTAATCTCTTTCTATTCTCTATATTCTCTCTCTATTC
Source organism: Oncorhynchus clarkii lewisi (assembly GCF_045791955.1). Lineage (NCBI taxonomy): Eukaryota > Metazoa > Chordata > Actinopteri > Salmoniformes > Salmonidae > Oncorhynchus > Oncorhynchus clarkii. The sequence continues at coordinate 8,905,468 of NC_092175.1, forward strand.
TCTCTCTATTCTCTTTCTAATCTCTTTCTATTCTCTCTCTATTCTCTTTCTATTCTCTCTCTCTATTCTTTCTATTATCTCTCTCTATTCTCTCTCTCTCTATTCTCTCTTTCTCTTCTCTCTCTATTCTCTCGCTCTATTCTCTTTCTAATCTCTTTCTAATCTCTTTCTATTCTCTCTATTCTCTCTCTATTCTCTTTCTATTCTCTCTCTATTCTCTTTCTATTCTCTCTATTCTCTTTCTATTCTCTCTATTCTCTTTCTATTATCTCTCTCTTTCTATTCTCTCTATTCTCTTTCTATTCTCTTTCTCTTCTCTTTCTATTCTCTCTCTTTCTATTCTCTCTCTATTATCTTTCTATTCTCTGTATTCTCTTTCTAATCTCTTTCTATTCTCTCTCTATTCTCTTTCTAATCTCTTTCTATTATCTCTCTCTTTCTATTCTCTCTATTCTCTTTCTATTCTCTCTATTCTCTTTCTATTCTCTTTCTCTTCTCTTTCTATTCTCTCTCTTTCTATTCTCTCTCTCTATTATCTTTCTATTCTCTCTATTCTCTTTCTAATCTCTTTCTATTATCTCTCTATTCTCTTTCTAATCTCTTTCTATTCTCTCTATTCTCTCTCATCTCTTTCTATTCTCTCTCTATTCTCTTTCTAATCTCTTTCTATTCTCTCTATTCTCTTTCTATTCTCTCTATTCTCTTTCTATTCTCTCTATTCTCTTTCTATTCTCTCTATTCTCTTTCTATTATCTCTCTCTTTCTATTCTCTCTATTCTCTTTCTATTCTCTTTCTCCTCTCTTTCTATTCTCTCTCTTTCTATTCTCTCTCTTTCTATTCTCTCTATTCTCTTTCTATTCTCTTTCTCTTCTCTTTCTATTCTCTCTCTTTCTATTCTCTCTCTTTCTATTCTCTCTATTCTCTCTCTATTCTCTCTCTTTCTATTCTCTCTCTATTTCTTTCTATTCTCTCTCTCTCTATTCTCTCTCTTTCTATTCTCTCTCTATTCTCTTTGTATTCTCTCTATTCTCTCTCTATTCTCTCTCTCCATTCTCTCTCTCTATTCTCTCTCTCCATTCTCTCTTCTCTTTCTATTCTCTCGCTCTCTCTCCTTTCTATTATCTCTCTATTCTCTTTCTAATCTCTTTCTATTCTCTCTATTCTCTCTCATCTCTTTCTATTCTCTCTCTATTCTCTTTCTAATCTCTTTCTATTCTCTCTATTCTCTTTCTATTCTCTCTATTCTCTTTCTATTCTCTCTATTCTCTTTCTATTCTCTCTATTCTCTTTCTATTATCTCTCTCTTTCTATTCTCTCTATTCTCTTTCTATTCTCTTTCTCCTCTCTTTCTATTCTCTCTCTTTCTATTCTCTCTCTTTCTATTCTCTCTATTCTCTTTCTATTCTCTTTCTCTTCTCTTTCTATTCTCTCTCTTTCTATTCTCTCTCTTTCTATTCTCTCTATTCTCTCTCTATTCTCTCTCTTTCTATTCTCTCTCTATTTCTTTCTATTCTCTCTCTCTCTATTCTCTCTCTTTCTATTCTCTCTCTATTCTCTTTGTATTCTCTCTATTCTCTCTCTATTCTCTCTCTCCATTCTCTCTCTCTATTCTCTCTCTCCATTCTCTCTTCTCTTTCTATTCTCTCGCTCTCTCTCCTTTCTATTCTCTCTCTATTCTCTCTCTCTCTATTTTCTCTTTCTCTTCTCTCTCTCTCTCTATTCTCTTTCTATTCTCTCTCTCTCTCTATTCTCTCTCTATTCTCTTTCTAATCTCTTTCTATTCTCTCTCTATTCTCTTTCTATTCTCTCTCTCTATTCTCTTTCTATTCTCTTTCTATTATCTCTCTCTATTCTCTCTCTCTATTCTCTCTTTCTCTTCTCTCTCTATTCTCTCTCTCTATTCTCTTTCTAATCTCTTTCTATTCTCTCTATTCTCTTTCTATTCTCTTTCTATTCTCTCTATTCTCTTTCTATTATCTCTCTCTTTCTATTCTCTCTATTCTCTTTCTATTCTCTCTATTCTCTTTCTATTCTCTTTCTCTTCTCTTTCTATTCTCTCTCTTTCTATTCTCTCTCTCTATTATCTTTCTATTCTCTCTATTCTCTTTCTAATCTCTTTCTATTCTCTCTCTATTCTCTTTCTAATCTCTTTCTATTCTCTCTCTATTCTCTTTCTAATCTCTTTCTATTCTCTCTCTATTCTCTTTCTAATCTCTTTCTATTCTCTCTATTCTCTATTCTCTTTCTATTCTCTCTCTATTCTCTCTCTATTCTCTTTCTATTCTCTCTATTCTCTTTCTATTATCTCTCTCTTTCTATTCTCTCTATTCTCTTTCTATTCTCTTTCTCTTCTCTTTCTATTCTCTTTCTATTCTCTCTCTTTCTATTCTCTCTCTTTCTATTCTCTCTATTCTCTTTCTATTCTCTCTCTTTCTATTCTCTCTCTATTCTCTCTCTTTCTATTCTCTCTCTATTTCTTTCTATTCTCTCTCTCTCTATTCTCTCTCTTTCTATTCTCTCTCTATTCTCTCTATTCTCTCTCTATTCTCTCTCTCCATTCTCTCTCTCCATTCTCTCTCTTCTCTTTCTATTCTCTCGCTCTCTCTCCTTTCTATTCTCTCTCTATTCTCTCTCTCTCTATTTTCTCCTTCTCTTCTCTCTCTCTCTCTATTCTCTTTCTATTCTCTCTCTCTCTCTATTCTCTCTCTATTCTCTTTCTAATCTCTTTCTATTCTCTCTCTCTTTCTATTCTCTCTCTTTCTATTCTCTCTCTCTATTCTCTTTCTATTCTCTCTATTCTCTTTCTAATCTCTCTCTATTCTCTTTCTAATCTCTTTCTATTCTCTATATTCTCTCTCTATTCTCTCTCTATTCTCTTTCTAATCTCTTTCTATTCTCTCTCTATTCTCTTTCTATTCTCTCTCTATTCTCTTTCTAATCTCTTTCTATTATCTCTCTCTTTCTATTCTCTCTATTCTCTTTCTATTCTCTCTATTCTCTTTCTATTCTCTTTCTCTTCTCTTTCTATTCTCTCTCTTTCTATTCTCTCTATTCTCTTTCTAATCTCTTTCTATTCTCTCTCTATTCTCTTTCTATTCTCTCTCTATTCTCTTTCTAATCTCTTTCTATTCTCTCTCTATTCTCTTTCTAATCTCTTTCTATTCTCTCTCTATTCTCTTTCTAATCTCTTTCTATTCTCTCTATTCTCTCTATTCTCTTTCTATTCTCTTTCTATTCTCTCTCTATTCTCTCTCTATTCTCTTTCTATTCTCTCTATTCTCTTTCTATTATCTCTCTCTTTCTATTCTCTCTATTCTCTTTCTATTCTCTTTCTCTTCTCTTTCTATTCTCTTTCTATTCTCTCTCTTTCTATTCTCTCTCTTTCTATTCTCTCTATTCTCTTTCTATTCTCTCTCTTTCTATTCTCTCTCTATTCTCTCTCTTTCTATTCTCTCTCTATTTCTTTCTATTCTCTCTCTCTCTATTCTCTCTCTTTCTATTCTCTCTCTATTCTCTTTGTATTCTCTCTATTCTCTCTCTATTCTCTCTCTCCATTCTCTCTCTCTATTCTCTCTCTCCATTCTCTCTCTTCTCTTTCTATTCTCTCGCTCTCTCTCCTTTCTATTCTCTCTCTATTCTCTCTCTCTCTATTTTCTCTTTCTCTTCTCTCTCTCTCTCTATTCTCTTTCTATTCTCTCTCTCTCTCTATTCTCTCTCTATTCTCTTTCTAATCTCTTTCTATTCTCTCTCTCTTTCTATTCTCTCTCTTTCTATTCTCTCTCTCTATTCTCTCTCTATTCTCTTTCTAATCTCTCTCTATTCTCTTTCTAATCTCTTTCTATTCTCTATATTCTCTCTCTATTCTCTCTCTATTCTCTTTCTAATCTCTTTCTATTCTCTCTCTATTCTCTTTCTATTCTCTCTCTCTATTCTCTTTCTATTCTCTTTCTATTCTCTCTCTCTATTCTCTTTCTATTCTCTCTATTCTCTTTCTATTCTCTCTATTCTCTTTCTATTCTCTTTCTCTTCTCTTTCTATTCTCTCTCTTTCTATTCTCTCTCTATCTTTCTATTCTCTGTATTCTCTTTCTAATCTCTTTCTATTCTCTCTCTATTCTCTTTCTAATCTCTTTCTATTCTCTCTATTCTCTCTCATCTCTTTGTATTCTCTCTATTCTCTTTCTATTCTCTCTATTCTCTCTCTCTCTCTATTCTCTTTCTATTCTCTCTCTATTCTCTCTCTCCATTCTCTCTCTCCATTCTCTCTCTCTATTCTCTCTCTCCATTCTCTCTCTTCTCTTTCTATTCTCTCGCTCTCTCTCCTTTCTATTCTCTCTCTATTCTCTCTCTCTCTATTTTCTCTTTCTCTTCTCTCTCTCTCTCTATTCTCTTTCTATTCTCTCTCTCTCTCTATTCTCTCTCTATTCTCTTTCTAATCTCTTTCTATTCTCTCTCTCTTTCTATTCTCTCTCTTTCTATTCTCTCTCTCTATTCTCTTTCTATTCTCTCTTTTCTCTTTCTAATCTCTCTCTATTCTCTTTCTAATCTCTTTCTATTCTCTCTATTCTCTCTCTATTCTCTTTCTATTCTCTCTATTCTCTTTCTATTATCTCTCTCTATTCTCTCTCTCTCTATTCTCTCTTTCTCTTCTCTCTCTATTCTCTCTCTCTATTCTCTTTCTAATCTCTTTCTAATCTCTTTCTATTCTCTCTATTCTCTCTCTATTATCTTTCTATTCTCTCTATTCTCTTTCTATTCTCTTTCTCTTCTCTTTCTATTCTCTCTCTTTCTATTCTCTCTCTATCTTTCTATTCTCTGTATTCTCTTTCTAATCTCTTTCTATTCTCTCTCTATTCTCTTTCTAATCTCTTTCTATTATCTCTTTCTTTCTATTCTCTCTATTCTCTTTCTATTCTCTCTATTCTCTTTCTATTCTCTTTCTCTTCTCTTTCTATTCTCTCTCTTTCTATTCTCTCTCTCTATTATCTTTCTATTCTCTCTATTCTCTTTCTAATCTCTTTCTATTCTCTCTCTATTCTCTTTCTAATCTCTTTCTATTCTCTCTATTCTCTCTCATCTCTTTCTATTCTCTCTCTATTCTCTTTCTAATCTCTTTCTATTCTCTCTATTCTCTCTATTCTCTCTCTATTCTCTTTCTATTCTCTCTATTCTCTTTCTATTCTCTCTATTCTCTTTCTATTATCTCTCTCTCTCTATTCTCTTTCTATTCTCTTTCTCTTCTCTTTCTATTCTCTCTCTTTCTATTCTCTCTCTATTCTCTCTCTTTCTATTCTCTCTCTATTTCTTTCTATTCTCTCTCTATTCTCTTTGTATTCTCTCTATTCTCTTTCTATTCTCTCTATTCTCTCTCTCTCTATTCTCTTTCTATTCTCTCTATTCTCTCTTCTCTCTCTATTCTCTCTCTATTCTCTCTCTCCATTCTCTCTCTCTATTCTCTCTCTCCATTCTCTCTCTTCTCTTTCTATTCTCTCGCTCTCTCTCCTTTCTATTCTCTCTCTATTCTCTCTCTCTCTATTTTCTCTTTCTCTTCTCTCTCTCTCTCTATTCTCTTTCTATTCTCTCTCTCTCTCTATTCTCTCTCTATTCTCTTTCTAATCTCTTTCTATTCTCTCTCTCTTTCTATTCTCTCTCTTTCTATTCTCTCTCTCTATTCTCTTTCTATTCTCTCTATTCTCTTTCTAATCTCTCTCTATTCTCTTTCTAATCTCTTTCTATTCTCTATATTCTCTCTCTATTCTCTCTCTATTCTCTTTCTAATCTCTTTCTATTCTCTCTTTCTATTCTCTCTCTCTATTCTCTTTCTATTCTCTCTATTCTCTTTCTATTCTCTCTATTCTCTTTCTATTCTCTCTATTCTCTTTCTATTCTCTCTATTCTCTTTCTATTCTCTTTCTCTTCTCTTTCTATTCTCTCTCTTTCTATTCTCTCTCTATCTTTCTATTCTCTGTATTCTCTTTCTAATCTCTTTCTATTCTCTCTCTATTCTCTTTCTAATCTCTTTCTATTCTCTCTATTCTCTCTCATCTCTTTGTATTCTCTCTATTCTCTTTCTATTCTCTCTATTCTCTCTCTCTCTCTATTCTCTTTCTATTCTCTCTCTATTCTCTCTCTCCATTCTCTCTCTCCATTCTCTCTCTCTATTCTCTCTCTCCATTCTCTCTCTTCTCTTTCTATTCTCTCGCTCTCTCTCCTTTCTATTCTCTCTCTATTCTCTCTCTCTCTATTTTCTCTTTCTCTTCTCTCTCTCTCTCTCTATTCTCTTTCTATTCTCTCTCTCTCTCTATTCTCTCTCTATTCTCTTTCTAATCTCTTTCTATTCTCTCTCTCTTTCTATTCTCTCTCTTTCTATTCTCTCTCTCTATTCTCTTTCTATTCTCTCTTTTCTCTTTCTAATCTCTCTCTATTCTCTTTCTAATCTCTTTCTATTCTCTCTATTCTCTCTCTATTCTCTTTCTATTCTCTCTATTCTCTTTCTATTATCTCTCTCTATTCTCTCTCTCTCTCTATTCTCTCTTTCTCTTCTCTCTCTATTCTCTCTCTCTATTCTCTTTCTAATCTCTTTCTAATCTCTTTCTATTCTCTCTATTCTCTCTCTATTATCTTTCTATTCTCTCTATTCTCTTTCTATTCTCTTTCTCTTCTCTTTCTATTCTCTCTCTTTCTATTCTCTCTCTATCTTTCTATTCTCTGTATTCTCTTTCTAATCTCTTTCTATTCTCTCTCTATTCTCTTTCTAATCTCTTTCTATTATCTCTCTCTTTCTATTCTCTCTATTCTCTTTCTATTCTCTCTATTCTCTTTCTATTCTCTTTCTCTTCTCTTTCTATTCTCTCTCTTTCTATTCTCTCTCTCTATTATCTTTCTATTCTCTCTATTCTCTTTCTAATCTCTTTCTATTCTCTCTCTATTCTCTTTCTAATCTCTTTCTATTCTCTCTATTCTCTCTCATCTCTTTCTATTCTCTCTCTATTCTCTTTCTAATCTCTTTCTATTCTCTCTATTCTCTCTATTCTCTCTCTATTCTCTTTCTATTCTCTCTATTCTCTTTCTATTCTCTCTATTCTCTTTCTATTATCTCTCTCTCTCTATTCTCTTTCTATTCTCTTTCTCTTCTCTTTCTATTCTCTCTCTTTCTATTCTCTCTCTATTCTCTCTCTTTCTATTCTCTCTCTATTTCTTTCTATTCTCTCTCTATTCTCTTTGTATTCTCTCTATTCTCTTTCTATTCTCTCTATTCTCTCTCTCTCTATTCTCTTTCTATTCTCTCTATTCTCTCTTCTCTTTCTATTCTCTCTCTATTCTCTCTCTCCATTCTCTCTCTCCATTCTCTCTCTTCTCTTTCTATTCTCTCGCTCTCTCTTCTCTTTCTATTCTCTCTCTCTATTCTCTCTCTATTCTCTTTCTATTCTCTCTCTCTATTCTCTTTCTATTCTCTCTATTCTCTTTCTATTATCTCTCTCTATTCTCTCTCTCTCTATTCTCTCTTTCTCTTCTCTCTCTATTCTCTTTCTAATCTCTTTCTATTCTCTATATTCTCTCTCATCTCTTTCTATTCTCTCTATTCTCTCTCTATTCTCTTTCTATTCTCTCTCTCTATTCTCTTTCTATTCTCTCTATTCTCTTTCTATTATCTCTCTCTATTCTCTCTCTCTCTATTCTCTCTCTCTCTATTCTCTCTTTCTCTTCTCTCTCTATTCTCTCTCTCTATTCTCTTTCTATTCTCTCTCTCTCTATTCTCTCTCTATTCTCTTTCTAATCTCTTTCTATTCTCTATATTCTCTCTCATCTCTTTCTATTCTCTCTATTCTCTCTCTATTCTCTTTCTATTCTCTCTCTCTATTATCTTTCTATTCTCTCTATTCTCTTTCTAATCTCTTTCTATTCTCTCTCTATTCTCTTTCTAATCTCTTTCTATTCTCTCTATTCTCTCTCATCTCTTTCTATTCTCTCTCTATTCTCTTTCTAATCTCTTTCTATTCTCTCTATTCTCTCTCTATTCTCTTTCTATTCTCTCTATTCTCTTTCTATTCTCTCTATTCTCTTTCTATTATCTCTCTCTTTCTATTCTCTCTATTCTCTTTCTCTTCTCTTTCTATTATCTCTCTCTATTCTCTCTCTCTCTATTCTCTCTTTCTCTTCTCTCTCTATTCTCTTTCTAATCTCTTTCTATTCTCTATATTCTCTCTCATCTCTTTCTATTCTCTCTATTCTCTCTCTATTCTCTTTCTATTCTCTCTCTCTATTCTCTTTCTATTCTCTCTATTCTCTTTCTATTATCTCTCTCTATTCTCTCTCTCTCTATTCTCTCTTTCTCTTCTCTCTCTATTCTCTCTCTCTATTCTCTTTCTATTCTCTCTCTCTCTCTATTCTCTCTCTATTCTCTTTCTAATCTCTTTCTATTCTCTATATTCTCTCTCATCTCTTTCTATTCTCTCTATTCTCTCTCTATTCTCTTTCTATTCTCTCTCTCTATTATCTTTCTATTCTCTCTATTCTCTTTCTAATCTCTTTCTATTCTCTCTCTATTCTCTTTCTAATCTCTTTCTATTCTCTCTATTCTCTCTCTATTATCTTTCTATTCTCTCTATTCTCTTTCTATTCTCTCTCTTTCTATTCTCTCTCTATCTTTCTATTCTCTGTATTCTCTTTCTAATCTCTTTCTATTCTCTCTCTATTCTCTTTCTAATCTCTTTCTATTCTCTCTATTCTCTCTCATCTCTTTGTATTCTCTCTATTCTCTTTCTATTCTCTCTATTCTCTCTCTCTCTCTATTCTCTTTCTATTCTCTCTCTATTCTCTCTCTCCATTCTCTCTCTCCATTCTCTCTCTCTATTCTCTCTCTCCATTCTCTCTCTTCTCTTTCTATTCTCTCGCTCTCTCTCCTTTCTATTCTCTCTCTATTCTCTCTCTCTCTATTTTCTCTTTCTCTTCTCTCTCTCTCTCTATTCTCTTTCTATTCTCTCTCTCTCTCTATTCTCTCTCTATTCTCTTTCTAATCTCTTTCTATTCTCTCTCTCTTTCTATTCTCTCTCTTTCTATTCTCTCTCTCTATTCTCTTTCTATTCTCTCTTTTCTCTTTCTAATCTCTCTCTATTCTCTTTCTAATCTCTTTCTATTCTCTCTATTCTCTCTCTATTCTCTTTCTATTCTCTCTATTCTCTTTCTATTATCTCTCTCTATTCTCTCTCTCTCTATTCTCTCTTTCTCTTCTCTCTCTATTCTCTCTCTCTATTCTCTTTCTAATCTCTTTCTAATCTCTTTCTATTCTCTCTATTCTCTCTCTATTATCTTTCTATTCTCTCTATTCTCTTTCTATTCTCTTTCTCTTCTCTTTCTATTCTCTCTCTTTCTATTCTCTCTCTATCTTTCTATTCTCTGTATTCTCTTTCTAATCTCTTTCTATTCTCTCTCTATTCTCTTTCTAATCTCTTTCTATTATCTCTCTCTTTCTATTCTCTCTATTCTCTTTCTATTCTCTCTATTCTCTTTCTATTCTCTTTCTCTTCTCTTTCTATTCTCTCTCTTTCTATTCTCTCTCTCTATTATCTTTCTATTCTCTCTATTCTCTTTCTAATCTCTTTCTATTCTCTCTCTATTCTCTTTCTAATCTCTTTCTATTCTCTCTATTCTCTCTCATCTCTTTCTATTCTCTCTCTATTCTCTTTCTAATCTCTTTCTATTCTCTCTATTCTCTCTATTCTCTCTCTATTCTCTTTCTATTCTCTCTATTCTCTTTCTATTCTCTCTATTCTCTTTCTATTATCTCTCTCTTTCTATTCTCTCTATTCTCTCTCTATTCTCTTTCTATTCTCTTTCTAATCTCTTTCTATTCTCTCTCTCTTTCTATTCTCTCTCTTTCTATTCTCTCTCTCTATTCTCTTTCTATTCTCTCTATTCTCTTTCTAATCTCTCTCTATTCTCTTTCTAATCTCTTTCTATTCTCTATATTCTCTCTCTATTCTCTCTCTATTCTCTTTCTAATCTCTTTCTATTCTCTCTCTATTCTCTTTCTATTCTCTCTCTATTCTCTTTCTAATCTCTTTCTATTATCTCTCTCTTTCTATTCTCTCTATTCTCTTTCTATTCTCTCTATTCTCTTTCTATTCTCTTTCTCTTCTCTTTCTATTCTCTCTCTATTCTCTTTCTAATCTCTTTCTATTCTCTCTCTATTCTCTTTCTATTCTCTCTCTATTCTCTTTCTAATCTCTTTCTATTCTCTCTCTATTCTCTTTCTAATCTCTTTCTATTCTCTCTCTATTCTCTTTCTAATCTCTTTCTATTCTCTCTATTCTCTCTATTCTCTTTCTATTCTCTTTCTATTCTCTCTCTATTCTCTCTCTATTCTCTTTCTATTCTCTCTATTCTCTTTCTATTATCTCTCTCTTTCTATTCTCTCTATTCTCTTTCTATTCTCTTTCTCTTCTCTTTCTATTCTCTTTCTATTCTCTCTCTTTCTATTCTCTCTCTTTCTATTCTCTCTATTCTCTTTCTATTCTCTCTCTTTCTATTCTCTCTCTATTCTCTCTCTTTCTATTCTCTCTCTATTTCTTTCTATTCTCTCTCTCTCTATTCTCTCTCTTTCTATTCTCTCTCTATTCTCTTTGTATTCTCTCTATTCTCTCTCTATTCTCTCTCTCCATTCTCTCTCTCTATTCTCTCTCTCCATTCTCTCTCTTCTCTTTCTATTCTCTCGCTCTCTCTCCTTTCTATTCTCTCTCTCTCTATTTTCTCTTTCTCTTCTCTCTCTCTCTCTATTCTCTTTCTATTCTCTCTCTCTCTATTCTCTCTCTATTCTCTTTCTAATCTCTTTCTATTCTCTCTCTCTTTCTATTCTCTCTCTTTCTATTCTCTCTCTCTATTCTCTTTCTATTCTCTCTATTCTCTTTCTAATCTCTCTCTATTCTCTTTCTAATCTCTTTCTATTCTCTATATTCTCTCTCTATTCTCTCTCTATTCTCTTTCTAATCTCTTTCTATTCTCTCTCTATTCTCTTTCTATTCTCTCTCTCTATTCTCTTTCTATTCTCTTTCTATTCTCTCTCTCTATTCTCTTTCTATTCTCTCTATTCTCTTTCTATTCTCTTTCTATTCTCTTTCTCTTCTCTTTCTATTCTCTCTCTTTCTATTCTCTCTCTATCTTTCTATTCTCTGTATTCTCTTTCTAATCTCTTTCTATTCTCTCTCTATTCTCTTTCTAATCTCTTTCTATTCTCTCTATTCTCTCTCATCTCTTTGTATTCTCTCTATTCTCTTTCTATTCTCTCTATTCTCTCTCTCTCTCTATTCTCTTTCTATTCTCTCTCTATTCTCTCTCTCCATTCTCTCTCTCCATTCTCTCTCTCTATTCTCTCTCTCCATTCTCTCTCTTCTCTTTCTATTCTCTCGCTCTCTCTCCTTTCTATTCTCTCTCTATTCTCTCTCTCTCTATTTTCTCTTTCTCTTCTCTCTCTCTCTATTCTCTTTCTATTCTCTCTCTCTCTATTCTCTCTCTATTCTCTTTCTAATCTCTTTCTATTCTCTCTCTCTTTCTATTCTCTCTCTTTCTATTCTCTCTCTCTATTCTCTTTCTATTCTCTCTTTTCTCTTTCTAATCTCTCTCTATTCTCTTTCTAATCTCTTTCTATTCTCTCTATTCTCTCTCTATTCTCTTTCTATTCTCTCTATTCTCTTTCTATTATCTCTCTCTATTCTCTCTCTCTCTATTCTCTCTTTCTCTTCTCTCTCTATTCTCTCTCTCTATTCTCTTTCTAATCTCTTTCTAATCTCTTTCTATTCTCTCTATTCTCTCTCTATTATCTTTCTATTCTCTCTATTCTCTTTCTATTCTCTTTCTCTTCTCTTTCTATTCTCTCTCTTTCTATTCTCTCTCTATCTTTCTATTCTCTGTATTCTCTTTCTAATCTCTTTCTATTCTCTCTCTATTCTCTTTCTAATCTCTTTCTATTATCTCTTTCTTTCTATTCTCTCTATTCTCTTTCTAATCTCTTTCTATTCTCTCTCTATTCTCTTTCTAATCTCTTTCTATTCTCTCTATTCTCTCTCATCTCTTTCTATTCTCTCTCTATTCTCTTTCTAATCTCTTTCTATTCTCTCTATTCTCTCTATTCTCTCTCTATTCTCTTTCTATTCTCTCTATTCTCTTTCTATTCTCTCTATTCTCTTTCTATTATCTCTCTCTCTCTATTCTCTTTCTATTCTCTTTCTCTTCTCTTTCTATTCTCTCTCTTTCTATTCTCTCTCTATTCTCTCTCTTTCTATTCTCTCTCTATTTCTTTCTATTCTCTCTCTATTCTCTTTGTATTCTCTCTATTCTCTTTCTATTCTCTCTATTCTCTCTCTCTCTATTCTCTTTCTATTCTCTCTATTCTCTCTTCTCTCTCTATTCTCTCTCTATTCTCTCTCTCCATTCTCTCTCTCTATTCTCTCTCTCCATTCTCTCTCTTCTCTTTCTATTCTCTCGCTCTCTCTCCTTTCTATTCTCTCTCTATTCTCTCTCTCTCTATTTTCTCTTTCTCTTCTCTCTCTCTCTATTCTCTTTCTATTCTCTCTCTCTCTCTATTCTCTCTCTATTCTCTCTCTCTTTCTATTCTCTCTCTTTCTATTCTCTCTCTCTATTCTCTTTCTATTCTCTCTATTCTCTTTCTAATCTCTCTCTATTCTCTTTCTAATCTCTTTCTATTCTCTATATTCTCTCTCTATTCTCTCTCTATTCTCTTTCTAATCTCTTTCTATTCTCTCTCTATTCTCTTTCTATTCTCTCTCTCTATTCTCTTTCTATTCTCTTTCTATTCTCTCTCTCTATTCTCTTTCTATTCTCTCTATTCTCTTTCTATTCTCTCTATTCTCTTTCTATTCTCTTTCTCTTCTCTTTCTATTCTCTCTCTTTCTATTCTCTCTCTATCTTTCTATTCTCTGTATTCTCTTTCTAATCTCTTTCTATTCTCTCTCTATTCTCTTTCTAATCTCTTTCTATTCTCTCTATTCTCTCTCATCTCTTTGTATTCTCTCTATTCTCTTTCTATTCTCTCTATTCTCTCTCTCTCTCTATTCTCTTTCTATTCTCTCTCTATTCTCTCTCTCCATTCTCTCTCTCCATTCTCTCTCTCTATTCTCTCTCTCCATTCTCTCTCTTCTCTTTCTATTCTCTCGCTCTCTCTCCTTTCTATTCTCTCTCTATTCTCTCTCTCTCTATTTTCTCTTTCTCTTCTCTCTCTCTCTATTCTCTTTCTATTCTCTCTCTCTCTATTCTCTCTCTATTCTCTTTCTAATCTCTTTCTATTCTCTCTCTCTTTCTATTCTCTCTCTTTCTATTCTCTCTCTCTATTCTCTTTCTATTCTCTCTTTTCTCTTTCTAATCTCTCTCTATTCTCTTTCTAATCTCTTTCTATTCTCTCTATTCTCTCTCTATTCTCTTTCTATTCTCTCTATTCTCTTTCTATTATCTCTCTCTATTCTCTCTCTCTCTATTCTCTCTTTCTCTTCTCTCTCTATTCTCTCTCTCTATTCTCTTTCTAATCTCTTTCTAATCTCTTTCTATTCTCTCTATTCTCTCTCTATTATCTTTCTATTCTCTCTATTCTCTTTCTATTCTCTTTCTCTTCTCTTTCTATTCTCTCTCTTTCTATTCTCTCTCTATCTTTCTATTCTCTGTATTCTCTTTCTAATCTCTTTCTATTCTCTCTCTATTCTCTTTCTAATCTCTTTCTATTCTCTCTATTCTCTTTCTATTCTCTCTATTCTCTTTCTATTCTCTTTCTCTTCTCTTTCTATTCTCTCTCTTTCTATTCTCTCTCTCTATTATCTTTCTATTCTCTCTATTCTCTCTCTCATCTCTTTCTATTCTCTCTCTATTCTCTTTCTAATCTCTTTCTATTCTCTCTATTCTCTCTATTCTCTCTCTATTCTCTTTCTATTCTCTCTATTCTCTTTCTATTCTCTCTATTCTCTTTCTATTATCTCTCTCTCTCTATTCTCTTTCTATTCTCTTTCTCTTCTCTTTCTATTCTCTCTCTTTCTATTCTCTCTCTATTCTCTCTCTTTCTATTCTCTCTCTATTTCTTTCTATTCTCTCTCTATTCTCTTTGTATTCTCTCTATTCTCTTTCTATTCTCTCTATTCTCTCTCTCTCTATTCTCTTTCTATTCTCTCTATTCTCTCTTCTCTTTCTATTCTCTCTCTATTCTCTCTCTCCATTCTCTCTCTCCATTCTCTCTCTTCTCTTTCTATTCTCTCGCTCTCTCTTCTCTTTCTATTCTCTCTCTATTCTCTTTCTATTCTCTCTCTCTATTCTCTTTCTATTCTCTCTATTCTCTTTCTATTATCTCTCTCTATTCTCTCTCTCTCTATTCTCTCTTTCTCTTCTCTCTCTATTCTCTTTCTAATCTCTTTCTATTCTCTATATTCTCTCTCATCTCTTTCTATTCTCTCTATTCTCTCTCTATTCTCTTTCTATTCTCTCTCTCTATTCTCTTTCTATTCTCTCTATTCTCTTTCTATTATCTCTCTCTATTCTCTCTCTCTCTATTCTCTCTCTCTCTATTCTCTCTTTCTCTTCTCTCTCTATTCTCTCTCTCTATTCTCTTTCTATTCTCTCTCTCTCTCTATTCTCTCTCTATTCTCTTTCTAATCTCTTTCTATTCTCTATATTCTCTCTCATCTCTTTCTATTCTCTCTATTCTCTCTCTATTCTCTTTCTATTCTCTCTCTCTATTATCTTTCTATTCTCTCTATTCTCTTTCTAATCTCTTTCTATTCTCTCTCTATTCTCTTTCTAATCTCTTTCTATTCTCTCTATTCTCTCTCATCTCTTTCTATTCTCTCTCTATTCTCTTTCTAATCTCTTTCTATTCTCTCTATTCTCTCTCTATTCTCTTTCTATTCTCTCTATTCTCTTTCTATTCTCTCTATTCTCTTTCTATTATCTCTCTCTTTCTATTCTCTCTATTCTCTTTCTCTTCTCTTTCTATTATCTCTCTCTATTCTCTCTCTCTCTATTCTCTCTTTCTCTTCTCTCTCTATTCTCTTTCTAATCTCTTTCTATTCTCTATATTCTCTCTCATCTCTTTCTATTCTCTCTATTCTCTCTCTATTCTCTTTCTATTCTCTCTCTCTATTCTCTTTCTATTCTCTCTATTCTCTTTCTATTATCTCTCTCTATTCTCTCTCTCTCTATTCTCTCTCTCTCTATTCTCTCTTTCTCTTCTCTCTCTATTCTCTCTCTCTATTCTCTTTCTATTCTCTCTCTCTCTCTATTCTCTCTCTATTCTCTTTCTAATCTCTTTCTATTCTCTATATTCTCTCTCATCTCTTTCTATTCTCTCTATTCTCTCTCTATTATCTTTCTATTCTCTCTATTCTCTTTCTAATCTCTTTCTATTCTCTCTCTATTCTCTTTCTAATCTCTTTCTATTCTCTCTATTCTCTCTCTATTATCTTTCTATTCTCTCTATTCTCTTTCTATTCTCTCTCTTTCTATTCTCTCTCTATCTTTCTATTCTCTGTATTCTCTTTCTAATCTCTTTCTATTCTCTCTATTCTCTCTCATCTCTTTGTATTCTCTCTATTCTCTTTCTATTCTCTCTATTCTCTCTCTCTCTCTATTCTCTTTCTATTCTCTCTCTATTCTCTCTCTCCATTCTCTCTCTCCATTCTCTCTCTCTATTCTCTCTCTCCATTCTCTCTCTTCTCTTTCTATTCTCTCGCTCTCTCTCCTTTCTATTCTCTCTCTATTCTCTCTCTCTCTATTTTCTCTTTCTCTTCTCTCTCTCTCTATTCTCTTTCTATTCTCTCTCTCTCTATTCTCTCTCTATTCTCTTTCTAATCTCTTTCTATTCTCTCTCTCTTTCTATTCTCTCTCTTTCTATTCTCTCTCTCTATTCTCTTTCTATTCTCTCTTTTCTCTTTCTAATCTCTCTCTATTCTCTTTCTAATCTCTTTCTATTCTCTCTATTCTCTCTCTATTCTCTTTCTATTCTCTCTATTCTCTTTCTATTATCTCTCTCTATTCTCTCTCTCTCTATTCTCTCTTTCTCTTCTCTCTCTATTCTCTCTCTCTATTCTCTTTCTAATCTCTTTCTAATCTCTTTCTATTCTCTCTATTCTCTCTCTATTATCTTTCTATTCTCTCTATTCTCTTTCTATTCTCTTTCTCTTCTCTTTCTATTCTCTCTCTTTCTATTCTCTCTCTATCTTTCTATTCTCTGTATTCTCTTTCTAATCTCTTTCTATTCTCTCTCTATTCTCTTTCTAATCTCTTTCTATTATCTCTCTCTTTCTATTCTCTCTATTCTCTTTCTATTCTCTCTATTCTCTTTCTATTCTCTTTCTCTTCTCTTTCTATTCTCTCTCTTTCTATTCTCTCTCTCTATTATCTTTCTATTCTCTCTATTCTCTTTCTAATCTCTTTCTATTCTCTCTCTATTCTCTTTCTAATCTCTTTCTATTCTCTCTATTCTCTCTCATCTCTTTCTATTCTCTCTCTATTCTCTTTCTAATCTCTTTCTATTCTCTCTATTCTCTCTATTCTCTCTCTATTCTCTTTCTATTCTCTCTATTCTCTTTCTATTCTCTCTATTCTCTTTCTATTATCTCTCTCTCTCTATTCTCTTTCTATTCTCTTTCTCTTCTCTTTCTATTCTCTCTCTTTCTATTCTCTCTCTATTCTCTCTCTTTCTATTCTCTCTCTATTTCTTTCTATTCTCTCTCTATTCTCTTTGTATTCTCTCTATTCTCTTTCTATTCTCTCTATTCTCTCTCTCTCTATTCTCTTTCTATTCTCTCTATTCTCTCTTCTCTTTCTATTCTCTCTCTATTCTCTCTCTCCATTCTCTCTCTCCATTCTCTCTCTTCTCTTTCTATTCTCTCGCTCTCTCTTCTCTTTCTATTCTCTCTCTCTATTCTCTCTCTATTCTCTTTCTATTCTCTCTCTCTATTCTCTTTCTATTCTCTCTATTCTCTTTCTATTATCTCTCTCTATTCTCTCTCTCTCTATTCTCTCTTTCTCTTCTCTCTCTATTCTCTTTCTAATCTCTTTCTATTCTCTATATTCTCTCTCATCTCTTTCTATTCTCTCTATTCTCTCTCTATTCTCTTTCTATTCTCTCTCTCTATTCTCTTTCTATTCTCTCTATTCTCTTTCTATTATCTCTCTCTATTCTCTCTCTCTCTATTCTCTCTCTCTCTATTCTCTCTCTCCATTCTCTCTCTCCATTCTCTCTCTCTATTCTCTCTCTCCATTCTCTCTCTTCTCTTTCTATTCTCTCGCTCTCTCTCCTTTCTATTCTCTCTCTATTCTCTCTCTCTCTATTTTCTCTTTCTCTTCTCTCTCTCTCTATTCTCTTTCTATTCTCTCTCTCTCTCTATTCTCTCTCTATTCTCTTTCTAATCTCTTTCTATTCTCTCTCTCTTTCTATTCTCTCTCTTTCTATTCTCTCTCTCTATTCTCTTTCTATTCTCTCTTTTCTCTTTCTAATCTCTCTCTATTCTCTTTCTAATCTCTTTCTATTCTCTCTATTCTCTCTCTATTCTCTTTCTATTCTCTCTATTCTCTTTCTATTATCTCTCTCTATTCTCTCTCTCTCTATTCTCTCTTTCTCTTCTCTCTCTATTCTCTCTCTCTATTCTCTTTCTAATCTCTTTCTAATCTCTTTCTATTCTCTCTATTCTCTCTCTATTATCTTTCTATTCTCTCTATTCTCTTTCTATTCTCTTTCTCTTCTCTTTCTATTCTCTCTCTTTCTATTCTCTCTCTATCTTTCTATTCTCTGTATTCTCTTTCTAATCTCTTTCTATTCTCTCTCTATTCTCTTTCTAATCTCTTTCTATTCTCTCTATTCTCTTTCTATTCTCTCTATTCTCTTTCTATTCTCTTTCTCTTCTCTTTCTATTCTCTCTCTTTCTATTCTCTCTCTCTATTATCTTTCTATTCTCTCTATTCTCTCTCTCATCTCTTTCTATTCTCTCTCTATTCTCTTTCTAATCTCTTTCTATTCTCTCTATTCTCTCTATTCTCTCTCTATTCTCTTTCTATTCTCTCTATTCTCTTTCTATTCTCTCTATTCTCTTTCTATTATCTCTCTCTCTCTATTCTCTTTCTATTCTCTTTCTCTTCTCTTTCTATTCTCTCTCTTTCTATTCTCTCTCTATTCTCTCTCTTTCTATTCTCTCTCTATTTCTTTCTATTCTCTCTCTATTCTCTTTGTATTCTCTCTATTCTCTTTCTATTCTCTCTATTCTCTCTCTCTCTATTCTCTTTCTATTCTCTCTATTCTCTCTTCTCTTTCTATTCTCTCTCTATTCTCTCTCTCCATTCTCTCTCTCCATTCTCTCTCTTCTCTTTCTATTCTCTCGCTCTCTCTTCTCTTTCTATTCTCTCTCTCTATTCTCTCTCTATTCTCTTTCTATTCTCTCTCTCTATTCTCTTTCTATTCTCTCTATTCTCTTTCTATTATCTCTCTCTATTCTCTCTCTCTCTATTCTCTCTTTCTCTTCTCTCTCTATTCTCTTTCTAATCTCTTTCTATTCTCTATATTCTCTCTCATCTCTTTCTATTCTCTCTATTCTCTCTCTATTCTCTTTCTATTCTCTCTCTCTATTCTCTTTCTATTCTCTCTATTCTCTTTCTATTATCTCTCTCTATTCTCTCTCTCTCTATTCTCTCTCTCTCTATTCTCTCTTTCTCTTCTCTCTCTATTCTCTCTCTCTATTCTCTTTCTATTCTCTCTCTCTCTATTCTCTCTCTATTCTCTTTCTAATCTCTTTCTATTCTCTATATTCTCTCTCATCTCTTTCTATTCTCTCTATTCTCTCTCTATTCTCTTTCTATTCTCTCTCTCTATTATCTTTCTATTCTCTCTATTCTCTTTCTAATCTCTTTCTATTCTCTCTCTATTCTCTTTCTAATCTCTTTCTATTCTCTCTATTCTCTCTCATCTCTTTCTATTCTCTCTCTATTCTCTTTCTAATCTCTTTCTATTCTCTCTATTCTCTCTCTATTCTCTTTCTATTCTCTCTATTCTCTTTCTATTCTC
Source organism: Oncorhynchus clarkii lewisi (assembly GCF_045791955.1). Classification (NCBI taxonomy): domain Eukaryota; kingdom Metazoa; phylum Chordata; class Actinopteri; order Salmoniformes; family Salmonidae; genus Oncorhynchus; species Oncorhynchus clarkii. The sequence continues at coordinate 8,924,516 of NC_092175.1, forward strand.
TCTATTCTCTTTCTATTATCTCTCTCTTTCTATTCTCTCTATTCTCTTTCTCTTCTCTTTCTATTATCTCTCTCTATTCTCTCTCTCTCTATTCTCTCTTTCTCTTCTCTCTCTATTCTCTTTCTAATCTCTTTCTATTCTCTATATTCTCTCTCATCTCTTTCTATTCTCTCTATTCTCTCTCTATTCTCTTTCTATTCTCTCTCTCTATTCTCTTTCTATTCTCTCTATTCTCTTTCTATTATCTCTCTCTATTCTCTCTCTCTCTATTCTCTCTCTCTCTATTCTCTCTTTCTCTTCTCTCTCTATTCTCTCTCTCTATTCTCTTTCTATTCTCTCTCTCTCTATTCTCTCTCTATTCTCTTTCTAATCTCTTTCTATTCTCTATATTCTCTCTCATCTCTTTCTATTCTCTCTATTCTCTCTCTATTATCTTTCTATTCTCTCTATTCTCTTTCTAATCTCTTTCTATTCTCTCTCTATTCTCTTTCTAATCTCTTTCTATTCTCTCTATTCTCTCTCTATTATCTTTCTATTCTCTCTATTCTCTTTCTATTCTCTCTCTTTCTATTCTCTCTCTATCTTTCTATTCTCTGTATTCTCTTTCTAATCTCTTTCTATTCTCTCTATTCTCTCTCATCTCTTTGTATTCTCTCTATTCTCTTTCTATTCTCTCTATTCTCTCTCTCTCTCTATTCTCTTTCTATTCTCTCTCTATTCTCTCTCTCCATTCTCTCTCTCCATTCTCTCTCTCTATTCTCTCTCTCCATTCTCTCTCTTCTCTTTCTATTCTCTCGCTCTCTCTCCTTTCTATTCTCTCTCTATTCTCTCTCTCTCTATTTTCTCTTTCTCTTCTCTCTCTCTCTCTATTCTCTTTCTATTCTCTCTCTCTCTCTATTCTCTCTCTATTCTCTTTCTAATCTCTTTCTATTCTCTCTCTCTTTCTATTCTCTCTCTTTCTATTCTCTCTCTCTATTCTCTTTCTATTCTCTCTTTTCTCTTTCTAATCTCTCTCTATTCTCTTTCTAATCTCTTTCTATTCTCTCTATTCTCTCTCTATTCTCTTTCTATTCTCTCTATTCTCTTTCTATTATCTCTCTCTATCTCTCTCTCTCTATTCTCTCTTTCTCTTCTCTCTCTATTCTCTCTCTCTATTCTCTTTCTAATCTCTTTCTAATCTCTTTCTATTCTCTCTATTCTCTCTCTATTATCTTTCTATTCTCTCTATTCTCTTTCTATTCTCTTTCTCTTCTCTTTCTATTCTCTCTCTTTCTATTCTCTCTCTATCTTTCTATTCTCTGTATTCTCTTTCTAATCTCTTTCTATTCTCTCTCTATTCTCTTTCTAATCTCTTTCTATTATCTCTCTCTTTCTATTCTCTCTATTCTCTTTCTATTCTCTCTATTCTCTTTCTATTCTCTTTCTCTTCTCTTTCTATTCTCTCTCTTTCTATTCTCTCTCTCTATTATCTTTCTATTCTCTCTATTCTCTTTCTAATCTCTTTCTATTCTCTCTCTATTCTCTTTCTAATCTCTTTCTATTCTCTCTATTCTCTCTCATCTCTTTCTATTCTCTCTCTATTCTCTTTCTAATCTCTTTCTATTCTCTCTATTCTCTCTATTCTCTCTCTATTCTCTTTCTATTCTCTCTATTCTCTTTCTATTCTCTCTATTCTCTTTCTATTATCTCTCTCTCTCTATTCTCTTTCTATTCTCTTTCTCTTCTCTTTCTATTCTCTCTCTTTCTATTCTCTCTCTATTCTCTCTCTTTCTATTCTCTCTCTATTTCTTTCTATTCTCTCTCTATTCTCTTTGTATTCTCTCTATTCTCTTTCTATTCTCTCTATTCTCTCTCTCTCTATTCTCTTTCTATTCTCTCTATTCTCTCTTCTCTTTCTATTCTCTCTCTATTCTCTCTCTCCATTCTCTCTCTCCATTCTCTCTCTTCTCTTTCTATTCTCTCGCTCTCTCTTCTCTTTCTATTCTCTCTCTCTATTCTCTCTCTATTCTCTTTCTATTCTCTCTCTCTATTCTCTTTCTATTCTCTCTATTCTCTTTCTATTATCTCTCTCTATTCTCTCTCTCTCTATTCTCTCTTTCTCTTCTCTCTCTATTCTCTTTCTAATCTCTTTCTATTCTCTATATTCTCTCTCATCTCTTTCTATTCTCTCTATTCTCTCTCTATTCTCTTTCTATTCTCTCTCTCTATTCTCTTTCTATTCTCTCTATTCTCTTTCTATTATCTCTCTCTATTCTCTCTCTCTCTATTCTCTCTCTCTCTATTCTCTCTTTCTCTTCTCTCTCTATTCTCTCTCTCTATTCTCTTTCTATTCTCTCTCTCTCTCTATTCTCTCTCTATTCTCTTTCTAATCTCTTTCTATTCTCTATATTCTCTCTCATCTCTTTCTATTCTCTCTATTCTCTCTCTATTCTCTTTCTATTCTCTCTCTCTATTATCTTTCTATTCTCTCTATTCTCTTTCTAATCTCTTTCTATTCTCTCTCTATTCTCTTTCTAATCTCTTTCTATTCTCTCTATTCTCTCTCATCTCTTTCTATTCTCTCTCTATTCTCTTTCTAATCTCTTTCTATTCTCTCTATTCTCTCTCTATTCTCTTTCTATTCTCTCTATTCTCTTTCTATTCTCTCTATTCTCTTTCTATTATCTCTCTCTTTCTATTCTCTCTATTCTCTTTCTCTTCTCTTTCTATTCTCTCTCTTTCTATTCTCTCTCTTTCTATTCTCTCTCTTTCTATTCTCTCTATTCTCTTTCTATTCTCTCTCTTTCTATTCTCTCTCTTTCTATTCTCTCTCTTTCTATTCTCTCTATTCTCTCTCTATTATCTTTCTATTCTCTCTATTCTCTTTCTAATCTCTTTCTATTCTCTCTCTATTCTCTTTCTAATCTCTTTCTATTCTCTCTATTCTCTCTCTATTATCTTTCTATTCTCTCTATTCTCTTTCTATTCTCTCTCTTTCTATTCTCTCTCTATCTTTCTATTCTCTGTATTCTCTTTCTAATCTCTTTCTATTCTCTCTATTCTCTCTCATCTCTTTGTATTCTCTCTATTCTCTTTCTATTCTCTCTATTCTCTCTCTCTCTCTATTCTCTTTCTATTCTCTCTCTATTCTCTCTCTCCATTCTCTCTCTCCATTCTCTCTCTCTATTCTCTCTCTCCATTCTCTCTCTTCTCTTTCTATTCTCTCGCTCTCTCTCCTTTCTATTCTCTCTCTATTCTCTCTCTCTCTATTTTCTCTTTCTCTTCTCTCTCTCTCTCTATTCTCTTTCTATTCTCTCTCTCTCTCTATTCTCTCTCTATTCTCTTTCTAATCTCTTTCTATTCTCTCTCTCTTTCTATTCTCTCTCTTTCTATTCTCTCTCTCTATTCTCTTTCTATTCTCTCTTTTCTCTTTCTAATCTCTCTCTATTCTCTTTCTAATCTCTTTCTATTCTCTCTATTCTCTCTCTATTCTCTTTCTATTCTCTCTATTCTCTTTCTATTATCTCTCTCTATTCTCTCTCTCTCTATTCTCTCTTTCTCTTCTCTCTCTATTCTCTCTCTCTATTCTCTTTCTAATCTCTTTCTAATCTCTTTCTATTCTCTCTATTCTCTCTCTATTATCTTTCTATTCTCTCTATTCTCTTTCTATTCTCTTTCTCTTCTCTTTCTATTCTCTCTCTTTCTATTCTCTCTCTATCTTTCTATTCTCTGTATTCTCTTTCTAATCTCTTTCTATTCTCTCTCTATTCTCTTTCTAATCTCTTTCTATTATCTCTCTCTTTCTATTCTCTCTATTCTCTTTCTATTCTCTCTATTCTCTTTCTATTCTCTTTCTCTTCTCTTTCTATTCTCTCTCTTTCTATTCTCTCTCTCTATTATCTTTCTATTCTCTCTATTCTCTTTCTAATCTCTTTCTATTCTCTCTCTATTCTCTTTCTAATCTCTTTCTATTCTCTCTATTCTCTCTCATCTCTTTCTATTCTCTCTCTATTCTCTTTCTAATCTCTTTCTATTCTCTCTATTCTCTCTATTCTCTCTCTATTCTCTTTCTATTCTCTCTATTCTCTTTCTATTCTCTCTATTCTCTTTCTATTATCTCTCTCTCTCTATTCTCTTTCTATTCTCTTTCTCTTCTCTTTCTATTCTCTCTCTCTCTTTCTATTCTCTCTCTATTCTCTCTCTTTCTATTCTCTCTCTATTTCTTTCTATTCTCTCTCTATTCTCTTTGTATTCTCTCTATTCTCTTTCTATTCTCTCTATTCTCTCTCTCTCTATTCTCTTTCTATTCTCTCTATTCTCTCTTCTCTTTCTATTCTCTCTCTATTCTCTCTCTCCATTCTCTCTCTCCATTCTCTCTCTTCTCTTTCTATTCTCTCGCTCTCTCTTCTCTTTCTATTCTCTCTCTCTATTCTCTCTCTATTCTCTTTCTATTCTCTCTCTCTATTCTCTTTCTATTCTCTCTATTCTCTTTCTATTATCTCTCTCTATTCTCTCTCTCTCTATTCTCTCTTTCTCTTCTCTCTCTATTCTCTTTCTAATCTCTTTCTATTCTCTATATTCTCTCTCATCTCTTTCTATTCTCTCTATTCTCTCTCTATTCTCTTTCTATTCTCTCTCTCTATTCTCTTTCTATTCTCTCTATTCTCTTTCTATTATCTCTCTCTATTCTCTCTCTCTCTATTCTCTCTCTCTCTATTCTCTCTTTCTCTTCTCTCTCTATTCTCTCTCTCTATTCTCTTTCTATTCTCTCTCTCTCTATTCTCTCTCTATTCTCTTTCTAATCTCTTTCTATTCTCTATATTCTCTCTCATCTCTTTCTATTCTCTCTATTCTCTCTCTATTCTCTTTCTATTCTCTCTCTCTATTATCTTTCTATTCTCTCTATTCTCTTTCTAATCTCTTTCTATTCTCTCTCTATTCTCTTTCTAATCTCTTTCTATTCTCTCTATTCTCTCTCATCTCTTTCTATTCTCTCTCTATTCTCTTTCTAATCTCTTTCTATTCTCTCTATTCTCTCTCTATTCTCTTTCTATTCTCTCTATTCTCTTTCTATTCTCTCTATTCTCTTTCTATTATCTCTCTCTTTCTATTCTCTCTATTCTCTTTCTCTTCTCTTTCTATTCTCTCTCTTTCTATTCTCTCTCTTTCTATTCTCTCTCTTTCTATTCTCTCTATTCTCTTTCTATTCTCTCTCTTTCTATTCTCTCTCTTTCTATTCTCTCTCTTTCTATTCTCTCTATTCTCTTTCTATTCTCTCTCTTTCTATTCTCTCTCTATTCTCTCTCTTTCTATTCTCTCTCTATTCTCTTTGTATTCTCTCTATTCTCTTTCTATTCTCTCTCTCTCTCTATTCTCTCTCTCTCTCTATTCTCTTTCTATTCTCTCTATTCTCTATTCTCTCTTCTCTTTCTATTCTCTCTCTCTTCTCTTTCTATTCTCTCGCTCTCTCTTCTCTTTCTATTCTCTCTCTCCTTTCTATTCTCTCTCTATTCTCTCTCTCTCTATTTTCTCTTTCTCTTCTCTCTCTATTCTCTTTCTATTCTCTCTCTCTCTCTATTCTCTCTCTTTCTATTCTCTCTCTCTATTCTCTTTCTATTCTCTCTATTCTCTTTCTAATCTCTCTCTATTCTCTTTCTAATCTCTTTCTATTCTCTATATTCTCTCTCATCTCTTTCTATTCTCTCTATTCTCTCTCTATTCTCTTTCTATTCTCTCTCTCTATTCTCTCTATTCTCTTTCTATTATCTCTCTCTATTCTCTCTTTCTCTTCTCTCTCTATTCTCTCTCTCTATTCTCTTTCTATTCTCTCTCTCTCTCTATTCTCTCTCTATTCTCTTTCTATTCTCTCTCTTTCTGTTCTCTCTCTATTCTCTTTCTATTATCTCTCTCTCTCTATTCTCTTTCTATTCTCTTTCTCTTCTCTTTCTATTCTCTCTCTTTCTATTCTCTCTATTCTCTTTCTATTCTCTCTCTTTCTATTCTCTCTCTATTCTCTCTCTTTCTATTCTCTCTCTATTTCTTTCTATTCTCTCTCTATTCTCTTTGTATTCTCTCTATTCTCTCTCTATTCTCTCTATTCTCTATTCTCTCTTCTCTTTCTATTCTCTCTCTATTCTCTCTCTCCATTCTCTCTCTCCATTCTCTCTCTCTATTCTCTCTCTCCATTCTCTCTCTTCTCTTTCTATTCTCTCGCTCTCTTTCTATTCTCTCTCTCCTTTCTATTCTCTCTCTATTCTCTCTCTCTCTCTATTCTCTCTCTATTCTCTTTCTATTCTCTCTCTCTATTCTCTTTCTATTCTCTCTATTCTCTTTCTATTATCTCTCTCTATTCTCTCTCTCTCTATTCTCTCTTTCTCTTCTCTCTCTATTCTCTTTCTAATCTCTTTCTATTCTCTATATTCTCTCTCATCTCTTTCTATTCTCTCTATTCTCTCTCTATTCTCTTTCTATTCTCTCTCTCTATTCTCTTTCTATTCTCTCTATTCTCTTTCTATTATCTCTCTCTATTCTCTCTTTCTCTTCTCTCTCTATTCTCTCTTTCTAATCTCTTTCTAATCTCTTTCTATTCTCTCTATTCTCTCTCTATTCTCTTTCTATTCTCTCTATTCTCTTTCTATTCTCTCTATTCTCTTTCTATTCTCTTTCTCTTCTCTTTCTATTCTCTCTCTATTATCTTTCTATTCTCTGTATTCTCTTTCTAATCTCTTTCTATTCTCTCTCTATTCTCTTTCTAATCTCTTTCTATTATCTCTCTCTTTCTATTCTCTCTATTTTCTTTCTATTCTCTCTCTATTCTCTTTGTATTCTCTCTATTCTCTTTCTATTCTCTCTATTATCTCTCTCTCTATTCTCTCTATTCTCTATTCTCTCTTCTCTTTCTATTCTCTCTCTATTCTCTCTCTCCATTCTCTCTCTCTATTCTCTCTCTCCATTCTCTCTCTTCTCTTTCTATTCTCTCGCTCTCTCTTCTCTTTCTATTCTCTCTCTCCTTTCTATTCTCTCTCTATTCTCTCTCTCTCTCTATTCTCTCTCTATTCTCTTTCTATTCTCTCTCTCTATTCTCTTTCTATTCTCTCTATTCTCTTTCTATTATCTCTCTATTCTCTCTCTCTCTATTCTCTCTTTCTCTTCTCTCTCTATTCTCTTTCTAATCTCTTTCTATTCTCTATATTCTCTCTCATCTCTTTCTATTCTCTCTATTCTCTCTCTATTCTCTTTCTATTCTCTCTCTCTATTCTCTTTCTATTCTCTCTATTCTCTTTCTATTATCTCTCTCTATTCTCTCTTTCTCTTCTCTCTCTATTCTCTCTCTCTATTCTCTTTCTAATCTCTTTCTAATCTCTTTCTATTCTCTCTATTCTCTCTCTATTCTCTTTCTATTCTCTCTATTCTCTTTCTATTCTCTCTATTCTCTTTCTATTCTCTTTCTCTTCTCTTTCTATTCTCTCTCTATTATCTTTCTATTCTCTGTATTCTCTTTCTAATCTCTTTCTATTCTCTCTCTATTCTCTTTCTAATCTCTTTCTATTATCTCTCTCTTTCTATTCTCTCTATTCTCTTTCTATTCTCTCTATTCTCTTTCTATTCTCTTTATCTTCTCTTTCTATTCTCTCTCTTTCTATTCTCTCTCTCTATTATCTTTCTATTCTCTCTATTCTCTTTCTAATCTCTTTCTATTCTCTCTCTATTCTCTTTCTAATCTCTTTCTATTCTCTCTCTATTTATTTCTATTCTCTCTCTATTCTCTTTGTATTCTCTCTATTCTCTTTCTATTCTCTCTATTATCTCTCTCTCTATTCTCTCTATTCTCTATTCTCTCTTCTCTTTCTATTCTCTCTCTATTCTCTCTCTCCATTCTCTCTCTCCATTCTCTCTCTCTATTCTCTCTCTCCATTCTCTCTCTTCTCTTTCTATTCTCTCGCTCTCTCTTCTCTTTCTATTCTCTCTCTCCTTTCTATTCTCTCTCTATTCTCTTTCTATTCTCTCTATTCTCTTTCTATTATCTCTCTCTATTCTCTTTCTATTATCTCTCTCTATTCTCTCTCTCTCTATTCTCTCTTTCTCTTCTCTCTCTATTCTCTTTCTAATCTCTTTCTATTCTCTATATTCTCTCTCATCTCTTTCTATTCTCTCTATTCTCTCTCTATTCTCTTTCTATTCTCTCTCTCTATTCTCTTTCTATTCTCTCTATTCTCTTTCTATTATCTCTCTCTATTCTCTCTTTCTCTTCTCTCTCTATTCTCTCTTTCTAATCTCTTTCTAATCTCTTTCTATTCTCTCTATTCTCTCTCTATTCTCTTTCTATTCTCTCTATTCTCTTTCTATTCTCTCTATTCTCTTTCTATTCTCTTTCTCTTCTCTTTCTATTCTCTCTCTATTATCTTTCTATTCTCTGTATTCTCTTTCTAATCTCTTTCTATTCTCTCTCTATTCTCTTTCTAATCTCTTTCTATTATCTCTCTCTTTCTATTCTCTCTATTTTCTTTCTATTCTCTCTCTATTCTCTTTGTATTCTCTCTATTCTCTTTCTATTCTCTCTATTATCTCTCTCTCTATTCTCTCTATTCTCTATTCTCTCTTCTCTTTCTATTCTCTCTCTATTCTCTCTCTCCATTCTCTCTCTCTATTCTCTCTCTCCATTCTCTCTCTTCTCTTTCTATTCTCTCGCTCTCTCTTCTCTTTCTATTCTCTCTCTCCTTTCTATTCTCTCTCTATTCTCTCTCTCTCTCTATTCTCTCTCTATTCTCTTTCTATTCTCTCTCTCTATTCTCTTTCTATTCTCTCTATTCTCTTTCTATTATCTCTCTATTCTCTCTCTCTATTCTCTTTCTATTCTCTTTCTCTTATCTTTCTATTCTCTCTTCTATTCTCTCTATTCTCTTTCTATTCTCTCTCTTTCTATTCTCTCTCTATTCTCTCTCTTTCTATTCTCTCTCTATTTCTTTCTATTCTCTCTCTATTCTCTTTGTATTCTCTCTATTCTCTTTCTATTCTCTCTATTATCTCTCTCTCTATTCTCTATTCTCTCTTCTCTTTCTATTCTCTCTCTATTCTCTCTCTCCATTCTCTCTCTCCATTCTCTCTCTCTATTCTCTCTCTCCATTCTCTCTCTTCTCTTTCTATTCTCTCGCTCTCTCTTCTCTTTCTATTCTCTCTCTCCTTTCTATTCTCTCTCTATTCTCTCTCTCTCTCTATTCTCTCTCTATTCTCTTTCTATTCTCTCTCTCTATTCTCTTTCTATTCTCTCTATTCTCTTTCTATTATCTCTCTCTATTCTCTCTCTCTCTATTCTCTCTTTCTCTTCTCTCTCTATTCTCTTTCTAATCTCTTTCTATTCTCTATATTCTCTCTCATCTCTTTCTATTCTCTCTATTCTCTCTCTATTCTCTTTCTATTCTCTCTCTCTATTCTCTTTCTATTCTCTCTATTCTCTTTCTATTATCTCTCTCTATTCTCTCTTTCTCTTCTCTCTCTATTCTCTCTTTCTAATCTCTTTCTATTCTCTCTATTCTCTCTCTATTCTCTTTCTATTCTCTCTATTCTCTTTCTATTCTCTCTATTCTCTTTCTATTCTCTTTCTCTTCTCTTTCTATTCTCTCTCTATTATCTTTCTATTCTCTGTATTCTCTTTCTAATCTCTTTCTATTCTCTCTCTATTCTCTTTCTAATCTCTTTCTATTATCTCTCTCTTTCTATTCTCTCTATTTTCTTTCTATTCTCTCTCTATTCTCTTTGTATTCTCTCTATTCTCTTTCTATTCTCTCTATTCTCTATTCTCTCTTCTCTTTCAATTCTCTCTCTATTCTCTCTCTCCATTCTCTCTCTCTATTCTCTCTCTCCATTCTCTCTCTTCTCTTTCTATTCTCTCGCTCTCTCTTCTCTTTCTATTCTCTCTCTCCTTTCTATTCTCTCTCTATTCTCTCTCTCTCTCTATTCTCTCTCTCTATTCTCTTTCTATTCTCTCTATTCTCTTTCTATTATCTCTCTATTCTCTCTCTCTCTATTCTCTCTTTCTCTTCTCTCTCTATTCTCTTTCTAATCTCTTTCTATTCTCTATATTCTCTCTCATCTCTTTCTATTCTCTCTATTCTCTCTCTATTCTCTTTCTATTCTCTCTCTCTATTCTCTTTCTATTCTCTCTATTCTCTTTCTATTATCTCTCTCTATTCTCTCTTTCTCTTCTCTCTCTATTCTCTCTCTCTATTCTCTTTCTAATCTCTTTCTAATCTCTTTCTATTCTCTCTATTCTCTCTCTATTCTCTTTCTATTCTCTCTATTCTCTTTCTATTCTCTCTATTCTCTTTCTATTCTCTTTCTCTTCTCTTTCTATTCTCTCTCTATTATCTTTCTATTCTCTGTATTCTCTTTCTAATCTCTTTCTATTCTCTTTCTAATCTCTTTCTATTATCTCTCTCTTTCTATTCTCTCTATTCTCTTTCTATTCTCTCTATTCTCTTTATCTTCTCTTTCTATTCTCTCTCTTTCTATTCTCTCTCTCTATTATCTTTCTATTCTCTCTATTCTCTTTCTAATCTCTTTCTATTCTCTCTCTATTCTCTTTCTAATCTCTTTCTATTCTCTCTCTATTTCTTTCTATTCTCTCTCTATTCTCTTTGTATTCTCTCTATTCTCTTTCTATTCTCTCTATTATCTCTCTCTCTATTCTCTCTATTCTCTATTCTCTCTTCTCTTTCTATTCTCTCTCTATTCTCTCTCTCCATTCTCTCTCTCCATTCTCTCTCTCTATTCTCTCTCTCCATTCTCTCTCTTCTCTTTCTATTCTCTCGCTCTCTCTTCTCTTTCTATTCTCTCTCTCCTTTCTATTCTCTCTCTATTCTCTTTCTATTCTCTCTCTCTATTCTCTTTCTATTCTCTCTATTCTCTTTCTATTATCTCTCTCTATTCTCTTTCTATTATCTCTCTCTATTCTCTCTCTCTCTATTCTCTCTTTCTCTTCTCTCTCTATTCTCTTTCTAATCTCTTTCTATTCTCTATATTCTCTCTCATCTCTTTCTATTCTCTCTATTCTCTCTCTATTCTCTTTCTATTCTCTCTCTCTATTCTCTTTCTATTCTCTCTATTCTCTTTCTATTATCTCTCTATTCTCTCTTTCTCTTCTCTCTCTATTCTCTCTTTCTAATCTCTTTCTAATCTCTTTCTATTCTCTCTATTCTCTCTCTATTCTCTTTCTATTCTCTCTATTCTCTTTCTATTCTCTCTATTCTCTTTCTATTCTCTTTCTCTTCTCTTTCTATTCTCTCTCTATTATCTTTCTATTCTCTGTATTCTCTTTCTAATCTCTTTCTATTCTCTCTCTATTCTCTTTCTAATCTCTTTCTATTATCTCTCTCTTTCTATTCTCTCTATTTTCTTTCTATTCTCTCTCTATTCTCTTTGTATTCTCTCTATTCTCTTTCTATTCTCTCTTCTCTTTCTATTCTCTCTCTATTCTCTCTCTCCATTCTCTCTCTCTATTCTCTCTCTCCATTCTCTCTCTTCTCTTTCTATTCTCTCGCTCTCTCTTCTCTTTCTATTCTCTCTCTCCTTTCTATTCTCTCTCTATTCTCTCTCTCTCTATTCTCTCTCTATTCTCTTTCTATTCTCTCTCTCTATTCTCTTTCTATTCTCTCTATTCTCTTTCTATTATCTCTCTATTCTCTCTCTCTCTATTCTCTCTTTCTCTTCTCTCTCTATTCTCTTTCTAATCTCTTTCTATTCTCTATATTCTCTCTCATCTCTTTCTATTCTCTCTATTCTCTCTCTATTCTCTTTCTATTCTCTCTCTCTATTCTCTTTCTATTCTCTCTATTCTCTTTCTATTATCTCTCTCTATTCTCTCTTTCTCTTCTCTCTCTATTCTCTCTCTCTATTCTCTTTCTAATCTCTTTCTAATCTCTTTCTATTCTCTCTATTCTCTCTCTATTCTCTTTCTATTCTCTCTATTCTCTTTCTATTCTCTCTATTCTCTTTCTATTCTCTTTCTCTTCTCTTTCTATTCTCTCTCTATTATCTTTCTATTCTCTGTATTCTCTTTCTAATCTCTTTCTATTCTCTCTCTATTCTCTTTCTAATCTCTTTCTATTATCTCTCTCTTTCTATTCTCTCTATTCTCTTTCTATTCTCTCTATTCTCTTTCTATTCTCTTTATCTTCTCTTTCTATTCTCTCTCTTTCTATTCTCTCTCTCTATTATCTTTCTATTCTCTCTATTCTCTTTCTAATCTCTTTCTATTCTCTCTCTATTCTCTTTCTAATCTCTTTCTATTCTCTCTATTCTCTCTCATCTCTTTCTATTCTCTCTCTATTCTCTTTCTAATCTCTTTCTATTCTCTCTATTCTCTCTATTCTCTCTCTATTCTCTTTCTATTCTCTCTATTCTCTTTCTATTCTCTCTATTCTCTTTCTATTATCTCTCTCTATTCTCTTTCTATTCTCTTTCTCTTCTCTTTCTATTCTCTCTCTTTCTATTCTCTCTCTTTCTATTCTCTCTATTCTCTTTCTATTCTCTCTCTTTCTATTCTCTCTCTATTCTCTCTCTTTCTATTCTCTCTCTATTTCTTTCTATTCTCTCTCTATTCTCTTTGTATTCTCTCTATTCTCTTTCTATTCTCTCTATTCTCTCTCTCTCTATTCTCTTTCTATTCTCTCTATTCTCTCTTCTCTTTCTATTCTCTCTCTATTCTCTCTCTCCATTCTCTCTCTCTTTTCTCTCTCTCCATTCTCTCTCTTCTCTTTCTATTCTCTCTCTCTCTCTATTCTCTTTCTATTCTCTCTATTCTCTTTCTATTATCTCTCTCTATTCTCTCTCTCTCTATTCTCTCTTTCTCTATTCTCTCTTTCTCTTCTCTCTCTATTCTCTTTCTAATCTCTTTCTATTCTCTATATTCTCTCTCATCTCTTTCTATTCTCTCTATTCTCTCTCTATTCTCTTTCTATTCTCTCTCTCTATTCTCTTTCTATTCTCTCTATTCTCTTTCTATTATCTCTCTCTATTCTCTCTCTCTCTATTCTCTCTTTCTCTTCTCTCTCTATTCTCTCTCTCTATTCTCTATCTATTCTCTCTCTCTCTCTATTCTCTCTCTATTCTCTTTCTAATCTCTTTCTATTCTCTATATTCTCTCTCATCTCTTTCTATTCTCTCTATTCTCTCTCTTCTCTTTCTATTCTCTCTCTCTATTATCTTTCTATTCTCTCTATTCTCTTTCTAATCTCTTTCTATTCTCTCTCTATTCTCTTTCTAATCTCTTTCTATTCTCTCTATTCTCTCTCATCTCTTTCTATTCTCTCTCTATTCTCTTTCTAATCTCTTTCTATTCTCTCTATTCTCTCTCTATTCTCTTTCTATTCTCTCTCTATTCTCTTTCTATTCTCTCTATTCTCTTTCTATTCTCTCTATTCTCTTTCTATTCTCTCTATTCTCTCTCTATTCTCTTTCTATTCTCTTTCTCTTCTCTTTCTATTCTCTCTCTTTCTATTCTCTCTCTTTCTATTCTCTCTCTTTCTATTCTCTCTATTCTCTTTCTATTCTCTCTCTTTCTATTCTCTCTATTCTCTTTCTATTCTCTCTCTTTCTATTCTCTCTCTATTCTCTCTCTTTGTATTCTCTCTATTCTCTTTCTATTCTCTCTCTCTCTCTATTCTCTCTCTCTCTCTATTCTCTCTCTATTCTCTCTCTCTCTCTATTCTCTTTCTATTCTCTTTCTATTCTCTCGCTCTCTCTTCTCTTTCTATTCTCTCTCTCCTTTCTATTCTCTCTCTTTCTATTCTCTCTATTCTCTTTCTATTCTCTCTCTTTCTATTCTCTCTCTATTCTCTCTCTTTGTATTCTCTCTATTCTCTTTCTATTCTCTCTCTCTCTCTTCTCTTTCTATTCTCTCGCTCTCTCTTCTCTTTCTATTCTCTCTCTCCTTTCTATTCTCTCTCTCTCTATTTTCTCTTTCTCTTCTCTCTCTATTCTCTTTCTTCTCTCTCTATTCTCTTTCTAATCTCTTTCTATTCTCTCTCTCTTTCTATTCTCTCTCTCTATTCTCTTTCTATTCTCTCTATTCTCTTTCTAATCTCTTTCTATTCTCTATATTCTCTCTCATCTCTTTCTATTCTCTCTATTCTCTCTCTATTCTCTTTCTATTCTCTCTCTCTATTCTCTTTCTATTCTCTCTATTCTCTTTCTATTATCTCTCTCTATTCTCTCTTTCTCTTCTCTCTCTATTCTCTCTCTCTATTCTCTTTCTATTCTCTCTCTCTCTCTATTCTCTCTCTCTTCTCTTTCTAATCTCTTTCTATTCTCTCTCTTTCTATTCTCTCTATTCTCTTTCTATTCTCTCTCTTTCTATTCTCTCTCTATTCTCTCTCTTTCTATTCTCTCTCTATTTCTTTCTATTCTCTCTCTATTCTCTTTGTATTCTCTCTATTCTCTTTATATTCTCTCTATTCTCTCTCTCTATTCTCTTTCTATTCTCTCTATTCTCTATTCTCTCTTCTCTTTCTATTCTCTCTCTATTCTCTCTCTCCATTCTCTCTCTCTATTCTCTCTCTCCATTCTCTCTCTTCTCTTTCTATTCTCTCGCTCTCTCTTCTCTTTCTATTCTCTCTCTCCTTTCTATTCTCTCTCTATTCTCTCTCTCTCTATTCTCTCTCTATTCTCTCTCTATTCTCTTTCTATTCTCTCTCTCTATTCTCTTTCTATTCTCTCTATTCTCTTTCTATTATCTCTCTCTATTCTCTCTTTCTCTTCTCTCTCTATTCTCTTTCTAATCTCTTTCTATTCTCTATATTCTCTCTCATCTCTTTCTATTCTCTCTATTCTCTCTCTATTCTCTTTCTATTCTCTCTCTCTATTCTCTTTCTATTCTCTCTTTTCTCTTTCTATTCTCTCTATTCTCTCTCATCTCTTTCTATTCTCTCTCTATTCTCTTTCTAATCTCTTTCTATTCTCTCTATTCTCTCTCTATTCTCTTTCTATTCTCTCTCTATTCTCTTTCTATTCTCTCTATTCTCTTTCTATTATCTCTCTCTTTCTATTCTCTCTATTCTCTTTCTATTCTATTTCTCTTCTCTTTCTATTCTCTCTCTTTCTATTCTCTCTCTTTCTATTCTCTCTCTTTCTATTCTCTCTCTTTCTATTCTCTCTCTATTCTCTCTCTTTCTATTCTCTCTCTCTATTTCTTTCTATTCTCTCTCTTTCTATTCTCTCTCTATTCTCTTTGTATTCTCTCTATTCTCTTTCTATTCTCTCTCTCTCTCTATTCTCTCTCTCTCTCTATTCTCTTTCTATTCTCTCTATTCTCTATTCTCTTTCTATTCTCTCTCTCTTCTCTTTCTATTCTCTCGCTCTCTCTTCTCTTTCTATTCTCTCTCTCCTTTCTATTCTCTCTCTATTCTCTCTCTCTCTATTTTCTCTTTCTCTTCTCTCTCTCTCTCTATTCTCTCTCTATTCTCTTTCTAATCTCTTTCTATTCTCTCTCTCTTTCTATTCTCTCTCTTTCTATTCTCTCTCTTTCTATTCTCTCTCTCTATTCTCTTTCTATTCTCTCTATTCTCTTTCTAATCTCTCTCTATTCTCTTTCTAATCTCTTTCTATTCTCTATATTCTCTCTCATCTCTTTCTATTCTCTCTATTCTCTCTCTATTCTCTTTCTATTCTCTCTCTCTATTCTCTTTCTATTATCTCTCTCTATTCTCTCTTTCTCTTCTCTCTCTATTCTCTCTCTCTATTCTCTTTCTATTCTCTCTCTCTCTCTATTCTCTCTCTATTCTCTTTCTAATCTCTTTCTATTCTCTCTCTTTCTGTTCTCTCTCTTTCTATTCTCTCTCTCTATTATCTTTCTATTCTCTCTATTCTCTTTCTAATCTCTTTCTATTCTCTCTCTATTCTCTTTCTAATCTCTTTCTATTCTCTCTATTCTCTCTCATCTCTTTCTATTCTCTCTCTATTCTCTCTCTATTCTCTTTCTAATCTCTTTCTATTCTCTCTATTCTCTCTCTATTCTCTTTCTATTCTCTCTCTATTCTCTCTATTCTCTTTCTATTCTCTCTATTCTCTTTCTATTATCTCTCTCTTTCTATTCTCTCTATTCTCTTTCTATTCTCTTTCTCTTCTCTTTCTATTCTCTCTCTTTCTATTCTCTTTCTATTCTCTCTCTTTCTATTCTCTCTCTATTCTCTCTCTTTCTATTCTCTCTCTCTCTCTATTCTCTCTCTCTCTCTATTCTCTTTCTATTCTCTCTATTCTCTATTCTCTCTTCTCTTTCTATTCTCTCTCTATTCTCTCTCTCCATTCTCTCTCTCCATTCTCTCTCTTCTCTTTCTATTCTCTCGCTCTCTCTTCTCTTTCTATTCTCTCTCTCCTTTCTATTCTCTCTCTATTCTCTCTCTCTCTATTTTCTCTTTCTCTTCTCTCTCTCTCTATTCTCTTTCTATTCTCTCTCTCTCTCTATTCTCTCTCTATTCTCTTTCTAATCTCTTTCTATTCTCTCTCTCTTTCTATTCTCTCTCTTTCTATTCTCTCTCTCTATTCTCTTTCTATTCTCTCTATTCTCTTTCTAATCTCTTTCTATTCTCTATATTCTCTCTCATCTCTTTCTATTCTCTCTCTATTCTCTTTCTAATCTCTTTCTATTCTCTCTTCTCTTTCTATTCTCTCTCTCTATTCTCTTTCTATTCTCTCTATTCTCTTTCTATTATCTCTCTCTTTCTATTCTCTTTCTCTTCTCTTTCTATTCTCTCTCTCCTTTCTATTCTCTCTCTATTCTCTCGCTCTCTATTCTCTCTTTCTCTTCTCTCTCTATTCTCTCTCTCTATTCTCTTTCTATTCTCTCTCTCTCTCTATTCTCTTTCTAATCTCTTTCTATTCTCTCTCTCTTTCTATTCTCTCTCTTTCTTTTCTCTCTCTCTATCTTTGTATTCTCTCTATTCTCTTTCTAATCTCTTTCTATTCTCTCTCTATTCTCTTTCTAATCTCTTTCTATTCTCTCTATTCTCTCTCATCTCTTTCTATTCTCTCTATTCTCTTTCTAATCTCTTTCTATTCTCTCTATTCTCTCTCTATTCTCTTTCTATTCTCTCTCTATTCTCTTTCTATTCTCTCTATTCTCTTTCTATTCTCTCTATTCTCTTTCTATTATCTCT
This sequence comes from Oncorhynchus clarkii lewisi, assembly GCF_045791955.1. NCBI lineage: Eukaryota > Metazoa > Chordata > Actinopteri > Salmoniformes > Salmonidae > Oncorhynchus > Oncorhynchus clarkii. The sequence continues at coordinate 8,941,642 of NC_092175.1, forward strand.
CTCTTTCTATTCTCTCTATTCTCTTTCTATTCTCTTTCTCTTCTTTCTATTCTCTCTCTTTCTATTCTCTCTCTTTCTATTCTCTCTCTATTCTCTTTGTATTCTCTCTATTCTCTTTCTATTCTCTCTATTCTCTCTCTCTCTATTCTCTCTCTTTCTATTCTCTCTATTCTCTATTCTCTCTTCTCTTTCTATTCTCTTTCTATTCTCTCTCTCTATTCTCTTTCTATTCTCTCTATTCTCTTTCTAATCTCCTTCTATTCTCTCTATTCTCTCTCATCTCTTTCTATTCTCTCTCTATTCTCTTTCTAATCTCTTTCTATTCTCTCTATTCTCTCTCTATTCTCTCTATTCTCTTTCTATTCTCTTTCTCTTCTCTTTCTATTCTCTCTCTTTCTATTCTCTCTCTTTCTATTCTCTCTATTCTCTTTCTATTATCTCTCTCTTTCTATTCTCTCTATTCTCTTTCTATTCTCTTTCTCTTCTCTTTCTATTCTCTCTCTTTCTATTCTCTCTATTCTCTTTCTATTCTCTCTCTTTCTATTCTCTCTCTATTCTCTCTTTCTATTCTCTCTCTATTCTCTCTTTCTATTCTCTTTCTATTCTCTATTCTTTCTGTTCTCTCTCTCTATTCTTTCAATTCTTGCTTTATTCTCTATTCTTTCTGTTCTCTCTCTATTGTCTCCCTCTCTATTCTCTCTCCTCTCTTCTTTCTGTTCTCTCTCTCTATTGTCTCCCTCTCTCTGTCACGGTCTCTTATTATCTTCCTGTTTCACTCCTATTCCATACTCTGTTATCTGTTTCTCCTTTTGCCTTGTCTGATTCTGACCCTCTCACCCACTCCGTGTGTGTGTGTGTGTGGTGTGTGTGTTTGATGTGATGTGTTTGATGTGTAGTGTGTAAATGCCAGAGGTCTGGGCCCAGTACAGCTGAGGGGGGTAGGGTGCAGGGTGTAGGGGGGTGGTAATGGTTACTAGGTATGGTGTGAAAGAGAGTGGGAGGGAGACTGATGGGTCTTTCCATTGATGTGTGTGTGTCTGTGTTTGAACACTTCAAAGACTAGGGGGGGGTCAGAGAGGGAAAGGGTTGATGAGAAAGAGGGCCAGAGAGAGTTATATTATCTATTATCTACTTCAATTGCTGTGGCAATGTTAACATATGTTTCCCATGCCAATAGCTTGAATTGAATTGAGAGAGCGATGCAAGTGTGATCTGCATTGGCAGCGTTGCAGGTGGATCTGCTGAGGCCTTAGGTTGTCACGGTGTGACATCACTCATTACATCGACCTCTCATTCACTGGATCCCTCACCTCCTTTCAGCTCTGTCCTCTCGACAGTAACACTAACCGCTTCTCTCGCTGGCTCTCCTTCTCCCCCTCTCGCTGGCTCTCCTTCTCCCCCTCTCGCTGGCTCTCCTTCTCTCGCTCTCCCTCTCCTTCTACCCCTTTCGTTCTCCTTCTCTCGCTCTCGCTCTCCTTCTCTCGCTCTCGCTCTCCTTCTCTCGCTCTCCTTCTCTCGCTCTCCCTCTCGCTCGCTCTCTCCTTCTCTTGCTCTCCTTCTCTCGCTCCCCCCCTCCCTCTCTTGCTCTGCTTCTCTCGCTCCCCACCCCTCCTTCTCTCGCTCCCCCCTCTCTCTCCTTCTCTCGCTCTCCCCCTCTCTCTCCTTCTCTCGCTCTCCCCCTCTCTCTCCTTCTCTCGCTCTCCCCCTCCCTCTCCTTCTCTCGCTCCCCCCCTCCCTCTCTTGCTCTCCTTCTCTCGCTCCCCCTCTCCTTCTCTCGCTCCCCACCTCTCCTTCTCTCGCTCCCCCCCTCTCCTTCTCTCGCTCTCCCCCTCTCGCTCTCCCCCTCTCTCTCTCCCCCTCTCTCTCCTTCTCTCGCTCTCCCTCTCGCTCTCCTTCTCTCGCTCTCCCCCTCCCTCTCCTTCTCTCGCCCTCCCTCTCCTTCTCTCGCTCTCCCCCTCCCTCTCCTTCTCTCGCTCTCCAACCTCTGTCTCCTTCTCTCGCTCTCCCCCTCTCTCTCCTTCTCTCGCTCTCCAACCTCTGTCTCCTTCTCTCGCTCTCCAACCTCTGTCTCCTTCTCTCGCTCTCCCTCTCCTTCTCTCGCTCTCCCTCTCCTTCTCTCGCTCCCCCCCTCTCCTTCTCTCGCTCTCCCCCTCTCGCTCTCCCCCTCCCTCCTTCTCTCGCTGCTCTCCTTCTCTCGCTCTCCCCCTCGCTCTCTTCTTCTCTCCCCCTCTCTCTTCTTCTCTCCCCCTCCCTCTCCTTCTCTCGCTCTCCCCCTCCCTCTCCTTCTCTCGCTCTCCCTCTCCTTCTCTCGCTCTCCCTGTCCTTCTCTCGCTCCCCCCCTCTCCTTCTCTCGCTCTCCCCCTCTCGCTCTCCCCCTCTCTCTCTCCCCCTCTCTCTCCTTCTCTCGCTCTCCCCCTCGCTCTCTTCTTCTCTCCCCCTCTCTTCTTCTCTCCCCCTCCCTCTCCTTCTCTCGCTCTCCCCCTCCCTCTCCTTCTCTCGCTCTCCCCCTCCCTCTCCTTCTCTCGCCCTCACTCTCCCCCTCCCTCTCCTTCTCTCGCTCTCCAACCTCTGTCTCCTTCTCTCGCTCTCTCTCCTTCTCTCGCTCTCCCCCTCTCTCTCCTTCTCTCGCTCTCCAACCTCTGTCTCCTTCTCTCGCTCTCCAACCTCTGTCTCCTTCTCTCGCTCTCCTTCTCTCGCTCTCCCTCTCCTTCTCTCTCTCCCCCTCCTTCTCTCGCTCTCCCTCTCCTTCTCTCTCTCCCCCCCCCCCCTTCTCTCGCTCCTCTCACTCTCTCTCTCTAGGCACAGTCCCTTCAGACAGCACAAGACCAAAGACAAACACGAGATTGACCGCATGACGCTCACTATGGTAAGGGCCACCTTACACACACACACACACTGAGAGATCCTTTTGTTTGTTGATTTATCCCTGAACACACTGACATACTAGCGTGTGCACACACCCGACATGATATCCTGAGGATAGCATCTTTTACAGATGTTGCCCAAAACTCCTGCCAAGTCTTTGTCTGATAATGTCCAGTGAGTGAGTGGGAGGCAGTGAACAGAGCGAAGCGGTTCTGGCAGGAAAACGAGGGTATTTGCATCCCTCTCCCTGCCTGCTGCGCAACACACACACACACACACACACAGAGCGGGTCTAGACCAGAGGTGCTCAACCCTCTTGGGAAGATAGCCTCCTGCAGGGTTTCGTTGCAGCTGCTCTTCAGGACCATGATTAGCTGAATCCGGTGTCGGCGCAGGGCTGGCGCAAAAACCTGTACACCCAGTAGCTCTCCTGGAGGAGGGGGGGGTCACCCTTGGTCTTGGTCACCCTTGGTCACCCTTGGTCACCCTTGGTCTTGGTATTGGTCACCCTTGGTCTTGGTCACCCTTGGTCTTGACTAGAGTGTGCCTACTATTAGACTAGAAGATCTGCGTCAGTTGGAGTGTGTGTTGTCAGAGGAGAGGACACACACACACACACACACCCTCTATAAGGCGCAAGCTAAAAAAGGAAAGTATCCTCAATTGTGATTCAATTCAGATTAGGATTTAATCCAGCCACTTGATCGGAATAAACCGTGTAATCCCTGCCCCCCCCCCCCCCCCTCCCCTCTCTGTTCTCCGTCAGGCAGTTGGTTTGTGCTTATCCAATCAGATGGATGGTTCTGTAAGATGAGATCAACTGCCAAAGAGAGGAGGAGAATTATGGCAGAAGAGGGAGGAATGAGGGGTTATGGAACAAACAGGGAATTTTAGATCACACATCGTCTCCTTCCCAATGCACCTTAGATACGCTTTATTGGCACCATAAATCAAGTCTGTCTCATGTTGTAGCAGGAAATTGTTCTGCTCTCTCTCCCACACTCTGTCTCTCTCTGTCTCTGTCTCTCTCCCTGTCTCTGTCTCTCTCTGTCTCTCTATGTCTCTCTCTCTCCCTGTCTCTCTCCCTGTCTCTGTCTCTCTCTCCCTGTCTCTGTCTCTCTCTCCCTGTCTCTGTCTCTCTCTCTCTCTCTCTCTGTCTCTCCCTGTCTCTCTCTCTCTGTCTCTCTCTCTCTCTCTCTCTCTGTCTCTCTCTCTCTGTCTCTCTCTCTCTGTCTGTCTCTCTCTCTGTCTCTCTCTCTGTCTCTCTCTCTCTCTCTCTCTGAAGAACGTGGAGTTGCCAGACTCGTTCTCTGTGGAGCTGAAGGGTCTGTTGGAGGGTCTGCTGCAGAGGGACGTGGCCAAGAGACTGGGCTGCTTGGGACGAGGGTACACACGCACGCACACACCTGCCCCCCCCTCCTCCTTCCGTTGTTTTTCACTCATCGATGTTAATGCTATGTCTTAGCTGAGTGAAGGCATTTGAACCTTTTTGACTGTGTATCAGTCAAACAGTGTGAGTACTATGAAAGGGCTTTATATGGGTCCATAAAATCGTTTTGGAGAGCTCAGTTCCTTTCGGAGTTGTTGTAAATACTGCCACCTGCTGTTTAGGCGAGGAACTGTTCCAACAGGAGAATGACCTGGCTTTTTCTCTCTCTCCCCTCTCTCTCTCCTCTCTCCATACACACACACACACACACACAGTGCCCCAGAGGTGAAGGAGCATCTGTTCTTCAAAGGCATCGACTGGCAGCAAGTGTATCTTCAGAAGGTAAGCCTTAGAGTGTGTGATGAATCGGGAGAACGGGTTCGTTATAAAGCCTGCCGGTCTGGACATTCGGCTCTCTCTCTCTCGTGGTGCTCGATCAGTTGCCATGGTTACTCCTCTGCTGAAGGAATGGAGTAGTTGTTGTTTTGTTTACTCACCCTCTTCTTTTCCTTTTCTACTTCTCCTCCCTCTCCTCTCTCTCCTCACCTTTACCTCTCCTCTCTCTCTCCTCACCTTTACCTCTCCTCTCTCTCTCCTCACCTTTACCTCTCCTCTCTCTCCTCACCTTTACCTCTCCTCTCTCTCTCCTCACCTTTACCTCTCCTCTCTCTCTCCTCACCTTTACCTCTCCTCCTCTCGCCTCACCTTTCTCTCGCCTCACCTTTACCTCTCCCCTCTCTCTCCTCACCTTTACCTCTCCTCTCTCTCTCCTCACCTTTACCTCTCCTCTCTCTCGCCTCACCTTTACCTCTCCTCTCTCTCTCCTCACCTTTACCTCTCCTCTCTCTCTCCTCACCTTTACCTCTCCTCTCTCTCTCCTCACCTTTACCTCTCCTCTCTCTCTCCTCACCTTTACCTCTCCTCTCTCTCTCCTCACCTTTACCTCTCCTCTCTCTCTCCTCACCTTTACCTCTCTCTCTCCTCACCTTTACCTCTCCTCTCTCTCTCCTCACCTTTACCTCTCCTCTCTCTCGCCTCACCTTTACCTCTCCTCTCTCGCTCCTCACCTTTACCTCTCCTCTCTCTCTCCTCACCTTTACCTCTCCTCTCTCTCTCCTCACCTTTACCTCTCCTCTCTCTCTCCTCACCTTTACCTCTCCTCTCTCTCCTCACCTTTACCTCTCCTCTCTCTCCACACCTTTACCTCTCCTCACCTTTACCTCTCCTCTCTCTCGCCTCACCTTTACCTCTCCTCTCTCTCTCCTCACCTTTACCTCTCCTCTCTCTCTCCTCACCTTTACCTCTCTTCTCTCTCTCTTCACCTTTACCTCTCCTCTCTCTCTTCACCTTTACCTCCTCTCTCTCTCCTCACCTTTACCTCTCCTCACCTTTACCTCACCTTTACCTCTCATCACCTTTACCTCTCCTCACTCTCCTCACCTTTACCTCTCCTCTCTCTCTTCACCTTTACCTCTCCTCTCTCTCCTCACCTTTACCTCTCCTCTCTCTCGCCTCACCTTTACCTCTCCTCACCTTTACCTCTCCACTCTCTCTCCTCACCTTTACCTCTCCTCTCTCTCTCTTCACCTTTACCTCTCCTCTCTCTCCTCACCTTTACCTTTCTCTCTCCTCACCTTTACCTATTCTCTCTCTTCATCTTTACCTCTCCTCTCTCTCTCTTCACCTTTACCTCTCCTCTCTCTCTCTCTTCACCTCTACCTCTCTTCTCTCTCTCCTCACCTTTACCTCTCCTCTCTCTCTATCTCTCTCTCTCCTCACCTTTACCTCTCCACTCTCTCTCATCACCTTTACCTCTCCTCTCTCTCTCCTCACCTTTACCTCTCCTCTCTCTCTCCTCACCTTTACCTCTCCTCTCTCTCTCCTTACCTTTACCTCTCCCCTCTCTTTCTCTCTCTCTATCTCTCTCTCCTCACCTTTACCTCTCCTCTCTCTCTCCTCACCTTTACCTCTCCTCTCTCCCCTCACCTTTACCTCTCCTCTCTCTCCCCCTCTCGCTCTCTCTCTCTCTCTCCCCCCTCACCTTTACCTCTCCTCTCTCTCTCCCCTCACCTTTACCTCTCCTCACCTTTACCTCTCCTCTCTCTCCCCTCACCCTTACCTCTCCTCACCTTTACCTCTCTTCTCTCTCTCCTCACCTTTACCTCTCCTCTCTCTCTATCTCTCTCTCTCCTCACCTTTACCTCTCCACTCTCTCTCATCACCTTTACCTCTCCTCTCTCTCTCCTCACCTTTACCTCTCCTCTCTCTCTCCTCACCTTTACCTCTCCTCTCTCTCTCCTCACCTTTACCTCTCCCCTCTCTTTCTCTCTCTCTATCTCTCTCTCCTCACCTTTACCTCTCCTCTCTCTCTCCTCACCTTTACCTCTCCTCTCTCCCCTCACCTTTACCTCTCCTCTCTCTCCCCCTCTCGCTCTCTCTCTCCCCCCTCACCTTTACCTCTCCTCTCTCTCTCTCTCTCCCCTCACCTTTACCTCTCCTCACCTTTACCTCTCCTCTCTCTCCCCTCACCCTTACCTCTCCTCACCTTTACCTCTCCTCTCTCTCTTTCTCTCTCTCTCAATTCAAGGGGAAACATGTGTTAACATTGCCAAAGCAAGTGAGGTAGATAATATATAAAGTGAAATAAACAATAAAACAGTAAACATTACACATACAGAAGTTTCAAAACAAAGACATTACAAATGTCATATTATTTATATATATATATATATATAGACAGTGTTGCAACGATGTGGTTAAAGTACACAAGGGGAAATAAATAAGCATACATTTGTGTGTTCTTCACTGGTTGCCCTTTTCTCGTGGCAACAGGTCACAAATCTTGCTGCTGTGATGGCACACTGTGGAATTTCACCCAGTAGATATGGGAGTTTATCAAAATTGGGTTTGTTTTCAAATTCTTTGTGGATCTGTGTAATCTGAGGGAAATATGTCTCTAATATGGTCATACATTGGACAGGAGGAAGTGCATCTCAGTTTCCACCTCATTTTGTGGGCAGTGAGCACATAGCCTGTCTTCTCTTGAGAGCCAGGTCTGCCTACGGCGGCCTTTCTCAATAGCAAGGCTATGCTCACTGAGTCTGTACATAGTCAAAGCTTTCCTTAAGTTTGGGTCAGTCACAGTGGTCAGGTATTCTGCCGCTGTGTACTCTCTGTTTAGGGCCAAATAGCATTCTAGTTTGCTCTGTTTTTTTTGTTAATTCTTTCCAATGTGTCAAGTAATTATCTTTTTGTTTTCTCATGATTTGGTTGGGTCTAATTGTGCTGTTGTCCTGGGGCTCTGTAGGGTGTGTTTGTGAACAGAGCCCCAGGATCAGCTTGCTTAGGGGACTCTTCTCCAGGTTCATCTCTCTGTAGGTGATGGCTTTGTTATGGAAGGTTTGGGAATCGCTTCCTTTTAGGTGGTTATAGAATTTAACAGCTCTTTTCTGGATTTTGATAATTAGCGGGTATCGGCCTAATTCTGCTCTGCATGTATTATTTGGTTTTTTACGTTGTACACAGAGGATATTTTTAAAGAATTATGCATGCAGAGTCTTGATTTGGTGTTTGTCCCATTTTGTGAATTCTTGGTTGGTGAGCAGAACCCAGACCTCACAACCATGAAGGGCAATGGGTTCTATAACTGATTCAAGTCATTTTAGACAGATCCTAATTGGTATGTTAAATTTCATGTTATATCTCTCTCATTTTATGTTCTTTCTTTCTCTCTCTTTCTTTCTCTCTCCTCACCTTTACCTCTCTCTCTCTCTCTCTCTCTCCTCCAGTATTCTCCCCCTCTCATCCCTCCAAGGGGAGAGGTAAATGCAGCAGATGCATTTGACATTGGCTCCTTTGACGAAGAGGACACCAAGGGTATCAAGGTAACACACACACACACACACACACAACCCTTATCTTATGATACCATCAAGGTAACACACACACACACACACACACACAACCCTTATCTTATGATACCATCAAGGTAACACACACATACACAACCCTTATCTTATGATACCATCAAGGTAACACACACACACAACCCTTATCTCATGAAACCACCAAGGGTATCAAAAATACACAGCATTATATAAAAGCTAAACTGTAATCCGGATTTACACACTCTTACATCCTAGTGCATGACGAACACACACACAGACAGGAGGCTGAGGTGTAAACGGGGCTCCATCAGTGTTCAATATTGACACTGCCAGTAAGCAGAGCGGCCCACAAAGAAAGTCCTTCCCAAATAGTTTGGACGTTACACAACTGGAGGCTTTGGGCGCGTTCCAGGTCGCTTTAATTACAGTCATGCTGCCCAGCTCAGCAGATCTCACAGCTACCGGTGACGGGGTTAACATCTGAGGAATCACGTCACCTACACCTCATATCTGCCTCAGTGACTTTGTTTTGTTTCTCTCGCTCTCTCTCTGCCCCTTTCTCACTCTCTCTCTCTCCCCCCCTACCTCCCTCTCTCCCTCCCTCTCGCTCTCCCTCCCTCTCCCCCCTCTTGCTCTCCCTCCCTCTCCCCCCCTCTCTCTCTCTCCCTCCCTCTCCCCCCTCCCTCTCTCTCCCTCCCTCTCCCCCCTCGCTCTCTCTCCCTCCCTCTCCCCCCTCCCTCTCCCCCCTCCCTCTCTCTCCCTCCCTCTCCCCCCTCCCTCTCTCTCCCTCCCTCTCCCCCCTCCTTCCCTCTCCCCCTCCCTCTCTCTCTCTCTCTCTCTCTCTCTCTCTCTCACTCCCTCTCTCTCCCTCTCTCTCCCTCTCTCTCCCTCACTCTCTCTCCCCCTCTCTCCCTCCCTCTCTCTCCCCCTCTCTCTTTCCCCCTCTCCCTCCCCCTCTCCCTCCCTCTCTCTCCCCCTCTCCCACCCTCTCTCTCTCCCCCCCTCTCTCTCCCACCCTCTCCCCCCTCCCTCTCTCTCTCTCCCTCTCTCTCTCTCCCTCTCTCTCTCTCACTCTCTCTCTCCCTCTCTCTCTCTCACTCTCTCTCTCCCTCTCTCTCCCTCACTCTCTCTCCCTCTCCCGCTCTCCCTCTCTCTCCCTCACTCTCTCCCTCCCCCTCTCTCCCCCTCTCTCCCTCCCCCTCTCTCCCCCTCTCTCTCCCCCTCTCTCTCCCCCTCTCTCTTTCCCTCTCTCCCTCCCTCTCCCTCCCCCTCTCCCACCCTCTCTCTCTCCCACCCTCTCTCTCCCACCCTCTCCCCCCTCTCTCTCTCCCTCTCTCTCTCTCACTCCCACTCTCTCTCTCTCTCTCTCTCTCTCCCTCCCTCTCTCTCCCTCCCTCCCTCTCTCTCTCTACCTCCCTCTCTCCCTCCCTCTCTCTCCCCCTCTCCCTCCCTCTCTCTCCCCCTCTCCCACCCTCTCTCTCTCCCACCCTCTCTCTCTCCCACCCTCTCTCTCTCTCCCCCTCTCCCCCCCTCTCTCTCCTCCCTCTCGGTCCCTCTAGTTGTTGGACAGTGACCAGGAATTGTACAAGAACTTCCCCCTGGTCATCTCAGAGCGCTGGCAGCAGGAGGTGGCTGAGACGGTGTACGAGGCGGTCAACTCCGACACGGACAAGAACGAGGCCCGCAAGAGGACCAAGAACAAACAGCTGGGCCACGAGGAGGGTACGGCGGAGAAACGCAGAGGGAGACGCAGAACACGCGTCACACTGGGGACACATCTCAAAGTGCAGTATTTAGGTTTATTTTGTGGTCATGGGGTTAATGTAGTATTTGTATTGTGTGTGTGTGTGTGTAGACTATGCCCTGGGCAAGGACTGTATAATGCACGGCTACATGTTGAAGCTGGGGAATCCGTTCCTGACGCAGTGGCAGCGCCGATACTTCTACCTGTTCCCCAACCGAGTGGAGTGGAGGGGAGAGGGGGAGTCACGGGTGAGCCATCTCTACGTCACACCGTCCTCTCGATGTGTGTCGGTCCGAGTTTACGTGCGTGTGTTTCAGTTTGTGCGCTTCTGCTCTTCACGTACGTGGGATTCTGGGTGGGTTTTTCTTTCTGTGTGTTTCCATGGATGTGTGTGTGTGTGTGTGTGTGTGTGTGTGTTCGTGTTCTTCGTCATTGTCCATCCTGTCTGTCTAGTGCATGAAGCTTGTCCGTCTGTCTTGTCTGTCCTCGCTCACGTTCTGTAGGCCTGGATGAAAACGGTCAACCACACAGTCCGCGCCCCGAAGGTAAGTCTGACAGCTGCTGCCCCACCACCACCTCCTCTCCCCCGGTGGCACAGTAGACGGATCGGAGCTTTGCTACCAGACAGCCTTACCTTCAGAGCAACGTCCTCGCTCTCTAGCGCCGTTCCTAAAAAAAGGCCACTTTCCTCTGTAGCTTCCGTTTCGATTGGTCCGTCTCATTCTCCGATTGTGATTGGTTCCCCTGCCTCCTGGACATGTTCCTGATTTTGGTTTTTGTGTGTGTGTGTGTGTGTGTTCCGCAGCAAAACCTGCTGACGATGGAGCAGATTGTGACGGTGGAGGAGACACAGATTAAAGATAAGAAGTGCATCCTGCTGCGCATCAAAGGAGGGAAACAGTTTGTCCTGCAGTGTGAGGTACGTAGGACTATCTTTCTCTCTCGCTCTTTCTCTCTCGCTCTTTCTCTCTCTCTCTGTCTCTCTCTCTCGCTCTCTCTCGCTCTCTCTCGCTCTCTCTCGCTCTCTCTCGCTCTGTCTCGCTCTGTGTCTCTCGCTCTCTCTCGCTCTCTCTCGCTCTCTCTCGCTCTCTCTCGCTCTCTCTCGCTCTCTCTCGCTCTCTCTCGCTCTCTCTCGCTCTGTCTCTCTCTCTCGCTCTCTCTCTCTCGCTCTCTCTCGCTCTGTCTCGCTCTGTCTCGCTCTGTCTCTCTCTCGCTCTGTCTGTCTCTCTCTCGCTCTGTCTGTCTCTCTCTCGCTCTGTCTGTCTCTCTCTCGCTCTGTCTGTCTCTCTCTCGCTCTGTCTGTCTCTCTCTCGCTCTGTCTGTCTCTCTCTCGCTCTGTCTGTCTCTCTCTCGCTCTGTCTGTCTCTCTCTCGCTCTGTCTGTCTCTCTCTCGCTCTGTCTGTCTCTCTCTCGCTCTGTCTGTCTCTCTCTCGCTCTGTCTGTCTCTCTCTCGCTCTGTCTGTCTCTCTCTCGCTCTGTCTGTCTCTCTCTCGCTCTGTCTGTCTCTCTCTCGCTCTGTCTGTCTCTCTCGCTCTGTCTGTCTGTCTCTCTCTCTAGCTCTGTCTGTCTCTCTCTAGCTCTGTCTGTCTCTCTCTCGCTCTGTCTCTCTCTCGCTCTGTCTCTCTCTCGCTCTGTCTCTCTCTCGCTCTGTCTCTATCTCGCTCTCTCTCTCGCTCTCACTCTCTCTCGCTCTGTCTGTCTGTCTCTCTCGCTCTGTCTGTCTGTCTCTCTCTCTAGCTCTGTCTGTCTCTCTCTAGCTCTGTCTGTCTCTCTCTCGCTCTGTCTCTCTCTCGCTCTGTCTCTCTCTCGCTCTGTCTCTCTCTCGCTCTGTCTCTCTCTCGCTCTGTCTCTATCTCGCTCTCACTCTGTCTCGCTCTGTCTCTATCTGTCTCGCTCTGTCTCTATCTGTCTCGCTCTGTCTCTCTCGCTCTGTCGCTATCTCTCTCTCAGGCTCTCTCGCTCTGGCTCTCAGGCTCTCTCGCTCTGGCTCTCAGGCGCTCTCGCTCTGGCTCTCAGGCTCTCTCGCTCTGGCTCTCAGGCTCTCTCGCTCTGGCTCTCAGGCTCTGGCTCTCTGGATTTCTGAAAAACCTGGGAGTTTTGGGAAAGCAACCAGAATATATATACAATTTCAAATTTGTTTTAATGTATTATTAATTATTCTATTATAAGTTAGTCAAATGGAAGGTGTGTGTGTGTAATAATATGTTTATTATCTCGGTCTCTCTGCAGAGTGACCCAGAGTTTGTCCAGTGGAAGAAAGAGCTGACCGATGCGTTTACTGAGGCCCAGAAGCTGCTGCGTCGCGCCCCTAAGGTCATCGGGAAGGGTCGGGCTGGGGTGGTGGAGTTCTCCAAACCTCCTCTCACACACCGCAACAGCAATGGCCTGTAGGCCGCACACACACACACACACCTACACACACCACATCCTATAACCTCATCCCCTATGAACCCGCCCGCCACAGGCCCAAGTCCTGGACACACACACACACACACACACACACACACACACACACACACACACACAATAAAGCCCCACACTCTCACTCTGGAGTGTTTATGGACCAAGCCTGCCAGCCGCTCTCCTCTGTTGTCACACACACACACACACACACACACACACTGAAAGGCAAAAACGTACCCTCGGACCATGCGTGTACCTAAAGAGAACCAGAGCGCCCTCCCTCTCCGACCGCACCCTGGAGCGATGCCACGCATCCCTCTTCCTCTCACCCCTCCCCTGTCCCTCAATCCCCCCCAGCCTCGTCTTGAGACTGAACCCGAGCCACACGCACCTGCCGGGCCGCTCTCCACGGGATTGGATGGCTGTAGTGGAGGGGCGGGGACCTAAAGCAGGTGGTGAGTTTCTGGACCAATGTCACCGCTTGGAGAGAGGGGCCGGACCAATAACGTTCCTCTCCTGTGAGCTCATGAAGAGGGGAAAGGAGAGACTGAGTGGAGGGGAGAGAAGTGGAAAGATGGTGGGAGGAGGACAAGGAAGCAGAGAGACCTGCCGGGAGAAACCCAAGAGAACGACAGTGACCTGCTCGTGTGTAAGTGTGTGTGTCCAGAGATGGGGCCATAGAGGTTGGCAGCAGGTTTCATTCCTTCACAGAGAACGACGAAGGAGAGAAAGATGACGGCTTTGACTTTTTGAAGAGACTTTGACCCTCCGTCTCCTCCTCCATCCCTCCGTCTCCTCCTCCATCCCTCCGTCTCCTCCTCCATCCCTCCGTCTCCTCCTCCATCCCTCCGGCAGTGAAATGCATAAAGTGCCAATGTCAATATTTACTTGAGTCACCTGAGCATCCAGGAGGACCCGTTTTGAAAGCAGGCGCCCCCCCCCGGATACAGAACTCTCTGGCACGGAACTCTTGTCGCCGTGGACAAACCTCTCCGATGCGGCTCGTAACCGTTGGTAACCGTTTTGACTTTGGGGGGGGGGGGTTGCACCTGTAACTATGGGAACCGGGGATGATGTGTACGAAGGCCAAGCCGCTCTCTGCGCATCTCCTCCAGTCCCTTTACTCCAGTACTGCTCATTAATGTGTGAGTCTGTCCTCTTCTCTTTAGGAATGTTGGGGAGCGGAGGGAGGGAGGGGGGGGGCTTTCATTCACCTGGCAGTATGCGTACCTCAGAGCGGGGACTGTATGTGAGTTTTGAATCCCAGCGGGGCCAGAGACTTTGCTGTGTGAGAAGTTGTAATTGTGTCAGGGTGGCCCTAATGTGTACGCCACAGCTTTCCAGATGTAGATCACACACACACACACACACACACACACACAGGATTGGCCGTATAAGTAGGTCAGTGTAGAGAGAGAGAGAGAGGTGGTAGGTGACGCGGGGTGTTTTAGCGTTTGGAGCAGACAGCGACCGGAACCCGAATCTGTTAGTCCCCTTCAGTCTGGTTTGAACCTATAGATTTATTTCTGAATGTGACCCAGAATGGTAGGCCCACAATCCTCTCTGGCTTTATATATGAGGAGAACCAGCTTGTGCTGCTGTGGCTGCAGCCGTGACACGCCGTTTAACCTGAAAGCACAGCTGGTTGTTGAAAAGAGAGGAGAAAGGATTTGTTCATTCAATTTTAATTTCAGGGTTTTTCAGAGGGTGGTATATGTGATATATCTATATCTGTGATATCTATATATCTGTGATATATATCCGTGCGTTTCCACAGCTGTGACCTGCATGTGTAGCTGGAGGGGTAGAGGAGGGTTTATGTGTTGGGGGGCGGGGGGGTTGTTGATATTCTAAGAGGCCTACACAGGTCAGTCAGGGGAAGTGATGTCGTTTTAGAGAGATACCTCATCAGGGCGTCCTTTTTTTCTTCTTGTTAAACCAAAACGAAAGGGGTTTTGTCTGACCTTTTTGACCTAATGTGTTACTCCATGTTCAATGTGCCAAATACCTGTCGCTGATTGATTCTGATTGGCTGACTGTTCTGGACCAATGAGAATCCTCCTATCTGAACAGGCCCCTGCGGGGACGGACCCCTCACAGCGCCAGCCTCTGGCCACACACACACACACACTCTCTCTCAACCGTTTGAATCTGAGGAGTGGGTCTTTCTTAAAGGGTACAAAACTGTGACCGAACTGGGGATGTGGAATAGAAGAGAGTGTGTGTGTGTGTGTGTGTGTGTGTGTGTGTGTGTGTGTGTGTGTGTGTGTGTGTGTCAGCATGGAGTGAATCTGCCTTTCAGCACCTCCACTTGTCTCACACACACACACACACACACACACAGGACTTGGTTGTAATGGGTGTATTCAGTGTGTGTGCGTTGTGTGTACAAGCATGTGTGTGCGCTGCATTTGAATCGCTTGTCAGTGTTTTATTTAGTGTAGATGTTTTTGTCATCTACACACACAAGCTTGACAACAAAACAAGACAATGAAAAGGGGCGGAATATAGGAAGAAGAAAAACTAACAAAAAATGGAAGTATATATATATATATGAATGAATATATGTGTGTATATTAAATGACAGATGCTCTAGGTTTATTTAAGAAGATTTCACCATGTAGAGACGCTCCTCGGATGAGGATGGGCGTTGGGGTTTTGAAGTGTGTAAATCTGTTTGTGGTGAACACTTTGGATCTTTGCACATGAAGACTTTAGCTGCAAATTGCCAGATTATTTTTGTTTGAATACCCGGACTCTTGCTCTTTTCATATTTATTGCGTGTTTTGTTTTTGGAGGGGGGGGGGGTAGCGGCCTCTGTCTACGAGCTCTCGCCAGGGCTCTCGCCAGGGCTCGCGCCAGGGCTCGCGCCAGGGCTCGCGCCAGGGCTCTCGCCAGGGCTCGCGCTGTAGAATAGTCCAGTTTTACACACGGCCAGACAAATTATTTGACACGTGCCACAAACAAAACGCAAATACTACTGGCGTTGGGTTACTATTACCATTACAGTCATGACGATGATGATTACTGTCATTGGTAATATTATTAAATGATTATTGTCATTCCATTTTGTTTGAATGAATTTTGTCATGTTGTTTTTAAGACCGCTAGGAGCATTATGTGTTGGACTGCTTATATAAAACAGTTCAGAAATAAATACATCATTTTCTTTTGTCTGTGTTGCTTTGTGTGACGTGTGGTTTGTTGACCTGTTGGGACACTACTTTAGTGCACTACATAGTGTGTCGTGATATCAAAAGGGAGGTATGAATGTCAATGAGTTATTATGTTCAAATGTTAACATGGGGGGGGGATGTTTGTTCTTCAGAAATACGGTGGTAACAGCAGCCAACTGTTGAGTGACAGTTTATCTTCCCATATCATAAATAAATGGATAAACGAATCGCTGTTTTATTCCACGTTTTCAATTTAAAAACATGAAGAAATAGACTGAGGCTCAGACTCTGGACCGTTTGCTGATAATAATTCAACATCAAAATCATCTAGACAAACCTACGTTTCCCCCAAAAAAAGGGGGTTCTTGGCCCGTGTCCCACTTGATGTGCCCTCCCTCTGAAACGTGTTTTGTATACTGTGCACAAGGGGGTGCTGGACTATTCAAATCGGTAAACTGGAGGCTTCTTGGGATAGGTCCGGGGTCCCAGCCCTCTTTCCTCCCCCTTCCCCCACCGCTTCTGTCCCCCTCCCTCCTCTCAACTTCCCCTAGCTCTTCTCCCTTCCACTTATTTCTCACCCCCTTTCCCTCCCCTACTTTTCTCCCTCACCCCTTTGGTACCCCCCCCCCTTCCAGCCATCTTCCTTTCTCCGTGAGGCTTCTCCTCCCCCTCTTAGCTGCAGCTGTCAGGTTGGAGCGACAGCCGACTACCCCTCAAGACGGAGATACAAGGCTTTTCCGCACTGTTGCTCTGGACTAGGCTTTTGAGTTCTTGTGTGCGTTTTCACTCTTCCAATATCAACAACAATCCATCCCTCCTAGGTCCATGTCCCAGTAGACTACCAGAACATTCCAGCTTTCCCCTCTCTCGCCTCTGTTTTTGTATGCTAGTCATCTGTTGGTTTGTTTTGGCCTAGGGTTTTAGCCTGAGGCAAATTAAGACACAGGGTGAATGTTAGATTGCTACAACATTTTCTTACCCTTATTGCTCCCCCCCCCCCCCCCCAGCTGTATTCTCTCTCCCTTCTCATTTACCCCGTTTTCCTAACAGGGTAGTATCCCATACGTCCCCCCGTCCCACTATATTTATGGCGCAATATTTTGGCTAGCAAGCTGCCTCGAGCGAGAGAGATGACGTCTGTCACTCTTATTTCTGACTGCTTTGTTGGGCGCTCGGCTCGTGTGTGTTTCTGTTTTGACGGTGGGACAGTGAGCCGCTCACTTTGACCCCCGCGGGATTGGGATTATAAACCAGTACATTTGGAGTTCCTGCGTTGATTTAAAAGCCGTCATAAAGGTAAGCGAGTTATGTATGTTAGTATGTATTTCTGTGACATGCCAGAGAATAGTTTGTGAGAAGCGAGTTTGTTCTCATAACTTTATTTATAAAGCCCGAGGTGGACTGAGGGACAGGTTTGGGGGGGGGTTAAGGGAAAAGGATAAGAGGGGGACGAGAAGCGAGTAGGGGAGAGGGAGGACAAAGGAGAGGGCCTGGGTTACAGTAGCTGCTGACTGGATAAGGTCATGGCCAATTCTGACCGGGTTGTAGCTTACTGTAATGACACAGTTGTGTTGATTAGGTGGGTCACAAGAAAACGGATTGCTTCCGGCGGGAGACAAACGCTTTGAAACCACGAGTTGAGCCCCTGTTCCCGTGAACGTGCCGTTGACACATAAAACCAGGCACCACTTTTCTCCTTCCTACCCCGCACCACCTGAGCTGCCCTTCACCCAACAGGTTCTCTACAGGTCTCTGTCTGTCTACGCCCGCTGGTGTTCCAGGCAGGTGCTGCAGGTAGCGTGTGTGTCTGTAAGGTCCTGAGGGCCACAGGCCAGAGGTGTGTGTGTGTGTCTGCAAGGTCCTGAGGGCCAGAGGTGTGTGTGTATGTGAGGTCCAGGGGCCCAGAGATGTGTGTGTGTCTGTAAGGTCCTGAGGGCCACAGGCCAGGAGCCCAGAGGTGTGTGTCTGAGAAGCACAATGGAACGGACAGCTGAGTCGGGCTGAAACTGGAGAGGAGAGGGCACGAGTGCCGTACATGAGACCCAGGTTGGGAGTGTGCTGGGTGGGAGAAGAAACAGTCATTTGTGAGAGGTTGTGCAGATATTCAAGTGTGTGTGTGTGCATATGACTTCACTAGAAGGACTAATATTTCTGAGAGACAGCTGGTGTGTGTGGTTAGGGGTGTAGAGTGATATGTCATGGTGTTCCACCACCGTCAGGTGTTTCATAATGTGTTGTCAACTTCACAGCGGTTACTACGTCACCAGAAAGGTATTGGGGGGAAAAAAACATTAACATTGTATCTTTCAATGCACCCTCTCTCTTGCTCTCTGAATCTTCTGTCTCTCCTTCCTTCCCTCTCTCTTTTCTTCTCTCTCATTACTGATCTCTTTCTCGCGATCCTATTTCTTTCCCTCATTCCTGTTTCTCTCCATCCTCAGGTTGTATCACCGTTTCTGTGGTGTCCCGCCCCCCCCACTCTGACATCACATCTGGCTGACCTCTGACTGTTTGACCCCTCCCCCAGCAGCCGTTGTCATGGCGCTGTCCTCACGCTTAAAGCTCTGGGAGCAGAAGGGAGGTGCAGAGATGATGTGGCACGAGGCATTACTGTTCTGGAATGGTCCTCACTCTGTGTGTTCTAGAATGGTCTGGAATGGTCCTCACTCTGTGTGTTCTGGAATGGTCCTCTGTGTGTTCTAGAGTCCTGTGTGTTCTAATGAGTCTTCATGTTGTGTGTATTCTAAAACGATCAGCCCGTGTGTGCTTTGGATACGTCATTCTTTGTGTCGTCTACTGTATGTCCCACACTGCTTTGAATGTCCCGTCTGCAAACACATCCACTCCTGTGCGTGCACACAGTAACCAGAGCACCACACACTCCTCTCTCCATCACCCATCTCTTTGTTAAATTCCTATATTCTAGTACTGTATGTATTATCATTCAAATGGATGAGTAACCTGTTTCGACCACCCCTGAGCAGGCGACGGGAGAGTGGTCCTATTGTCCTTCCTGTCCTCTTCGTCTCCACAGTAACAGCAGGTCTAATCTAAACTGACCATACCACCTCTGTTATTAATGAATCAGGAGTAAACCTGTCATAGACTAGTTCAGGACTTATTACATACAGTTGCAATGATATGTGTCAGTAATTCACCGCGGTATTTCACACCTGTTTAGTGGACAAGAGGAAACTGTGAACTGTAGACGTAGAGGACATTTGCTCTTCCACACTAGCATGACTGTGTGTGTGTGTGTGTGTGTGTGTGTGTGTGTGTGTGTGTGTGTGTGTGTGTGTGTGTGTGTGTGTGAGAGTGTCTGAGCTAACCTGCTGTCACAGTATATATATCCGCTGAGCCTGTTCTGTAGACTGTATTGGGCATTTTTCTAACAGTAAATCTGAGTCTGGTTTGTGGCCCAGTTCCAAATACATGCTGTGAAATCTAGGGCTGTCAGAGTTCATCCGTTAACTCGTTAACATCTTTGTGGATTTGATTTTAAAAAGTGTTTAAAATGCACTTGAAAAGATCCCAAATTCTATACAGCTAAAAGAACGACAGTGTGATGCTTTTTGTATGAAAAATCTTAAATCACAGCTCAATTTGAGCAAATTCGGAGTTTGCGTTTAATCACAGCAAATCCTGC
The DNA here is from genome assembly GCF_045791955.1 of Oncorhynchus clarkii lewisi. Lineage (NCBI taxonomy): Eukaryota > Metazoa > Chordata > Actinopteri > Salmoniformes > Salmonidae > Oncorhynchus > Oncorhynchus clarkii. The sequence goes on from NC_092175.1 coordinate 8,960,792, forward strand.
AATTAACTCAATTGCATTTTTTCACCTCTAGTGAAAATACAGTCAGTCAGTCGACGATTAAAAGGCAGCCAAAGGTCAAGTAAAAAGACAGCACGTTGCCCTGTGTTTTTATGTACTGTGGTGGCGTCCATCTTGTTTCTTTCCAGCACAGTAAACTGAGTGGCAGCCTGGCGCAGCAATTTCTCCTCCCGGATCAGACTCCACCAATCCTAGAGGCCGAGATGGCCCTGCGAAACGAGCAGTTGGTCAACGGAGAGCGAGGCCGCCACTCCAACCAATCAGATCTCAAGACCTCCACGCCCCGGCGAGTCCTCTCCCCCAAACTCAAGAGCCCACCCCTGGGGGCGACAGCCAAACAGGAAGTGGCCACAGAAACAGGAAATCGGAGCAGCTGAAGCAGAAACAGGAAATTACAACAGAGCAACCGAAGCAGAAACAGGAAATGAAAGCTGAGCTGTTGAAGCAGGGGCAGGAAGTGAAGTCAGGGAAAGAAAAGGTGACAAATGATGTCAAGATGCCAAAAATGGAAGTAAAGAAAGATGAGCAGAAAGAAGAGGAGAAGAAGAAAGAGGGAGTGATAGAGGGGCAACAGACATAACAGAACAGGACAGGTATGATGTCACGTGGTCATGTCCTAAGATACAGTGCCTTGCGAAAGTATTCGGCCCCCTTGAACTTTGCGACCTTTTGCCACATTTCAGGCTTCAAACATAAAGATATAAAACTGTATTTTTTTGTGAAGAATCAACAACAAGTGGGACACAATCATGAAGTGGAACAACATTTATTGGATATTTCAAACTTTTTTAACAAATCAAAAACTGAAAAATTGGGCGTGCAAAATTATTCAGCCCCCTTAAGTTAATACTTTGTAGCGCCACCTTTTGCTGCGATTACAGCTGTAAGTCGCTTGGGGTATGTCTCTATCAGTTTTGCACATCGAGAGACTGAATTTTTTTCCCATTCCTCCTTGCAAAACAGCTCGAGCTCAGTGAGGTTGGATGGAGAGCATTTGTGAACAGCAGTTTTCAGTTCTTTCCACAGATTCTCGATTGGATTCAGGTCTGGACTTTGACTTGGCCATTCTAACACCTGGATATGTTTATTTTTGAACCATTCCATTGTAGATTTTGCTTTATGTTTTGGATCATTGTCTTGTTGGAAGACAAATCTCCGTCCCAGTCTCAGGTCTTTTGCAGACTCCATCAGGTTTTCTTCCAGAATGGTCCTGTATTTGGCTCCATCCATCTTCCCATCAATTTTAACCATCTTCCCTGTCCCTGCTGAAGAAAAGCAGGCCCAAACCATGATGCTGCCACCACCATGTTTGACAGTGGGGATGGTGTGTTCAGCTGTGTTGCTTTTACGCCAAACATAACGTTTTGCATTGTTGCCAAAAAGTTCAATTTTGGTTTCATCTGACCAGAGCACCTTCTTCCACATGTTTGGTGTGTCTCCCAGGTGGCTTGTGGCAAACTTTAAACAACACTTTTTATGGATATCTTTAAGAAATGGCTTTCTTCTTGCCACTCTTCCATAAAGGCCAGATTTGTGCAATATACGACTGACCTCAGTCTCCCACCTCAGCTGTAGATCTCTGCAGTTCATCCAGAGTGATCATGGGCCTCTTGGCTGCATCTCTGATCAGTCTTCTCCTTGTATGAGCTGAAAGTTTAGAGGGACGGCCAGGTCTTGGTAGATTTGCAGTGGTCTGATACTCCTTCCATTTCAATATTATCGCTTGCACAGTGCTCCTTGGGATGTTTAAAGCTTGGGAAATATTTTTGTATCCAAATCCGGCTTTAAACTTCTTCACAACAGTATCTCGGACCTGCCTGGTGTGTTCCTTGTTCTTCATGATGCTCTCTGCGCTTTTAACGGACCTCTGAGACTATCACAGTGCAGGTGCATTTATACGGAGACTTGATTACACACAGGTGGATTGTATTTATCATCATTAGTCATTTAGGTCAACATTGGATCATTCAGAGATCCTCACTGAACTTCTGGAGAGAGTTTGCTGCACTGAAGGTAAAGGGGCTGAATAATTTTGCACGCCCAATTTTTCAGTTTTTGATTTGTTAAAAAAGTTTGAAATATCCAATAAATGTCGTTCCACTTCATGATTGTGTCCCACTTGTTGTTGATTCTTCACAAAAAAATACAGTTTTATATCTTTATGTTTGAAGCCTGAAATGAGGCAAAAGGTTGCAAAGTTCAAGGGGGCCGAATACTTTCGCAAGGCACTGTATGTACATACTGTATCGTATGCGTGCTATGCAAACCTGCTGCACTGGGGCATCGCAAAGGCACTCGGTTTATCTGGCATGAGTCGTGCGCTGTTTGTTTTTTTCTTCATGTAGTTCTTAGCCGCCAGGCTACCTGGCTTCCTGGAACATACACACAGTGGAACATTCACCTACTAAAGAACACACACACTGCATGCTGTAGAATACACACAATTTTGCATTTCTCTTTCTCCCCCTGCCTCCTCCTCTTTATTTTTCTCACGCTTTCTTTCTTTCGCTAAATCTCTCTTTCTTCTCTCTTCTCTACCTCTCTTTCTTCTCTTTCTCTTCTCTCTTTCTTCTCTCTCTCTTTCTTCTCATCTCTCTCTCCTTTCTCTTTCCTCTCGCTCTCTATCTCTCGTTCTTCTCTTCTCTCACTCTTTCTTCTCTCTCCTTTCTCTCTCTCTCTTCTCTCTTCTCGCTCTTTTTTTTTCTCTCTCTCTCTTTCTTCTCTCTTTTTTCTCTCTCCTCTCAATCCAATTAAATTCAATTTGATTTATTGGCATGACGTAACAATGTACATATTGCCAAAGATATTTACAATATAAAAATAAAAATGAGAATCAAAATTGTCAAAGGTACAACAGTAACAACAATAACCATACATTCAACAATAACAATAAGCACACAGTAGAGGACATGTGCAGGTTGATTGGTCTGTCAGACACTGTCCCTCAACTTATGGCAGGCAGCAATGTAGTGCGCTGCCAACCCACAGCTCTCTGCGTCCTCCCCCAACAGGACGGGTAGCCTACTCTCATCAGAGGGGTCTTTGAAACATTGAATAAGGGTTTCAAATTTGGGGAAATGACACTCTCTAATTGCAGATAGCACTGCATTTTGCTTTGTGCTTTTGCTTGCGTTTCCCAGTAAGCAATGTAGTTTTCTTTTGACTGTGTTGTAATTTGGTTTATTCTGATTTGATTGGATGTTCTGGTCCTGAGGCTTCAGTGTTTTAGTAGAACAGGTTTGTGAACAGGTTTTGAGAAACCGGTTTCTCTCTCTGTCTCTTTCTTCTCTCTCTCTCTCTCTCTCTCTCTCTCTCTGGCTCTGGCTCTCTCGCTCTCTGGCTCTCCGGCTTTCTTTCTCTCTCTCTCTCCTCTCTGCCAGGTGAGGGATGTGTGGTATGAAGTCGGGAACGTGTGGTCCGTCCACAAGGAGGGCTTTCGCCTGGGTAAGTGGTGGTATTGTCGTGTGGTTCCCTGTATGTGTTGTGTGGGATTGGTCGGCGTGTTAATGGCACCCGGCTTCAGCACTACTTTTCCGACCCTTCGTACTGCGGGAGCCAGAACACACGTGGCTGAAGCGGCGGGTGGGAAATCCTTCACAGGCTTCGATTCTCTGATTCTCTGATTCTCTGATTCTCTGATTCTCTGATCCTCTGATTCTCTGATTCTCTGATCCTCTGATTCTCTGATCCGATCGCTGGTGACTTTGTTTTGTACAGCGCCCCTCGTCACTCCGGACCACTTCGATGACGGCAGTCTCAGACTATATAGTATGTGGCGAACGGCAGAGCAGAGGAATAATTTAGTGTGAGTCGTTAGGCTAGAGCGGTGGTTCCCAAACTTTTTGTAGTCCCGTGCCCCTTCAAACATTCAACCTCCAGCTGTACCCCCTCAAATGTTGTTGTTTTTGTTGTCATTGTAAGCCTGCCACACACACTATACCATACATTTATTAAACATAAAAATAAGTGTGAGTTTTTGTCACAACCCGGCTTGTGGGAAGTGACAAAGAGATCTTATAGGACCAGGGCACAAATAATAATTCAATAATAATCAATCATTTTGCTCTTTATTTATCCATCTTACATATAAAACCTTATTTGTTCATCAAAAATGGTGAATAACTCACCACAGGTTGACGAGAAGGGTGTGCTTGAAAGGATGCACATAACTGCAATGTTGGGTTGTATTGGAGAGAGTCTCAGTCTTAAAACATTTTCCACCCACAGTCTGTGCCTGTATTTAGTTTTCATGCTAGTGAGGGCCGAGAATCCACTCTCACACATGTACGTGGTTGCAAAGGGCATCAGTGTCTTACAAGCGCGATTTGCCAAGACAAGAAACTGAGCGCAGCCCTATCCAGAAATCTGGCAGTGGCTTCTGATTTAAATTCAATTTAATTCTTCAGATATCGGTAAGTGGACTGGAGGCAGGGCATGAAAGGGATAACGAATCCCGTTTCGGGAAAGTACCTGCGTAATTGCGCATCTCTCAAGCTTAGCCTTTTGTAAACAACACTGTCATCTCAGATTTTCAAAATATGCTTCTCAACCATAGGAAAACAATAATTTGTGTAAAAGTAGCTAGCTAGCGTAGCATTTAGCGTTAGCATTAGCGTTAGCATCCAGCACGCAACATTTCAACAAAAACATAAAAGCCTTCAAATAAAATCATTTACCTTTGAAGAACTTCTGATGTTTTCAATGAGGATACTCTCAGTTAGATAGCAGATGCTCAGTTTTTCCAAAAAGATTCTTTGTGTATTAGAAATAGCTCCGTTTTATACATCACATTTGGCTACCAAAAAAACCCGAAAATTCAGTCCTCAAAACGCGAACTTTTTTCCAAATTAACTCCATAATATCGACTGAAAACATGGCAAACGTTGTTTAGAATCAATCCTCAAGGTGTTTTTCACATATCTCTTCAATGATATATCGTTCGTGGAAGCATGGTTTCTCCCCTCAATCAAATGGAAAAGTACAAGCAGCTGGCAATTGCGCACCGAATTCCACGCAGGACACCAGGCGGACACTTGGAAAATGTAGTCTCTTATGGTCAATCTTCCAATGATATGCCTACAAATACGTCACAATGCTGCTAACACCTTGGGGGAACGACAGAAAGTGTAGGCTCATTCCTTGCGCAATCACAGCCATATAAGGAGACAATGGAAAACAGAGCTTCATAAATTCTGCTCATTTCCTGGTTGACGCATCATCTTGGTTTCGCCTGTAGAATGAGTTCTGGGGCACTTACAGACAATATCTTTGCAGATTCTGAAACTTCAGAGTGTTTTCTTTCAAAAACTGTCAAGAATATGCATAGTCGAGCATCTTTTCGTGACAAAATATCGCGCTTAAAACGGGAACGTTTTTTATCCAAAAATGAAATAGCGCCCCTAGAGATCAAAGAGGATAACCAGCGCACTTCTGTATGTTGTAAACGTGTGACATGGTCGCAGCCCATATCATTGCATAATGAGGGAAATACACAAGATTTCAGGGGCCTTGTCTTTAACAAAGTTAACCATTTTCACTGTAGTGTCCAAAATGTCTTTCAAGCTGTCAGGCATTCCCTTGGCAGCAAGAGCCTCTCGGTGGATGCTGCAGTGGAACAAAGTGGCGTCGGGAGCAACTGCTTGCGTTACCACTCCACCATGTCTCCCTGTCATGGCTTTTGCGCCATCAGTACAGACACCAACACATCTTGACCATCAAAGTCCATTTGATGTCACAAAGCTGTCCAGTACTTTAAAAATATACTCCCATGTTGTCCTGGTTTCCAGGGGTTTGCAGAAGAGGATGTCTTCCTTAATTGACCCCCATAAACGGAACGGACGTATACCAGGAGCTGTGCCAGGCCCGCCACGTCTGTTGACTCCTCCAGCTGTAGCGCATATAATTGACTGGCTTGTATGGAAAGCAGTATTGCCACGTCACTGATGCATCGTGGAACAGTGTTGTTTGATGAAGGCATGAAGAATTAAGTCCTCCACAATAGTATGGGGCTTGCCTGTCCTAGCAACTCGGTAGCTCACCATATAAGACGCTTCTAGCCCCTTCTTATTAATGGTATCTGTTGCTTTTATACATGTCTTACTGCTCGAAATTAATCTTTATTCTCGCTCAGAAAACTCCTGTGGCTTATTTTTCAAATTGTCATGTTTAATTTCTAAATGTCTGTGCAAGAGTGAAGGTTTCCCGTGAGAGAGTAATGGTTAATGTGATTGGATGTTAATTATGTGTCTAGGCTCCCTGTATTTAACATTGTGTTGTTATTTCACTGAACACTAGAACAGGACAGGTATGATGTCACGTGGTCATGTCCTAAGATACAGTGCCTTGCGAAAGTATTCGGCCCCCTTGAACTTTGCGACCTTTTGCCACATTTCAGGCTTCAAACATAAAGATATAAAACTGTATTTTTTTGTGAAGAATCAACAACAAGTGGGACACAATCATGAAGTGGAACAACATTTATTGGATATTTCAAACTTTTTTAACAAATCAAAAACTGAAAAATTGGGTGTGCAAAATTATTCAGCCCCCTTAAGTTAATACTTTGTAGCGCCACCTTTTGCTGCGATTACAGCTGTAAGTCGCTTGGGGTATGTCTCTATCAGTTTTGCACATCGAGAGACTGAATTTTTTTCCCATTCCTCCTTGCAAAACAGCTCGAGCTCAGTGAGGTTGGATGGAGAGCATTTGTGAACAGCAGTTTTCAGTTCTTTCCACAGATTCTCGATTGGATTCAGGTCTGGACTTTGACTTGGCCATTCTAACACCTGGATATGTTTATTTTTGAACCATTCCATTGTAGATTTTGCTTTATGTTTTGGATCATTGTCTTGTTGGAAGACAAATCTCCGTCCCAGTCTCAGGTCTTTTGCAGACTCCATCAGGTTTTCTTCCAGAATGGTCCTGTATTTGGCTCCATCCATCTTCCCATCAATTTTAACCATCTTCCCTGTCCCTGCTGAAGAAAAGCAGGCCCAAACCATGATGCTGCCACCACCATGTTTGACAGTGGGGATGGTGTGTTCAGCTGTGTTGCTTTTACGCCAAACATAACGTTTTGCATTGTTGCCAAAAAGTTCAATTTTGGTTTCATCTGACCAGAGCACCTTCTTCCACATGTTTGGTGTGTCTCCCAGGTGGCTTGTGGCAAACTTTAAACAACACTTTTTATGGATATCTTTAAGAAATGGCTTTCTTCTTGCCACTCTTCCATAAAGGCCAGATTTGTGCAATATACGACTGACCTCAGTCTCCCACCTCAGCTGTAGATCTCTGCAGTTCATCCAGAGTGATCATGGGCCTCTTGGCTGCATCTCTGATCAGTCTTCTCCTTGTATGAGCTGAAAGTTTAGAGGGACGGCCAGGTCTTGGTAGATTTGCAGTGGTCTGATACTCCTTCCATTTCAATATTATCGCTTGCACAGTGCTCCTTGGGATGTTTAAAGCTTGGGAAATCTTTTTGTATCCAAATCCGGCTTTAAACTTCTTCACAACAGTATCTCGGACCTGCCTGGTGTGTTCCTTGTTCTTCATGATGCTCTCTGCGCTTTTAACGGACCTCTGAGACTATCACAGTGCAGGTGCATTTATACGGAGACTTGATTACACACAGGTGGATTGTATTTATCATCATTAGTCATTTAGGTCAACATTGGATCATTCAGAGATCCTCACTGAACTTCTGGAGAGAGTTTGCTGCACTGAAGGTAAAGGGGCTGAATAATTTTGCACGCCCAATTTTTCAGTTTTTGATTTGTTAAAAAAGTTTGAAATATCCAATAAATGTCGTTCCACTTCATGATTGTGTCCCACTTGTTGTTGATTCTTCACAAAAAAATACAGTTTTATATCTTTATGTTTGAAGCCTGAAATGAGGCAAAAGGTTGCAAAGTTCAAGGGGGCCGAATACTTTCGCAAGGCACTGTATGTACATACTGTATCGTATGCGTGCTATGCAAACCTGCTGTACTGGGGCATCGCAAAGGCACTCGGTTTATCTGGCATGAGTCGTGCGCTGTTTGTTTTTTTCTTCATGTAGTTCTTAGCCGCCAGGCTACCTGGCTTCCTGGAACATACACACAGTGGAACATTCACCTACTAAAGAACACACACTGCATGCTGTAGAATACACACAATTTTGCATTTCTCTTTCTCCCCCTGCCTCCTCCTCTTTATTTTTCTCACGCTTTCTTTCTTTCGCTAAATCTCTCTTTCTTCTCTACCTCTCTTTCTTCTCTTTCTCTTCTCTCTTTCTTCTCTCTCTCTTTCTTCTCATCTCTCTCTCCTTTCTCTTTCCTCTCGCTCTCTATCTCTCGTTCTTCTCTTCTCTCACTCTTTCTTCTCTCTCCTTTCTCTCTCTCTCTTCTCTCTTCTCGCTCTTTTTTTTTCTCTCTCTCTCTTTCTTCTCTCTTTTTTCTCTCTCCTCTCAATCCAATTAAATTCAATTTGATTTATTGGCATGACGTAACAATGTACATATTGCCAAAGATATTTACAATATAAAAATAAAAATGAGAATCAAAATTGTCAAAGGTACAACAGTAACAACAATAACCATACATTCAACAATAACAATAAGCACACAGTAGAGGACATGTGCAGGTTGATTGGTCTGTCAGACACTGTCCCTCAACTTATGGCAGGCAGCAATGTAGTGCGCTGCCAACCCACAGCTCTCTGCGTCCTCCCCCAACAGGACGGGTAGCCTACTCTCATCAGAGGGGTCTTTGAAACATTGAATAAGGGTTTCAAATTTGGGGAAATGACACTCTCTAATTGCAGATAGCACTGCATTTTGCTTTGTGCTTTTGCTTGCGTTTCCCAGTAAGCAATGTAGTTTTCTTTTGACTGTGTTGTAATTTGGTTTATTCTGATTTGATTGGATGTTCTGGTCCTGAGGCTTCAGTGTTTTAGTAGAACAGGTTTGTGAACAGGTTTTGAGAAACCGGTTTCTCTCTCTGTCTCTTTCTTCTCTCTCTCTCTCTCTCTCTCTCTCTCTCTGGCTCTGGCTCTCTCGCTCTCTGGCTCTCCGGCTTTCTTTCTCTCTCTCTCTCCTCTCTGCCAGGTGAGGGATGTGTGGTATGAAGTCGGGAACGTGTGGTCCGTCCACAAGGAGGGCTTTCGCCTGGGTAAGTGGTGGTATTGTCGTGTGGTTCCCTGTATGTGTTGTGTGGGATTGGTCGGCGTGTTAATGGCACCCGGCTTCAGCACTACTTTTCCGACCCTTCGTACTGCGGGAGCCAGAACACACGTGGCTGAAGCGGCGGGTGGGAAATCCTTCACAGGCTTCGATTCTCTGATTCTCTGATTCTCTGATTCTCTGATTCTCTGATCCTCTGATTCTCTGATTCTCTGATCCTCTGATTCTCTGATCCGATCGCTGGTGACTTTGTTTTGTACAGCGCCCCTCGTCACTCCGGACCACTTCGATGACGGCAGTCTCAGACTATATAGTATGTGGCGAACGGCAGAGCAGAGGAATAATTTAGTGTGAGTCGTTAGGCTAGAGCGGTGGTTCCCAAACTTTTTGTAGTCCCGTGCCCCTTCAAACATTCAACCTCCAGCTGTACCCCCTCAAATGTTGTTGTTTTTGTTGTCATTGTAAGCCTGCCACACACACTATACCATACATTTATTAAACATAAAAATAAGTGTGAGTTTTTGTCACAACCCGGCTTGTGGGAAGTGACAAAGAGATCTTATAGGACCAGGGCACAAATAATAATTCAATAATAATCAATCATTTTGCTCTTTATTTATCCATCTTACATATAAAACCTTATTTGTTCATCAAAAATGGTGAATAACTCACCACAGGTTGACGAGAAGGGTGTGCTTGAAAGGATGCACATAACTGCAATGTTGGGTTGTATTGGAGAGAGTCTCAGTCTTAAATCATTTTCCACCCACAGTCTGTGCCTGTATTTAGTTTTCATGCTAGTGAGGGCCGAGAATCCACTCTCACACATGTACGTGGTTGCAAAGGGCATCAGTGTCTTACAAGCGCGATTTGCCAAGACAAGAAACTGAGCGCAGCCCTATCCAGAAATCTGGCAGTGGCTTCTGATTTAAATTCAATTTAATTCTTCAGATATCGGTAAGTGGACTGGAGGCAGGGCATGAAAGGGATAACGAATCCCGTTTCGGGAAAGTACCTGCGTAATTGCGCATCTCTCAAGCTTAGCCTTTTGTAAACAACACTGTCATCTCAGATTTTCAAAATATGCTTCTCAACCATAGGAAAACAATAATTTGTGTAAAAGTAGCTAGCTAGCGTAGCATTTAGCGTTAGCATTAGCGTTAGCATCCAGCACGCAACATTTCAACAAAAACATAAAAGCCTTCAAATAAAATCATTTACCTTTGAAGAACTTCTGATGTTTTCAATGAGGATACTCTCAGTTAGATAGCAGATGCTCAGTTTTTCCAAAAAGATTCTTTGTGTATTAGAAATAGCTCCGTTTTATACATCACATTTGGCTACCAAAAAAACCCGAAAATTCAGTCCTCAAAACGCGAACTTTTTTCCAAATTAACTCCATAATATCGACTGAAAACATGGCAAACGTTGTTTAGAATCAATCCTCAAGGTGTTTTTCACATATCTCTTCAATGATATATCGTTCGTGGAAGCATGGTTTCTCCCCTCAATCAAATGGAAAAGTACAAGCAGCTGGCAATTGCGCACCGAATTCCACGCAGGACACCAGGCGGACACTTGGAAAATGTAGTCTCTTATGGTCAATCTTCCAATGATATGCCTACAAATACGTCACAATGCTGCTAACACCTTGGGGGAACGACAGAAAGTGTAGGCTCATTCCTTGCGCAATCACAGCCATATAAGGAGACAATGGAAAACAGAGCTTCAGAAATTCTGCTCATTTCCTGGTTGACGCATCATCTTGGTTTCGCCTGTAGAATGAGTTCTGGGGCACTTACAGACAATATCTTTGCAGATTCTGAAACTTCAGAGTGTTTTCTTTCAAAAACTGTCAAGAATATGCATAGTCGAGCATCTTTTCGTGACAAAATATCGCGCTTAAAACGGGAACGTTTTTTATCCAAAAATGAAATAGCGCCCCTAGAGATCAAAGAGGATAACCAGCGCACTTCTGTATGTTGTAAACGTGTGACATGGTCGCAGCCCATATCATTGCATAATGAGGGAAATACACAAGATTTCAGGGGCCTTGTCTTTAACAAAGTTAACCATTTTCACTGTAGTGTCCAAAATGTCTTTCAAGCTGTCAGGCATTCCCTTGGCAGCAAGAGCCTCTCGGTGGATGCTGCAGTGGAACAAAGTGGCGTCGGGAGCAACTGCTTGCGTTACCACTCCACCATGTCTCCCTGTCATGGCTTTTGCGCCATCAGTACAGACACCAACACATCTTGACCATCAAAGTCCATTTGATGTCACAAAGCTGTCCAGTACTTTAAAAATATACTCCCATGTTGTCCTGGTTTCCAGGGGTTTGCAGAAGAGGATGTCTTCCTTAATTGACCCCCATAAACGGAACGGACGTATACCAGGAGCTGTGCCAGGCCCGCCACGTCTGTTGACTCCTCCAGCTGTAGCGCATATAATTGACTGGCTTGTATGGAAAGCAGTATTGCCACGTCACTGATGCATCGTGGAACAGTGTTGTTTGATGAAGGCATGAAGAATTAAGTCCTCCACAATAGTATGGGGCTTGCCTGTCCTAGCAACTCGGTAGCTCACCATATAAGACGCTTCTAGCCCCTTCTTATTAATGGTATCTGTTGCTTTTATACATGTCTTACTGCTCGAAATTCATCTTTATTCTCGCTCAGAAAACTCCTGTGGCTTATTTTTCAAATTGTCATGTTTAATTTCTAAATGTCTGTGCAAGAGTGAAGGTTTCCCGTGAGAGAGTAATGGTTAATGTGATTGGATGTTAATTATGTGTCTAGGCTCCCTGTATTTAACATTGTGTTGTTATTTCACTGAACACTAGAACAGGACAGGTATGATGTCACGTGGTCATGTCCTAAGATACAGTGCCTTGCGAAAGTATTCGGCCCCCTTGAACTTTGCGACCTTTTGCCACATTTCAGGCTTCAAACATAAAGATATAAAACTGTATTTTTTTGTGAAGAATCAACAACAAGTGGGACACAATCATGAAGTGGAACAACATTTATTGGATATTTCAAACTTTTTTAACAAATCAAAAACTGAAAAATTGGGTGTGCAAAATTATTCAGCCCCCTTAAGTTAATACTTTGTAGCGCCACCTTTTGCTGCGATTACAGCTGTAAGTCGCTTGGGGTATGTCTCTATCAGTTTTGCACATCGAGAGACTGAATTTTTTTCCCATTCCTCCTTGCAAAACAGCTCGAGCTCAGTGAGGTTGGATGGAGAGCATTTGTGAACAGCAGTTTTCAGTTCTTTCCACAGATTCTCGATTGGATTCAGGTCTGGACTTTGACTTGGCCATTCTAACACCTGGATATGTTTATTTTTGAACCATTCCATTGTAGATTTTGCTTTATGTTTTGGATCATTGTCTTGTTGGAAGACAAATCTCCGTCCCAGTCTCAGGTCTTTTGCAGACTCCATCAGGTTTTCTTCCAGAATGGTCCTGTATTTGGCTCCATCCATCTTCCCATCAATTTTAACCATCTTCCCTGTCCCTGCTGAAGAAAAGCAGGCCCAAACCATGATGCTGCCACCACCATGTTTGACAGTGGGGATGGTGTGTTCAGCTGTGTTGCTTTTACGCCAAACATAACGTTTTGCATTGTTGCCAAAAAGTTCAATTTTGGTTTCATCTGACCAGAGCACCTTCTTCCACATGTTTGGTGTGTCTCCCAGGTGGCTTGTGGCAAACTTTAAACAACACTTTTTATGGATATCTTTAAGAAATGGCTTTCTTCTTGCCACTCTTCCATAAAGGCCAGATTTGTGCAATATACGACTGACCTCAGTCTCCCACCTCAGCTGTAGATCTCTGCAGTTCATCCAGAGTGATCATGGGCCTCTTGGCTGCATCTCTGATCAGTCTTCTCCTTGTATGAGCTGAAAGTTTAGAGGGACGGCCAGGTCTTGGTAGATTTGCAGTGGTCTGATACTCCTTCCATTTCAATATTATCGCTTGCACAGTGCTCCTTGGGATGTTTAAAGCTTGGGAAATATTTTTGTATCCAAATCCGGCTTTAAACTTCTTCACAACAGTATCTCGGACCTGCCTGGTGTGTTCCTTGTTCTTCATGATGCTCTCTGCGCTTTTAACGGACCTCTGAGACTATCACAGTGCAGGTGCATTTATACGGAGACTTGATTACACACAGGTGGATTGTATTTATCATCATTAGTCATTTAGGTCAACATTGGATCATTCAGAGATCCTCACTGAACTTCTGGAGAGAGTTTGCTGCACTGAAGGTAAAGGGGCTGAATAATTTTGCACGCCCAATTTTTCAGTTTTTGATTTGTTAAAAAAGTTTGAAATATCCAATAAATGTCGTTCCACTTCATGATTGTGTCCCACTTGTTGTTGATTCTTCACAAAAAAATACAGTTTTATATCTTTATGTTTGAAGCCTGAAATGAGGCAAAAGGTTGCAAAGTTCAAGGGGGCCGAATACTTTCGCAAGGCACTGTATGTACATACTGTATCGTATGCGTGCTATGCAAACCTGCTGTACTGGGGCATCGCAAAGGCACTCGGTTTATCTGGCATGAGTCGTGCGCTGTTTGTTTTTTTCTTCATGTAGTTCTTAGCCGCCAGGCTACCTGGCTTCCTGGAACATACACACAGTGGAACATTCACCTACTAAAGAACACACACTGCATGCTGTAGAATACACACAATTTTGCATTTCTCTTTCTCCCCCTGCCTCCTCCTCTTTATTTTTCTCACGCTTTCTTTCTTTCGCTAAATCTCTCTTTCTTCTCTACCTCTCTTTCTTCTCTTTCTCTTCTCTCTTTCTTCTCTCTCTCTTTCTTCTCATCTCTCTCTCCTTTCTCTTTCCTCTCGCTCTCTATCTCTCGTTCTTCTCTTCTCTCACTCTTTCTTCTCTCTCCTTTCTCTCTCTCTCTTCTCTCTTCTCGCTCTTTTTTTTTCTCTCTCTCTCTTTCTTCTCTCTTTTTTCTCTCTCCTCTCAATCCAATTAAATTCAATTTGATTTATTGGCATGACGTAACAATGTACATATTGCCAAAGATATTTACAATATAAAAATAAAAATGAGAATCAAAATTGTCAAAGGTACAACAGTAACAACAATAACCATACATTCAACAATAACAATAAGCACACAGTAGAGGACATGTGCAGGTTGATTGGTCTGTCAGACACTGTCCCTCAACTTATGGCAGGCAGCAATGTAGTGCGCTGCCAACCCACAGCTCTCTGCGTCCTCCCCCAACAGGACGGGTAGCCTACTCTCATCAGAGGGGTCTTTGAAACATTGAATAAGGGTTTCAAATTTGGGGAAATGACACTCTCTAATTGCAGATAGCACTGCATTTTGCTTTGTGCTTTTGCTTGCGTTTCCCAGTAAGCAATGTAGTTTTCTTTTGACTGTGTTGTAATTTGGTTTATTCTGATTTGATTGGATGTTCTGGTCCTGAGGCTTCAGTGTTTTAGTAGAACAGGTTTGTGAACAGGTTTTGAGAAACCGGTTTCTCTCTCTGTCTCTTTCTTCTCTCTCTCTCTCTCTCTCTCTCTCTCTGGCTCTGGCTCTCTCGCTCTCTGGCTCTCCGGCTTTCTTTCTCTCTCTCTCTCCTCTCTGCCAGGTGAGGGATGTGTGGTATGAAGTCGGGAACGTGTGGTCCGTCCACAAGGAGGGCTTTCGCCTGGGTAAGTGGTGGTATTGTCGTGTGGTTCCCTGTATGTGTTGTGTGGGATTGGTCGGCGTGTTAATGGCACCCGGCTTCAGCACTACTTTTCCGACCCTTCGTACTGCGGGAGCCAGAACACACGTGGCTGAAGCGGCGGGTGGGAAATCCTTCACAGGCTTCGATTCTCTGATTCTCTGATTCTCTGATTCTCTGATCCTCTGATTCTCTGATTCTCTGATTCTCTGATCCTCTGATTCTCTGATCCGATCGCTGGTGACTTTGTTTTGTACAGCGCCCCTCGTCACTCCGGACCACTTCGATGACGGCAGTCTCAGACTATATAGTATGTGGCGAACGGCAGAGCAGAGGAATAATTTAGTGTGAGTCGTTAGGCTAGAGCGGTGGTTCCCAAACTTTTTGTAGTCCCGTGCCCCTTCAAACATTCAACCTCCAGCTGTACCCCCTCAAATGTTGTTGTTTTTGTTGTCATTGTAAGCCTGCCACACACACTATACCATACATTTATTAAACATAAAAATAAGTGTGAGTTTTTGTCACAACCCGGCTTGTGGGAAGTGACAAAGAGATCTTATAGGACCAGGGCACAAATAATAATTCAATAATAATCAATCATTTTGCTCTTTATTTATCCATCTTACATATAAAACCTTATTTGTTCATCAAAAATGGTGAATAACTCACCACAGGTTGACGAGAAGGGTGTGCTTGAAAGGATGCACATAACTGCAATGTTGGGTTGTATTGGAGAGAGTCTCAGTCTTAAATCATTTTCCACCCACAGTCTGTGCCTGTATTTAGTTTTCATGCTAGTGAGGGCCGAGAATCCACTCTCACACATGTACGTGGTTGCAAAGGGCATCAGTGTCTTACAAGCGCGATTTGCCAAGACAAGAAACTGAGCGCAGCCCTATCCAGAAATCTGGCAGTGGCTTCTGATTTAAATTCAATTTAATTCTTCAGATATCGGTAAGTGGACTGGAGGCAGGGCATGAAAGGGATAACGAATCCCGTTTCGGGAAAGTACCTGCGTAATTGCGCATCTCTCAAGCTTAGCCTTTTGTAAACAACACTGTCATCTCAGATTTTCAAAATATGCTTCTCAACCATAGGAAAACAATAATTTGTGTAAAAGTAGCTAGCTAGCGTAGCATTTAGCGTTAGCATTAGCGTTAGCATCCAGCACGCAACATTTCAACAAAAACATAAAAGCCTTCAAATAAAATCATTTACCTTTGAAGAACTTCTGATGTTTTCAATGAGGATACTCTCAGTTAGATAGCAGATGCTCAGTTTTTCCAAAAAGATTCTTTGTGTATTAGAAATAGCTCCGTTTTATACATCACATTTGGCTACCAAAAAAACCCGAAAATTCAGTCCTCAAAACGCGAACTTTTTTCCAAATTAACTCCATAATATCGACTGAAAACATGGCAAACGTTGTTTAGAATCAATCCTCAAGGTGTTTTTCACATATCTCTTCAATGATATATCGTTCGTGGAAGCATGGTTTCTCCCCTCAATCAAATGGAAAAGTACAAGCAGCTGGCAATTGCGCACCAAATTCCACGCAGGACACCAGGCGGACACTTGGAAAATGTAGTCTCTTATGGTCAATCTTCCAATGATATGCCTACAAATACGTCACAATGCTGCTAACACCTTGGGGGAACGACAGAAAGTGTAGGCTCATTCCTTGCGCAATCACAGCCATATAAGGAGACAATGGAAAACAGAGCTTCAGAAATTCTGCTCATTTCCTGGTTGACGCATCATCTTGGTTTCGCCTGTAGAATGAGTTCTGGGGCACTTACAGACAATATCTTTGCAGATTCTGAAACTTCAGAGTGTTTTCTTTCAAAAACTGTCAAGAATATGCATAGTCGAGCATCTTTTCGTGACAAAATATCGCGCTTAAAACGGGAACGTTTTTTATCCAAAAATGAAATAGCGCCCCTAGAGATCAAAGAGGATAACCAGCGCACTTCTGTATGTTGTAAACGTGTGACATGGTCGCAGCCCATATCATTGCATAATGAGGGAAATACACAAGATTTCAGGGGCCTTGTCTTTAACAAAGTTAACCATTTTCACTGTAGTGTCCAAAATGTCTTTCAAGCTGTCAGGCATTCCCTTGGCAGCAAGAGCCTCTCGGTGGATGCTGCAGTGGAACAAAGTGGCGTCGGGAGCAACTGCTTGCGTTACCACTCCACCATGTCTCCCTGTCATGGCTTTTGCGCCATCAGTACAGACACCAACACATCTTGACCATCAAAGTCCATTTGATGTCACAAAGCTGTCCAGTACTTTAAAAATATACTCCCATGTTGTCCTGGTTTCCAGGGGTTTGCAGAAGAGGATGTCTTCCTTAATTGACCCCCATAAACGGAACGGACGTATACCAGGAGCTGTGCCAGGCCCGCCACGTCTGTTGACTCCTCCAGCTGTAGCGCATATAATTGACTGGCTTGTATGGAAAGCAGTATTGCCACGTCACTGATGCATCGTGGAACAGTGTTGTTTGATGAAGGCATGAAGAATTAAGTCCTCCACAATAGTATGGGGCTTGCCTGTCCTAGCAACTCGGTAGCTCACCATATAAGACGCTTCTAGCCCCTTCTTATTAATGGTATCTGTTGCTTTTATACATGTCTTACTGCTCGAAATTCATCTTTATTCTCGCTCAGAAAACTCCTGTGGCTTATTTTTCAAATTGTCATGTTTAATTTCTAAATGTCTGTGCAAGAGTGAAGGTTTCCCGTGAGAGAGTAATGGTTAATGTGATTGGATGTTAATTATGTGTCTAGGCTCCCTGTATTTAACATTGTGTTGTTATTTCACTGAACACTATATGGTTTCTTGTATTTTTGCCAGTGAAATAAGGCTACTCAGGCGGGAAAAAACCCTCACCCAAATGTATAGCCCCGTTGGAAAATATAAATGGACTGTTTGAAAATGTTTTTTAAATGTTTTTATATATATTTTTTAATGTGAATCACATTTTTATTTGGCTTACCCCCAATACCCCAGTTTGAGAATACCCAGACTAGGTCATCTAGCCAGCATTAATCCTTTTAGATTTTCATATACTCACACACACATCCCATGAACCCTGGTACACACATACCATGCTTCTACATCTGCATTGCTTACTGTTTGGGGTTTTATGCTGGGTTCCTGTATAGCACTTTGTGACATCGGCTAATGTAAAAAAGGGCTTTATAAATACATTTGATTGACACACACACACACACACACACACACACACACACACACACACAGGGATCAGAGATTAGGGATGCATATCAGAGTTTAATCCCCTGAGACATAAACCCTGGTAATCTCTGTTTAGTTGTGCTGTGAGAATAATACTGAGAATACAGACTAGAATCACAACCAGGAAATCTCCACTATGACTGAAATTTTCTCCACAAAAACAACGATAAATCATGTTGGGACAAATATACAGTGCTTAATTAACTATAGAAGAATGTCTCCCTGTTAATGATTAACATCGAACACATCTCTAAAGCTGGAATCCTTAATTGAAACAATAACAAAGTGGCCGCCTGTGTTTTGATGAAAAGCTTATGGAGAAATGTAACCACTCCCAAGGACTGACCCTCCATAGTATCAAAATTATACTTTTAACCACGTTTTGGATTTACATTTGTTATGGATCTCCATTGGTCCAGGGGTCCAGCAAAATTAAGGCAGTTAAACATTACAATACAGCTTTCACAACATATTGAGTGTGTGCCCTCAGGCCCCTATTCTACTACCACATACAGTGCATTCGAGAAGTATTCAGACCCCTTGACTTTTTTCACATTTTGTTACATTACATTATTCTTAAATGGATCATGAAAAAACAAAAGCAGATTTTTTTTTACATTAAAAAACTGAAATATCACATTTACACAAGTATTCAGACCCTTTACTCAGTACTTTGTTGAAGTACCTTTGGCAGCGATTACAGCCTTGAGTCTTCTTGGGTATGACGCGACAAGCTTGGCAAACCTGTATTTGGGAGTTTCTCCCATTCTTCTCTGCAGATCCTCTCAAGTTCTGTCAGGTTGGATGGGGAGCGTCGCTGCACGGCTATTTTCAGGTCTCTCCAGCTCTGGCTGGGCCACTCAAGGACATTCAGAGACTTGTCCCAAAGCCACTCCTGCGTTGTCTTGGCTGTGTGCTTAGGGTCATTGTCCTGTTGGAAGAGAAACCGTGGCCCCAGTCTGTGGTCCTGATATCCCTGGAGCAGGTTTTCATGAAGGATGTCTCTGTACTTTGCACTGTTCATCTTTCCCTCGATCCTGACTAGTCTCCCAGTCCCTGCCGCTGAAAAACATCCCCACAACGTGAGGCTGCCACCACCATGCTTCACCATAAGAATGGTGCCAGGTTTCCTCCAGATGTGACTCTTGGCATTCAGGCCAAACAGTTCAAACCTGGTTTCATCAGAGCAGAGAATCTTGTTTCTCATGGTCAGAGTCCTTTAGGTGCCTTTTGGCAAACTCCAAGCGGGCTGCCATGTGCCTTTTACTAAGAAGTGACTTCCGTCTGGCTACTCTACCATAAAGGCCTGATTGGTGGAGTGCTGCAGAGATGATTTTTCCTCTGGTAGGTTCCCATCTCCACAGAAGAACTTTGGAGCTCTGTCAGAGTGACCATTGGGTTCTTGGTCACCTCCCTGACCAAGGCCCTTCTCCCCCATTTTCTCACTTTGGCTGGGCGGCCAGCTCTAGGAAGAGTCTGGTTGGTTCCAATATTCTTCTATTTAAGAATCATGAAGGCCACTTTGTTCTTGGAAATCTCCAAAGCTGCAGAAATGGACTTCCCCAGATCTGTGCCTCGACACAATCCTGTCTCAGAGCCGTCTCCAAGCTGTGTGCTAGTAGATTAAACAGGCAGCTCAGTGGATTCAACATGTCAACAAGAAATCAATCTCTCCTCTACTTTGAGCCAGGACACGGATGCATATTATGAATGTTATCTCTTTGTGTACATTTAAGGGCCAGCTGTGCTGCCCTGTTCTGGGCAAATTGTAATTTTTCTAAGTGCCTTTTTGTGGCACCTGACCACATGACTGGACTGTAACAAAAGCAGGGCCTGCCTTGTTGATAGTGTTGTTCAGAAAGCAGAGCAGCGCTTTATTATGGACAGACCTCTCCCCATCTTAACTACCCTTCAATATGCTTTGACATTTTCCATCTACATTTTAGTTGACGCTTTTATCAAGAGCAACTTAGTGCATACATTTTCATACTGGTCCCCCGTGGGAATCGAACCCACAACCCTGGCGTTGCAAGCGCCATGCTCTACCAACTGAGCTACACCATGAAGGTTTACAATCCAATTACTCCAAGCAGTTTAGTCTACTCAACTTACTCAATTTCCTAATTTATTTATTACAAGATTTACTAGAGGTTTAGGTTTTATTGAATGATTTGCCCCAAACACAATGCTTTTAGTTTTTGACATATTTAGGACTAATTTATGTCTTGCCTCCCATTCTGAAACTGACTGCAACTCTTTGTTAAGTGTTGCAGTGATATCACCTGCTGTGGTAGCTGACGTGCATAGTGATGAGTCATGAGCATACGTAGACACACTTGCTTTACTCAGAGCCAGTGGTAGGTCATTAGTAAAGATTTTTTTTAAGTAAGAGGCCTAGACAGCTGCCCTGTGGAATGCCTGACTCTACCTGGATTATGTTGGAGAGGTTTCCATTAAAGAACACCCTCTGTGTTCTGTTAGACAGGTAACTGTCTATCCACAATATAGCAGCCATAACACACATGTTTTTCCAGCAGCAGATTATGATCGATAATGTCTAAAACTGTCCGGAAATCTAATAAAACCTTCCCCACAATCTTTTTATTATCAATTTCTCTGAGCCAAACATCAGTCATTTGTGTAAGTGCCATACATGTTGAATGCCCTTCTTGATGTTAATTTGTTTACTGTGAAATAGCACTGTATGCGTTAAAACACATTGTTTTTTCAAACGTTTACTAGGCTATACCGTGTTTCCTTTTTTACAAACATTGGAGTAAAACAAGCTTAAATTTGGGGTTTTGATGGGTTATGACAGTGGATCTCAGCTCATGAGGCATTTGAAAGTTATTTTCTTCAAGAATTAATGGGCATATATTAATAATATTATGAATAATGTTTTTAATGCAAAAATGGATGTGCCAACCAAGGATTCTAGCTTTAAGTGACTAATGGCTTTGATTTGATTTAATGGCTTTGTCCTGAGACTTCCAATTGGTGGGTTTATACTAAGATTGTCTGTGATTGGTGGGTTTTGTGTTCCAGCCACTCTGCTGAAACCAGACAAGGGAACCCCAGATCTCCCAGCAGGCCTAGTGAGAGTCCGAATGGGGGAAGACGGAACACTGCATGATGTCTCTCTTTTCTCTTTCTCTCCAGTTGAATCCGTCTGAGTTGAACCTGTGTGAGGACTTGAGGGACCTGAGGGTGGAGCGCTCCACACTTTAACCAGTCGAGCTAAAGCCAGCCTGCCCCTCACACACGCTGGACCCAACCTGCTCAACTTCTGGCTGCCGCTGAACCAACACGGAAAGGTGAACACACACACACACACACACACACACACACACACACACACACTGCAGGAACAGTTTCTGCTGAGTGATTCATTCCAGGAAACCCAGTGTCTCTACTCTCTGGTCCGTCAGTGATAGGAGCAAGGTTTTATATTGCTGTAGTTCCACGTGAACTCTGATGAGAAGGGAATGTTGTGGTCTCCTCTCCCTAGACCCCTCATTCCCGTCGTGTGGGACGCCCCCCCTGCCCTGGCCGCTCTAGTCAGGCGTGTGTATGCCTCCAAAGTAGGCACGCGCAGGGACCAGAGTGTGTGCGCAGTGGCACGGGCAAGACCACCTCCTGCCAAGTTTTCACCCACACACACTCCTCAAACAGGCTGGCACGGTCGGAGACAGCATCAGTGGTGAGTGCTTTGTGTGTGCATTGCGTGCATGTTTGCGTAATGTAATATGAAATCTTTGTGTATTTATGAAGGGTGTGAGGTAAAAGCACACTGTGTGTAGAACGTTGTCTCTCCTTGTGTGTGTTTCCAGTGGAGCGTACCCAGACAGTGTTTACGATCCTGAGGTCTTTTGGGTGTGTGAGCTCTCAGCACAGAGACGCCTCATCCCGCTTCGCTGTTGGTTCTCTCCCTGGACTTCAACCACGCTGGACTGGCATCTGCTGTACACCTGCAGGAGACTGCAGGAGACTGCAGGAGACTGCAGGAGAACTGCTACACACACACACACCTTTACACACTCACACAAACATGTAATGTAATGTGTACTGTTGTTTCAGGAGAGAGTTCCAGTAGACTTTGAAGCTCCAGAGACCAGTCCTGCTGTGGTTGGTGTATGCCATAGGCCAGCCCGCTCTACAGGTAATAAACCCCCCTCCACTGGTGAGACTGGGGGAGAGTGGTGAGGGGAGAGAGGGGATAGGGGAGAGAGGGGGGTGAGGGGAGAGAGAGAACCAGAGAGAAAAGGGGGGGAGGGCCTCCCGAGTGGTGCAGCTGTCCAAGGCACTGCATCGCAGTCCCGACCTTGTTACAGTTCCGACCTTGTTGCAGCGATGAGACAAGATCGTAATTGGATATCGAGAAATTGGGGAGAAAAGGGGGGGGGGGGCGTCTGTGTTTGTTTGCTAATGTGTGACTTTGTACAATAGCAGGAGTTTGGGCAAGAGTGTGTATGTCAGTGTTTGGTCCGTTTCAGTGATCCAGAAGATATTGTGCAAGCAGTGGTCACGTTGTTCTGATGTATAGTAGTGTAGAAGTTCAGTTCTAATCTCTGTTTTGTCTCCTCAGTGCGTCAGTGTGAGCAGCCCCTGCAGTGGGAGGTGAGCCACCTGATGGGTTCTGACCCGGTCAGATATGACCTGACTGGATGGTTCAACCTGGTTCAGAGCAACCCATCTGCTCTCAATGCCATCTCGCTGCTGCAGAAGTCCTCTGTGTAAGTGTTGCCCAATCTCAGATATACCTCTCCTTGGCTTATTACCATATTGTGTCAATCCAACTCTTTCAGATCTACTAAACGGGTATTATTGATGTGTGCCTTACAATGTTTTTTAAAATAAATGTTTGCTTCAACCTTTCCTTCTCTCTCTCTCTTTCCAGTTGGGTAGTGAAGACGCTGTTCGGCCCCCGTGTCTCTGTCCCCCCCCCCCCCGTGTCGAGGTTTGGGAGGGGGCAGCCAGGGCTCGCTACAGAGGAGTGGCACTGTCAGAAAGTGCCCGCCATACGCAGAATTGGCCGCCATACGCAGGCACTCCCGCTGTAAATCAGTCAAACTGCAGGCCGTAAGTACCCTAATACACACTCCCGCTGTAAATCAGTCAAACTACAGGCCGTAAATACCCTAATACACACTCCCACTGTATATCAGTCAAACTACAGGCCGTAAGTACCCTAATACACACTCCCACTGTATATCAGTCAAACTTCAGGCCGTAAGTACCCCAGTATACACTCCCACTGTATATCAAATCAAATTTATTTGTCACATACACATGGTTAGCAGATGTTAATGCGAGTGTAGCGAAATGCTTGTGCTTCTAGTTCCGACAATGCAGTAATAACATAATCTAACTAACAATTCCAAAACTACTGTCTTGTACACAGTGTAAGGGGATAAAGAATATGTACATAAGGATATATGAATGAGTGATGGTACAGAGCGGCATAGGCAAGATGCAGTAGATGGTATCGAGTACAGTATATACATATGAGATGAGTATGTAAACAAAGTGGCATAGTTAAAGTGGCTAGTGATACATGTATTACATAAAGATGCAGTAGATGATATAGAGTACAGTATATACGTATACATATGAGATGAATAATGTAGGGTAAGTAACATTATATAAGGTAGCATTGTTTAAAGTGGCTAGTGATATATTTACATCATTTCCCATCAATTCCCATTATTAAAGTGGCTGGAGTTGAGTCAGTGTCAGTGTGTTGGCAGCAGCCACTCAATGTTAGTGGTGGCTGTTTAACAGTCTGATGGCCTTGAGATAGAAGCTGTTTTTCAGTCTCTCGGTCCCAGCTTTGATGCACCTGTACTGACCTCGCCTTCTGGATGATAGCGGGGTGAACAGGCAGTGGCTCGGGTGGTTGTTGTCCTTGATGATCTTTATGGCCTTCCTGGGACATCGGGTGGTGTAGGTGTCCTGGAGGGCAGGTAGTTTGCCCCTGGTGATGCGTTGTGCAGACCTCACTACCCTTTGGAGAGCCTTACGGTTGTGGGCGGAGCAGTTGCCGTACCAGGCGGTGATACAGCCCGACAGGATGCTCTCGATTGTGCATCTGTAGAAGTTTGTGAGTGCTTTTGGTGACAAGCCGAATTTCTTCAGCCTCCTGAGGTTGAAGAGGCGCTGCTGCGCCTTCTTCACGATGCTGTCTGTGTGGGTGGACCAATTCAGTTTGTCTGTGATGTGTACGCCGAGGAACTTAAAACTTACTACCCTCTTCACTACTGTCCCATCGATGTGGATAGGGGGGTGTTCCCTCTGCTGTTTCCTGAAGTCCACAATCATCTCCTTAGTTTTGTTGATGTTGAGTGTGAGGTTATTGTCCTGACACCACACTCCGAGGGCCCTCACCTCCTCCCTGTAGGCCGTATCGTTGTTGTTGGTAATCAGGCCTACCACTGTTGTGTCGTCCGCAAACTTGATGATTGAATTGGAGGCGTGCGTGGCCACGCAGTCGTGGGTGAACAGGGAGTACAGGAGAGGGCTCAGAACGCACCCTTGTGGGGCCCCAGTGTTGAGGATCAGCGGGGTGGAGATGTTGTTACCTACCCTCACCACCTGGGGGCGGCTCGTCAGGAAGTCCAGTACCCAGTTGCACAGGGCGGGGTCGAGACCCAGGGTCTCAA
Organism: Oncorhynchus clarkii lewisi; assembly: GCF_045791955.1. Classification (NCBI taxonomy): domain Eukaryota; kingdom Metazoa; phylum Chordata; class Actinopteri; order Salmoniformes; family Salmonidae; genus Oncorhynchus; species Oncorhynchus clarkii. The sequence goes on from NC_092175.1 coordinate 8,985,590, forward strand.
GCTTGATGACAAGTTTGGAGGGTACTATGGTGTTAAATGCTGAGCTGTAGTCAATGAACAGCATTCTCACATAGGTATTCCTCTTGTCCAGATGGGTTAGGGCAGTACGGCCTGCAGTCAAACTGCAGGCCGTAAGTACCCTAGTATACACTCCCACTGTATATCAGTCAAACTGCAGGCCGTAAGTACCCTAGTATACACTCCCACTGTATATCAGTCAAACTACAGGCCGTAAGTACCCTAATACACACTACCACTGTATATCAGTCAAACTACAGACCGTAAGTACCCTAGTATACACTCCCACTGTATATCAGTCAAACTACAGGCCGTAAGTACCCTAGTATACACTCCCACTGTATATCAGTCAAACTACAGACCGTAAGTACCCTAATAAACACTCCCACTGTATATCAGTCAAACTACAGGCCGTAACTACTATAACACTGTAAAACACACACATACAAAATCCCACACTTCTACTCTGTCTATCTGAGGATGTTTTTCTCCACCTCTCTCCTTCCCCCTCCATCCAGGATGCTCTGTTGAATCTGATTGGTCGAGCCAGGCCAGTGTTCATGCAGTGTGTGTTTGCTAAGACAGACAGCGGTAGCGGATGTTTTGACGTCCCTGCTCTCAGGGTCCAGCTGCACTCTGCACACATCCTCCCCGCCCTGCAGCTCTACCACACAGGTTAGTGTTAGCCTAGAATTAGCCCCTGTGCACAGGTTAGTGTTAGCCTAGAATTAGCCCCTGTGCACCGGTTAGTGTTAGCCTAGAATTAGCCCCTGTGCACAGGTTAGTGTTAGCCTAGAATTAGCCCCTGTGCACCGGTTAGTGTTGGCCTAGAATTAGCCCCTGTGCACAGGTTAGTGTTAGCCTAGAATTAGCCCCTGTGCACCGGTTAGTGTTGGCCTAGAATTAGCCCCTGTGCACAGGTTAGTGTTAGCCTAGAATTAGCCCCTGTGCACAGGTTAGTGTTAGCCTAGAATTAGCCCCTGTGCACAGGTTAGTGTTAGCCTAGAATTAGCCCCTGTGCACAGGTTAGTGTTAGCCTAGAATTAGCCCCTGTGCACCGGTTAGTGTTGGCCTAGAATTAGCCCCTGTGCACAGGTTAGTGTTAGCCTAGAATTAGCCCCTGTGCACAGGTTAGTGTTAGCCTAGAATTAGCCCCTGTGCACCAGTTAGTGTTGGCCTAGAATTAGCCCCTGGAAATAGAGAGCCTTCAGAGCCACAGATATACAGGTGAGCAAGATGTCGGCACCAAAATTCCCTTTATCAACTTGATAACCTATGCAGAATGGCCAACACTACTAACCTGTGCACAGGGGCTAATTCTAGGCTAACACTAACCTGTGCACAGGTTAGTAGTGTTGGCCATTCTGCATAGGTTATCAAGTTGATAAAGGGAATTTTGGTGCCAACATCTTGCTCACCTGTATATCAGTATCAGGGAGGGAGGGGGCTTCTGTTCTGACAGTACTGAGCTCTTTAGTCAGTCTCTGACACAGTGTTTCTGAAGATTAGCTAGTTACACTACATTTTTCCACTCTCTCTGTCTTTCACTTCCTCGCTTTCTCTCTCTCCCTCCCTCTGTCTCTCCCTCCCTCTCTGTCTCGCTCTCCCTTTCTTTGTCTCCCTCCCTCTCTGTCTCTCTCTCCCTTTCTTTGTCTCCCTCCTTCTCTTTGTCTCTCCCTCCCTCTCTTTGCCTCCCTCCCTGTCTCTCCCTCCCTCCCTCTCTTTGTCTCTTCCCTCCCTCTTTTTGTCTCTTCCCCCCTCTCGCTACCTACTCTCCTTGTCTCTCCCCATTCTTTCTCTCTCTCCCCTCCGCAGGTGTTCATGAAACGAGGTGTGTTAAAGTACTTGGGAGCAGCAGAGAGACAAGCTGGTCAGTGATTGGCTGGTTCAGCTACAGGCTGCCTGTATGGGACACCTGGCTAGACAACAAGGCCGCAAAATGAAGGCGTCTGACCGATGACCTCTAACCCCTGACTGCTAACCCAGGTGAAACATGTTGTAATGTGTTAGGTTAGGTAGGCGCTGGTGTAACACACACACATTCAGTGACTCTGCATGACGGTATCACCCGATAATGTGTCTTCCTATAATTGTGGTACAGTAGGTAGGATGCCGGTGTCTCTGTCTGTCCCCATACAGGTGCAGCAGATGGCTGTGAGGTGTTTCCAGAGTAACATCTGTACTCTGAGATGCGTGGCCAAGTGGATCTGGTGGAAACTGCTGTGTAGAGTACGCCCCCTACTGGATGTTAACATGGACGACCAGAGACTCAGAGCCGAGGAGGTAGGAATCAATTCACAGACTACTCAGTGATTCAGAGCTAAAGAGGTATTAGTTAATTCAGAGACTACTCAGTGATTCGGGGCTAAATAGGTATTAATTGATTCATGATTTAGTTACCAAGGGAACTACTTGATCCAAAGTCCAAAGCCTTTTGAATCGACCCAAAGACAGAGTTACAAGAGCTTTGCTTTAACATGCAGATTTGGTAAAATACTTTGATTCCCCAGGATGAGATCATGGCTCTGAGACGCCGGCTGAAGAAGTCTGAGAGGGAGAGGAACGAGCTGAGACAGACCACTGACATCCCTGAGACCAAGGTGGGAAAGTGTAAAGTTAGAGGGATGGTGTAAAGTTAGAGGGGTGGTGTAAAGTTAGAGGGATGGTGTAAAGTTAGAGGGATGGTGTAAAGTTAGAGGGGTGGTGTAAAGTTAGAGGAATGGTGTAAAGTTAGAGGGGTGGTGTAAAGTTAGAGGGGTGGTGTAAAGTTAGAGGGGTGGTGTAAAGTTAGAGGGGTGGTGTAAAGTTAGAGGGGTGGTGTAAAGTTAGAGGGATGGTGTAAAGTTAGAGGGATGGTGTACAGTTAGAGGGGTGGTGTAAAGTTAGAGGGGTGGTGTAAAGTTAGAGGGATAGAGCATTGTGTAAAGTTAGGGGGACAGTACATTGTGTAAAGTTAGGGGGACAGTACATTGTGTAAAGTTTAGGGGGACAGTACATTGTGTAAAGTTTAGGGGGACAGTACCTTGTGTAAAGTTTAGGGGGACAGTACCTTGTGTAAAGTTTAGGGGGACAGTACCTTGTGTAAAGTTTAGGGGGACAGTACCTTGTGTAAAATTTAGGGGGACAGTACCTTGTGTAAAATTTAGGGGGACAGTACATTGTGTAAAGTTTAGGGGGACAGTACCTTGTGTAAAGTTTAGGGGGACAGTATAGTGTAAACGATGACCTTAACGTGTCAAGTTTAGGAGGACAGTATAGTGTAAACGACGACCTTAACGTGTCAAGTTTAGGAGGACAGTATAGTGTAAACGATGACCTTAACGTGTCAAGTTTAGGAGGACAGTATAGTGTAAACGATGACCTTAACGTGTCAAGTTTAGGAGGACAGTATAGTGTAAACGACGACCTTAACGTGTCAAGTTTAGGAGGACAGTATAGTGTAAACGATGACCTTAACGTGTCAAGTTTAGGAGGACAGTATAGTGTAAACGACGACCTTAACGTGTCAAGTTTAGGAGGACAGTATAGTGTAAACGACGACCTTAACGTGTCAAGTTTAGGAGGACAGTATAGTGTAAACGACGACCTTAACGTGTCAAGTTTAGGAGGACAGTATAGTGTAAACGACGACCTTAACGTGTCAAGTTTAGGAGGACAGTATAGTGTAAACGATGACCTTAACGTGTCAAGTTTAGGGGGACAGTATAGTGTAAACGACGACCTTAACGTGTCAAGTTTAGGAGGACAGTATAGTGTAAACGATGACCTTAACGTGTCAAGTTTAGGAGGACAGTATAGTGTAAACGACGACCTTAACGTGTCAAGTTTAGGAGGACAGTATAGTGTAAACGACGACCTTAACGTGTCAAGTTTAGGGGGACAGTATAGTGTAAACGATGACCTTAACGTGTCAAGTTTAGGAGGACAGTATAGTGTAAACGATGACCTTAACGTGTCAAGTTTAGGAGGACAGTATAGTGTAAACGACGACCTTAACGTGTCAAGTTTGAGGACGGTGGGTAAAGTTCTGGTTGCAAGTAGACGCGCGTGTGCGTCCCGTAGGTGGCGGCGGTGTCATCGGAACTAAGTGGCGAGCGTTTCCGCGGTGACGCTGTCAGTCAGGTGATGGACACGGAGAGAGACTACGACTCAGCAGGGAGAACAAGGAAATGCAGCTAGGATTACAACACATGTATCTTTATCTGTATAACTCAAAAGGGCCACAGCACAATTACAATTGTGTCACATAATGCAGTATGTGACCTCGGGTTAACCCAGAAGTAAAATCTCACGTAATTTCCATAGCCTGTCCACGGCAGATTATACACTGTGAGGTTCTCATTCTCTCTCACTCTCTCTCCCTCCCTCTCTCAGGCTCATCTGGACCAGTGTAAGGTCACCAGGGGGGCGCTGGAGAAACAGTTGGAGGAGGAGAAACAGAAAGTCTAGAGCAGAGAGTTCCGGACGGTGACAAGCTGGGTTAACTACTATAGGTTAACTGCCTTTCATTTTGATTGAACAATAGGTCAAACTCGCACACACCGAACGGAAGATTTGACTGCACTGGATGTTAGCTGCTGATCTGGGTTATACTTCATGATGCATCGGTGAGTGTGCAGAATAAATGCCAGAATGCGAGTTTTGACACAGAAAAGGCAACGCAGGTTATTATAGTTGTGTGATTTTATATTTGTTTTCATTTGAAATTCAGTTTTGTTTCAGATTTGATTTCAAATCAAATTTTGTTAGTCACATGCGCCGAATACAACAGGTGTAGTAGACCTTACAGTGAAATGCTGATTTACGAGCCCCTAACCAACAATGCAGTTTAAAAAAAATAAGAGATAAAAGCTACAAGTAATTAAAGAGCAGCAGTAAAATAACAATAGCGAGACTATATACAGGGGGTCACTGACACAGAATCAATCTGCGGGGGCACCGGTTATTTGAGGTAGTATGTACATGTAGATAGTTATTAAAGTGACTATGCATAGATGACAACAGAGAGTAGCAGTGGTGTAAAGAGGGGAGGGGGGGCATTGTAAATAGTCTGGGTAGCCATTTGACTAGATGTTCAGGAGTCTTATGGCTTGGAGGTAGAAGCTGTTTAGAAGCCTCTTGGACATAGACTTGGTGCTCCGGTACTGCTTTCTGTGTGGTAGCGGAGAGAACAGTCTATGACTAGGGTGGCTGGAGTCTTTGGCAATTTTTAAGGCCTTCCTCTGACACTGCCTGGTATAGAGATCCTGGATGGCAGGAAGCTTGGCCCCAGTGACGTACTGGGCTGTACGCACTACCCTCTGTAGTGCCTTGCGGTCGGAGGCCGAGCAGTTGCCATACCAGGCAGTGATGCAACCAATCAGGATGCTCTCGAAGGTGCAGCTGTAGAACCTTTTTGAGGATCTGAGGATCCATGCCAAATCGTTTCAGTCTCCTGAGGGGGAATAGGTTTTGTCGTGCCCTCTTCATGGACCGTGTTAGTTTGTTGGTGATGTGGACAACAAGGAACTTGAAGCTCGCAACCTGCTTCACTACAGCCCCATCGATGAGAATGGGGGTGTGCTCAGTCCTCCTTTTCCTGTAGTCCACTATCCGGGAGGGAGAGGTTGTTGTCCTGGCCCCACATGACCAAGTCTCTGACCTCCTCCCTATAGGCTGTCTCGTCATTGTCGGTGATCAGGCCTACCAATGTTGTGTTATCGGCAAACTTAATGATGGTGTTGGAGTCGTGCCTGGCCGTGTAGTCATGAGTGAACAGGGAGTACAGGAGGGGATTGAGCACGCACCCCTGAGGTGCCCCCGTGTTGAGGATCAGCATGGCGGATGTGTTGTTACCTACCCTTACCACCTGGGGGCGGCCCGTCAGGAAGTCCAGGATCCAGTTGCAGAGGGAGGTGTTAAGTCCCAGGGTCCTTAGCTTATTGATGAGGTTTGAGGGCACTATGGTGCTGAACGCTGAGCTGTAGTCAATGAATATAATTCTCACATAGGTGTTCCTTTTGTCCAGGTGGGAAAGGGCAGTGTGGAGTGCAATAGAGATTGCGTCATCTGTGGATCTGTTGATGCGGTATGCAAATTGGAGTGGGTCTAGGGTTTCTGGGATGATGGTTTTGATGTGAGCTATGACCAGCCTTTCAAAGCACTTCATGGGTCGGTAGTCATTTAGGCAGGTTACCTTGGTGTTCTTAGTACTCATGTGTATTTAGTTTCAGTTTGATAACAACATTTCTATTTGTTTTTATATTATTTAGTTCCAGTTGTAGTGTTAGAGATTAGAAAGAAGCCTATGCGCGGGAGGTTAGAAGCCATCTGTAGTGTTAGAGATTAGAAAGAAGCCTATGCGCGGGAGGTTAGAAGCCATCTGTAGTGTTAGAGATTAGAAAGAAGCCTATGCGCGGGAGGTTAGAAGCCATCTGTAGTGTTAGAGATTAGAAAGAAGCCTATGCGCGGGAGGTTAGAAGCCATCTGTAGTGTTAGAGATTAGAAAGAAGCCTATGCGCGGGAGATTAGAAGCCATTTGTAGTGTTAGAGATTAGAAAGAAGCCTATGCGCGGGAGGTTAGAAGCCATTTGTAGTGTTAGAGATTAGAAAGAAGCCTATGCGCGGGAGGTTAGAAGCCATCTGTAGTGTTAGAGATTAGAAAGAAGCCTATGCGCGGGAGGTTAGAAGCCATCTGTAGTGTTAGAGATTAGAAAGAAGCCTATGCGCGGGAGGTTAGAAGCCATTTGTAGTGTTAGAGATTAGAAAGAAGCCTATGCGCGGGAGGTTAGAAGCCATCTGTAGTGTTAGAGATTAGAAAGAAGCCTATTCGCGGGAGGTTAGAAGCCATTTGTAGTGTTAGAGATTAGAAAGAAGCCTATGCGCGGGAGGTTAGAAGCCATCTGTAGTGTTAGAGATTAGAAAGAAGCCTATGCGCGGGAGGTTAGAAGCCATCTGTAGTGTTAGAGATTAGAAAGAAGCCTATGCGCGGGAGGTTAGAAGCCATTTGTAGTGTTAGGGATTAGAAAGAAGCCTATGCGCGGGAGGTTAGAAGCCATTTGTAGTGTTAGAGATTAGAAAGAAGCCTATGCGCGGGAGGTTAGAAGCCATCTGTAGTGGTAGAGATTAGAAAGAAGCCTATGCGCGGGAGGTTAGAAGCCATCTGTAGTGTTAGAGATTAGAAAGAAGCCTATGCGCGGGAGGTTAGAAGCCATTTGTAGTGTTAGAGATTAGAAAGAAGCCTATGCGCGGGAGGTTAGAAGCCATTTGTAGTGTTAGGGATTAGAAAGAAGCCTATGCGCGGGAGGTTAGAAGCCATTTGTAGTGTTAGAGATTAGAAAGAAGCCTATGCGCGGAAGGTTAGAAGCCATCTGTAGTGGTAGAGATTAGAAAGAAGCCTATGCGCGAGAGGTTAGAAGCCATTTGTAGTGTTAGAGATTAGAAAGAAGCCTATGCGCGGGAGGTTAGAAGCCATTTTTAGTGTTAGAGATTAGAAAGAAGCCTATGCGCGGGAGGTTAGAAGCCATTTGTAGTGTTAGAGATTAGAAAGAAGCCTATGCGCGGGAGGTTAGAAGCCATTTGTAGTGTTAGAGATTAGAAAGAAGCCTATGCGCGGGAGGTTAGAAGCCATCTGTAGTGTTAGAGATTAGAAAGAAGCCTATGCGCGGGAGGTTAGAAGCCATTTGTAGTGTTAGAGATTAGAAAGAAGCCTATGCGCGGGAGGTTAGAAGCCATCTGTAGTGTTAGAGATTAGAAAGAAGCCTATGCGCGGGAGGTTAGAAGCCATCTGTAGTGTTAGAGATTAGAAAGAAGCCTATGCGCGGGAGGTTAGAAGCCATCTGTAGTGTTAGAGATTAGAAAGAAGCCTATGCGCGGGAGGTTAGAAGCCATCTGTAGTGTTAGAGATTAGAAAGAAGCCTATGCGCGGGAGGTTAGAAGCCATCTGTAGTGTTAGAGATTAGAAAGAAGCCTATGCGCGGGAGGTTAGAAGCCATTTGTAGTGTTAGAGATTAGAAAGAAGCCTATGCGCGGGAGGTTAGAAGCCATTTGTAGTGTTAGAGATTAGAAAGAAGCCTATGCGCGGGAGGTTAGAAGCCATTTGTAGTGTTAGAGATTAGAAAGAAGCCTATGCGCGGGAGGTTAGAAGCCATCTGTAGTGGTAGAGATTAGAAAGAAGCCTATGCGCGGGAGGTTAGAAGCCATTTGTAGTGTTAGAGATTAGAAAGAAGCCTATGCGCGGGAGGTTAGAAGCCATTTGTAGTGTTAGGGATTAGAAAGAAGCCTATGCGCGGGAGGTTAGAAGCCATCTGTAGTGGTAGAGATTAGAAAGAAGCCTATGCGCGGGAGGTTAGAAGCCATTTGTAGTGTTAGAGATTAGAAAGAAGCCTATGCGCGGGAGGTTAGAAGCCATTTGTAGTGTTAGGGATTAGAAAGAAGCCTATGCGCGGGAGGTTAGAAGCCATTTGTGTGTTGGCGTATAGTTTGTGTTTTCTTGTCACTTCATGCCACTGGGGGGCAGCAATAAGGTGATGGTCACAGGTTTGGTTATCTTAGGCCGCATTCCAAAGTTTAGACGTTGCTGACGCCTGGACAGGTATTTTAAATATCAGCTAACCACACATGTTATTGCAATCTGTCAGTCCATGATACTGTCGATGGCAAGCAACCATTGACTGATGCATGCAACGTCTGAGCAGGGGAACGCAACCGTTGTCAGATTATTGCCCCCACCCCAGAATAAAACATCTCACTAGCCAATTTTTCTGTTTGGGGCGGGGCCACTCTAGTCTGCTTATTGCCCCCTTCTTCCCTATTGTTAGCTAGTGATAGCAAATATGATCTATTATATTGACAAGATGTTCAATTAACCCCTCTGATGAAATATGTCCTCAAAGATGGAAGGCAGGCGGGAGGAGACAAGATCAGGTGGGACCATTCTAGCCAATTTATCGGGGTACATTTGTAACAACTTAAACATTACTCTGTTTGGTCAACTAAGCCTCACGTAATTTGACCCTTTCTCATAGATCTCCCTGCAAAAAGGTCTGCTTATCTCGCAGGGACAGATTTTGGGCAGAGGTAATCCTCCGCCTTGTCCTCCTTGGTATTAGCGATGCACATGCTAGGCATATTTTAAACATTGCCATCTACTGGCAGCATTTACCTGCCAGAATCAGAAGCTCGAAAACCCCAATAGATTTTTTCCCAAAGTATTTATTTTATAAAACTTAAAATAAAAACCATCATAAATTGTTATTTTGCAGAAGAAGATACTAGTTTCAGTATAGTTTTAGTTTTTCAAAAGTTTATTTTAGTTTTTCTTTTAGTTTTAGTTGAATATAATAACTTTGGTTTGTAGCAGAGTCATATGGGAGGAGGGTTTGTATGGAGGTTGGGTAAAGTAGATTTAAGGTTTGCCGGTTAAGGGGGTTGGATTGGCCTTTTAGGATGGTCGCGGGAACAGGTGTGGGACATCTGGAGGGAGGGGTTGGGATTCTTCAGGACTCTTCTCTACACACATCCCTTTAAGCCGAGGGTCTGGGTGTTAACAAGGTTCAAGGTCTCAGGCAAGGTTACTAATCACATGGTGTGAAGTTGGCCAAACCACCTCCACTTCTTTTGCCCACTAGGCACAGCCTTATTAACTTCTGTATGTGTGTGTATTAGAGCCAGGCGGAGGTGGTACGGGTGCAACAGCAGAAGGAGGAGGAGCTGTGTGACCAGATCCGTGACCTCAGCGTGCCCTTTCACCTGGCCTCTGATTCGCTGACGGACCTGAAGAAGCAGCTCCGCCTCCTGGAGACCCAGACCAATGAGAGAGGAGAGAAGCTCTAAGCTCACTGCCAAGATACAACAGCTGTAGCAGGTATGCATGCATGCACACACACACACACGCACAAACTTATAGCACACTCTCACACAGTCAAACTAATTTGCAAGATGTCTGACCTCAACTGTCTGCTCTCTCTCTCCCTCTTTCTCCACCTCTAGGTGCACCTGCATTTTGAGATGGAGATGGAGAGAAGGAAACAGATCCATCAAAGAGCTGGAGGATAAAGAGGGGTTAGAAGATGTACACAAGTCCTCTGAGAGACGGGTAGGTCCCAGCTACTGACCACAGACTGGGACCACTGCGTCGGGTCAAAACAGTTACTGAGTGTCAGCTGTTTGAGAAGGTTTGAATCCTGAGCAACCTGCCAACACGTGGTTTGAATTACAATAGACCAACATAGCTGCTGTAGTAGGTCAAAGCCGTGTGCTGGAAAACCTTGGTAGAGCATGGGCGAAGTAGGCTTGTACAGTTTCTTTCTTTTCCTGCTTCCGATCAATGCCCTCCTCCTCCCTTAAAACATAGTTTTTGTGTTTAATATATAAAGTGCACAGTTCCTTTTTGTTTGACTGTTGAACATGGTTAGACTATGTCCTCTAAAACACCTGGTTCCTTTGCTCATTTGTGGTAGTTGTAATCTGGTTCTTTCCATTGCCTTGTAGCTGCGTCAGCTGGAGATGCAGTTGGAACAGGAGTCCACGAGAAACACGACCAGGAGGGACTGATAACTACACTCTGTGACCAGGTACACACACCATATATATAGATATGCAGGCACACACACAGTAATAGTTCTCAGTATAGACAGGGGCCTCATCAAACACCACGGGGTACACAGCACCGCATGCTGTGTTAACAGACCTGCTATCACTGATAAAGTAACTGCGCACTCCTGAATTTACATATTGATAGACTGTTGGTCAGACTGCTGATACATATACACCCTTATACGCAAACTCACTGCTGCACAAACTCAATCTCATTGGCGCTGTTGAATCATGCTGGTCTTTCTATTAATGTGCCTCTGGGTCGTGTGTGTGTGTGTGTGTGTGTTAGTGTGTGTCTGTGTGCTTTCCAGTCCAGGCGTTGGGGAAGTATAGATTTTTCTAGTGTAACGCTCTCTAGGTGATGAATTCAGCATGTCACTTCTACCAACAGGCAATACAAAGACACCCAATATAGCAGGCAGCCCCGAGCCGCCTCAACACCACCTCACTCTGTCACTACAGGAAGATGTAGAGTCTGTTTACGCCTCCCCGTGTACAATGCATCAGCCCCGCTAACTCCCTCACAGCAACAAATTGAATTACAAACGTCACCAACCGACGTTAACTCATTGCCCCAGAGTTCCTCCACTCCTTGATATTGACGAGAGAGAGAGAGCGAGAGAGGGTGTGAGGGAGTATGAGAGAGGGGAGAATTAGAGGGAGCATACTTATGTTCACACAAGACAGGAGAATTTCACCAGATAGGAAAGACTGATTCTAGAACCCCAGCACATAGACTATTGCAGCGAAGATACTGGAGGCTGAGACAGGGGATATAGTGAAAAAAGCCTGGCACGACGTGACACACCCCTCCTAGGGACGACATGGGAGAGCACTAGTAAGATTAATTGTCAGATCAAAGAGCAGATCTCTTTGTTTCTTGGGACCTAGAACTAGCGTCTCTGTTTTGTCCGAGTTTAAAAGTAAAACATTTGCCGCCATCCACATGTCTGAAACACAGGCTTCCAGTGTAGGCAATTGTGGGGCTTCACCATGTTTCTTCCAAATGTACAGCTGTGTGTCATCCGCATAGCAGTGAAAGTTGACATTGTGTTTCCGAAGGACATCACCAAGAGGTAGAATATATAGTGAAATCAATAGTGGTTATTGAGGAACACCGAAACATACAATTGACTTCTCAGAGGACAAACCATCCACAGAGACGAATAGATATCGTTCCCAAAAGATAAGATCTAAACCAGGCCAGAACTAGTCCGTGTAGACCAATTAGGGTTTCCAATCTCTCCAAAATAATGTGGTGATCGATGGTGTCAAAAGTGGCGCTAAGGTCTAGGAGCACGAGGACAGATGCAGATGCTTGGTCTAATGCCATGTAAAGGTGGTAAATTACCTTTTAGAGTGCGGTCTCAGTGCTATGATGGATCTAAAACCAGACTGTAGCGTTTCATATACATTGTCTTCAGGAAGGCAGCTTTTTCAAAAAATGCTAAGAGGAATGGGAGATACGATATAGGCCGATTAGTTGTAAAAAATGTCCATGTCAAGGTTTGGCTTTTTCAGGAGAGGCTTTATTGCTGACACTCTTAGTGAGTTTGGTTCACATCCGGAGGATAGGAAGCCATTTATTTTGTTCAACATAGGAGGGCCAAGCACAGGAAGTAGCGCTTTCAGTAGTTCAGTTGGAATAGGGTCCAGTAGACAGCTTGAAGGTTTAGAGGCTATCACTAATTTTGTGAATGTGTAAAGAGATCCTAAGTGATCCTAAGTCCTGACAGTTCTGTGCAGACTCAGGACAACTGAATTTTGGAGAAATACATGGAGTCTGTAATTTGCATTCTAATGATCATTATATTTTTGTTGAAGAAAGTTCACAAATTCATCACTGCTGAAGTGAAGGCCATCCTCTTTTGAGGAGTGTTGCTTTTCAGTTAGATTTGCGACAGTATCAAAAATAAATGTTGGATTGTTTTTATTCTCAATTAGGATTGAAAAGTAGGCTGATCGAGCAGCAGTGAGCGCTCTTCGATACTGCACGGTACTGTCATTCCAAGCTAGTTGGAAAACTTCCAGTTTGGTGGAGCACCATTTCCATTCCAATTTTGTAGAAGCTTGCTTCAGGGCTCTGATATTTTATGTTTACCAGAGAGCTCATTTCTTGTGAGAAATGTTTTTTTGTTTTTAGAGGTGTGACTGCATCTAGGATATTACGCAAGGTTACATTAGATCCTTGTTTAGGTGGTTAACTGATGTTTGTTCTCCGGCATCCTTGGGTAGGTGGAGGGAGTCTGGAAGGGAATCTAGGAATCTTCGGGTTGTCCAATAATTTATAGCACGGATTTTGATAATCCTTGGTTGCGGTCTGAGCAGATTATTTGCTAACGTAATAAGATGTTGGTCCGATAGTCCAGGATTATGAGGAAAAACATTGAGATCCACAATATTTATTCCACGGGACAAAAACAGATCCAGGGTATGACTGTGGCAGTGCGTAGGTCCGAAGACATGTTGGACCAAACCCACTAAGTCAATGATGGCTCCGAACGCCTTTTGGAGTGGGTTTGTGGACCTTTCCTTGTGAATATTGAAGTCACCAAAAGTGTTAGCATTATCTGCCATCACTACAAGGTCAGATGAGATTCAATGAGGAATGCTGTGTACGGCCCAGGAGGCCTGTAAACAGTAGCTATAAAAAGTGATTGAGCAGGCTGCATAGATTTCATGACTAGAAGCTCAAAAGATGAAAACGCAGTCATTTTTGTAATTTTTTATTTTATTTGCCTTTGTAAATGTTAGCAACACCTCCACATTTGCAGTATGTGTGGGGGATATGGTCACTAGTGTAACCAGGAGGAGAGGCCTCATTTAACACAGTAAATTCAACAGGCTTGAGCCATGTTTCAGTCAAGCCAATCACATCAAGGTTATGATTAGTGATTAGTTCATTGACTATGACTGCCATGGACGTGAGGGATCTAACATTAAGTAGCCCTTATTTTGAGATATCACAATCTCTTTTAATAATGGCAGGAATTAGAGGATGTCTTTATTACAGTGAGATTGCTAAGGCGAACACCGCCAATGTTTAGTTTTGCCCGAACAAGATCGAGGCACAGACCCGGTCTTAATCGGGGCAGCTGAGCTGACTACACCGACTGTCCTAGTGGCAGACTCCACTAAGCTGGCAGGCTGACTAACAGCCTGCTGCCTTGCCTGCTCCCTGTCTCATCCTTCTGCCAGGTGGGCCACAGGGACTTTGACGTGGAGAAGAGACTGTGGAGAGATCTGAAGAGAACCCATGCTCTGCTGGTGGACGCTCAGCTACTACCGTCTACCATAGACAACCCTGGACACAACCAGGCCCCCAGCAGCAAGGAACACATAGAGCGCCTGCACTGCCAGGTACACACAGACACACTATGATGTTATGAAGGGGGATTCGAGGTGTGTTTAGATTCACAATAATAAAATAGAAGCTTCCCGAGAGGAGTGGCACAGCGGTCTAAGGCACCGCAGTGCTTGAGGCATCACCACAGATCCGGGTTCGATCCCGGGCTGTGTCACAGCTGGCCGTGACTGTGGGACCCATGAGGCGACGCACAATTAGCCCAGCGTCGTCCAGGTTAGGGGAGGGTTTGGCCGGCCGGGATGTCCTTGTCCCATCGCGCTCTAGCGACTCCTGTGGCAGGCATGTCGCAGTGCGCGCTGATACAGTCGGCGGTTGTACGTTGTTTCCTCCGACATGTTTGTGTGGATGGCTTCCGGGTTAAGCGAACAGTGTGGCTTGACAGGGTCGTGTTTGAGGACGCATGGCTCTCGTACCTTCGCCTCTCCCGAGTCCGTACGGGAGTTGCAGCAATGGGACAAGACAGTAACTACCAATTTGGATATCATGAAAAATGAGGAGAAAAAAGGGGGGGTAAAATTTAAACATACCTTCCACTCCCTCTCTCTGTCAGTTGGGGAAGAGTGAAGCGAGGAGAGCTGGAGTATTTTCAGAAGACTCTGTCCATGGAACTGGAGAATGCTCAGAACTAGAGAACATCTGCAAACACAAGCATCTGGTGAGAGAGATAGAGGCCTTGTACTAGACTCTTACTGGTACTAGAACATTATAATTATCAGTCGTGTCCGGGAACTGTGAACATCAAAATGTTTGCAATCCTTCTGAAACCAACAGTAACAGGATCCTGTATATGTGTGAGGACAACAATCTTTTGGAGAGAGCAGTTTTAAAGTGTGTGTGTCTACGTGTAGGTGGATGAGCAGGTAGTCCAGCTCCAACATGAGAAGTCAGATCTGTTGAAGAGACTAGAGGAGAACCAGGAGGACCTTGATGAACTGCTGAAGAAACACAAAGCCCTCATCGCTCAGGTGGGTTCCCTCTCTGCCTCATAGTGGCTCAAAACCATGTATAAAGACTTCGACATGTACTAAAAATGAAAGATGACCAAAAACCTGATCTTTCTCTCTCTCAGTCCTCCGGTGGTATCTCTCAGGTCAGAGAGTTGCAGGCTGAACTGGAGGAGGTCAATAAACAGAGACACACAGTACAGGAAGAGGTAAGGACTGAGAGCTGAGTAATGTGGGGAGATGGTGACCTTCACATGCTGTTATTGTGGATAGGAGACTGGCTGAAAAACCCACTCTGCCATTCCTCTTGTCCTTCAGCCTCTCCTCTTCCTCTCTGTTCCTCGCCTCCTCCTCAGCTTGCAACGAGTGTGACCAGGGTGCAGCTCCTGGAGTCGTCCACGGTGGGCCATAGTGTCGTCAGTAAGCAGGAGGCCAAGGTGTGTGACCTGCAGTTCCAGAGAGGACAGGTCAAGAGGTTTGAGGTGAGACGATGACACAAAATGGACAGTAAACCCTAGATAGCATGTCTTTACTCACACACTTCTTCTTCCCTTGTCTCTCACTCTCTGTCACTATAATATCTCTTTCTCTCAATTCAATTTCATGGTGCAATATTGGCATGGCGTACATATTTCCAAAGCAGAAATTCTGGAAAGAATGAAAACAATAATCTCTCAGAAAAATCTCTCTGTAGGTGCTGCATCTGAGGGAGAGTGTTGTGTGCCTTGGAGAGGAGCTGGAACAGAGTGCTGAGACGGGGGCCAGGGAGAGAGAGAACAGGCAACGCCTCCACGAGATGGAAGACCTGGCTCAGAGAGAACAGGACAGTAGCCGCAGACGCATAGAGCTGGTAACACACAAACACTATACACTGATTGTACAAAACATTAAGAACACCTTCCTAATATTGAGTTGCACCCCCGCCTTTTGCCCTCAGAACAGCCTCAATTAATCTGGGCATGGACTCTACAAGGTGTGGAAAGCGTTCCACAGGGATGCTAGCCCATGTTGACTCCAATGCTTCCCACAGTTGTGTCGAGTTGGCTGGATGTCCTTTGAGTGGTGGATCATTCTTGATACACACGGGAAACTGTTAAGCTTGAAAAACCCAGCAGCGTTGCAGTTCTTGACACAAACCGGTGCACCTACTACAATAGCCCGTTCAAAGGCACTTAAATATTTTGTCTTGCCCATTCACCCTTTGAATGGCACACATACACAATCCATGTCTCAAGGCTTAAAAAATCATTCTTAAAAAATTCCAGAAAATGATGTCATGGCTTTAGAAGCTTCTAATAGGCTAATTGACATCATTTGAGTCAATTGGAAGTGTACCTGTGGATGTATTTCAAGGCCTACCTTCAAACTCAGTGCCTCTTTGCTTGACATCATGGGAAAATCAAAAGAAATCATCCAAGACCTCAAAGAAAATTGTAGACCTCCACAAGTCTGGTTCTTCCTTGGGAGCAATTTCCAAACATCTGAAGGTACCACGTTCATCTGTACAAACAATAGTACGCAAGTATAAACACCATGGGATCACGCAGCCGTCATACCACTCAGGAAGGCGACGTGTTCTGTCTCCTAGAGATGAACATACTTTGGTGCGAAAAGTGCAAATCAATACCAGAACAACAGCAAAGGACCTTGTGAAGATGCTGGAGGAAACAAGTACAAGAGTATCTATATCCACAGTAAAACGAGTCCAATATCGACATGAAAGTCCGCTCAGCAAGGAAGAAGCCACTGCTCTGAAACTGCCATAAAAAAGCCAGACTACAGTTTGCAACTGCACATGGGGACAAAGATCGTACTTTTGGAGAAATGTCCTCTGGTCTGATGAAACAAAGATGGAACTGTTTGGCCTTAATGACCATCGTTATGTTTGGAGGAAAAAGCGGGAGGCTTGCAATCCAAAGAACACCATCCCACCCGTGAAGCACAGGGGTGGCAGCATCATGTTGTGGAGGTGCTTTGCTGCAGGAGAGATTGGTGCACTTCACAAAATAGATGTCATCTTGAGGAAGGGAAATTATGTAAATATATTGAAGCAACATCTCAAGACATCAGTCAGAAAGTTAAAGCTTGTTTGCAAATGGGTCTTCCAAATGGACAATGACCCCAAGCATACTTCCAAAGTTGTGGCAAAATGGCTTAAGGACAACAAAGTCAAGATATTGGAGTGGCCATCACAAAGCCCTGACCTCAACCCTATAGAAAATTTGTGGGCAGAACTGAAAAAGCTTGTGCGAGCAAGGTGGCCTACAAACCTGACTCAGTTACACCAGCTCTATCAGGAGGAATGGGCCAAAATTCACCCAACTTATTGTGGGAAGCTTGTGGAAGGCTACCCGAAACGTTTGACCCAAGTAAAAAAAATTAAAGGCAATGCTACCAAATACTAATTGAGTGTATGTAAACTTCTGACCCACTGGGAATGTGAAAGAAATAAAAGCTGAAATCACTCTCTACTATTATTCTGACATTTCACATTCTTAAAATAAAGCAGTGATCCTAACTGACCTAAGACAGGGAATTTTTACTAGGACTAAATGTCAGGAATTGTGAAAAACTGAGTTTAAATGAATTTATGTAAGGTGTATGTAAACTTCCGACTTCACCTGTACATACTACACACACCACAAAGAGAGAACAGGATAGTAGCAGCAAACATATGGCGCGCACAAGAGCAGGGTGTTAGTTGTAGTGATTGTGTCGTCTGTGTGTGTGTGTGGGCTGTATGTATGTGTGTGTATATGTGCCTGTTATGTATTCTGAGAGCGTCCGTAACACTGATGCCTTTTCACGACCTAATGACCAACCACAGACACACAAAGCTCTCAGAGCGAGATACAAACACACTCACACGCACTCTCTGTCTCCCCAGCGTTCTCTCTCTAGCTGTGCCACTGTCTGGCTGTGATTAATCCTCATTGCCTTCTCAAGGTTAAGGATACACACACACCCCATCCCACTTCTCGTGTCTCTATGACAACCACTAAACCCCCCACCCTGACACACACACACATAAAAGGTGTGTGTCATATGTGCGCTTCATGTCATGTGCGCTAGTGTGTGTGTGTGTCGTAAATTTGAATGAATGAGCTAGTGTGTGTGAGGGAGAGCGAGATGACAGGATGAGAGCAGGGAAAGGGGAAGATGAATAAATACATTTTACAAGAATGCTCCTCGAGAACCCTGACCAACAGACACATACACACTACAGGAAGGACCCGCGGATGTGTGTGTGTGTACGTCAGAGTATATGACTGATGATGCGATAACGACTGGGCGTTGTTATAAGACTCATCCATTCTGGCCTGTATTGAGTAGCATGGATAAACTTAGTTGGCCAGTGACACGGGCGCATTCACACACATCCTTAGCGTTCCTTGTGGGTGGTCTGTCACCTCACCAATGGACACATCTCTCTCTCTCTCTCTCTCTCTCTCTCTCTGTGTTCTCAGGAGATGCCAGTGACGGAGCTGAGTACAGTCCGACAGACATTACGACATCCATCCGCCGTATCGTTGATCCGCAGGCCTCCCTGGAGGAAGTGGAGTCTAGTGAGGAGAGTGACTTGTATCTTACTGTGTTGGATGGTGTGAGAGTGGTATCGGGGGAAGGGTTAAAGCAATGGTGTGTGTGGGAAGAATGACTCTGTTAGGAGTCAAGGACGGGTACAGGTGTGTTCACAAGGAAGTGACGTTACCACTGACCTTTGACCCCTCTCCCCAAGTGTTGCGACGGCTGTGGAATCCTTGACCAGAAAGAGAGACCTGTAAGAACCCTGGGTCCCTGTGTGTGTTTTTAGACCAGTCTGTTCTGACTTGATCCCAGGACTGTTGATGATGTGGACAGACCGAGCATGTTGCAATGCTGGTTGTGAGTGGCTAGATGTCTGAGCTGTAGTCTGACTGTTACTGTCTACGGCGGCACCTGGCACCATCTCCCTGTTGGTTTTGTCTTGTGGTCTGTGGGTGGACCGGTTCGAGGACCACAGGGCTGGAGCAAAGAAACGTTTAAGAAGTCACAATGAGCTCGTCTCTGTTCTAAGGTGTGTGTATGAGAGTTCACCTGCTTTGATATTCTTGTCTTCCATGATGCATGGGAGTTACAATACAGAAGCCAGTTCTGCTCTCTCCCTCCTGTCCCTTTCTCTATCATTTTACCGTTCCCCCTCTCAATCCTGCCGGCTCTGTCGCTTCTCTGTCCAACTTCTGTTCTTTGACCTATTTTAATTCTCGCTCCCACCTGTTCCTCTTCTTTCCTCTCTCTGGTGTCAGACAGGTGACATACTGGTACTGTGTGTGAATGTCTGCCACCTCTGGTCTCACAGCAGGAGAGAGGATACAGAGACAGGAAATGTCCTGTGGCTGTCCCGGACTTAGAAGTCTTGCATCACTGGCTGTGCAGTGTCGCGTGTCTTCTCTCTCTTGGTAGTGTGTGATCTCTGCCTGCCAGTAACACTGTGTGTGTGTGTGTTTCTCTCTTCCTCAGCAACAGTGTGTCTAGTGTTGGTTCTCAATCTCTGGACACGGAGGATGTTGGCGAGGTTATCTGTTATTGCCTAGGCATTCCCCAGGGGGGGGGGGCTCTCCCTGTGGCAGCAGTACAATCAGCAACCAGTTGGTCACAGACACCATGAGCACTTACAGCTTCCGGTGAGTCGTCAGTTCAGTTTGATTCACATGTAAGGTAGTCAATACAAGGTTTTATGTGTTCCTCTCTCCCTTGCCTGCATGTTTGTGTGGGTTGCAGGATAAACTGAAGCCACTCAGAGATGCCTATGCAAGGAGTCACACTCAAGCCAAAGAAGATATACAGGGCATTTGGAAAGTATTCAGACCCCTTGACTTGTTCCATATTTTGTTAAGTTACAGCCTTATTCTGAAGTGGATTCAATTAATTGTTTTCCTCATCAAATCGACACAATGCAGAAAGGTTTTTAAACATTTGTTCAAATTTATAAAAGTTAAACAACTTTGCTATGAGACTTGAAATTGAGCTCAGGTGCATCCCGTTTCCACAACTTGATTGGAATGCACACAGTTGGCAGTGGATGTCAGAGCAAAAAAAACAAGCCATGAGGTCGAAGGAATTGTCCGTAGAGCTCCGAGACAGGATTGTGTCGAGGCACAGATCTGGGGAAGGGTACTTCATTTCTGCAGCTTTGGAGGTTCCCAAGACCAAAGTGGCCGCCGTCATTCTTAAAATGGAACAATATTGGAACCAACAAGACTCTTCCTAGAGCTGGCCACCCAGCGAAAATGGGCCTTGGTCAGGGAGGTGACCAAGAACCCAATGGTCACTCTGACAAAGCTTCAGAGTTCCTCTGTGGAGATGGGAGAGCCATCCAGTTATAGGCACATGACAGCCCGCTTGGAGCTTGCCAAAAGGACTCTAACCATGAGAAAGGATCCTCTCATCTGATGGAACACCAAGCATCACAACTGGAGGAAACCTGTCACCATCCCTACGGTGAAGCATGGTGGTGGCAGCATCATGCTATGGATGTTTTTTAGCGGCGGGGACTAGTCAGGATCGAGGGAAAGCACAGAGAGAACCTTGATGAAAAACTGCCCCAGGATCTCGTGACTGGGGGTAAGGTTCACCTTCCAACAGCACACAGCCAAGACAACACAGCTCCTCCAACTCTTTCCTCCCCAAGGACGACTGAAGAATCAAACCAATGAGACGCAGGTGCCTTGATTGGCCCAGCCAGAGCCAACCTAATATCTCTGGAGAGACCTGTGCAGCGACACTCCCCATCCATTCTGACAGAGAAGAAACTCCCCAAATGCAGGTGTGCCTAGCTTGTAGCGTCACACCCCAGAAGACTCGGGGCTGTAATCACTGCCAAAGTACTGAGTAAGCAGTTTGAAAACTTAGATTTTTTTGCTTTGTCATTATGGGGTGGGAGGGGAAACAATTTGATCAATGTGGATAATGTCAAGAGTTAAGCCAAAGATGGATTGTGTGGTTAATTGAAATGAGCCCACTGAATTTTAGATGAGAAACTGTTCCACCGACACCAGTTTATTTACTATTTTCTACAATGTAGAATAGACATCAACGCTTTGTATGCTTCAACAGTCTTGAAGGTGTTCCCACACATGCTGAGCACTCCACGGTCCAAGCCATCTCAAATTGGGTGGCGGTCACCCGACCCCAATCCAGAACCACACAACATTAACACCTTTACATGAGACTGAAGGGGAGTAGACAGGTTAAAGGATTTAAGCTGTGCCATTGAGGGTGAACGGGAAAGACACGATTTAAGGGTATTTGAACAGGGTACGGTAGTAGTTGCCAGGCACACCGGTTTGTCAAGAACTGGCGTGAGCCAACAGAAGTGTAGAGATTAATTTGGGACAGGGTGTTCTGCCACATTCAAAACTGAGCTCTCCAATGTCAAGATAACCGGGGGGGGGGGGAATTAAGTCTAGAACAAACTTTCCCACCTGAAGAGCAACATGATTTGACTTTAGAAGAACATGGTTGTTAGATTACGGATGATAAACCAATTACATAGTGGTAGTAATCAACATGTACGAAACACGACCATTTCTTCCAAACGATTTACTTACAAAGCACCGACAACAAGTACAGGACAAACAGACTTAGTTTAATACAGGTAGAGAGACACCTAAATTGATTGACAGAACCTTTGACCAAACAGGACATTTGGATGAGCAGCAGCACCTGAAACAGACCAAAGAAATGGTTTAACAAAATTCCCATCATACAGTTGAGCTGCTCGAGAACACAGCCAGTGACATCTTGTGGCAAGTGACATTTTGCTTCTTTAAAAGTCCAATCTTTACAGTCCCAAAATGTTAGGTGGTTTAGTGGACTAATGAAAAACAAATGTACTGAACAGTGCAATTGTTAATGAGTTACTTCATATAGGGAAATCAATTTAAATAAATGTACCCTAATTTATGGATTTCACATGACTGGGCATAGGCCCAGCCAATTAGTATATGTCCCCGCACAAAAGGCCTTATTACAGACAGTTTCATCAGCTGTCTGGTCTCAGACAATCCTGCAGGTGAAGAAGCTGGATGTGGAGGTCCTAGGCTGGCGTGGTTAAACATGGTCTACAGTGGAGGCCATTTTGGTATACTGAAATTCTCCAAAATGGGATTAGTGACTTCAGGTAGAGAAATTAAATTCTGGCAACATCTCTGGTGACATTCTTGTAGTCAGCATACCAATTGCACATTCCCTCAACTTGAGGCATCTGTGGCATTGTGTTATGTGACAGAGCTGCACATTTTAGTTACCTTGTCATTGTCCCCAACACAAGGTGCACCTGTGTAATGATCATGCTGTTCAATCAGCCTCTTGATGTATCACACCTGTCAGGTGGATGGATTATCTTGGCAAAGGATAAACGCTCACTAAAAGGGCCGTAAAAAAAATAAGGGCAGCTTTGTACCTATGGAAAATATCTGGGATCTTTTATTTCCGCTCACAACCTGAGACCAACACTTTGTTGCATTTATATGTTGTCCAGTATAGTGGAGTGGATTTTATATATGCCATTTAGCAGACACTTTAGCCAAAGTGACAGTCACACGTGCAAACATTTGAATCCAGTCCATGGTACTTGAAACACCAGCTCTACAAACAGATAGAGGCCCACTCAGAGATTACCATTACACCCTGAGGCAGTCACCAGGTAGCCACTTACCTGCCATTACTTTCCCCTGCCTTTTCCTCTCCCCTTTCCCTGAAAAGCATAGGAACCACAATTTTATAACCAGGCCAGTTGTGATTCTAACAGGAAAGACTACGTGCACTATATAGGGAACAGGGTACCATTTGGGACAAAGCTGGAGTCTCAGATTGAACAGGAAGGTAAATATTAAAGGCAGAGTAAATATTAAAGTACCTTTTGGGGAGGGTTCTCATCATCTGACACAGGTCTGGAAGGAGAGAGCATCAATTATGGCTTTGGCAACCAGATACAACAATTACATTTCTGCAAAGCACTTCCAGGAAATGATTTCATAAATGCGTCAGAGAAGCATTGATTAACACGACTTACTCATCTGCCGCCTCTGGCTTCTTTTTCTGGAGACGGGGGAACAACATTAGCCTGATCCCAGATCAGTTTGTGCATAACAGCTCGTTGTCAAGCATAGTTTGAGTAAGAACACATGCTATAAGTACGTGTCTTGTTGTGTCAAGTGAAAATGGTAACCTAATCATTCCAACAAAAAAAAAAAAGTGAGCTAGAATTTGATATCAAACAGATACCTTGCCTGCAGCGTTTTCGCTCTTGGCTAGTGCTTTCTTCGGCTTCACAGGAGACTCCTCAATGTCTTCCTCCTCATCCTCCATCTCCTCATCACCACTCTCGATGCCTGAGAAGTCATCCTCCACTGGAAAGAAACAAGTTACACAGACGACAACTGCCAGTCTGAAAGCCCTGTAGTTGATGGATGTCCAAGCCGCCTCTAGAGTCACCCCCTTGGCTAAACCATTGGCTAAACCTACTCCGCAAGACCTTGACAAGCTGAACCCCGAAGTCATTAAGCCCTTCATTTTCACACCCATCAAACCCCTCAACTAGGGCATCCCTGGTCCCCCTACTCACGGGCAATGTGTTCCCCACAGATGTACACAGGGCCAGCACCACTTGTCAGCCTGAAGGTGACAGGAGGGTGGAGTTCAAGCCCAGAGAGATTGACCTGGAGATGTGAATACAGACGACAAGTGTTCTCATTCAAACTCATAGAGCCTAGCAGTAAGCTGGTGATTACTCCCATTATCAGATATAAATTCACCTTGTAGTCTAGGTCATTAAGTAGTTCAATTTCACAATAGAAATCTAGGTTGATCAATTTAAAATGAACTGCAATGCAATAGATTTAAGCCTACAAATGAAAAATTGGGACTACATCTTACCATGGGCATGCCGCTGGCATGCAGGGTCGCCACAGTTATACCTTTAGCGTCATCCGGTTCTCCAGTAATCAACTCCACAATGTTGAACTCTCCTTTGGCGCCTGCGCCCAGACACATCTGCCAGGGACAAGTCAGTCATTTGCAAATGTGCCACTGTATTGATTTTAAAGTACGTTCCAGGTTGCATTGATCGCAGTCGTGCTACCCGTAGTAACGTATCACGTGCATTTCAGACATGCTCAGCTGGGCTGCTACACACGACCTGAAACCTAAAGGCAGTTCATGTGTTTGTACAGCACTTGGATTGTAAGATGTAATGCTCCAAGATGAGTAATGACTTACGGTTCTCAGGGCGAGTTGATGTTGGTAGTTTGTGTCATCCGTTTTGAACGTTTCCTCCATCTTTGACTCACTGAGTTCACAACCTACAAAAACAATTTTTAAAAAGCCTAACCGATTCCGTCCAACAGCTACATTTAAATGGGCACACTAGAAACACAATTTCTAGCTAAATACCTACCCCATAACATCGACAGTGGTTTTTCCTGTTTGTGCATTTTTACAAACTTGGAAAACTTTACCTGCGAAAAACAAAAACACTCGTGAATCACGCACACGGAGACCTAACACATTAAATGTGCAGAAGTTTGTCAAAGCCTATATTTATTTAGCGGACCTAACGACGCCTCTGGTGGTTATCAGAAACGTCGTTTACCGTTGAGCAGAGTTCAGCCATCTAATCATTTCGCAATCAAAGCATCAATCATAACGTCGCATGAACATGCTTACCGAAGACGCTGCACGTCAGACTGGTCCTGGACAGATAGAGAACGACAGAAATGCATCTTCGGAAACTGTCGATTATAAAGATGACGAGAAGACAGGTGACGCTAATAAAGCATTAAGCGCCAAAGCTAATTGGCCCGTTAACCGGGGCGACGCACCCTAGAACAGAGGCACTGTTCGAATCCCAATCCACCTGTCTAGCCTCTACCGTGACTTCCAGAGAGCACATAAACTAAGGAACACTCTTGCTTGAAGGCACTCTCTCCATTATTTTGTGTGAAATTGCTCATCGGGTGCCCAGCGGAGCAGTCTCGGGCTAAGACTGCATGGAGTGAAGAGCATGTTCTCGAAAACGGCAATGGAAAGTAAAAAAACATATTTAAAAAAACAAGGCATCCGAGTGATAGCGTTGTGAAGTCTGAACGAGTATGATGAAGATGATGCCAGCAATGGAGGGAGGAAGAGTGAGGGGAGTACTGGATGGACTGCTGTTGATAAACTAGAGTTGAAGTTAGGAAGAAGACTTCTAGTGAGCCTGCTGATCAGCGCGATCCTTAATCTCGTGGACCTGTAAATAGCTTGAGGATGATGATGAGGAGAGTAACTCCGCCGAAAAAAGAAGGGGATAAGGAGAGTGAAGAAAACAGATGATTAGTTTGAATCCGATGAAGCTAGCAACGGTGAGGGAGACCGGTAATGTCGATGAAGATCAGTGTCAAGTGCAAACAGAATGAGCTGTACTCCAGACCGAGTGCTGGAGGTGATATGGAAGACAATGAAGATGAATTACCTGAGGTGGCAGGTGTGGTGTTGAGCTTGGAGCCCGAGCCTTGCACCAATGGTCATTCATCTGGTCCGGTAGGAGTGACCCTTCCTTTTGGCTGACCCATATCTGGTTTCAGGTTGAGGGGGGGAAAAGGGCGAAGGTAACCCGAAGTGGATTTCTTTGTGTTTCTTCCACCGAGAGGGAGCGGTGCCCCGCGCCATGTGAATGGGGACAAGACCTGTTACTTTCTTTGCTCTCAAGAACAGGGTGCCGTTGAAAGGAATGATTACTGGGGTAGCGGTAAGGGTGGAGGTGGATCAACTGAAGTTGAAGATTCCCAGTGTCTTTGACGGTCACCGTTTGGTGCGACGCAGACCTGGTGGCGAAACAGAAAATGCACTGTCTGTCCTGTTGAGTTTTGATGTTAAGTCGTTGCCCAACAAAGTCATGTTAGGATATATCAGTTATCCCATCAGAGCTTGAGTGCCGAATCCACTACGGTGTTTCAGGTGCCAAGTTTATAGTCATGTTGCAGCAGTGTGTAGGAGGGAGAATCCAATATGTGAGAAGTGTGCAGGAGGGCATGGGACAAGGAAATGTGTAGTATCAGTGAAACAAGTGGTATGTGTTAACTGTGGGGGTGCCCATGTTGCTGGGGATCAGAAGTGTCCGGTGTGAGAGAAGCAGGAGGAGGTTGCCAGGGTCAGAGTTGTACAGAAGGTGTAGCGTGCTAAGGCGGTGAAGAAGGTAGAGGAAATGGGTCACGGGTGAGGGATCCTAAGAGGCTCCCGGTAAGTAGTAGACTTTTGCCAGCACGCAGTCAATATTGGCTGATCCCTGGCCGTGACCCCACTCTCCGAGGGTGTCTCACACACTTGTACGTGTGAAACAGGACAAATATAAGCACCCGCTATTTGACCTCTGATGGGCCTACAAATGAAATGGGGGGGGGTTAATAAGTTAGTTGGCAGGGTCATTTTTTTCTTCTCTTTATCCATTTTTGAATCACAAAGCATAATGGATTTATACTCCAGTCCAGTTGATGACGGTAATGCAACGTTAATATTGGATGCCAACTGCCGTTAAACACAGCTGAAGAAGAAGAAGACCGTGCCTTATGGGATTCCACTTCGTTACGAAGCCAGCAGCGTTGCAGGCTCAGTTGAAGTGCCTACCAGAGGGACTAACACCTTCGATCATTTTCACTCCATCAGCTTTGAGACACTTGGCGGAGGCATGCGTGAACACGCAAATGGAGGGCCGAGGGACGATGATTTGGGGTTCAGACACATTTGTTGTTGGATTCATGCATAGAGATAGATAGAGGACTCATCTTTGTATCTGTTTCATTAATCAAGTGTCAGTGACAGCGTTGGAATCGAGGCAATCTCAATTTTGAAGAGGTACATTACTCCTTCACAATTGGTTGATCCTTCCTGATGACCTGGTTGGACATGTCTCCAACTGGGTCACCAGGAGGGATCAGCCAATGAAGTTGGACGTCCCACCCAGTTGATTACATTACAATGGTGGAAGCCCTCAGTGGCACTGCCCATGCTAATACAGCCTTTTGACCACTAGAGGCCTCTATCATTCTCTATGGATTCATGCCGCTTGTGTTCCAGTTTCTTTTTAGGGAAAATCCCGTTGGAAAATCCTATCCACTGTGTGGTGAGTTGGCTAGCACAGTAGCAGTCTCTCTAGTCGAGACAGACAGATTGCCTCCCACAATGCTCCAATGTAGTTGCTACCCTAGGTCTGGGATTTCCAAGACTAGTAACAGTAGTAGTGAGTGACTATGTTTAGCCTACTGTGTAAGCGTATACAGCGTTGTAGTGTATGACTGTGTAACCTTAGTGTGTTTGGCGTAATGAGGGATGTCTTTTAACGGTGATGTTGCTGAAAACACATAAAGCAAGCCGTTTGTTGTTGTGTGAGAGCCTCAGTTCTTCAATTCTCATTCTCTACAGTATATGTGTGTGTGTGTTTGTGTTCTGCAGACAGCCGTGGGATGTATATTTAATGCAACTCTGTGGGCTCGGATCTCTGCAGTCAGTGGAGAACAGAGTGGAGAAAACATGAGCTGAGTGTGCGACCACCGCACCCCTAAGGGGAACCCACACAGACTCACTAACACACACACACACACAAACTCTCATAAAAGCAGACACACACACTTGCTCCTAGACAGGCCATCAAAGAGTACCGCTTTGGGAAGAGAGCAGAGAGAAAGATGAACGGATGAGAGAGAGAGAGAGAGAGAGAGATGCATCCATTTAATGAAAGAGAGAAAGAGTAGAAAGTGTTGGCCATAAGTGTATTTGACACAAACTTCAACATTGTAACACAACACCCATTTCTCTTTAACTAGGCCTACTCAAAAGCCTGCGTAACAGCTGCACATTCTCTATGCCAGACGAATACAAGACCTCGTCCTCTGATTGCAATGCTGGCTCATATTTCTCCCATAACATTCAGACATAAATACAGGCCTTCAGTAATGAGCCATCCAGTCGGGTTTCATATGAAATATAAATAGCAGGATAATGTGGAATAATTCAGATGATTACGGAGCTGATTGCGTCCCTGATGGCTTCTAGCTTGACCGGTGGAATTGACCACTTTAACGACAGCGACATATCGACTGAATACTAATGAAACTGACGAGAGAGTGTGGGTGTTTGTGAGAAAGAGAGTGGTTTGAGGGATCGACTGGATGAGGAAATAAAAACTAGCTGAGGACGAAATCCCTAATCCCTTATAGCTACTGTTTACAGGCCTCCTGGGCCATATACAGCGTTCCTCACTGAGTTCCCAGAATTCCTATCGGACCTTGTAGTTATAGCAGATAATATTCAAATTTTTGGTGATTTTAATATTCACATGGAAAAGTCCACAGACACACTCCAAAAGACTTTCGGAGCCATCATCGACTCAGTGGGTTTTGTCCAACATGTCTCTGGACCTACTCACTGTCACAGTCATACTCTGGACCTAGTTTTGTCCCATGGAATAAATGTTGTGGATCTTAATGTTTTTCCTCATAATCCAGGACTATCGGACCACCATTTTATTACGTTTGCAATCGCAACAAATAATCTGCTCAGACCCCAACCAAGGAGCATCAAAAGTCGTGCTATAAATTCTCAGACAACACAAAGATTCCTTGATGCCCTTCCAGACTCCCTCTGCCTACTCAAGGACGTCAGAGGACAAAAATCAGTTAACCACCTAACTGAGGAACTCAATTTAACCTTGCGCAATACCCTAGATGCAGTTGCACCCCTAAAAACTAAAAACATTTGTCATAAGAAACTAGCTCCCTGGTATACAGAAAATACCCGAGCTCTGAAGCAAGCTTCCAGAAAATTGGAACGGAAATGGCGCCACACCAAACTGAAAGTCTTCCGACTAGCTTGGAAAGACAGTACCGTGCAGTATTAAAGAGCCCTCACTGCTGCTCGATCATCCTATTTTTCCAACTTAATTGAGGAAAATAAGAACAATCCAAAATGTATTTTTGATACTGTCGCAAAGCTAACTAAAAAGCAGCATTCCCCAAGTGAGGATGGCTTTCACTTCAGCAGTAATAAATTCATTAACTTCATTGAGGAAAAGATCATGATCATTAGAAAGCAAATTATGGACTCCTCTTTAAATCTGTGTATTCCTCCAAAGCTCAGTTGTCCTGAGTCTGTACTACTCTGCCAGGACCTAGGATCAAGAGAGACACTCAAGAGTTTTAGTACTACATCTCTTGATACAATGATGAAAATAATCATGGCCTCTAAACCTTCAAGCTGCATACTGGACCCTATTCCAACTAAACTACTGAAAGAGCTGCTTCCTGTGCTTGGCCGTCCTATGTTGAACATAATAAATGGCTCTCTATCCACTGGATGTGTACCAAACTCACTAAAGTGCCAGTAATAAAGCCTCTCTTGAAAAAGCCAAACCTTGACCCAGAAAATATAAAAAGCTATAGGCCTATATCGAATCTTCCATTCCTCTCAACATTTTTAGAAAAGGCTGTTGCGCAGCAACTCACTGCCTTCCTGAAGACAAACAATGTATACGAAATGCTTCAGTCTGGTTTTAGACCCCATCATAGCACTGAGACTGAAGGTGGTAAATTAACTTTTAATGGCGTCAGACCGAGGCTCTGCATCTGTCCTCGTGCTCCTAGACCTTAGTGCTGCTTTTGATACCATCGATCATCACATTCTTTTGGAGATATTGGAAACCCAAATTGGTCTACATGGACAAGTTCTGGCCTGGTTTAGATCTTATCTGTCGGAAAGATATCAGTTTGTCTCTGTGAATGGTTTGTTGACAAATCAACTGTAAATTTCGGTGTTCCTCAAGGTTCCGTTTTAGGAACACTATTGTTTTCACTATATACTTTACCGCTTGGGGATGTCATTCGAAAACATAATGTTAACTTTCACTGCTATGCGGATGACACAAAGCTATACATTTCAATTAAATGAAATTGCCAAAATTTTCCTCGTTAGAAGCCTGTGTTTTAGACATAAGGAAGTGGATGGCTGCAAACTTTCTACTTTTAAACTCGGACAAAACAGAGATGCTTGTTTTAGGTCCCAAGAAACAAAGAGATCTTCTGATGAATCTGACAATTAATCTTGATGGTTGTACAGTCGTCTCAAATAAAACTGTGAAGGACCTCTGCGTTACTCTGGACCCTAATCTCTCTTTTGACGAACATATCAAGACTGTTTCAAGGACAGCTTTTTTCCATCTATTTAACATTGCAAAAATCAGTAACTTTCTGTCCAAAAATGATGCAGAAAAATTAATCCAGTTCTAGGTTAGACTACTGCAATGCTTCACTTTCCGGCTACCTGGATAAAGCACTAAATAAACTTCAGTTAGTGCTAAGTACGGCTGCTAGAATCCTGACTAGAACCAACAAAAAAAATTATCATATTACTCCAGTGCTAGCCTCCCTACACTGGCTTCCTGTTAAGGCAAAGGCTGATTTCAAGGTTTTACTGCTAACCTACAAAGCATTACATGGTCTTGCTCCTATGTCACGTTCTGACCTTTATTTCCTTTGTTTTTTCATTATTTAGTATGGTCAGGGTGTGAGTTGGGGTGGGCAGTCTATGTTTGTTTTTCTATGTTTCGGCCTAGTATGGTTCTCAATCAGAGGCAGGTGTCATTAGTTGTCTCTGATTGAGAATCATACTTAGGTAGCCTGGGTTTCACTGTGTGTTTGTGGGTGATTGTTCCTGTCTCTGTGTTTGCACCAGATAGGCTCAGTCATTTGTTTTTTTCTTTTCACTTGTTTTGGAAGAGAAGAGAACGAGCGCCATTCTCCTTGCGGAGATGGTGCTAAATACATCAACACGGTCGGTCCCTGGGATTGGGCTGGCTAGCACGATTAGGTTTGCTTGGAAGGAAAAGGAGATGGAGCCTTTAGGACGGGAATCTTTTGGAAGGATAATATTGATGGGGATTCTAAAGCTGACGGTGAAGGACGTGTTTTGTTTCCAAGGCAACTCGTTGGAGGGAGCATACGACGTGGCACTATATACAGAGGTAAAACACGATGATATCCTGAGAAGGGCAAGAGCAGTGGGAGGTGAGAGGCCGATGTGCCACTACGAAATAACAAGCCTGGCGAAGAATAATTTTAGGGTTGTAACTGTCAACATTTACAACCCTTACGTTAAGGACGAAGAGGTGAGGGCTTTTCTGGGGAGATATATGGATAACGTCTCCTCAGCAAGGCACCTCAAAGACTCCCTTGGGTTTTGGAATGGGAGGAGAGGTTTCCAGGCCCTCCTCAGAGAGGACCCAAAGGGACATGGTGGCTACCTCCATCCTCCTGCTATGTTCTCCCTAGGGGCTGACAGGGGGACGTTGTTTTATGCACGTCAGCCCCCATTTTGCAGACGCTGTATGGCCTACGGTCACATATTCGCCTCATGCAGTACAAGAAAATGCAGATTTTGTGCATCTGAGGATCATGAGGCGAGGGATTGTGACAAGCCTAAGACGTGCCATGGGTGTGGCTCGTCAGCACACCTGTGGCGGGGGTGCCCGGCCCGTCAGCGGTCATATGCGTCTGCGGCTGGGGGGGGAGCAGGGGCGGGGGATGGGGGAAGAAGAGGAGGGGAAGGAAGCACGCCTCATGATCAGAGTACAGGTCCAGAGGGGAAGGCCACAAGGAAGGAGGAGGAGCAAGAAGCGGCGGAAGGAAGAGAGAAGGAAACGGAAGGCACGGGAGTAGGAGAACCAGGAAAAGCGGCGGAAGAAGGCAACCGAGTGGAGGAGCATGAGAGAGAAGAAAGCGATGGAGGAGTGGTGGAGAAGGAGACGGTGGAAGAGCAAGTGGACTGGGGGGAATGTGCCCTGGTGGAAGAGATGAGGGGTATGGTGGAGGAGCTGGCGGGGGGGGGGTGGTATCTCTCCACTGCCGTCATCACCAAAGAAGAGAATGAAGAGGAGGGAGCGATTGGCCGATAGTGAGAGGGAGGGGATGGCCAAGAGAGTGATGGGGGTGGGAGAAACCTCTGGGTTGCTGCTGGTTTCCACAGGCTCTCAATACTTCAACAAGCATTTCTCAACGGCTGGCCATGCCTTCCGCCTGGCTACTCCAACCTCGGCCAACAGCTCCCCCCCCCCGCAGCTACTCGCCCAAGCCTCTCCAGGTTCTCCTTTACCCAAATCCAGATAGCAGATGTTCTGAAAGAGCTGCAAAACCTGGACCCGTACAAATCAGCTGGGCTTGACAATCTGGACCCTCTATTCCTGAAACTATCCGCCGCCATTGTCGCAACCCCTATTACCAGCCTGTTCAACCTCTCTTTCATATCGTCTGAGATCCCCAAGGATTGGAAAGCTGCCGCAGTCATCCCCCTCTTCAAAGGGGGCGACACCCTGGACCCAAACTGTTACAGACCTATATCCATCCTGCCCTGCCTATCTAAGGTCTTCGAAAGCCAAGTCAACAAACAGGTCACTGACCATCTTGAATCCCACCGTACCTTCTCCGCTGTGCAATCTGGTTTCCGAGCCGGTCACGGGTGTACCTCAGCCACGCTCAAGGTACTAAATGATATCATGATATCATAACCGCCATCGATAAAAGACAGTACTGTGCAGCCGTCTTCATAGACCTTGCCAAGGCTTTCGACTCTGTCAATCACCGTATTCTTATCGGCAGACTCAGTAGCCTCGGTTTTTCGGATGACTGCCTTGCCTGGTTCACCAATTACTTTGCAGACAGAGTTCAGTGTGTCAAATCGGAGGGCATGCTGTCCGGTCCTCTGGCAGTCTCTATGGGGGTGCCACAGGGTTCAATTCTCGGGCCGACTCTTTTCTCTGTATATATCAATGATGTTTCTCATGCTGCGGGCGATTCCCTGATCCACCTCTACGCAGACGACACCATTCTATATACTTCCGGCCCGTCCTTGGACACTGTGCTATCTAACCTCCAAACGAGCTTCAATGCCATACAGCACTCCTTCCGTGGCCTCCAACTGCTCTTAAACGCTAGTAAAACCAAATGCATGCTTTTCAACTGTTCGCTGCCTGCACCCGCACGCCTGACCAGCATCACCACCCTGGATGGTTCCGACCTTGAATATGTGGACATCTATAAGTACCTAGGTGTCTGGCTAGACTCTAAACTCTCCTTCCAGACCCATATCAAACATCTCCAATCGAAAATCAAATCAAGAGTCGGCTTTCTATTCCGCAACAAAGCCTCCTTCACTCATGCCGCCAAACTTACCCTAGTAAAACTGACTATCCTACCGATCCTCGACTTCGGCGATGTCGTCTACAAAATTGCTTCCAACACTCTACTCAGCAAACTGGATGCAGTTTATCACAGTGCCATCCGTTTTGTCACTAAAGCACCTTATACCACCCACCACTGCGACTTGTATGCTCTAGTCGGCTGGCCCTCGCTACATATTCGTCGCCAGACCCACTGGCTCCAGGTCATCTACAAGTCCATGCTAGGTAAAGCTCCGCCTTATCTCAGTTCACTGGTTACGATGGCAACACCCATCCGTAGCACGCGCTCCAGCAGGTGTATCTCACTGATCATCCCTAAAGCCAACACCTCATTTGGCCGCCTTTCGTTCCAGTTCTCTGCTGCCTGTGACTGGAACGAATTGCAAAAATCGCTGAAGTTGGAGACTTTTATCTCCCTCATCAACTTCAAACATCTGCTATCTGAGCAGCTAACCGATCGCTGCAGCTGTACATAGTCTATTGGTAAATAGCCCACCCATTTTCACCGACCTCATCCCCATACTGTTTTTATTTATTTATTTTTCTGCTCTTTTGCACACCAATATCTCTACCTGTACATAACCATCTGATCATTTATCACTCCAGTGTTAATCTGCATAATTGTAATTATTTGCCTACCTTCTCATGCCTTTTGCACACAATGTATATATAGACTCCCCTTTTTTCTACTGTGTTATTGACTTGTTAATTGTTTACTCCATGTGTAACTCTGTGTTGTCTGTTCACACTGCTATGCCTTATCTTGGCCAGGTCGCAGTTGCAAATGAGAACTTGTTCTCAACTAGCCTACCTGGTTAAATAAAGGTGAAATAAAAAATAAAAAATCTGTTGGGTGGGGACACACCTAACAAGACTCAGGACTGGGTACAGGAGGAGGTGGGGAGTTTTTTGTTTGGGGACTCAGCCTCCCCAAATTTTTTCCAATCCAGCTGCAGCACTGGGGAGGGGGAGGATTGTGGGGGTAGACCCAGGGTGCAGGGCACCCCGGAGCCAAACACTATTCCTGCATCCTGGGTTGGTGAGATGGAGGAAGAGGGGGGGATGTTGGGAGTACAGATGGTGTTATCACCGGTAGATATGGAGCAGGGGAGCATCGGGTGAGTCTCCTGTTTTTGTTTTTTTCTGTCTGGGTTTAGAATTTGAGTGTATTACATGTTTTTATTTTATTCTTTCATGGGGTCTGATTTTACTTTTGTTAGTTTAAATGTAAGGGGTTTAAGGGATTGTGTTAAGAGGAGTGCGGTTTTTAGTTATTTGGAGGGTGTGGGGTTTGATTTTTGTTTTTTACAGGAGGTTCACCTGAGGGATGGAGGGGATGTTAATAGGTTTAAGAGGGAGTGGGACAAGGGGGAGTCGGTTTGGGGTGTTGGGGGGGTGCACTCATCGGGGGTAGGGATTTTGTGTGGGCACAGGGAGGTTAAAGTGGAGGATTCTTTTGTGGTAATGCAGGGGAGGGTTATAGGGGTGGATGTCACGATAAGGGATTGTAATTTTAGATTAGTGGTGGTGTATGGACCACAGGTGGTGGCAGACAGGAGGGAGATGGTGGACTGTCTGACGCCCCTGTGTGTCACAAATAGGAAATTAGTGATAGGGGGGGATTTTAATACAGATTTAGGAAGAGGGGGGGATAGCAGTGCGGGCGCCATTGCCAGGCTAATGGCTTGCCATGGTCTGGTAGATGGTGGTCTGCACACTACTCCGAAAATGGACGGTCCTACATGGCGCAACTCCAGGGGGGTTGAGCGGAGGCTCGACTATATTTTTGTACCCAGGTCTTTGGGTAAGTTGTCTGGGCGGCTGTTGCCTGTTTTCTTTTCGGATCACGACGGGGTGCTCCTGCAGGTGCGGTCGCCAGTCTGCCTCTTTGGTAGGGGGTACTGGAAGCTAGATCGGGATGTGCTGGAGGAGCAGGCTTTTGTTGACGGGTTTTATGGTTTCTTTTGGAGGCTTGAGGGTCTCCGGTCCATGTGCGAGGGGGTGTTAGAGTGGTGGGAATTAGTTAAGGTGAGGATTAGGGCTTTTATAATAGGGTATTGCAAGATGAAAAAAAGGGAGGAGAGGAGGGAGGTGGATCGTATCCAAAGGTTAATTAGAGTACGAGGCAGGCAACCTCGGCGGGTCGTTTGACTGGGAGAGATCCGCAACCCTAAAGGCGCAGCTCAGGGAGTTGCAGGAGCGGAAGGCTCGAGCTTTCCTGGAGCGTGCGCATAGTGGCTTTCTAGAACACAATGAGACTTGTTCTGCTATGTTCTTTAAGTCGGTTAGGGCCAGACAGAGTAGGAAGGTAATGCATGGCGTTAGGGAAGAAAATGGTAGTATAGTTAGAGAACCAGAGGATATGGTCAGGGTGACAACTGATCATTTCCAAGGTTTATTTAAGGAAAGGGAAATAGATGTAGAGCAGGGAAATGTGTTTTTAGAACACTTGTCCAGGCGGTTGCCGGAGGACATTAGAGAAGTGATGGAGGCCCAGATCTCACTAGAAGAGGTTGAGAGCGCTCTTAGGAGGATGGGAAAAGGGAAGGTGCCTGGGATAGATGGGCTGCCGGCTGAGTTTTATCTCAAGTTTTGGGGTATACTTGGACCAGTGGTCCTCGAAGTCTTGAAGGCCATCCTTGAGACGGGGGTCCCGGGGGGGATCAATGGCTGTTGGTGTGCTGTCACTTTTATATAAGAAGGGGGAAGTAACAGACCTTGGCAACTGGCGGCCGTTGACGATGCTGTGTGTAGATTACAAGCTACTTGCAAAGGTTTTAGCAGACCGGTTGCGCACAGCCCTTCCCTACGTCGTCCATGAGGATCAGACGTGCGGGGTAGAGGGCCGCTCTATTAGATGGAACCTACAGTTAATCAGGGACTCCATCGCTTGGGTTGAAGATAGAGGACTGCCTGTAATGGTAGCAGCGCTAGATCAGGCGAAAGCCTTTGATCGCGTTAATAGATCATTTTTATTCAGAGTGTTAGGTCGATTAGGATTTGGGGAGAAGTTCATAGGATGGATTCGTACATTATATGTCGGAGCGGGGTGCCGAGTTAGTGTAAATAGTCACTTGGGTGACGTTTTTGACCTCTCGTCTGGGGTCAGGCAGGGGTGCCCACTCTCGGCTCTCCTCTTCGTTCTGTACATGGAGCCTCTGGGGGCTGCCATTAGGGCAGACACAGGGGTGGAAGGCTTGTTGATCCCTGGAAGTGGTAGGCTGCGTGTTAAGATGACGCAGTACGCCGACGACACTTCCTTGCTGCTGTGCAAGGACTCGTGCCTGACAAGGTCCCTTGCCATCTTTGGGGATTTCACCCGAGCGTCGGGAGCAGTTCTGAACCATGCAAAGTCTTCCGTCAAGTTTTTCGGAAGATGGCGCGGTAGAACGGATGTGCCCGGGGGGTTATCTCTCTTGTGAGGGGGCCCTGAGGATTCTCGGGGTCCATTTTGAGACCTCCGGCTCAGCGACGCTAAACTGGAACATGCGTATCGCAGTGGTACAGAGGAAGCTAGCAATGTGGAAGGCTAGGTATTTGTCTTTTATGGGCAAAGTCCTGGTTCTAAAGGTGGATGTGTTGCCGTCTCTTTTGTATTTGGCGTACATCTACCCATTGCCGGCTAGTCTGAGGAGGCCTCTAGTGAGGCTTGTGTTTCAGTTCATGTGGAGTGGCAGGTGCGAGTGGGTCGCCAGGGCACGCATGCTTTGTCCCATCGGGGAGGGAGGTAGGGGGGTACCACATTTCCCCCTCAAGCTGGATGCAATTTTTGTTTCTTTCTTGTTAACGGAGCTTGCTCATCCAGTGATACACCCGTCCGGTTACCTCCAGCGGGTGTTCTTCTCGTATCAGGCGAGAAGCGTAATGGTGTGGTCTAACACGGGTCCTCGGGCGGAACAGCTGCCGTGGCACTTTGGTCATGCGGCCAAGTGGCTGCGTGCGCACCCTGAGGTTGAAGTTGCCCGAGTAGGTTTAGATCACAGGCACCTGTACGAGGAGGTCAGAAAGGCAGGGAGTCCGGCGCCTGTAGTGGGCATCTCGGAAGTGGTCTGGGAGGGAGTGCAGGTCTGGACAACAGGCTCAAGACCTGAATTGGTTGAGCCTCCATAAGTGCTTGCCGGTACGTTCCATCATGTACCGGGATAGTTTGGTGCAATCCCCCACCTGTCCAAGATCCTCTTGTGGCAGGGAGGAGACTGTGCGCCATGTCTTTTGGGACTGTGCCTTTGCCGGAGTAGTATGGGCTAGGGCACGGGTGTTGTTAGGTTTGGTAAGGGGGGATTTTGTATTGACGTGGGCCAGGTTAGAGAGAGGTGTAGGGAGAGCGAGAGGGACGAATTGGGACAGGTTTCTGCTCTGGCTTCTCATGAGTCTCTTTAAACGGGGGCTGTGGGAAGCCAGGCAGAACATGGTGAAGACAGGGAGAGATTGGGGGGTGGAAGGGATAGTGAGGAGGGTGGAAGGAGATTTGAGGGGGAGGATGAAGAAGGAGGAGAGGAAGTGGGGGCAGCATGCTGCCCGGGAGAGGTGGAAGGGGGGTTTAGGGCTGGGTGTCATTTAGATTTGTAAGGGGATAGATTAGGGACGGGGAGATAGGGAAAGGTAGTTTGTAGGATGACGGGGAGGGAAGATGCTCCCCTGAGGTTTTGTTTGGGGTTTTTGTTTAGTTAAATTAAAATACCATTCTTGAAGTATGAATGAAAATTATGAGTTGTAAAGAATGAATGGTATTGAATGTAAGAAATAAAAAATAGGGCTGTTTTTGGTTTTCCACGTTTATTGTTTTGTAGTGTTCGTGTTTATCTTTTTTTATTAAACATGAATCAATATAACCACGCTGCGTTTTGGTCTGCCTCTCCTTCACCACAAGAAAACCGTTACATCCTACCTATCTTTCTGATTTGGTCCTGCCGTACATACCTACACGTACGCTACGGTCACAAGACGCAGGCCTCCTAATTGTCCCTAGAATTTCTAAGCAAACAGCTGGAGGCAGGGCTTTCTCCTATAGAGCTCCATTTTTATGGAATGGTCTGCCTACCCATGTGAGAGACGCAGACTTGGTCTCAACCTTTAAGTCTTTACTGAAGACTCATCTCTTCAGTGGGTCTTATGATTGAGTGTAGTCTGGCCCAGGAGTGTGAAGGTTCTGGAGCAACGAACCGCCCTTGCTATCTCTGCCTGGCCGGTTCCCCTCTCTCCACTGGGATTCTCTGCCTCTTACCTTATTACAGGGGCTGAGTCACTGGCTTACTGGTGCTCTTTCATGCCGTCACTAGGAGGGGTGCGTCACTTGAGTGGGTTGAGTCACTGACGTGATCTTCCTGTCTGGGTTGGCGCCCCCCCTTGGGTTGTGCCATGGCGGAGATCTTTGTGGGTTATACTCGGCCTTGTCTCAGGATGGTAAGTTGGTGGTTGAAGATATCCCTCTAGTGGTGTGGGGGCTGTGCTTTGGCAAAGTGGGTGGGGTTATATCCTTCCTGTTTGGCCCTGTCCGGGGGTGTCATCAGATGGGGCCACAGTGTCTCCTGACCCCTCCTGTCTCAGCCTCCAGTATTTATGCTGCAGTAGTTTGTGTCGGGGGGCTAGGGTCAGTTTGTTACATCTGGAGTACTTCTCCTGTCTTATCCGGTGTCCTGTGTGAATTTAAGTATGCTCTCTCTAATTCTTTCTTTCTCTCTCTCGGAGGACCTGAGCCCTAGGACCATGCCTCAGGACTACCTGACACGATGACTCCTTGCTGTTCCCAGTCCACCTGGCCGTGCTGCTGCTCCAGTTTCAACTGTTCTGATTGCGGCTATGGAACCCTGACCTGTTCACTGGATGTGCTACCTGTCCCAGACCTGCTGTTTTTAACTCTCTAGAGACAGCAGGAGCGGTAGAGATGCTCTTAATGATCAGCTATGAAAAGCCAACTGACATTTACTCCTGAGGTGCTGACTTGCTGCACCCTCGACAACTACTTATGATTATTATTATTTGACCATGCTGGTCATTTATGAACATTTGAACATCTTGCCCATGTTCTGTTATAATCTCCACCCGGCACAGCCAAAAGAGGACTGGCCACCCCTCATAGCCTGGTTCCTCTCTAGGTTTCTTCCTAGGTTTTGGCCTTTCTATGGAGTTTTTCCTAGCCACTGTGCTTCTACACCTGCATTGCTTGCTGTTTGGGGTTTTAGGCTCGGTTTCTGTACAGCACTTTGAGATATCAGCTGATGTAAGAAGGGCTATATAAATAAATGGGATTTGATTTAATGTTGATCTGAGATACGTAATAACAGAAGCACAAGTCCCCCATCCACATATTTGTGTGCATTAGAATGAGTCTTCTACCCAGTCAATCAAATGGACCATGGGAGACAGGTAAGTCAACAGGCACGTAGTGAGTCCCAGCGCTAGTTCCTGTTGATGGTGTTGTAACACATGAAAACTAAACATGGTCTCCGTAGCGATAGAAACCTTCTGAGAGGAGTTGTAGAGATCTACAGCAAGCTGCCATGGCCACAGGGCTACTCCATATGCACGGCACACACACACACGGTACTACACACACACACAGTGCCACACGTATTGCACACACACACTTAGCCCCCTCATTCGACAGTGCACGGCTGAGTGTGTGTGGGATGGAAAGGAGATTCCTTACTGGTTTCAGGGACAGCCATGACAATGAGAGCGAGGAAGGAAATGGAGAAGGAGAGATGCATATTGATCTTGTGCTGTTCAATGGCTAACACTGTTTTCCATGTTGTGTGTGTCTCAGTGTTCAGAGGACAAGGAGCCAGGAGTTCAATGAATCAATACAACTACTAGTGCATGACCTACAGTATCACCCACTGCATATTTGTGTGTGTGTGTGTGTGTGTGTGTGTGGTGTGAGTTAGCTTATGCGAGCTTAACTGTTGGCAGTGACCTTTCTGACACACACACACCACATAAATGCTAGAATACTACAGTGTGAGATGGTAAGACTGCGGGTCTGTGATAATCATTGAGCTCGTCTCACTGCAGAGGCTTATCCCCCCTCTCTTCTGCGTACACACACACACACACACACGTGCCGCATAAGCACATCTCTCCCCTCTGATGCCTTCCCCCTCACTATAGAGAGAGAGAGAGAGAAAGGGAGGCAGGGAGGGATAGGGAAAGTGGAGAGAGCGAGGGTGTGGTGGTGGGGGAATGCCAGGAGGCGAGTACTGAGAGATCTCCCAGTAATACTTCTCTCCATACCTCAATGTGTTGTCTCTTCCTTTGTTATCGGGGATGGGGAGAACACTGTGATATTGCTTAGCATCTTAGATGTTTTACCATTAGAGAACGAACAGAGGCACGGAAGCTTTACTGTGTTTCTATCGTGCACATCTCTGGGATCTGAACACCACTGGTTCCTGTGGCCTGATAGTGTTGAGTGTTTCAGCACCATGGACAGCAGCCTGTATGATGTTTGACTCTCTCTCGCTTCGTTTTGATCCATTTCTGGCACGCACGTCTCTCCCTGAAGTGTTGCACTC
This sequence comes from Oncorhynchus clarkii lewisi, assembly GCF_045791955.1. Taxonomy (NCBI): domain Eukaryota; kingdom Metazoa; phylum Chordata; class Actinopteri; order Salmoniformes; family Salmonidae; genus Oncorhynchus; species Oncorhynchus clarkii. Next base: position 9,026,252 of record NC_092175.1, read on the forward strand.
GTACACTCCCCCCCAAGGATTGATAAGCATTGTGTTTGTGTCGACAGAGGGACTATCATGCGTTTTACACGCCAATCCTATGCTTTTAACTCCCTGAGAAGGTGACAACGGGTGTACACTTCAGGGAGAAGGAAGAGAATGTTAATTGGGTCTGGGTAAAAGGTGGAGAGGTGGATGTCTTAGTGCTGCTGTGGTGATTAGTATGTAAATCCTACCAGCCCTGTTACTGTGTAGGACATGACAGGCTCAGTGCTGGGTCTCTGTGGTGTGTGTGTGTGTGTGTGTGTGTGAGTACGAGAGTGAGAGAGAGATTGGTGGGGGGAGGGGAGGGGACAATAATGTAGTCAAGTCACTAAACCTCCAGTCCGAATCGAGTGCCAAGTCCCTAGCATTCAAGTCCGAGTCCTTTGTGCTCGAGTCACGAGTCCCTTGTTAGTGCTCAAAGCTACATTTTGCAATGTAGAAAGCTGAATAACTTACTGTCTTGCACATTGGTAAGGCTAGCCGCTATCTGACATTTGCTTTTCTATATATCATGTTGAATAATAACAAGGGAGAGAGACTTTCTGACAACAAAGTCACGACTGGTCGAGTCCGAGTCCTGGACCTGCGTATTACGTAACACTCACCGTCCCACTCTGTTGCGTCCTTAGTGTGTGTGTGTGTGTGTGTGTGTGTGTGTGTGTGTGTGTGTGTGTGTGTGTGTGTGTGTGTATGTATGTGTGTGTGTGTGTGCACATGCAGTGATGCGCACTACAGAGCACAATACTTTCAAGCCTAGACAGCTCCTCAGACCACCACAGACTCTCTCTCTCTCTCTCTCTCTCTCTGTCACACACACACACACACAAGCACTGCATGTGATAGTTGAGGAGATTGGGGACTATGAAAGGGACAGATGGAGAGGGCCAGCTGCTGTGGTCCTTAATGAGGCATCTAGTTGCATAACTCAATCCTAAAACCCCAACACTTTCTATTTACACGACATGACCAAAAGTATGTGGACACCTGCTCGTCAGACATCTTCCAAAATCATGGGTATTGATATGGAGTTGTTCCCCCCTTTGCTGATATAACAGCCTCCACTCTTCTGGGAAGGCTTTCCACTAGATGTTGGAACATTGCTGCAGGGACTTGCTTCCATTCGGTCACAAGAGCATTAGTGAGGTCGGGCACTGATGTTGAGCGATTAGGCCTGGCTCGCAGTCAGCGTTTCAATTCATCCCGAAAGGTTAATGGTTTGAATCCCAGAACCGACTAGATGACAGATCTGTCCATGTGCCCTTAAGCAAGGCACTTAACCCTAATTGCTCCTGTAAGTTGCTCTGATAAGAGTGTCTGCTAAATGACTAAAATGTATCTATCTCTTGCTCTAAACCCCGAAAATATCTATCTCTCTATCTAAACCCAATACATTCAATCCATCTCTCTAAACTCGACACTTTTATCTGTCTATCTTATCCCTGACACTTTCTATCTCTCTCTTTCTGTCTATCTCTCTCTAAACCCAAAACGTTCTGTCTATCTTATCCCCAATACTTTCTATCTATCTTATCCCCAATACTTTCTCTCTCTCTAAACCCAATACTTTCTGTGTCTCTCTAAACCCAATATTTCTGTCTCTCTCTAAACCCAATACTTTCTATCTCTCTCTAAACCCAATACTTTCTGTCTATCTTATCCCTGACACTTTCTATCTCTCTCTAAACCCAATACTTTCTGTCTATCTTATCCCTAACACTTTCTATCTCTCTCTAAACCCAATACTTTCTGTCTATCTTATCCCTGACACTTTCTATCTCTCTCTTTCTGTCTATCTCTCTCTAAACCCAACACTTTCTGTCTATCTTATCCCCAATACTTTCTATCTATCTTATCCCCAATACTTTCTCTCTCTCTAAACCCAATACTTTCTGTGTCTCTCTAAACCCAATATTTCTGTCTCTCTCTAAACCCAATACTTTCTATCTCTCTCTAAACCCAATACTTTCTGTCTATCTTATCCCTGACACTTTCTATCTCTCTCTAAACCAAATACTTTCTGTCTATCTTATCCCCAACACTTTCTATCTCTCTCTAAACCCAATACTTTCTGTCTATCTCTCTAAACCCAATACTATCTATCTATCTCTCTAAACCCAATACTTTCTATCTATCTTATCCCCAACACTTTCTATCTCTCTCTAAACCCAATACTTTCTGTATATCTCTCTAAACCCAATACTTTCTGTCTATCTTATCCCTGACACTTTCTATCTCTCTCTAAACCCAATACTTTCTGTATATCTCTCTAAACCCAATACTTTCTGTCTATCTTATCCCCAACACTTTCCATCTCTCTCTAAACACAATACTTTCTATTTATCTTATCCTTAATAGTTTCGATCTCTCTCTAAACCCTGACACTTCTATCTATCTAGTCATGCTCTCTATTCATTCTCTCTCTCTATTCATTCTCTATCCATTTTAAGTGTACCACAGCGAGACTTTCTTTCTGCACTCTCTTTTCTGTGTTTCTCTGCTCCCCTTTTGCCCTCTGTCCTTTCAGATGTACAACAGGGCATCGCCATGGATACTGGCATTTGCTAGGTGAATACCAAGGGGTAGAGCTCTGTTGGCACACACACACACACACACACTCACACTCACACTCACACTCACACGACAATCAGCAGTTTTAATTCCTAATTATTGACAAAGGCAGGTACATTGTCTGTGGTAGACTAAATCCCTTTCAAGTATGAAAAGACAGTAAATTAACATTTAGGCTGAATATGTTAAGCTTTCTTTTTAATTTTAGAGCAGCTTCAGCACGACTTCTGTTTGGTATTTTGGTATAGCCAGGACATACTGTATATTCTAATGTATTGATCTGTCTTTACAAGCTGTGTGTGTGTGTGTGTGTGTAAAACGTATGTGCACGTGTGTGTGCGCGCAGTGTGAGAGATCGAGAGGCATGCAGTTTGGCACAGCAGAGCGGGAGGAGAGAGAGAGAGAGAGAGAGAGAGAGATCAGGACAGAAAGAGCAGAAGAGGCAGAAGAGACGTGGCACATTGCGAGGTTCAGGCGAAGGGAGGCAAGACATGCGGACGGCAGAGAAATCACCACCACCACACTGTGCGCTGACAGAGGTGTAGAAAAACAACATCTAGGAGATCGCTGTGCAGACCGGCTGTCGAACACCAACCTATTCTCCGCGTGCATTCCGTTAGCAGGTCTATCTGGACAGAACGGCTCTGTCTGGTTGTATGAAGCCATGCCACCGGGCCATTACCGAATCGGTGCCCTATCAGCGCTACTCTGTGTCTGTGTGATTTGGACCGGGTTAGCAGCGGAAACACAAGGTAATGATGCTGGGTTTAACTTTCTGGCCGGTGTGTGTGTGTGTGTGTGTGTTATCTCTGTGCTAAGCCATTTGATGGATTTGTTTGAGGTTCCCCTTGGCTCCTATCCAGCATGAATGACTATCACAACTTTGCTTTGTCTGTGTTGCTAAATAGCGTAGGCTACTAGAATTCTAGCCTGTTAGAATCATGATACAAATCTTAATTTTGATCCTAATAGGCTATTCTAATTGATTTGTTTGAGCACTTTCAATTACATTATATACAGTGGAGGCTCCTCAGAGAAAGAAGGAGAGGAACATTCTACTCAGCGAATTTCATTTTAAAAAATTATAAAACTTAATAAACGGTATCCTTTTAAGACAAAACATGTCACAAAAAATCTGATTAAAACACACTGTTTTGCAATGAAGGTCTACAGTAGCCTCAACAGCACTCTTTGCAGTAGCACCATGGTGTAGCCGGAGGACAGCTATTTTCCGTCCTCTTCTGGGTACATTGACTTCAATACAAAACCTAGGAGGCTCATGGTTCTCACCCCCTTCCATAGACTTACACAAATGTATGGAGAAGAAAACCCTGTCAGCAGTGCCGCTTACTGACAACAGCCGAGACAAACAACTTTAACACCTTTTTTGATAGATTTGAAACAGCGGGCAGGCCTCCTGTAAATGACTTACCCCTCCCAAATGACAGTCCCATAATTATCTCTGAAAAGGATATCCTTCAGGTCTTCTTTAAACTCTATCCTTGGAACCAACAAGCTGTGGTGATCTAAGCTGGCAGATTATCAGGGCGTGTAAATGGCAACTGTGTGACATATACAGAAGACCTTTTCAAGTGTTACTGGACAGCTGCAGAATCCCCGAAATCTGGAAAACTGCAACTATTGGGCCCCTTCCCAAAGTGAATAATCCCAAATCCCTGAATGACTATCTCCTTGAGCTCGGTGATAATCAAATATTTGGATTGTGTTGTCCTGGGACGGAGAGCCTACTTGACCGTTCCAGTTCGCATATAAACCAGGCCACGGGGAGCGCGTTTGACAAATAAAATGTGATTTCATTTGAATGCCAAGCGTCACATCTGCCTGTAGCCCGGCAAGTGCGGGGAGCTGGAACAGGCCGCACTGAGTTGTGCTGGCGAACTGGGGATACCGTGCGTAGAGCTGGCGCAGGATATCCTGGGCCGAAGAGACACACCGGAGACCAGGAGCGCTGAGCCAGCACAATCCGTCCTGGCTGAATGCCCACTCTAGCACGGCAACTGCGGTGAGCTGGAACAGAGCGCACCGGGCTGTGAATGCGCACCGCATAACCCGGTGCCTGACCGGTCACACGCTCCCCACGGTAAGCACGGGGCGTTGGCTCAGGTCTAAACCCTGACTCCGCCAATCTCCCCATGTGCCCCCCCAAAAATGTGCTGCCTCTCGTGCTTGTTTCGAGGTCGCGAACCCCGGTGTCGACGTTGTTCGTCCCTCGCTGCCTCCGTCTGCTCCCATGGAAGGATATCCATTCCGGCCTGGATCTCCTCCCACGTCCAGGATCCTTTACCCTCTAAGATGTCCTCCCATGTCCAGTCCTCCTGGCCACGCTGCTTGGTCCGTTTTTGGTGGGATCTTCTGTTACGGCTATCGTTAGTACAATGAAGAGTGGACCAAGGTGCAGTGTGGTAGGCGTACATCGTATTTTTATTGATGACACCAAAACAAAATAACAAAGACAAAAACAAAAAAAAAACGCTCAGATCTGTAAGGCTAAGAAACTAAACAGAAAACAAGATCCCACAAAACCCAAACAGAAAATGACAACTTATATATTATCCCCAATCAGAGACACCGATAGACAGCTGCCTCTGATTGGGAACCACACTCGGCCAAAACAAAGAAATAGAAAACAGACATTCCCCCCTGAGTCACACCCTGACCTAACCAAACATAGAGAATAATAAGGATCTCTAAGGTCAGGGCGTGACACTATAATTGACTCAAAACTCTCAACATAAAACAGATGTACAAAAAGGGACAACAAAGACTGTATTTCCTGAGGAGATTAAATATATATCAGGTCAATAAAAGAATAACAAGTAAATTCTATAAATCCTTTGTTCAGAGTGTTCTCACTTTCTGTTTCCAAGCCTGGTACAATCAGCTATCCATCGCAAATGAAAACCAGCTGCACAAAAAAGCAAAGCTGTGAAGCAAAATCTGTGGAGTTAATGTCAAGAACATGGAAGCGCTGACCAGACACACCCACTCAACCAGGAGTACCAGCTCCTACCATCATGCCGCAGATACAGTCCAAATCAAATCAAATGTCATTGGTCACATACACACGGTTAGCAGATGTTAATGCGAGTGTAGCAAAATGCTTGTGCTTCTAGTTCCGACCGTGCAGTAATATCTAACAAGTAATCTAACAATTGAACAACAACTACCTTATACACACAGGTGTAAAGGAATGATTAAGAATATGTACATATAAATATATGGATGAGCGATGGCCGAACGGCATAGGCAAGATGCAGTAGATGGTATAGTCCATCTTTACAAAACCGCCAGAGCCCAGAAATAATTTATTCCCACCAGTATAAATCAATTGAATAAAGAACAGCTCAGCCCCTCCCGCTTCCCAGAATTGTATGAACTGAATTATAAACTTCATCCACATGTTGTCTGCTATATTTATTGCCTGTGATTTATGGATTTCTGCACCTGTTGTTATTGTTGTTTGTTGAGAGGCATGACACATTTCCCAAAAGGGACACACAATAAAGAAGTATTGTTGTTATATTTAACTAGGCAAGTCAGTTAAGAACAAATTCTTATTTACAATGACAGCCTAGGAACTGTGGGTTAACCGCCTTGTTCAGGACAAAATATTTTTACCTCGTCAACTTGGGGATTTGATCCCGCAACCTTTCGGTTGCTGGCACCAACACTCTAACCACTAGGCTACCTGTTGCCCCATTATTAAGCAGTACTTATGGCGACTTCCGAAGGACGTCCTACACTATATCAGCGCTCTTGCAGTATGAACTGACATGTCTATCCAATCAAAGGATCAGAGAATGAATCTAGTACTGAAAGCATAAGCTACAGCTAGCTAGCTAGCGCTGCAGTGCATAAAATGTGGTGAATAGTTGACTCAAGGAGAGAGAAAGACATTAGTTTGTAATAGTTTTGAACAAATTAATTTTTTCAAAAAAATAAGACGCAGCAGACAGAGAGAGCGCTAGCTATATTCCGTTTGTGTATTTGTTTGTTGTTGAGTAGGCTAATTTAGCCTACTCAAACAACCGGACTCAAACAGAGAGGAATACTATTTATGTTAGCTCGCTGGCTAAGGATATCCTACACTTCAACTTCTTCAAGACAGGGTAAGCTTTCGTTGGCGGCCGCCGGTGTCACTTCTAAACTTCTTGCTGTACACTGTACTGCAAGACTGTACATATGGAAATGAGATGAGTCATTCAATGCTGGAATGTATTGTGGGTTTACTAATGTATTAGTTCTAGTTTGTTGACCGTAATATTATTTTGGTGGCATCGATGTAGGATGTATTGCGGTTAGCGGTTATGGTATGAAGATTGAAGATTTAGCTTGTGTAGATTTTTTCCGCCTGGTGTTGTGTTTTGCACTCTTGTCCAAAAGCGAAGCAAAAATGTGAGAGAATTATACAACGAGCAAAGTGGTGATGCTGTATGTGGCTGCTATGAAAGTGAACCTATGTGTGCAGGTGATCAGGGGGCGAATTTATTCCACCAATTCTGTCGCAAAACGTTTCTTAAATGGAAGTGAATGGAACAAAACGGGCTTACCTGAATTTGTCCAATGGAAACTCTCGGTTTAGTTCTGTTTTACAACTGTTTGGACTAATTTCACCCCAGATCAGCTAGATGCAGGGAAGAGTGTGCATGGCCGTCTGTCTGCCACCTTGATTATTCCAATTATTCCAATTTGTCTCTCGACCTGTGCACCTACGTTATAAACGTTCATTTGTCGGCTAAGTTGTAGCCACCTCAGGATGGATACAGGCTAATGTGTAATGCAGTAGCCTAAACCTTTCGATGTAACATTGAGCTAGCTGGGTGAATGGAATAGGAATGACAGTCATCCAAAATACTGTAATAGAAACAAGGCCATGCCCCACCCCCCGCCTCAACAAAAAAAAAACATCTCTGAAGGTGCTTAGGCCATTCGGCTAAAGCTACATTCGACCTATTATTTTCTTGCCTTGATGAGAGAGCTTGTTAAACAGGCACTGGCATAGCCTACAGCGTGACGTGTGGGAGTCAAACAAAGAAATAACACAAAACACACAGCAATTAGCATAGCCAATCGTTGTTCGGGATTCTGCCAGCGAATTTATGAATACCTCTGGTTGTCGGGAATAAAAAATACGTGTGTGCACGCGCGCGCGTGTGTGTGGTGTGTGCAGAGTTTAGAAAACGTGGGGGTTTGTCTGGTTGCTGCAGCATGATCTGGAGCCGCGCTCGACAAAGGTGATGAAGACTTTGCAGGGTCCCCCCTCTAGTGTGTGTGTCAGTCAGACAGGCTACCTATTAACCTCCACTATCCCATCGGCTAACTGAATGTCAGACATTCAGACAGCACCGTTTCTCTGTTGTTGATGTTCTCTATTTAATCAACATGGTCTCTGTCTCTCTCGCTCCTCTACCCAGTTCATGGGCTGTACAATAGCAAATGATTGTGTGTTTAGCCTTTCGGAGAGGCTGTTAGTTATTCCTCCTCGTCACGTCTTGATAAAAACGGCGATATAATATTATCCTATTAGAACTCGGTAGCCATATAGCCGATCTGTTTTCTAGTCATATCACAGACAGTGGGCTGCCATGCAACTGTCTCTAATACATTGTATCAGCTTCTGCTGTGTGTTTGTTTGTGTGTGCGCGTGACGCGTCTGAGAAATTTGCTGCTATGCACAGATATTTCATCTGTAGGAGAATGTGTGTTGTTATTAGATTGACCTCGTTTCAACATGCGAGAGGTTATGACAATTGTATCATCGCGGTCTCCCACCCGGACGCCAGTTGATGGTGACTGTATCGGCTAGGGCACACAGGTCTGGTCTCTCCATGAACGCAGGGCTCTAACTGGTCTAAAGCAGGGGTCTCCAACAGGTCGATCGCGAGCTCTCAGTAGCTCGCAGCCCACATATGAGTAACTCGCCAAACAATTCTGAAAGTAGGCCTACATGACATGTTTCGTGTTTTCCACCGCAAACTGTCATAAACAAATCTCACATGTATCAGACACCGAAATCTCCCGGGTACTATCTAATCAACGTAACATTGACATTATCCCACCGCTGGTTAGGTTCTATTGGCCAAACATAACACAATATCTGCCATTTAATTAACAACAATATTGCCCCTGTCTGTCTGTGTGGTGCGCGCTGTTTGTCTATCACTCCATGTGTATGTAGTAAGTTGATGTGATGACCATCTTGTGGGTTGACAGAAATACTTTCCCCAAAACCTTCTCAATTAAATGTTAACTGGCCTTACTTGTCAGAAGTATATCATGAGTAAGTATATAATTTGTATATATTATTTGTTATTTGCAAACTTTGCAATGAAATGCGCAACAGCAGTACAGAACCATTGCTAGACTGACACATGACTCACTTGCTAGATGCGCAATTAAAGGGCCAGATGCGCAATTAAAGGGGAATTACACTCAAAAATCTAAATTGGTTAGTTTTTATTCCAGATCTAAATAACAAGATCTTCTGATGTGAATTAAGCATTGACATGGACCCAGAACATTCTATTTCGTTTTTTCTCTATGAACAATTGTACTTTTGAGAGTGGAAACCAGCAAAAATCTAAACTCAGGAAAAATAAAACTGACAAAACATAAATTGGAGGAAAAAAATCACTGATTTTATAGGGCCCCCCTTAGAGTTGTTTATTAATCATTATTTTACCAGGTATATTGACAGAAAACATAATGCACTACTTTCTCTTGAACACTAAGGACCCGGGGAAGAGAAGAATGTGCCTATTTGAAAGCTAGAAAAAAATGAGTAGCCTGCGACATGTTTCATATTTTTTAAGTAGCACTCATGCCAGAAAAGGCTGAAGACCCCTGCTCTGGAGTCTAGCCAGTCTCTCCTCTCCTCTCTCCTCTTCTCTCTTCTTATCTCGACTTCTCTCCTCTCTTCTCCTCTACTCTTTTCTCCTCCCCCCTTCACCTCCCCCCTTTTCTCGCCTCCTCCTCTTCCCTACCCTTCCCCTGGTGTTACATTCACTTCCACTGTTTCTGTCCTCCTTCCCCTTTCCTGTCATCCTTTTCTCTTCTATTCTCTCTCGCTCTTACTCTCCTCTTCCCCCTTTCCTTTCTTCTCTCTTCATACTCTCCTCTCCCTTCCTTTCCAATATCTTTCTCCCCCTCCTCTCTCTCCTCGCCGTGGCAGGTTGTCTGTTCTCTCCTCTGTAAAACTCACTCAGCCGTAATTTGTCTTTCTCCTCTCATCACATCACCTCGCATTCTTTCCCCACCATCCATCGTGTTCTCTCGTTCGGCAGAGGCCCACCCTTGCTTCTTCTTGTTTTTCTAAAGGCTGAGTAGAGAGAAGCTGTAACTGTGAACAACACAGGGAAATATGTCCTTCAGCGCAATCAGCCCAGTCTTCTTATTGGAAAACCAACTAAGGCCTAAGAATTCTAGAACACATTTTTTTGCCATATGTATGGACAGAATATCTATTTCCATTTAACATCAAAACGGTGTGTGTGTGTGTGTGTGTCCAGGATTATCAGTTCTGGCTGACTGTGGGGTTATAGGGATGCTGCTGACACTATTCCACAATAAAAGCAATTAACTGCAGCTTAACTGTGTGGCTAAGCTGCTCTGAACCCATCCGCAGTGTGTGTGTGCATGCGTGTGCGTGCGTGTGTGTGCGTGCATGTGCGTGTGTGATTGAACTGTCAGGGCTTTTGTGTTGGGCTGTCTCTTCCTCTGCTCTTTTCCTGTTGCTGCTGTTGTTGGCCTGACTAGGTGTTTGTGCTTTGACGTTTCCGTGGCTTTAGCCCAGCCTCTACTAGGGGTGGGATGAGAACAGAACAGAAGTTTGTATCAGGATAATAACCCAGTGAGAGTACTAGGCCGGGATTCAGCTATGCACATTTTTAAAGCCAGCGTTTCCGCTCTCGCGGTGAGACCGCATTCACGGCAAATGCAGATTGTGTCGGCTCAGTCCAAAATGACCTTTAAATGTCAAGCACGCTTTAAGGCGGCTCTACCACTGATCAGATAGAATCCCGGCCCTAGTCCCACTCCTCTATACCCGACTGATTGGATTCTAGGGAGTTTTTCCTAGCCGCCGTGCTTCTACACCTGCATTGCTTGCTGTTTGGGGTTTTAGGCTGGGTTTCTGTACAGCACTTTGAGATATCAGCTGATGTAAGAAGGGCTTTATAAATACATTTGATTTGAATTTGATTTGATTACACCTCATATGTTTCACACTCACAACCACACTCTCCTCTCCATAGCATGGCTTTGAAACCACTAATCCCAGGATGACGCTATGGCACGTCTAGATGTTGAAAAGGATGACAATGTGCAATGCCCTGAGCTATTTCAGAGGTAAAGGTTGAGGGTCATTGGTTAGCATCACATTTGTGCACAGTATAAAGTGTGGTAAGCCATTCTGTCTGGGCCCTGTTCAACACTAACTATCATTATAAGGCTGATGGTTGTGAGCTGAGTTTGTGGCTTCAGTTGATTGGCACGATTAGGAGCGTTTCCAGCCGAGCGTTTTATACTGTTAATTTAGTTCATGTTCCATCTTCCCTTTGCTTCAAAGCCTCATCCCTCATAGCCATCATCTGAATGGCCTACTCTTCCGTCTCCCTTCATTACAGAGTCCCATTGAAGAACCTGTCTGGTCCTGTTCCCGAAACTCTGTGTGTGTGTGTGTGCACGTGCGCAACACGCGTGTGTCTGTGTGATAAAGGAAGGCGCTACTCAGATCGACACCGATAGCTACGGCTGTCTGGCGTGATGTTAAATAAACATATTTGTCTTGTTCACTTCTCAGATGCTTCTCTTCTCTGATCTACTACGGAAGAGGAGGGGGGGGGAGCTTGCAGAGTTTGAATGTAGCAGTGTTACGCAACTCCAACGTGGCAGCTACACTAACACTCTGTAAGCTTCTAAACTTAAACGTTTCTATCGAATTAAGATTTCATCCTAACATCCTAGCTTTCTACTTCTCTCCCTCCATCGTCTCACCTGCTGACCAGACCGCACACGCGCGTGCATCAGTGTGCGTTGATTTTGTCCACCCACACCAGACGCGATCAGGACGCGCAGGTTGAAATATCAAAACGAACTCTGAACCAACTATATTCATTTGGGGTCACGCGCGTCAACGAACATCTGCGTAGCCAGGCGCTAAAATAGAACTTGGTTCTATTTGACGCTTGACGTGAAATAAGTACTGCCTCTCCCATCTCCTCATTGGTTTTTAGGAGCATATACCCACCTGGGTGATTGAAAGATGAACTGAGTTCCACACTCCAGTCCAGTTGGTGGTGGTAATGCACCTTAAAGTTGGTTGCCAACCGCCATATAAAGTCCAAACAAGAAGTCAGAAGGAGGAGAGATTGCTAGAAACAAACTATTTACTATTTTATCTGTGGATGAATTGTCAGAGTAGAGGACCTTGTGCATTTCAGGTAAAATAACAACCCAATGTTTATATCCCAGGACAAATTTAGCAACAGCAAGCTAGCTAGATATATTGCCTTAAATGTTTAATGCATTCCGACCTGTCAAGCAGCGTGGGTTCCAATGATTGACTAACATGTTTGCGTAAGATAATTTTGCAACGCTCCCTCACTTGCAGTGTGGGCAGCATGTCAGTGATAGTTTTGGTGGGAAAAGCCTATTCAAGCTGTAAGACAGTAAAAACAACCCATCCCCCTGGAACTATCCCTCTGGCTCTTTGTTGTCGCGCTCCAGTTTTCAGCTAATCTATGATCTTTAACATTTATTTTTATCCCTAACCAAAAAAGTCCCCCCTCCCCCCACCAACAAAATCTAAATCACAGTGCAGTTATCACAATACTACAATACTACCACTAACAGGTCCTGATCGTCATCATAAAGGGAACATGTTTAATTCAACAAATACCTAACGCCACAATGCTGTAATGTTAGTAGGAGGAGATATGCATCTTTCAAACTATTTGCCACAGATGTAAAGCGCTCCGCACATCATCGTGGTCAACAGTTGTAAAAATGGCCGAGAGTGAGACAGGGAAGCGACAGTCCTGTATGGCAATTAAATGAAATGAGAAGGTGGCAAATAGCAAACTTTGCGAGATGGAATTGAGCTACAATGGCAGTACAAGTGCAGTGCTTAACCATCTGAAAGGGAGGCACCGTGAGACCCAAACTGTTGCTGGCAGCAGCGCAGGCCCCCAAAAACAGACATTGGACAGGCTCTTCACACAGACGGAAGTGCGATGAGTGACAGAGTGAGAAAATCACAGCTGCTAATTCCAGAAATTTGTGCAGTTGATATGCAGCCATTGTCAGTGGTACACTCTTAGAAAAAAAGGTTCCAAAAGGGTTCTTTGACTGTCCCCATAGGAGCACCCTTTTTGGTTCCATGTCGAACCCTCTGTGGAAAGGGGACAGCCGAAGAAACCCTTTTAGATTCTGGATGGCACCTTTTTTTCAAAGAGAATTTCGTCTTCAGTCCCCCACGATGGCATATCCAGGAACCAGACTACAAGATTCCATGTTGAAAAACTGTGACGGCCAGGATGGAGTAATTGTACAGTGATTGCGCTGCAGGTACAAACGCAAGCTCTCAAACACCCCATATGTGGCGTTAACAACAGATTGTTGGACATTTATGAACACGCTGTCATTCATCACTGCAGCGAGCCATCACATTGATGAGAAGTAAGATGTGAAGTCCCATGTATTGAACACTGAGAACATAGAGGAGAGGCACACAGCAGAGAACCTAAGAATGGCATTAACTACCATCGTTGCTGAGTGGGCGTGGGGGACAGCAGTCAGCTGAGCGCAGTCCGAGAGGGGAAATGTCTATGTGAGAATAGAGACAGCATTGCTTCTTCAAACAACAAACAGCATACCTCCAAAACGGGCTCCAGAAACAAACTATGACAATACTTTGCTTACAGAGCAGATGATGAGGGCCAGCCCACTGAAACAACTAAAGGTGTTACGAAGCAGTGCAGTTCAAGGGAGGTTTAGTTTCAAAATTACATTAAAATTATATTACATATTACATTTGCATTGTAACGTCATTCTGCTAGCTACTATATTTGAATTGTTTTCGAGTGTCAATGATATGAACATACATTCAGCATGACATTCATGTGAGCATTATGACATGATTACAAACCAAAAGTTCTGTGAAATTCACTCATATATTTAGACTATTTCACATTTGTCTGCAGCCAGCCAGTAGCCCTGGGCAGAGCGTTACACCCTGGGCAGAGCGTTACACCCTGGGCAGAGCGTTACACCCTGGGCAGAGCGTTACACCCTGGGCAGAGCGTTACACCCTGGGCAGAGCATTACACCCTGGGCAGAGCATTACACCCTGGGCAGAGCATTACACCCTGGGGGTTGAAATGCACTCTGGGAATAGTAGTATGCTGGGAAAGTCTATGGTGTGTACTAGAGACTATTGCAAAATAGAAGCTTCAGAAATGTCAATACAAAACCTAGGAGGCTTGTGGTTCTCACCCCATTCCATAGACATACACAGCAATTATGACAACTTCAGGAGGACATCCTACAACCTATCAGAGCTCTTTATGATATGAAGGTTTGACTTGGAAAGGATTTTTCGCCTAGTCACAGACAGCTGATGTGTTGTGCTCTGAAGTCCACAAGCGAAGGGAAAAGGTGAGAGGAGGAGAGTGTGTAGATGTGGGAAGGAATTTTACAACAAGCAAAATGATCATGCTGTTTGTATGTGGCTGCTATGAAAGGGAACTGTGTTTGCATGTGATCATTGGGTGTATTCATTCTGTTGGAAAAAAAAATCTTAAACGGAAGCAAACGGAATTAAGCTTTTTAAACATACTTGAATTTGTCCAATAGAAACTGTCATTTGCAACTGTTGGACAAATGATTACACCCTAGATCAGCAAGATCAGGCAAGACTGCCTGTCACCTTGATTACTCTTAATTTTTCTCTTGACCTGTGCACCTACGTTGTAAAGTTGTAGCAACCTCATGATAGGTACAAGGAAAAGTTGAGGATCATGTAGTAGCCTAAAACTATCGATTGTACATTAAGCTGGGTGAATGGAATATGAATGACAGTCATCCAATATGCTGTAATAGAGATAAGGCCATGCTCATAAAAAATAAAGAGTTGTCCTCCCTCATCTTAAACGGCACCGACCACCACTGGACTATACAGTACATACACACTCACTTGCACACACTACACTGACACTCTCACACAACCCACACACATTCACATACACTACATACACACACACATACCGGCACAACACAAACACACATATACACACACAGACACTTAAACACTGATCATATGCTGCTGCTACTCTGTTTTTTATTTTACTCTTGTTATTATCTATCCGGATGCCTAGTCACTTTACCCTGCCTTCATGTACATATCTATGTCAAATACCTCGTGCCCCTGC
Source organism: Oncorhynchus clarkii lewisi (assembly GCF_045791955.1). Lineage (NCBI taxonomy): Eukaryota > Metazoa > Chordata > Actinopteri > Salmoniformes > Salmonidae > Oncorhynchus > Oncorhynchus clarkii. The sequence goes on from NC_092175.1 coordinate 9,041,293, forward strand.
ACTTTGATCTGGTACGGGTACTCCCTGTATGTAGCTCCACAATGATCTGGTACGGGTACTCCCTGTATATAGCTCCACAATGATCTGGTACGGGTACTCCCTGTATATAGCTCCACATTGATCTGGTACGGGTACTCCCTGTATATAGCTCCACAATGATCTGGTACGGGTACTCCCTGTATATAGCTCCACAATGATCTGGTACTGGTACTCCCTGTATATAGCTCCACAGTGATCTGGTACGGGTACTCCCTGTATATAGCTCCACAATGATCTGGTACGGGTACTCCCTGTATATAGCTCCACTTTGATCTGGTACTGGTACTCCCTGTATATAGCTCCACATTGATCTGGTACGGGTACTCCCTGTATATAGCTCCACTTTGATCTGGTACGGGTACTCCCTGTATATAGCTCCACATTGATCTGGTACTGGTACTCCCTGTATATAGCTCCACAATGATCTGGTACGGGTACTCCCTGTATGTAGCTCCACAATGATCTGGTACGGGTACTCCCTGTATATAGCTCCACAATGATCTGGTACGGGTACTCCCTGTATATAGCTCCACAATGATCTGGTACGGGTACTCCCTGTATATAGCTCCACATTGATCGGGTACGGGTACTCCCTGTATATAGCTCCACAATGATCTGGTACGGGTACTCCCTGTATATAGCTCCACAGTGATCTGGTACTGGTACTCCCTGTATATAGCTCCACAATGATCTGGTACGGGTACTCCCTGTATATAGCTCCACAATGATCTGGTATGGGTACTCCCTGTATATAGCTCCACAATGATCTGGTACGGGTACTCCCTGTATATAGCTCCACATTGATCTGGTACGGGTACTCCCTGTATATAGCTCCACAGTGATCTGGTACGGGTACTCCCTGTATATAGCTCCACATTGATCTGGTACGGGTACTCCCTGTATATAGCTCCACATTGATCTGGTACGGGTACTCCCTGTATATAGCTCCACATTGATCTGGTACGGGTACTCCCTGTATATAGCTCCACAGTGATCTGGTACTGGTACTCCCTGTATATAGCTCCACATTGATCTGGTACGGGTACTCCCTGTATATAGCTCCACATTGATCTGGTACGGGTACTCCCTGTATATAGCTCCACATTGATCTGGTACGGGTACTCCCTGTATATAGCTCCACATTGATCTGGTACGGGTACTCCCTGTATATAGCTCCACAGTGATCTGGTACTGGTACTCCCTGTATATAGCTCCACATTGATCTGGTACGGGTACTCCCTGTATATAGCTCCACAGTGATCTGGTACGGGTACTCCCTGTATATAGCTCCACAATGATCTGGTACGGGTACTCCCTGTATATAGCTCCACAGTGATCTGGTACGGGTACTCCCTGTATATAGCTCCACAATGATCTGGTACGGGTACTCCCTGTATATAGCTCCACAATGATCTGGTACGGGTACTCCCTGTATATAGCTCCACAATGATCTGGTACGGGTACTCCCTGTATATAGCTCCACAATGATCTGGTACGGGTACTCCCTGTATATAGCTCCATTGTTGTGTATTTTATTCCCCTCTTGTGTTACTATTTTCCTTTGTATTATTTTCCTGCATCATTGGAAAGGGCTCTTAAGCAAACATTTCACAGGAAAGTCTACATCCGTTGTATTTGGCGCATGTGACAAATAAGGTTTGAATCATTCTACACCGTCGTACTACACCGACTCTGGCACTCGTCGGATGTGGCAGGGCTCGCAAACCATTACAGACTACAAAGGGAAGCACAGCCGAGAGCTGCCCAGTGCCTCGAGCCTACCAGACGAGCTAAACTACTTCTATGCTCGCTTCGAGGCAAATAACACTGAAACATGCATGAGAGCAACCAGCTGTTCCGTAAGACTGTGATCACGCTCTCCGCAGCCGATGTGAGTAAGACCATTCAACAGGTCGACATTCACAAGGCCGCAGGGCCAGACAGATTACCAGGATGTGTACTGCGAGCATGCGCTGACCAACTGGCAAGTGTCTTCACTGACATTTTCAACCTCTCCCTGACCGAGTCTGTAATACCAACATGTTTTAAGCAGACCACCATAGTCCCTGTGCCCAAGAACACTAAGGTAACCTGCCTAAATGACTACTGACCCGTAGCACTCACATCTGTAGCCATGAAGTGCTTTGAAGGGCTGGTCATTGCTCACATAAGCACCATTATCCCAGAATCCCTAGACCCACTCCAATTTGCATACCGCCCCGACAGATCCACAGATGATGCAGTCTCTACTGCACTCCACACTACCCTTTTCCACCTGGACAAAAGGAACACCTATGTGAGAATGCTATTCATTGACTATGGCACAGTGTTCAACACCATAGTGCCCTCAAAGCTCATCAATAAGCTAAGGACTCTGGGACTAAACACCTCCCTCTGCAACTGGATCCTGGACTTCCAGACGGGCCGCCCCCAGGTGTTAAGGGGGCCCCTCAGGGGTGCGTGCTCAGTCCCCTCCTGTACTCCCTGTTCACTCATGACTGCATGGCCAGGCATGACTCCAACACCATCATTAAGTTTGCTGATGACGCAACAGTCTGATAGCCTGATCACCGACAACGACGAGACAGCCTATAGGGAGGAGGTCAGAGACCTGGTCGTGTGGTGACAGGACAACAACCTCTCCCTCAACCTGATTAAGACAAAGGAGATGATTATGGAGTACAGGAAAAGGAGGTCTGAGCACGCCCCCATTCTCATCGACGGGGCTGCAATGGAGCAAGTTGAGAGCTTCAAGTTCCTTGGTGTCCACATCACCAACAAACTAACATGGTCCAAGCACACCAAGACAAGAGGGCACGACAAAAACCTATTCCCTCTCAGGAAACTGACAAGATTTTGCATGGGTCCTCAGATCCTTCTACCTCCAAGCCATAAGATTCCTGAACATCGAATCAAATGGCTACCCAGACTATTTGCATTGCCCGCCCCTCTTTTACACTGCTGCTACTCTCTGTTGTTATCATCGATGCACAGTCACTTTACCTACATGTACATATTACCTCAACTAACCGGTGGACCCGCACATTGACTCTGTACCGATGACCCCCTGTATATAGTGTCTCTATTGTTATTTTACTGCTGCTCTTTAACTACTTGTTCCTTTTATTTCTTATTCTTATCCGTATTTCTTACAACTGCATTGTTGGTTAGGGGCTCGTAAGTCAGCATGTCTTGGTAAGGTCTACCTACACCTGTTGTATTCGGCGCATGTGACTAATACAATTGGATTTGATTTTGATTGATTTCATTTTGTCGGGCACCCATAGCTATCATATGCAGTACCATTTCTGCCTTGTGAATTCACATATAATCGCATGCTTTTTTTCTTAAACCATGTACACAAGGCCAAAATGATCGCGCTTATGACAGCTAGGGGGCAATGCAGTTCCATCTACCGCAGTCATGGCTACCACGGCAGTTTAAACATTACCGTTTTTTAAAAATTTACCTAGTTGGGACTTTTAGAAATTAGGACACGGGATTGATCTGTGCCTGTGGAGAGTAGGGGAGAATGGAGAGTAGGGGAGAGGGGAGAGTGGAGAGTAGTGGAGAGTAGGGGAGAGTGGAGAGTAGGCGAGAGTGGAGAGTAGGCGAGAGTGGAGAGTAGGCGAGAGTGGAGAGTAGGCGAGAGTGGAGAGTAGGGGAGAGTGGAGAGTAGGGGGGAGTGGAGAGGGGAAGCGAGAGAGAGAGGGATATCATAATACCATTGACATTAAAACCAGTAGATAGCGATAGCGGTGACATATTCCTATGGAAAACTCCCTATGGCGCATGAAGCTGAAAAAAATGTGCATTTGAAGCGAGCTATATTTCCCAATGGGGCTGAATGCCACCAAAAAAAAACGCTAACAATCATGGTTAATGTGGCCATAACTAGCAAAGGATCATGGTTCATGTAGTTGTTTTCATCCTGCCTGAGCGAGTCAACCTGGTTTAATGTCGATGAACCTGATGCTAGCCTACTGTTAAACCTTTACAGCAGAAGGTTCATTTGGAAGCTTTGCGTTTCCTAGCACCTAGGTCGACATTGGAAAGCAAAACGAACGGCTAATATTAACTATGGTCATCAGAATTACGACTGATTTAATATGAGACTCTTTCGAGTGGCGATTAGTACAGTTAAATACAGAACATTCTGGCATGGTGACTCTCTTAGTAAAATCAAACTTGTGGGGGCATGGACTAGACAAGGTGTCGAAAAAGCGTTCCACAGGGATGCTGGCCCATGTTGACTCCAGTGCTTCTGACAGTTGTGTGAAGTTGGCTGGACCATTCTTGATACACATGGGAATCTGTTGAGCGTGGAACAACCCAACAGCGTTGCAGTTGTTGACACACTCAAACCAGTGCTACTATCGTACCCTGTTTCAAGGCACTTAAGCCTTTTGTCTTGCCCATTCACCCTCTAAATGGCACACATACACAATCTATGTCTCACATTTCCCCAGGCTTAACCATTCTTCTTTAACGCCTCTCCTCCCCGTTATCGACACTGATTGAAGTGGATTTAACCCTTGTGTAGTTTTAACAGTCTGAATACTCCCTTTGTCCTAAGGGTTCAAAAAATAATAATGACCCGCCTTCACTAAACCCCTAAAATAAAGCAGCTTCATTGAATTTGAAACAACCTGTCGTTCACCACAAACTTTGTGAATATCTGGGTTTTCCATTTTCACAATGCAGAAAGACTGAATTTAATCAGTGGACACCACTCGTTTTTATTACAACACACCTGTCATCATTGTTTTATTTACTAAAGTAGAGGTTTATAATTATTATTATTATTATTATTGCTAAAGGTACTGCATAAGTGTAAACATGATTTGTTTAAAGCAAGAGGTGGCACTTGTATGGCCTAAGAAAGGAGATGAAATGTGCAGAAAGTAGTTTTGAAGGCATTTTATTGAAAGGAAACAATAAGGGTCTTGAACTTTTTTGGGCAACATAGTGATACATTCTTATATACTGTACAATGAGGAATTTAACTACAAAATACTGGTCTTCTCCCATTTCTGTAACCATTGCCCTCACCTACAAGGTGTATAAACAACAACAATAAATAAGAATAAAATAAGATAATAGATACAAAACAAAAACGTGAAGAACATTAATCAACCAACTCTAATTAGCACACGTAGGACAGCATGCACGTGTGTGTGCATAGTATTTGTTTCCTCAGGAGGACCACATTCTTGTTCGTCTTTGGGAGGTAAGAAACTAGAGTAGTGGTGGGGGTGAAGGAAAACTTTGATAAGAAGGCCGCTCTCCCCATTGTTGTGAGGAGTGCAAGGGGGAGCTCAGGCTTGTTCTTTCTAACTGCGCCAACCATGGTGATCTTCCTCTTCAGGAGCTGCTGGCTGAGCTCATAAGAGGTGAAGAAATTGTCAGACGTGACATTGTGCCCCCTCAGTCCATCTGTCACATCAAGCACAACCCGCATCCCCTGGTTCTTATCCGGGCCTCCACTGGTCGGCTTCCCTGTGTAGACTTGCATCTTCCAAGCGTAGCTGGATTGTGCGTCACAGGCCACCCATATCTTGATGCCATACTTTGCTGGGCATATACTGCCGGAAAGGACGGCAACCTATTGACAAAAGAGATTACTATCAGTAATTAGTATCAGTGTCACAGAAAACAATCACATAAATCAATGATATTACATTAATACATAATAAAATGAATAGTGAAAATCACTTACATTACAGATATGAAAGTAAAAATGTACCTCTGAATGGAACCAGTTGCTCCTCCACTGTTACTTCAGGCCCAGGGTTGTAGAGGTATGGCAGACGCTCCACCCACTTCTCCCAGAACTCTCCTATGGCTCCTCCCACTCCTCCCAGACCTCTCTTATGGCTCCTCCCACTCCTCCCAGATCTCTCTTATGGCTCCTCCCACTTCTCCCAGACCTCTCTTATGGTCGTTTGTTTGTCTCTCACACGTCTTGCAGGTCTTGACTCATGGTTATCAAACCGTAGCATTCTTGAGAAAGTGTGAAATCACCCTTCCACTCTCAGCATCCCAGAGACCACATGTAGCCTCGCCTCGGGACCTATACACACCCGCTAAGATTAGCAGCCCTATGTAGGCACGCAGGTCAATCTCATCCATCTTTTTCCAGTTGTCTCCATATTTTCGGAAACCCTCTAAATTTAATGGCTGGTGTGATGACATGTAGAATGTTGAGACACTGTCCTGGACATGGGCAACTGCATGTCTTGTGGGCTCTGGGGTCATCCTTGTGACATTTTGTGTTGCCATCCTGCCCTGGTTGTCATATGGTGACAAGGACCATGTTATTTTGCTGTTCTTTGACATTAATGTCTCTCTTTCAGCTTGGGGGATTTCTTTATCTGAAGATGATGCATCGTGCTCTGGGTTGTATTCTTCCCCATCTTCTTCAGATACCTCCTCCTCTTCTAAATAATTTGTTTCCTTATTCCTCCTGGACATCTTAATAAATCAGGTCTACGACCTGTTGGGCACTGAAACGTGCGCTCATGGCTTCAGCAAAGAGAGAACTGGGGGGACTGTCATCTGCAGCACCTTTATAGCCTCTGACTGCATTCCCCATTAGTAAATAACGCTTTCAAGAAATGTTTATTTTGTCTGAAATCTTGTTTATTTTGTCTGAAATTGTTTTTATTTTGTCTGTGAACTTGAGTCATGTGTGGGGTCGTGGAGGGGAGATGCTGCACATGCCCAAGAAGGTTTTTCGTTTTGTCTGAGTTTAATCAGTAGCACACAATCTCAATTTCTCTGTGTGTGTGTGTGTGTGTGTGTGTGTGTGTGTGTGTGTGTGTGTGTCCTTGTGGTGTTTCTGGCTTGTAAATTAATTTATAACTGCCGGGTCAGAAATGACCCTAAGACAATCTTTGTACCCTGGTGGTGTACAGATTTGATGGAAATATGAACAAAGGCGATGTTTCACTTTTTTTAATGTCGGGGTCACTCTAGGAAAAGTCATCGAATTTCAAGTTGAAAAAATATATAATTTAGGGGGTTTTCTCCGCTGTTAAACATAGGGGTCATTTTTGACATAATAAGGGATCATAGCTTTCACCTGGATTCGGCTGGTCTACGTCATGGCACGAGCAGGTGTTCCTATTGTTTTGTACACTCAGTCTAGGTCCAATATCTTCTCTACATCATTTACATCTGGTTTTAGTCTTTTAACGTGACACTGAAAGCATTTTTCCATCCCAAAAAATGTATGTGACAAATTAAAGGAATAAAATGCTTAGGTGGTCCGCAGGAGCATTTTAATGGAAGAAAAATCTCTGGTACAGTCCTGCTGGAGGATTCATCACACACACACGCACGCACGCACACACACAAACACACAAAGACTCTTCTCTGAAACCTGAGCTCCCCGATGGGTAGAACTGATGGGACGATGACTGACTGACGTTGATGACATCACCCATTAGGTTGGCCCAGACCCCATACTGACGACATAACCCAGGAGGATAACTGAGATTCCTGTGATACCACCAGAGATGATTTGGATGGTGTCATCGTTCTTGGTAGCAGAATGAGATATGGCTAGGTAGTTGGAACGTGGGAGAAGAGGAGTGGGGGAGTGGAGGAGAAAACGATGAACTGGTGAGGCGTGTATGGCTGCGGTGGGATAGTAGGATAGAAAGAAGAGGAGTAGGGAAGCAGAGAAGTGGAGGAGGCAGTCATCACGAAACCTACAGTACAACCGTAGATAGAGAGAAGATAACAAGTGAGAGAGCGGAGGAGTGAATAACGAGCTATACATGGCCCATGTTGCTATTGAAAGAAATCAGTTAGGATTCCCCCGAAGCCTGCTCTTTGGCTCCACTATAGCCTAGTTAGGGTCCTATATGCGTGTGTTTAAATGTGCGTGCGCGAGAGATCTTCAGAGGTCATTGAAACTCTACTCGCACACCTGTCTCCCTCCAGTTACCAGTAGCATCAAGGAATGAGATTGAGGCAGAGAGAATAAAAGAAAGGAGGATATTGAGAGATGAATGGTGGGAGAAGGAGGGCGCAAGGGGGATGGGGGAAGTGTGGGGGGACGAGACGATAGAGGGGGATGAGGGGCATTTGCAGAAGTAACAGACAGCTTCTCTCTAGGGACAGAAAGCCCTGTTCTGTTTTCACTGCTCTTAACGCACACACATCTGCACAGTGAGCAAAAAAAAACATACGCACGCACGTGATAGAACATGTAGCACAGGTACATGGACTTCTTCCAGCCTGAGGGGTTTCCATGGGGATTGGACTTCAACATGGAGAATGTTCAAGAGCCTTGCCATCAGCTTGGGGAGCTAACACACGTCTTCAGGTCTCGGGCAAGGTGACTCGTCTTGTGAGCGCGCTTTACCGAATCGTCTTTGTTAGACATGATTGAGTTGGGAGGCCGTTTGAAACAGTAGGCCGACACACATTATGTTGAAAGGGCTTATTAATCATTGCTAATAGTGATTATTAATAACTTATGTGTTGCCCTTGAGATACATAGTTACACAACATTCTCTGTATAAAGAATATCTGGGGGCAGAGGGAGAGGGAGGATGGGATGAAAGGAGAGGAGAGGTATGGACAGAGTACAGAGGAGGTATATAAATAGAGTGATAGAGGAGGGTGTGTGTGTGAGAGAGAGAGAGAGAGAGAGCCCACAGATGATGCCATCTGTTCATAAGAGTTGGTCATGCCTGGGTGGAATAGCACCTGCTTCTGACACCACATACGACCCAGATGGGACTCTGTGCCTGGGACCCTGAACAATGGCATGAGGACGGTGTGAGTCAAGAACCAAAGGCTTTAGAACCTAAATCTTTAGAACCCAAGGCTTTCGAACTTAGTGTGTGTTTGTTTAGTAGTTGAGTGCAATGTTCCCTCTAAGCTGCAACTCCTCAGGACTGCTGCACAGGAGAAATATCAGCCCACACAGAGACGCATGAGGTTGAACTTCCCTGAACTTTCTAGAGTTTTCCCTGTTAATTAACACTATCAATGTTTCCCTTTACTGTGGGAATTGTTATCCGATCAATGCAATATTAGCCACTTTCAATGCAACATACTAAAACAAAACGAACTATGCAAGACTTAGTATGCAAACTATGCAAGACTTTTGGGCTCCCGAGTGGCGCACCAGTCTAAGTCACTGCATCTCATTGCAAGAGGTGTCATTACAGTCCCTGGTTCAAATCCAGGCTGAATCCCATAGGCCGGTGCACAATTGGCCCAGCGTCTTCCGTGTATGGATGGGGTAGGCCGTCATTGTAAATAAGAATTTTTTCTTCACTGACTTGCCTAGTTAAATAAACAATTTAAATAAATAAAATGCAAAACTAACTATGCAAGAGATTTTCTTGTAGGCAGGGCGCATCATAGTAGGATTCTATTGCATTGACAGGCACGACACAGACCAGTGCGCCATAACCAATCAGAGCTGCAGTAGGCCTATATGCAAATAGGCCATTGCCATATATGGATTTGTGCCATTCTCTTTGAACTGGACCGTTTTACAACATGAGCGGTCATGATTATTATGTGCTTGTTTTGAGATCAAAGTGAGACCTGTAGCCACATTTGTTTACATTCTTTGCTAGTTAATGAGTTATCCCAGTTATAGATCATTATCCCAGTTATAGATAATTTGTAGTCAGCAATGTGGGAGGGATTGCTTACCAAATGTGTACATTTCTAGCCAGTAGTGGAAAAGGTACCCAATAGACATACTTGAGTAAAAGTAAAGATACCTTCATAGAAAATGACTTAAAATAAGTAAAAGTAAGTCACCCAGTAAAATACTACTGGAGTAAAAAGGTATTTGGTTTTAAATATACAGTGCCTTGCGAAAGTATTCGGCCCCCTTGAACTTTGCGACCTTTTGCCTCATTTCAGGCTTCAAACATAAAGATATAAAACTGTATTTTTTTGTGAAGAATCAACAACAAGTGGGACACAATCATGAAGTGGAACGACATTTATTGGATATTTCAAACTTTTTTAACAAATCAAAAACTGAAAAATTGGGCGTGCAAAATTATTCAGCCCCTTTACTTTCAGTGCAGCAAACTCTCTCCAGAAGTTCAGTGAGGATCTCTGAATGATCCAATGTTGACCTAAATGACTAATGATGATAAATACAATCCACCTGTGTGTAATCAAGTCTCCGTATAAATGCACCTGCACTGTGATAGTCTCAGAGGTCCGTTAAAAGCGCAGAGAGCATCATGAAGAACAAGGAACACACCTGGCAGGTCCGAGATACTGTTGTGAAGAAGTTTAAAGCCGGATTTGGATACAAAAATATTTCCCAAGCTTTAAACATCCCAAGGAGCACTGTGCAAGCGATAATATTGAAATGGAAGGAGTATCAGACCACTGCAAATCTACCAAGACCTGGCCGTCCCTCTAAACTTTCAGCTCATACAAGGAGAAGACTGATCAGAGATGCAGCCAAGAGGCCCATGATCACTCTGGATGAACTGCAGAGATCTACAGCTGAGGTGGGAGACTCTGTCCATAGAACAACAATCAGTCGTATATTGCACAAATCTGGCCTTTATGGAAGAGTGACAAGAAGAAAGACATTTCTTAAAGATATCCATAAAAAGTGTTGTTTAAAGTTTGCCACAAGCCACCTGGGAGACACACCAAACATGTGGAAGAAGGTGCTCTGGTCAGATGAAACCAAAATTGAACTTTTTGGCAACAATGCAAAACGTTATGTTTGGCGTAAAAGCAACACAGCTGAACACACCATCCCCACTGTCAAACATGGTGGTGGCAGCATCATGGTTTGGGCCTGCCTTTCTTCAGCAGGGACAGGGAAGATGGTTAAAATTGATGGGAAGATGGATGGAGCCAAATACAGGACCATTCTGGAAGAAAACCTGATGGAGTCTGCAAAAGACCTGAGACTGGGACGGAGATTTGTCTTCCAACAAGACAATGATCCAAAACATAAAGCAAAATCTACAATAGAATGGTTCAAAAATAAACATATCCAGGTGTTAGAATGGCCAAGTCAAAGTCCAGACCTGAATCCAATCGAGAATCTGTGGAAAGAACTGAAAACTGCTGTTCACAAATGCTCCCCATCCAACCTCACTGAGCTCGAGCTGTTTTGCAAGGAGGAATGGGAAAAAATGTCAGTCTCTCGATGTGCAAAACTGATAGAGACATACCCCAAGCGACTTACAGCTGTAATCGCAGCTAAAGGTGGCGCTACAAAGTATTAACTTAAGGGGGCTGAATAATTTTGCACGCCCAATTTTTCAGTTTTTGATTTGTTAAAAAAGTTTTAAATATCCAATAAATGTCGTTCCACTTCATGATTGTGTCCCACTTGTTGTTGATTCTTCACAAAAAAATACAGTTTTATATCTTTATGTTTGAAGCCTGAAATGTGGCAAAAGGTCGCAAAGTTCAAGGGGGCCGAATACTTTCGCAAGGCACTGTACTTAAGTATCAAAAGTACATGTAATTGATAAAATATACTTAAGTATCAAAAGTAAAAGTATAAATCATTTCATATTTCTTATATTAAGCAAATCAGACGGCACAATTGTCATGTTCTTTCAATTTACAGATAGCCAGGGGCACACTCGAAAACTCAGTCATGCTTTACAAAACATTAGTGTTTAGTGAGTCTGCCAGATCAGAGGCAGTAGGGATGACCAGGGATATTCTCTTGATAAGTGTGTGAATTAGACCATTTTCCTGTCCTGTATTCAAAATGTAACTAGTACTTTTGGGTGTCAGGGAAAATGTATGGAGTAAAAGTTATCCAAAATATAAATAGTAAAATAAAGTACAGATACCCCCAAAAATGACTTAAGTAGTACTTTCAACTATTTTTACTTGTACTTTACCTTTAACTGTTTCTAGACATCTTTGAAAAGCAAGTCAGGTCAAGAGCTTTTTTTATGTCTTAAAGGGGAAGTGTTGTATTTTGAGACAGGCTTGATTAAGCTAAGTAGCCAATAGGCAGAGGGTAGCATAATCTGCCTAATTCTCTGTAATAATGGTATGGGAGTAATAATAAATTGTATTTTGGAAAGTGGTCTCTTGCATATAGACAGGTCTCTCGCTCTTTCTTTCCCTCTCTTTCTCTCTCTCTCTCTCTCTCTCTCTCTCACACACACACACAATTGTCCTTCCTTACTTCATCTCTTCTTCATTGAGATGTTTGGCACCGTTAATGTGCATAGTCACACACACACACACACACACACACAGCGATGTGTTGAACACTGTGTCAGGAACATGATAATGTGTTACTCAGCTCCACAAGGGTGTGAACCTGATATCTTGTGAGTGTGCGTGGGTGGGTGTATGTATGTGTGTGTGCGTGTGAGAGAGAGAGAGAGAGTTAGTGAATGAGTGGTAGTGAGTCTGTGTGTTTCTAGGTTGTGTTTTTTTAAGCGTTTTAAAGGCATACTGCTAGAAAGTTTCAGGATAGGCCAACAGCATTAGATGTTGTTGTATTTAATTCTCTACAAACCAAATCTCTGAGGCACCGAATACTGACATCAGGATGTAAGAGAGTGAGGTGTTTTCATTCATCTCTGATCAGAACATCCATTGTTGTGTTTTTTGTGGGGCTTTTCAGAGCATGCAGAATATAACGCCTTGGTAATACCAAAACATCCCTACTGTGAGGGAGTGAGTCATCACCATCACAAAGACATTGGTTTAATGGTGTTTGTACAGCATTTTTATCATTCTTTTGTTGTTGGGTCTGTAAAATCCTCCTTATTGTCCCTGGTCATTCTATGAATACAGCACTACATTTTCGACAGAAACCATCGTGTTCCTGTGAGGAGGGTCGGCAGGGTAGGCTAGTGGTTAGAGCGTTGGACTAGTAACCGAAAGGTTGCCAGTTCGAATCCCGAGCTCACAAGGTACAAATATGTGGTTCTGCCCCTGAACAGGCAGTTAACAGGCTGTCATTGAAAGGCTGTCATTGAAAATAAGAATTTATTTTAACTGCCAGCTAGCATCCTACTCACGAGGAGACGTGGATGATACAGGTGTGCCTGATCTGATACAAACACACTTTTTTCTTCCTCATTGGGTTAAACACTAAAAGGGTTGAGGGAAAAAAAAGTGGAAGAAGGAAGAAAAAAGTATATTTGTATCAGATCAGGCACACCTGTTGTCGTGTATCATCCACATCTCCTCGTGAGTAGGATGCTAGCTGGCTGCAGACACAACCGACACTATAAAAGTCCAACGCTGTTTTCCTTATGTCACTGTGAGGATATGGGAATATAGAAAGCAGCCTGTTCTGATAGCAGGTGGTAAGTGGTCCAGTGTTTTTGCAGTGTGGAGTGGAGGGGTTGCTGCTGTTTAGGCAGCAACGCAAGTGATACACTGGCCATGAAGGGCCTGGCTGTGTGTGTGTGTGTGTGTGTGTGTGTGTGTGTGTGCCTGCGGGCTTGTGTCCACTGTTCTGTTCTTTTTTAGTGCTGGGCACTTGGAGATGTTATTTTAGCATGCGTGGGAGCAGTGTGCCTGTCTCTGCTTTTTTAAATGTTCTTCTCACTCGCCCTTTTTCATTCTCTCTCTCTCTCCCTTCTCTCTCTCTCTCTCCCTCCCCTCCCCTTCTCTCTCTCTCTCTCTCTCTCTACCATTTTCTCTCTCTCTCCCTTCTCTCTCTCTCTCTCTCTCTCTCTCTCTACCATTTTCTCTCTCTCTCCCTTCTCTCTCTCTCTCTCCCTTCTCTCTCTCTCTCTCTCCCTCCCCTCCCCTTCTCTCTCTCTCTCTCTCTCTCTCCCTCTACCGTTTTCTCTCTTTCTCTCTCTCTCCCTTCTCTTTCTCTCTCTCTCCCTTCTCCATCTCCCTTCTCTCTCTCTCTCTCTCCCTCCCCTCCCCTTCTCTCTCTTTATCTCCCCTTTTTCTCTCTCTCTCCCTTCTCTCTCTCTCCCTCCCCTCCCCTTCTCTCTCTCTCTCTCTCTCTCTCCCTCTACCGTTTTCTCTCTTTCTCTCTCTCTCCCTTCTCCATCTCCCTTCTCTCTCTCTCTCTCTCCCTCCCCTCCCCTTCTCTCTCTTTATCTCTCTCTCTCCCTCTCCCTTCTCTCTCTCTCTCTCCCTTTTCTCTCTCTCCCTCCCCCTTCTCTCTCTCCCGCCCTCTCTATATCTCTCTCTCTCTCTCTCTCCCTCTACCGTTTTCTCTCTTTCTCTCTCTCTCCCTTCTCTTTCTCTCTCTCTCCCTTCTCCATCTCCCTTCTCTCTCTCTCTCTCCCTCCCCTCCCCTTCTCTCTCTTTATCTCCCCTTTCTCTCTCTCCCTCTCTCCCCTCTCGCTTCTCTCTCTCTCTCTCCCTTTTCTCTCTCTCCCTCCCCCTTCTCTCTCTCCCGCCCTCTCTATATCTCTCTCTCTCTCTCTCTCTCTCTCTCTCTCTCTCCGCCATGCCTGACTGCCTACCCTGTCTCTACCTCGCCCAAAGAGTCGGTGGTCTGCCTGTGTGAGTGTGTGTGTGCATGTGGTGTGTATGCATGTGGTGTGTGCTTATGTGTGCGTGTGTGCATTCTACCTGTTTGTGTGTGAAATAAAGAACAGGCTATTGGGCTGGGCTGCTCGTCCTGATGCCAGATCGCCCCAGTAGTCCTGATAACAGTGGAACAGGCAATATAACAGACAGTAGAACAAACAGTAGAACATACAGCAGAACAGACAGTAGAACAAACAGTGGAACAGACAGTAGAACAAACAGTGGAACAGACAGTGGAACAGACAGTAGAACAGACAGTAGAACAGACAGTAGAACAGACAGTGGAACAGAGAGTGGAACAGAGAGTGGAACAGAGAGTGGAACAGACAGCGGAACAGACAGCGGAACAGACAGTGGAACAGAAAGCAGGTCCTAACACAGGTCCTAACACAGCCACACCACATTCACTAGACACACAGAGAAGAAAGGCTACCTGGGAGCTCGGAGCTGTCTCTCTCTTTGCTCCAGCTTAAGCGTGCACAGCAGGCCCTCCAGTTCCTCAGTCCCACCCACTGGTTTGCATTTCTCCCCAGACACCGGACCGGCTGCAGGAGAGCCCTAACATAGAATGAGTCAAAAAAATACAATTATTCTCAGTGCTAAAAGCAGCACTAGTGTAAAGACTACATATCACCTGTAGTCTCACTCCCTTTTACACTTTATTTTTCTCTCTCCGTTTCTCTAGGTGAAGTTGACTCCATACAACCCTCCCCCTCCCCAGCCGTAGGGGACACAGACATAGACTCATCCCGAGGGAGAAGTTCCGTGGTTGGGTTAGTGCCCAGGGCGGGGATGGGTGCCACTGGTGATCTGCTCGAGTCATTCCTGGCCCAGAAGGATCGTCTCCTCTACCAGACAAGGGGGGTGGTCCTGCCCTCTGCTCAGCCCCAGGACCTGCTGCCTCTCCTGGGCAGAGGACTGAGCGTGAGGGGCCTGTCTGGTGGTCTCTCTATGGATCAGCAGGGTCTGTTGAAGAGGATAGGATCCCTAGTCTCACAGCCCCACGACAGTGGACCCCTCCTCCCGTCACAGCCCTCCCAATCTGACAACAACCCCATCCCCTCCTCCTCCCAGTCCGGGACACACACATCCACACACACACCGCTGGGACAGCGAGATGAGGTCACCGCTATCATCATGGCGACCATGGCTGCAGACACACCTTCACCAGGTTTATGTTAGAGAATGTTCTCAACGTTAGAGAACGCCTTGTCCTTTTTACAGAAAGCAGTTGTTTACCTTTCTCTGACTGAAGACATAGATGTGCTTATCTCACCAGCATCCTGGATTACGCTGTGAAAATAAATTGCTTTTCCAATATTTTTCCAGTATTGTTTGTCATCTCCGCTCCTCACCTCCTCTTCTGTCCCCCTCCTCTCCTCCCCTCCCCTCTCCTATCCTCCCCTCTCCTAAACTATCTCTCCAGCTGTGTCCGGCTGTATGGTGAATTTCTCCGACCCAGAGGGATACATAGACTCTTCTGACGACCCCCCTCTACCAGATGGAACATTCCTACACTGTACATACACCGTCACTGTGTACACAGGCTATGGAGTCGAGCTACAGGTAAACAAACACCCACATTGACCCACAGAGGGTTCGTATAGTCATGAATAAAAAAAAAACTGGTCCAGGTGTGGAAAAATCATGGAAATGAATGTCATAATGTCTGTTAATGTCATTTATTTAGGCACAGTTTTTTTATATTTTATCAATCAAATAAAAAATCAACATGTCAGCCAGGATCGGAATGAGACGAGCGCATTCTATGTTTGCGCGCATCACCAGCATGTGTACGAGACGAGTGGGCCGCTGCTCAAGGAGAGATGAGATAGTTGGGACATTGTAGCAGCAGGTAAGCCTATAAAATATGATAGAGAACAGACAATTCAAAACGTACACTGTATATTGTATCCTCGAATTAACTGTTCAGCTATAATTAGCATGTACAAAAAAAACAACGTTCTACCGACGCTCGCGAACAAAGTTGATTAGCTTTTTGGAATGATTCAAATGATTCATTTAAATTATTATTTTTGACGAAATGAACGATTCACCTCTCCGTTGTATTAGTTGGGATTCGGTTATATCGTGGTGAATCGACCCATATGAATAATTTGTGAATCAGTCAATTTAGGATTTTTTTTTGTACCTTTATTTAACTAGGCAAGTCAGTTAAGAACAAGTTAACAACTACCATGTCAGCTCGGGGAATTGCAACCTTTCGGTTACGCGGGTCAACGCTCTAACCACTAGGCTACCCTGCCGCCCCATAAAATGTTAGATGTAGCCTTTTGGATTCTGTGCCTTCAAAACTCGTTTTGTGCATACTTCCAGTTGATTTGTCTAATCTATTGTATGGGGACATTGCATCTCAATAGCCTGCAATGTAAACACTTCTAAGGTAGCTAAGATAAACACATTATGACTAAACTAGAAAAGGTACATTTCCAGAATAACATTTGTGGGCTTGCATCAGCTGAATACAAATATTTGTAGCGTACCATAGCCGTTTGCTCTTTGATATGATGAATGAGAGAAGTTTTCAAAAGGCATACAAATGACTTGGTTGTATTGTTGCAATGTAATACATCAAGGGTGGTCAGCCATCATCCAGGAGAGCTAATGGGTGTGTAGGCTTTTATTCCAGTCTCCCTCTTAACAAACTTTTTTTTAATTTTTTATTAGCTGCTCAACCAGACCTTTGATAAACTGGCTCTGGTGTGTTTTAGCAGGGCTTGATCAAAAGCCTTTACACACTCTTCAGACTGAGCGTTGACCACACATGTGTTTTATACAGGTACTCTACTTTGTGTGTCTACTTTATACAGGTACTCTACTTTGCTTTACACAATGGCAAGAGACGGTACATGGGATCAAAGAGCAGTCTCCCAGTGTCGATACCACATCACGCTTACTTTTTTGATACATACATAGAGACACCGGCAGTTGTTGATCATGGAAATGTGGTTAAAAGTCATGGAGAAGTCATGAAATTCCATCCGTCACAATGTGTATGAATCCTGTATACATTCACACTCACAAATACGCGCCACCCAATTATATGTGATAAAGTGAAAATCTGAGGCTGTAGTCTACAGTCCCGAGACAGCTTTGACAGAGGGTGCAGGATCATTTTTTTTTAGCCTGATTTAGATAGGCTATGTTTCTGCACATAATTTACCCAATTTAATTTTTTTAGGCTATTTGTTCGTCAACTTGTCTAGAATTAGATACATTAAGCTTCTCTGCTGTCATTGTATGTTGCCCTAAAAGACTAAATAAATAGTTGCTCACCAGAATAATGTCATAAATCGATAGAATGAATGCTTCAATATAGTTGACATGGGTACATTTTTCTCTGTCATCTCTACTTGTTTTTCGAGGAGGAAATTACGTTTAGGGACCGGGGATAAAATACAATAACAAAAAAAGACGGAAAAGATTTTCTGTGCAAAATTTCCAAATGATATCAGTTTGACCGGTTATACAGCAATAGAAAGTTGTCAACGACCCAACATGTTTCTGATCAGATTTCAGTTGGGCTTGGATCCATATTTGATGTGTTTGAAATGCTGTCAGATTTCATGACGCTGATAAAGACAGCACTTCTACAGACGGTCTCTAACTGCACATTCACATTTTCTCAAGATGATGAAAGAAATCCTATTTCTCCGCGCCTGTTCCCGAGTAAAAATGTTGCCTACATTTGGAGTATAATTTCACTGCAAGAAGTATATAATTCTGCTGGAATTTATAGTAATACCTCAATCAGACCGACAGCGTCTTTGCAAAGTGGTAAATTCGTAATTGTAAATTCTGCAGGTAAACTTTTTTCATTATGTAATCCAACATTTTAGTGGATATGTGTGCAACCCAAAAAAATTGCGGGTATTTCTGTCAATTCTCCGCAATACAACTTGATGCATACCTTCGATACGTCCAACGTATGCACCACACAGAACGCACTGCAACTGACTCTGCAACGCAATGCTGCGAGGCAAACGCAGCGTTCCATTGGAAATGAATGTACTTCTGGTGTACCAAAATGCAATATACTGTCGGTCTGATCGAGGCGTGAGGCTGAGGTGAGAGGTTACAGACCTACTTTCAGTGTTCAGATTTCAGTTTCCATTTAACAAATCCTAACCGTATGCTACAGTTCCCTTGACGTGCAATTTGCCTATTTGAAGGCCCTGTCTTGTGACTGTTGAATTTGTAAAGCGCCTCACAATCGTCACACATTACACAGCAGCACCGCTATCATCCTCTTTAACCAATTCTTTCCTAAACATGAATTTTCAATTTTATCTTTATTTTCAACTGTCCGCAGCTTTTCTCTTATTAAATTCAACTCCAACATTGTCCTTTTTGCACGAGTCGATCAACGTTAACTTTTTCTGTAAGGTATTTAAGATATTGTTTTCTCTTTATTCAACCCCCGCCCCCCCCCCCGGCCTTCACCCTTCCACCCACCCTTCATCCACCCAGTATTTCATGACCCTAAACCCACCCGCCCGCGGATATAACCGCGGGGACTGCGGGTTAGGAGTCAACCCGTGCAACAATAATTCACGAACGCATCCACACACATGCACACACACACACACACACACACCAGTGGAGGCTGCTGAGGGGAGGGCGGCTCATAATAATGGCCAGAACAGAGTAAGTGGAATGACATCAAACACATAGAAACCATGTGTTTGATGTACACTGCTCAAAAAAATAAAGGGAACACTTAAACAACACAATGTAACTCCAAGTCAATCACACTTCTGTGAAATCAAACTGTCCACTTAGGAAGCAACACTGATTGGCAATAAATTTCACATGCTGTTGTGGAAATTTGGTGGAAATTATAGGCATTTAGCAAGACACCCCCAATAAAGGAGTGGTTCTGCAGGTGGGGACCACAGACCACTTCTCTATGCTTCCTGGCTGATGTTTTGGTCACTTTTGAATGCTGGCGGTGCTTTCACTCTAGTGGTAGCATGAGACGGAGTCTACAACCCACACAAGTGGCTCAGGTAGTGCAGCTCATCCAGGATGGCACATCAATGCGAGATGTGGCAAGAAGGTTTGCTGTGTCTGTCAGTGTAGTGTCCAGAGCATGGAGGCTCTACCAGGAGACAGGCCAGTACATCAGGAGACGTGGAGGAGGCCGTAGGAGGGCAACAACCCAGCAGCAGGACCACTACCTCTGCCTTTGTGCACGGAGGAGCAGGAGGAGCACTGCCAGAGCCCTGCAAAATGAACTCCAGCAGGCCACAAATGTGCATGTGTCTGCTCAAACGGTCAGAAACAGACTCCATGAGGGTGGGATGAGGGCCCGACGTCCACAGGTGGGGGTTGTGCTTACAGCCCAACACTGTGCAGGACGTTTGGCATTTGCCAGAGAACACCAAGATTGGCAAATTCGCCACTGGTGCCCGGTGCTCTTCACAGATGAAAGCAGGTTCACACTGAGCACATGTGACAGACGTGACAGTCTGGAGACGCCGTGGAGAACGTTCTGCTGCCTGCAACATCCTCCAGCATGACCGGTTTGGCGGTGGGTCAGTCATGGTGTGGGGTGGCATTTCTTTGGGGGGCCGCACAGCCCTCCATGTGCTCGCCAGAGGTAGCCTGACTGCCATTAGGTACCGAGATGAGATCCTCAGACCCCTTGTGAGACCATATGCTGGTGTGGTTGGCCCTGGGTTCTTCCTAATGCAAGACAATGCTAGACCTCAGGTGGCTGGAGTGTGTCAGCAGTTCCTGCAAGAGGAAGGCATTGATGCTATGGACTGGCCCGCCCGTTCCCCAGACCTGAATCCAATTGAGCACATCTGGGACATCATGTCTCGCTCCATTCACCAACGCCACGTTGCACCACAGACTGTCCAGGAGTTGGCGGATGCTTTAGTCCAGGTCTGGGAGGAGATCCCTCAAGAGACCATCCGCCATCTCATCAGGAGCATGCCCAGGCGTTGTAGGGAGGTCATACAGGCACGTGGAGGCCACACACACTACTGAGCCTCATTTTGACTTGTTTTAAGGACATTACATCAAAGTTGGATCAGCCTGTAGTGTGGTTTTCCACTTTAATTTTGAGTGTGACTCCAAATCCAGACCTCCATGGGTTGATAAATTTGATTTCCATTGATTTATTTTTGTGTGATTTTGTTGTCAGCACATTCAACTATGTAAAGAAAAAAGTATTTAATAAGAATATTTCATTCATTCAGATCTAGGATGTGTTATTTTAGTGTTCCCACTAAAGTGTTTCCATTCCACCAATTCCGCTCCATCCTTTACCACGAGCAAGTCCTCCCCAATTAAAGTACCACCAACCTCCTGTGGCACACACACCGATCTGTGTTGAAATAGTTGACTCTGTGGTGAGCTCACTCTGACCCCTAGTGGTGTCTGCTGGAACAGCACCCTGTCCTCCACACAACACTGGGGCTGTTCCAGGTCCTCTTTTTTGCAGTCATGCTGCACATATTAGAATATTTCTGTATCGTAGCAATCTTGGTTCATGAGATGTTAAACTCTCTCACACCGTCTTTCTCCACCCCCCCCCCCTCTCTCTTTCACTTTCTCTTTCTCTCTCTCCCTCTCTCCCTGCCTCTCTCCCTCTGTCTCTCTCTATCTCTCAGGTGAAGAGTGTGAATCTGTCAGAGGGAGAGCAGCTGTCAATCAGAGGGGTGGATGAGGGTGGGGCCTTGCTAGTTCTGGCCAATCACACGCTTCTGGTGGAGGGTCAGGTGATCCGCAGTCCGACCAATACCATCTCAGTATACTACCGCTCCTTGCCTGAGGGGGGCATGGGCATGTTCCAGCTGCACTACCAGAGTGAGTACATGCATGCACACACACACACACAAACACACACACACACACACACACACACACACACTCTTTCATGTTTTGAAATCAAAGCCTTCATTAAGTCCTCAGGTGCTGTTGATTCTCTGTCTACCTGATCTGTTAATTGCCTCCCCACTTAATCTCGTTTTGTAATCAATTAGCGCTGTGACTGGATGTGTCATATCAATTAACTGATTGGAACTCTGGTTCATTGGTTCATCTCATCTCAGCCCTTTGATAGTGTAGATGTGTGTGCACATGATTGTGTGGTTGTTTGTGTTTGTATGTTTCACCTGTAATGTCTCCCTTTCTCATCTCACCCCTGTGATCTCTCCGGCTGCAGTCAGAGAGCACACTTAAAAGACACACCCTATCCCCTCAGCCCTCAAATGAAGTGGACACATCTGATGACGTATCATGACGTCTGACGAGTATACACTTGCAGAGCGAGGGAGGAAGGAATGCATTTTAAATGGACCACCCTTGGCTGGAAATTCGTCACTCCTTCATCCCGCGATGATTGTGTTTTCAGCCACCAGTAGCTTGTGGGTGCTTTATATGCGCTACAGTCAATTATGAGTGCATGTCTACTTACATTAAATATATAATTATTCATTTACGCCTACTGTATGATCGCTAGCAAATTAATTAGCTAACTAACGTTAGCCTGCCTAGCTGGAACATGTTTTATTTCTACAATTTCCAAAAGATAACCAAACAACACACATTTACATTTTATGAGACGTGTTGGTGCCGTCACGTGCATTAGTAGCACACTTCCTACATCCGACGTGAACATAATTGTTCACTCGCCAACTCGACTAAAAACGAGGGCTGAGGGTCTTGCGTTGCAAACTTCCTTTGCATGGCTAATCATTTGGACCTTCCTCCAGGATTCCCCCAAGGGCATAAGGCGGGTAAGTGGACGAGGGTGTGTCTTTTATGAGTATGAACCGCAACCTCTGTGTCAGTTCAGATGTGACAGGGCTGGACAAAGATGGTGGATAAATTAAGATAGTTCACTCGTTTACCATTGAAAAAAAAATTGGTCAGTTCCGGTCTGCTTAGCGGGGTAGTTCTCCCATAGATGCCAATGCAATAGCTTATTTCGTTGACTGTAATGTAACCAGAAGAAATTAGGGAGTGAGGTGCCTCGCTTCCTTCTGCGTCTCTGGATAGATGAAGTCAACGTGGCATGAAAACCATATCTATTATTCTGGCCTGTCTTCTCCATGATCTATTATCCTGTCCTGTCCTCTATCTATTATTCTGGCCTGTCTTCTCCATGATCTATTATCCTGTCCTGTCCTCTATCTATTATTCTGGCCTGTCCTCTCCATGATCTATTATTCTGGCCTGTCCTCTCCATGATCTATTATTCTGGTCTGTCTTCTCCATGATCTATTATTCTGGCCTGTCCTCCCTTTATCTTTATTCTGGCCTGTCCTCCCTTTATCTTTATTCTGGCCTGTCCAGTCATCTCAGATCAAATTAGAACAGGAAGCCAACTGTGGAACAGAATAGCATAAAATATGATGGGAGAGAATGACAGAATGGAAATCTCTGTCTCTCCCTCTCTCATTCTCCCCTCCTCCCTGCCCCTCTCCCCCTGACAGTATTCCGTCTGAGCTGTGCCCTGCCGAGGAGGCCTCATTTTGGGGAGGTGTCAGTGCTAGACCTGCTGCCAGGGGGCACTGCCCGCTTCCACTGCCATATGGGATACCACCTGCAGGGGGCAGTGGCGCTCACCTGCCTCAATGCATCTCTGCCTGTCTGGAGCAGCAAGGAGCCCAGCTGTAGAGGTAGGGAGGAGAGGGAGAGACACATGCAGATGCAGGGACACACACATACATATTCACACACACACACACACACATCTCAATGCCCTGCTGCTGTCTGGAGCAACAACATGCCCAGCTGCAGAGCTGGGGAGACACAAACACACACACACACACACACACACACACACACACACACACATATAATCATCACCTCTCTCCCTCCATAGCACTATGTGGGGGCTCAGTGAAGAACGCTACAGTAGGGAGGGTCCTGTCTCCCTCTCCCCGCCTGGGGCCCGACGCCACCCAGGACCGTTCCTGCTCCTGGTCCATGGAGGCCCCCACAGCACAGAGACTACACCTGCACCTGGAGAGACTGGCCCTTGGACCCACCGAAAGGTCAGAGAGAGAGGGAATGTGTTTGATCTTTGAATGTGTAAACTATAATTGTGCTGTAATCAACTTTGGAAATGGATCAAATCTTCAAGTTGTTAATAGGTCTGCATATCCCAACAATCTGGGACCCATAAAGTGTTCCAATGAAATTTCTCCCTCCAGACTTGTGTTATGGAGCGGTCTGGACGCTGGGTCTGTGGTGCTGTTTGACTCGGGCCGGGGTGGTCCAATACCGTTTGAAGGGGTGATCAGTGAGGGTCCAGCAGTCAGGGTACAGTTCATCACTGACCAACCTAACCACAATACAGGCTTCAACATCCGCTATGAGGGTAAGAGCACACAAACCAGATGAAACATTTCATCATATTCCCCAACCTTTCTGTCTAACCTCCTCTCTCTCTCTCTCTCTCTCTCATTTCTCCTCTCCCATCTCTCTCTCTCTCTCTGCCTCTCTGCCTCTCTGCTCTTTCATTTCTCCTCTCCCATCTCTCTCTCTCTCTCTCTCTCTCTGCCTCTCTGCCTCTCTGCTCTCTCATTTCTCCTCTCTGCTCTCTCATTTCTCCTCTCCCATCTCTCTCTCTCTCTCTCTCTCTCTCTCTCTGCAGCGTTTAAGCGTGGCCATTGTTATGAGCCCTACCTGCAGAATGGTAACTTCAGCACCACTGACCAGGCCTACGGTGTTGGCGCTGTGGTGCAGTTCAGCTGTGATACTGGTCACTCTCTGGAGCAGGGGCCGCCAGTCATAGAGTGTATCAATGCCAGAGACCCCTACTGGAACGACACGGAACCACTCTGCAAAGGTGTGTGTGTTGGGAGGGTTGTATATTTGTGCGTGTTGGGAGGGTTGTATATTTGTGTGTGTGTCTGTAAAATCCTATGGTGCCATTTTCTTTCACATTGAGAGAGTTCTGATGTCAAGCTGTGAGGCGTTTATCTTTAATGATACAATTTGACAACAGAGTTTGATGTGAAAATATACAGTTCCTTTTTTATTTTGTATTTTTAAATTGTAATATCTCCCCCCTCTCACTCTCTCCTCTCCCTCCGTCTCCAGCCCTGTGTGGGGGAGACCTAGCAGGTCCTGGGGGTGTGATCCTGTCTCCCAACTGGCCAGAGTGGTACGGAGAGGGAGAGGACTGCAGCTGGAGGATACATGTAGGGGAGGACAAATGCGTGCTGCTCGACGTACAGCTGTGAGATATATATATATACACACACACATTAAGATTAGTTCCAACCAAAATGTGACTTTTAACCCCTCAAAGACATACACACTAGAGATCTTCACGGATCCAGCTGTACCCGAATACCGAGACCCAGAATTCTAAGTAATGTCACGGGTCTGGGTTGGATCTGATAGGAAGGCCTATGTGTCATTTTAAATGACTCGTCCGGAAGGATCCAAACAGATCCGAATGCGACTGCTGCAGAAGAGAGATAAATTGGATAATTTTATACTGCTGCTCTTGCTTTTCGTGAGAGTGGCACGTAATAGCTTGTTGTTGTCAGCCAATGAGAAGTCATCAAAGCGGCAATGGGCTACAGTGATTGAGCCTCCGGGTTGGGCAAAAGTGAGGAAAGATCTAATCAATGGGAGGATGGAATTAAAATGATGGTATGAAAAGTTAAAGGAGAAGCTACAACGACCGGGAGCCAAAAGGTAGGCTGCTACTTCATATTCTGAATGGAGTTGTTGTTGTTTGTAGGCTAACTGTCATCTCTTCCTCCCTCCTCCCTGTTCCCGTGTCACTCGCTCACACTCACAGTAGCCTAAACACACAGCCCGGCCCCTGCTAGAGCGTCCGTCACTTCTCTCTACCTCACACTTTATCTGCTCCGGTTAATAAAGTCTCTTCAAAATGGACTTTTCTGCTGCTTCCCTCACTCGGACCGGGTCCGGATCCAACCAGGTCAATGCGGAATGGGTCTAGTTGTCCTCGGATCCATTCAGAACGGGTCTCTCTCTCTCTCTCTAAATATATATTTATGCATATCAGGTCGGATGGGAAATCTCCATGTCCATGTCTAAACGGCCTCTAATAAACACACGTTTTGGCGAAGTTTGGGGGGCTGCCACACTGGGCGCTGTTGTTGTGTGGGGGGGGGGGGGGGGTTTGTTAAGTGCATTTCGGCAGGCAATGGCATCTAGGATTTGATATGTCCCGCCAGATTTCTCTGGTCGGGACCTGGGATTTGAACTGGCAACCCTCCGGCCACTGGTTCGCCTCTACAACCACTAGGCTACCTGCCTGCCACATACAATCTGCCACATACACACACCTGTCAGATTTCTGATGGTAATAGGTTGTCAAAGTAGCCAGATGTTACTGAGGTCATCAAGCTCCCAGCATTCCATCTGACTCATCCAACGTTTAGTCTCTGACACGTCACCCCTTTACCTCACACTGAGTCAGTGGCCATTTTTTTTTTTGCATGACAATCTTGGTGGGGCAAACTGTGAAACCGGTGAAGCAGCGACCTATTACTCAACAGTACATTAAATGTTAGGGCCGACATAAAGCTGTCCCGGCGGCTGAGCTTTCTTTTCAGCACCGTGAATCCTTACCACCTGCTACACCTGGCTATCAGAGGAGACTC
Source organism: Oncorhynchus clarkii lewisi (assembly GCF_045791955.1). Lineage (NCBI taxonomy): Eukaryota > Metazoa > Chordata > Actinopteri > Salmoniformes > Salmonidae > Oncorhynchus > Oncorhynchus clarkii. Next base: position 9,067,461 of record NC_092175.1, read on the forward strand.
GTCTGGCAGCAAAACTGTTCATTCAGCCTCATTTACTGCCTTTTGAAGAAAAACAAAACAGCTGAACCAGCTGACTTTCTTCAATAAATACGGTTTCTACTGACTCCTCGTGGATTTGTGTAACTCGATAAGAACCGGCCTCTCCTTCAATAATAACGAATGCCAACATGACTTTTGAACCACACGCAAACATTATTACATTTATGTTCAGTAAATTCATCATGTTGGTTCTCGTATCGTTAACACTTCGCTCGAAGTATGATCAAGTGCACGTGGTTCGTTTCTGCCTTGTGCACTTTTAATTAGGACGCTGCCACGATTGGAGGTCTGCTGGTTGGTTTCTTCTTCTTTGCCTTGCACACGAAGAGACAACACACATGATGTTAACCCTTGGCGAAGTCACAGCTCTCAGGCACCTCGCTAGCGGAAGGTCAGGCAAAAGAGAACAATAAGGGGGTACGGAAATACAGATAACCCGCGATGGGCCAAACCAATAAGGGGGTATGGAAATACAGATAACCCGCGATGGGCCAAACCAAAATATACACAACTTTTACAATCACGTGTATGTACAATATAGATATGAAAAAGTGTTTGTACACCAAAAACTAACATTAGCTATGCAGCTGTAATTATATTTTTTAAAAACACACTGAATTATTATTATTATTATCAAATTATTAACATCCCCTCTTGACTTGGCCTATTTGAATTGGACCTTGTGTGCAACTTGGTGCATAATCTAGGGGAACAACATCACACTGCGACATGCAAAGCAGCTGCGCCGGGGTAGGCCTTCGTTCAGCACATTCCAAATGGACAGCGACAGAAATCCAGGTAGACATCAGTACAGATCAATTCAGCAAGATGTTGAGTAACTTAACTTTACTCTTAATGAAGTCACCCCAGAGAAAGAAAGAGGGGGGGGGGGATTCAGCGGTTATGTGGTCTGAAAAGGAAGGGAAACACAATCCCAAAGATCCACTTATAGACATTATACTGACGCATTCTTTTTTACATCCGTTATTAGACAGTGGCAACGATGATGATTATGAACATGGTCTTTTGCCTGCTAATGTCTGCAATGCAGTGAAGAAAACGATATGACAACAATAACGTCTAATGTAACTGGTCCCTCTAACAGTACAACTGGCCCCAGCTTGGCCCCCCCAGTTGAAATGGTCTAGAACCGCCACTGTTACAGACCCAACAACATTATATAGTATCCCCTCCTTTTGGAGAAAAGTATATGAGCTCTTTATAATACGCAAAGTAAGCAAAACAATTAAATACATAATTCTAACATTGCCTAAAATGATTAATAAGATACTAATGAGATAGACCTATATACTGTAAGCAATATAACAATTGAGATGTACAAACTATGGCATAAGGGAGAGATGAGTGGATAAGAGGCAATCCGCAATTTCGTCATGAGCGGGCTGAGATGGACGTAGCCTATATGCCTATTCGTTTAGCTACCCAATTTCATGGGTGCTATAATTCGGGCGAGCACGTACCTATTCTCTTCCGTTTGTCGGTTGTGAAGGTCATGGCTGTCCTATATGCTTTGTCTGGCTGAGTCACATTGTTTGATTTCCCCAGTACTCTACGTTTAACAGCGTTGGTCTATATGTGATGCACAGTTCTCGTGTTTTGAGACCCTTTCAGGCAGATGTTTTAAATCCGCAGTCAAATGACCCGGTGGCTTCATGGGTGGGATGTTATAAATACATCTTATATTTTCTTTATGTTTAGTACCAGTCAAACGTTTGGACACACCTACTCATTCCAGGGATTTTCTTTCCCTACAGTGTAGAATAATAGTGTAGACATCAAAACTATGAAATAACATATATGGAATCATGTAGTAACCAAAAAAGTGTTAAACAAATCAAAGTATATTTTATATGAGATTCTTCAAAGTAGCCACCCTTTCCCTTGATGACAGCTTGGCACCGCTACTGACTGGTACTGTATATAAACTCAACATCTTTTTTGAAGCCCATAACCATTTGTGTGAGGTGTATACTTTTGTTTCAAAGCAGATTTGTTTAAGACTACCAAGAAACACTGTATGACCCTGATTTGGTGCACTGCAGTAAAAAGTTAAACCCAGACTTGGACCACACACCCACTCCACCGAATAGCAGGCAGGGAAAGCAAAATAGTGATTACCTTGCGACGCTCACAGTTAGCCACTGCTTCATTCCAAACCACTCATTGTGTCACACCCCGATCTGTTTCACCTGTCTTTGTGATTGTCTCCACCCCCCTCCAGGTGTCGCCCATCTTCCCCATTATCCCCAGTGTATTTATACCTGTGTTTTCAGTTTGTCTGTTGACAGCTTGTCTTGTTTGCTCAAGGCAACCAGCGTTTTGTGTCTCAGCGCCTGCTTTTTCCAGTTTCTCCTTTCTCGCCCTCCTGGTTTTGACCCTTGCCTGTCCTGACTCCGAGCCCACTCTGCCTGCCCCTGAGCCTGCCTGTCGACCTGTACCTTCGCCCACCTCTGGATTATTGACCTCTGCCTGCCTTGACCTGTCTATCGCCTGCCCCTGTTGGAACATTAAACTATTGTTACTCGACGTGGTCTGCATCTGGGTCTTACCTTCATACCTGATACATTGTTGAATTTATGATTTCCGACTTGATTTGTATTAAATGCTTATGTCCAATGGCCGATGAGCCATCTTCATATGACAAGGCCTGAAAAGCATTGCCAGTAGATTGTCGATGTGATTCATGATGACTGCTTATCTTGCAAGCCAGCCAAGATTTTGAAAGTATGATGTCCAATCAAAGCTACGAGAGAGAAACTCAAAACAACAAAAAAAAGAAACGTCCCTTGTTCAGGACCCTGTCTTTCAAAGATAATTCGTACAAATCGAAATGACTTCACAGATCTTCATTGTAAAGGGTTTAAACACTGTTTCCCATGCTTGTTCGATGCACCATAAACAATTAATGAACATGCACCTGTGGAACGATCGTTAAGACACTAGCAGCTTACAGATTTTAGGGAATTAAGGTCACAGTCATGAAAACTTAGGACACTAAAGAGACCTTTCTACTGACTCTGACAAACACCAAAAGAAAGATACCCAGGGAGGAGGCATGAGGACTGCAGATGTGGCCAGGGCAATAAATTGCAATGTCCGTACTGTGAGACGCCTGAGACAGCACTACAGGGAGACAGGACAGACAGCTGATCGTCCTCGTTGTGGCAGACCACGTGTAACACCTGCACAGGATCGGTACATCCGAACATCACACCTGCGGGACAGGTACAGGATGGCAACAACAACTGCCCGAGTTACACCAGGAATGCACAATCCCTCCATCAGTGCTCAGACTGTCCGCAATAGGCTGAGAGAGGCTGGACTGAGCTTGTAGGCCTTTGTAAGTCACCAGACATCACCGGCAACAACGTCAACCATGGGCACAAATCCACCGTTGCTGGACCAGACAGGACTGGAAAAAAAGTGCTCTTCTTTGACAAGTCGCGGTTTTGTCTCACCAGGGGTGATGGTCGGATTCGTGTTTATCGGCGAAGGAATGAGCATTACACCGAGGCCTGTACTCTGGAGCGGGATTGATTTGGAGGTGGAGGGTCCATCATGGTCTGGGGCGGTGTGTCACAGCATCATCAGACTGAGCTTGTGGTCATTGCAGGCAATCTCAACGCTGTGCATTACAGGGAAGACATCCTCCTCCCTCATGTGTTGCCCTTCCTGCAGGCTCATCCTGACATGACCCTCCAGCATGACAATGCCACCAGCCATACTGCTCGTTCTGTGCGTGATTTCCTGCAAGACAGGAATGTCAGTGTTCTGCCATGGCCAGCAAATAGCCCGGATCTCAATCCCATTGAGCATGTCTGGGACTTGTTGGATCGAATGGTGAGGGCTAGGGCCATTCCCCCCATAAATGTCCGGGAACTTGCAGGTGCCTTGGTGGAAGAGTGGGGTAACATCTCACAGCAAGAACTGGCAAATCTGGTGCAGTCCATGAGGAGGAGATACACTGCAGTACTTAATGCAGCAGGTGGCCACACCAGATACTGACTGTTACTTTTGATTTTTAATGTGTCCCTTTGTTCAGGGACACATTATTCTATTTCTGTTAGTCACACTGTGGAACTTATGTCTCTGTTGTTGAATTTTGTTATGTTCATACAAATATTTACACGTTAAGTTTGCTGTAAATAAACACAGTTGACAGTGAGAGGCCGTTTCTTTTTTTGCTGAGTTTATAGCGTGATTTGACGTCATTTTTGTCTGTGGCCAATGACCTTGAGCCTTCTTGGACAGGCAATTCTACTGTAAATCTATGGTAGGGCTGCAGGGGGGCTTGATCGTCCTAGCTCTCCCGCAGATTCTGCGGTGATGTGATGTCCCCGTGAGTGACAGAACTGATGGGGTCATGATAGGGGCTGCACCAAATGTTTGATGTATTATAATAATTGATTATAATAGGTTGTATTAATAGAAGGGGAGGGACTGTGGGACCCCTCCTCCTCTACATTTATAGGGTCCTAGACTACAGATTAACAATATACGGGTATATATTCATTGCGAGGTTTTAGAATTGTTCCACAGTTTTTTCTAAGTCTCTGCCTCTTATAAAGAAATGGGGGTCTGTGAGAAAGCATTTCAAAGATAAACAAAGAGCCCTGCAGGGGAGTAGAAGAGATAAGAGCATAGTCAGACATACCTCTATAAATCAACTTGGAGGAGTGGACATTTCCTGCCGAGGCCTTAGAAAACACTGGAACTATTGTATATCTTGCAAGTTTGTATAGCTGTGTATGCATGGGCTTGGTCTGAGGAGTAGCAGGTGACGACGTATGCAGTGACATCACAGGGGGTTGACTACGAGCAGGATAAAAGCAACTTGGACTTTTCCTACGGGGCGGAACTGTGATGTTTGATCTTCTGTCTACGGCTGTGTTTTGATGAAAATGGTTGTGGTTTATAAGGGCACCTTTTGAGTGTTCCTTATTTGTTAAGTTAAAAAAAAAACGGAGCACAGAAAAACGGAACCAACAGAACCCTGAGCCAATCACGGCTCAACTAGAGATAGACAATGCCAATGCACTGTGATCTCGCTGGCTGCCCCTCCACTACAGACGGCACTGAGCTAGGCTGAAACTGCTGCATCATGGCGCTGCCTTACTCAAAGAAAGAGGCCAAGTTTGTCTGCTGCTTTTGATTAACTCAAGGTTGTTGTTTTTTACGTTGTTTGCTGAAATGACATGTGACACGAATGAATGCCAGAATGACATGCAAAACAGGGCAACTCTTTTGTTGTTGTTTAAACAGGTGGGATTAAAAACATGAATGACGAGTCGCCATTGCACAGAGTTTGCCATATGGTGCTGATACCATATACACTCATATCATGTGATTTGGGACGTGTTGAATGAGTCCAATTTAAATTCACAATGTTTATGGGCATGACAAAAGTAGGCTACTTATTGCCAAAGCAACGGGCAATTCCACAGTGCATAGTTGATTCAATCTCTAGTTGTTGAATCACACATTTTTCTAATGGTAATTTTGCCCTATCTCCCTGTCTCTCTCTCTCTCCCCCTCACTTCAGTCTGAACCTGAGTGACAGTGACATGTTGACCATCCTGGACGGTGATGAAGTCACCACCCATATCCTGGGCCAGTACGTGGGCGGAGCCGGGCCCTTCAAAATACAGTCCACGACCCCTGACCTCACCGTGACCTTCCACTCCGACCCTGCCGGCCTTGTCTTCGGCAAGGGAGAGGGCTTCATCATCAACTACATGGGTAAGAGGGGTGGGGGTGGGGGGGGGGGGGAGAGAGAGAAGAGAAGCAGAGAGGGAGGGAAGGAGAAGTAACAAAATGAATTGATAAGAGACGGTAGCCAACATTGGAGGAATAGACGACTCGGATATATGCCTAGTCGGCAGCCGAGTTGAAACGGAGAGTCAGTGAAAGATAGACAGAGATAGAGAGATAAAGAGGAGGCTGAGGAAATGAGAGAGACAGTGTAATGTCCCAGACTCTGTCTTTCTGTCTCCTCTCCCTTTTCTCTTCCTCCGCTTTACCCTCCTCTCTCTCTCTTTCGCTCTCTCTCTCTCTCTCTCTCTCTCTGCCCTTATTCAATCACATCCTATTTGTCTCACCGTCCCACTTGGCCTGTATGCGTGCGGATAAACACACACATACACAAACACACACACACACGCAATTATTTGGAATGCTCTCCACGTTCACACGAGGAAACACAAACATGCAATCGCATTAGAATATGCACACTCGATCATTCTATATGTACACTGTACACACCCGCACTTGTATACACTTCTTTCACCAGAAATTTAGAACGACATGCCTGCAGAAATACATCTGCAACCCTTATTTTGTATGTGAGAATACATTTATGTAAATCACTATAAGCATTTCTAAATGTTTGTTTGTGTGTTTCCACAGAGGTCTCCCGTAACGACTCGTGTCCGGACCTGCCGGAGATCCAGAATGGCTGGAAGACCACGTCCCATACTGCCCTGGTGCGGGGCGCTCGCATCACCTACCAGTGTGACCCAGGCTACGACCTGGTTGGACGGGAGACTCTTACCTGTCAGCTAGACCTCACCTGGAGCACACAGCCCCCCTTCTGCGAGAAGAGTGAGTTAACTAGGGTGGTTGGGGGAGGGTGTGTGTGTGTGTGTGTGTGTGTGTGTGTGTGTGTGTGTGTGTGTGTGTGTGTGTGTGTGTGTGTGTGTGTGTGTGTGTGTGTGTGTGTGTGTGTGTGTGTGTGTGTGTGTGTGTGTGATTGAGAGTTCTTGCCTAGTGCAAACCCCACTCTGACACCCATTCTCTTCTCTCTCTCTCTCTCTCCCTCCCCCCTCCCCTCTCTTCAGTAATGTATTGTTCAGATCCGGGTCACGTGGAACACTCTACCAGGTCCCTGTCCGACCCGAAACTCCTGGTGGGGACCACCATCCAGTACAGCTGCTACCCCGGCTTCATCCTGCAGGGCGGTGCCACACTCACCTGCTACGGACGAGAGCCTGGCACCCCTGTCTGGACGTCCAAACTACCCCACTGTGTCTGTGAGTACCTGTGTGTATGCATGCGTGCGTAAGTGAATGGATGAGTTTGTGCTACAGTTGGAGTGGGGTAAGTTGAGCCACCTTAGATTCTAGGAAACCCTACACAAAATGTATAATTTGACCAAAGGAAGGAACCACATGGACAATGTGGAAAGCAAGTTTGGTCCAAAAAAGGATTTATTGTGTAAGAGGTTTAATGATGGTTGTATCTAAACCAAAGTAGATCATTGTAAGATTGTTTTCTACATCAGTTGGGGTCTCTGTAAGCTTCAACATGAAGTCCTAAACCTAGCGTGAAAGTGGATCATTGTAGCAGTGTAGGCTAATATAGTTGAAATGTTTGCCTTGGGCGAAGTTGAGCCAACGGCCATGAGGTAAGTTGAGCCAACGACAAGTTGAGTAAGGCATTATCGCAAGGCATTATCGCTGGGATATGAGGTAACAACAGGGCCTGGCTTATGTTAAGTGTGTTAAAAGATGATTAAAATAGAAAAAAAGCGATTTCTATTGTGCTAAATCCCCTTTTTGAGAAACAATGATCGAGGTAGTATTTCATTCAGTACAGAAACTTCTGGGTGGCTCAACTTACCCCATACCCAGGGTAGGTTGTGCCAAGAGACCACTTTATTTCTGGACAAGCTATGTCTTCAAAGCTGTCATGTTTATATGAATTCCAGGGATATACAACATCCTGAAATATAAGTAGATATCTTTGTTAGACAGAATACTATATTTCCCTTGACGGAGTGATGCTGAATGTTTTTAAAAAAAGGGGGGGCTCTACTTACCCCACTCTCCCCTAGTGGGGGGCTCTGCTTACCCCACTCTCCCCTGGTGTGTTTTTCCGGGACGTGTGGCTGCATGTCGACCGTCAGTCACTGTATATTAAACCTGAACAGTGCAGTTCTCTCTCTCTCTCTCTCTCTCTCTCTCTCTCTCTCTCTCTCTCTCTCTCTCTCTCTCTCTCTCTCTCTCTGTCTCTCTCTCTCTGTCTCTCTCTGTCTCTCTCTCTCTATCTCTCTCTCTGTCTCTCTCTCTCTGTCTCTCTCTCTCTCTGTCTCTCTGTCTCTCTCTCTCTCTCTCTCCCTCTCTCTCTCCCTCTCTCTCCTCTCTCTCCCTCTCTCTCCTCTCTCTCTCTGTCTCTCTGTCTCTCTCTCTGTCTCTCTGTCTCTCTCTATCTCTCTCTCTGTCTCTCTCTCTCTCTCTCTCTCTCTCTCTGTCTCTCTCTGTCTCTCTCTCTCTCTCTCTCTGTCTCTCTCTCGGTAGACCAGAGGCTTATTTTAATAGCGTTTGATGTTGCAGAGGTAATCTGGGATGAACACTTGATCTCTGGCGGAGACGACTCGACGGGGGCTGTCTCTCTCTTTGTCCTGCTGACACCGCTCCCAGCGTGTATGTTCATGGTTATTAGAGTGTGTATGAGTGTGTGTGTGTGTGTGTGTGTATGACAACTTCCTCCTCCTCTCTGCGTTCTCATGGTTGTTAATGTGTGTCTATGTGAATGTGCGTGGGGGTGCGCAGCTGCACACGTGCGTGCGCGCGTGAGTGTGTGTGAGGCGTTTAATATGCTAATGCGGTATGCAGATCAGGCCCTTGCCACCTGGAAGAGGGGCGGAGGTTACCCATTAGTCATAGCAGCTCGGCTTGAGGCTGTCAGATCAGGAAGAGAAGCTGTCAATCAAACACCCTACCCTCCTTATTTGTCAGACTGTGTGACTCACACCTCCTTAGAACCAGTTCTCCAGCCCTCTACCTCCAGTACCTCATGCTGTTCCACGTAATTGAGCTATTTCACTTCTAGCATTGATTCAACTGGTCAAGGGCTCGATAAATATTAAGCAGGTTATTGTTGACCCCTTTCTCTCTCGCGCGCGCACGTGCACACTTTCTATCTCTTTCTCTGTCCCTCGCTCCAGCGGAGGAATCTGTTTCCTGTGAGAACCCTGGTCTCCCTGACAACGGATACCAGATCCTGTCCAAGCGCCTCTACCTGCCCAGCGAGTCGCTCACCTTCATCTGTTACCAAGGCTTCGAGCTCATCGGCGAGGTCGCCATTAAGTGTATCCTGGGGAACCCGTCGTTTTGGAGCGGACCACTGCCACTGTGCAGGGGTGAGGCCCAGCCGCCAAGCACCCACACGCCACCCCCGCAGACCTGCATGGAATGGAACATTCCTCACCATGACTTTCCACATAGACATGCTACATGTGAATGGTGCTTGTTTAAGTAATGATAATGTCCCCGTGCATGATACAGCTCTCAGCAGCCATATTTGTAGTTCCTCCACTCTCTGTAGTTGTTTAAGACTGCTGGGCTGTGGTCAGAAGTAGTGCAACTATATAAAAAAATGTATGGTCTCTAGACAGCACTAGAAATAGTGTACCTGCCACCAGTATGATATACTTTATCTACCCTGTCAATGTCTGAGAGAATGTCTGATGTCTTGCAGCCAACCATGACTGTTTTGGCAACCATGCTTTGGAAGGTGAGTCTGTCTGTCTCTGTTTTTGTCTGTCTCTCTCTCTCTCTGTCTGTGAGCCTGCCTGTCTGTCCGTGTTCTTGTCTGCATGTCTCCCACTGGGCACACACTGGTTGAATCAACGTTGTTTCCACGTCATTTCAATGAGATGATGTTGAACCGACGTGGAAGAGACGTTGAATATTACATCTGTGCCCAGAGGGCTGTCAATGAAATGTTTTTTAGCAGATCTCCCCCCTTCTAGTTCTGACTTCGCCGATAACTATTGTATTGAGGAAAAGTGTACTTACTATGCCTGTGATATGTGGTTGTCCCACCTAGCTACAGTATCGTACGATGAATGCACAAACTGTAAGTCGCTGTAGATGAGAGCATCTGCTAAATGACTCAATGTCAATGATGGCGATGCACTCTTTTCCCTAACTACCTGTATGCTGTATTAATTGCCGATGCGTGTTGGACTCGCTTTCATATTTCTTTCCTTTTGTGATGCTTATCTGTTGTTTTGACCTTTTCATTGAAGACGCCATGTCTATTTCTCATTTATTTGAGTATTTTTTTTATCTCCCCCTGCTCTCCTCTTCCCTCCCCTCTCCTTTCTTCTATCCGTCTATCTCCCCCATCTCCTCCAGTTGTTGAGGCAGCAGCCGGGTCAGGTCTGGACGGTGGCAACATGGCATTGGCCATCTTCATCCTTGTACTTCTGCTCTCCGTGCTGCTGGGAGGAGCCTACGTCTACATCACACGGTTAGACCACACGCCCTCTCACCTCAACATTGCACATTTGAATATAGCTGAATATTCTGTATTCAACTCGGTTTAAAAGCTACAGTGCCTTGCGAAAGTATTCGGCCCCCTTGAACTTTGCGACCTTTTGCCACATTTCAGGCTTCAAACATAAAGATATAAAACTGTATTTTTTTGTGAAGAATCAACAACAAGTGGGACACAATCATGAAGTGGAACGACATTTATTGGATATTTCAAACTTTTTTAACAAATCAAAAACTGAAAAATTGGGCGTGCAAAATTATTCAACCCACTTAAGTTAATACTTTGTAGCGCCACCTTTTGCTGCGATTACAGCTGTAAGTCGCTTGGGATATGTCTCTATCAGTTTTGCACATCGAGAGACTGACATTTTTTCCCATTCCTCCTTGCAAAACAGCTCGAGCTCAGTGAGGTTGCATGGAGAGCATTTGTGAACAGCAATTTTCAGTTCTTTCCACAGATTCTCGATTGGATTCAGGTCTGGACTTTGACTTGGCCATTCTAACACCTAGATATGTTTATTTTTGAACCATTCCATTGTAGATGTTGCTTTATGTTTTGGATCATTGTCTTGTTGGAAGACAAATCTCCGTCCCAGTCTCAGGTCTTTTGCAGACTCCATCAGGTTTTCTTCCAGAATGGTCCTGTATTTGGCTCCATCCATCTTCCCATCAATTTTAACCATCTTCCCTGTCCCTGCTGAAGAAAAGCAGGCCCAAACCATGATGCTGCCACCACCATGTTTGACAGTGGGTATGGTGTGTTCAGGGTGATGAGCTGCGTTGCTTTTACGCCAAACATAACGTTTTGCATTGTTGCCAAAAAGTTCAATTTTGGTTTCATCTGACCAGAGCACCTTCTTCCACATGTTTGGTGTGTCTCCCAGGTAGCTTGTGGTAAATTTTAAACAACACTTTTTATGGATATCTTTAAGAAATGGCTTTCTTCTTGCCACTCCTCCATAAAGGCCAGATTTGTGCAATATACGACTGATTGTTGTCCTATGGACAGAGTCTCCCATCTCAGCTGTAGATCTCTGCAGGTCATCCAGAGTGATCATGGGCCTCTTGGCTGCATCTCTGATCAGTCTTCTCCTTGTACGAGCTGAAAGTTTAGAGGGACGGCCAGGTCTTGGTAGATTTGCAGTGGTCTGATACTCCTTCCATTTCAATATTATCGCTTGCACAGTGCTCCTTGGGATGTTTAAAGCTTGGGAAATCTTTTTGTATCCAAATCCGGCTTTAAACTTCTTCACAACAGTATCTCAGACCTGCCTGGTGTGTTCCTTGTTCTTCATGATGCTCTCTGCGCTTTTAACGGACCTCTGAGACTATCACAGTGCAGGTGCATTTATACGGAGACTTGATTACACACAGGTGGATTGTATTTATCATCATTAGTCATTTAGGTCAACATTGGATCATTCAGAGATCCTCACTGAACTTCTGGAGAGAGTTTGCTGCACTGAAAGTAAAGGGGCTGAATAATTTTGCACGCCCAATTTTTCAGTTTTTGATTTGTTAAAAAAGTTTGAAATATCCAATAAATGTCGTTCCACTTCATGATTGTGTCCCACTTGTTGTTGATTCTTCACAAAAAAAATAAAGTTTTATATCTTTATGTTTGAAGCCTGAAATGTGGCAAAAGGTTGCAAAGTTCAAGGGGGCCGAATACTTTCGCAAGGCACTGTATATTGTCCACGGTCATATGGAAACTCTATGACGATTGAATAAACACAAACTGCCCTGGCTACCTTCCTATTTGACATGGTTGAATAACAGGAGGCTGCAACGTTACAGAACATTCAGATAGGAATGTATTGTGTAGAACAGATATTATTCTCTGTCATATGATATTATAATGTCAGCTGCTCTACATGCCACAATTCTATCTGCCACGTGCTTAACGTTTCACCTCAATGTATAGACTCAAATGAATGAGATGTGATGTCATACTCTCTCTCTCTCTCTGCTCATGGAAACAGTGGTGGTGTCCTGAAGGTTCTGGTTGTTTTTAGATTCCTGACACCATGCTGTTCCTCTCTTGGCCACCAGGTGTCGCTACCACTCCAACCTGCGGCTGCCGCTCATCTACCCACACCCTTACAGTCAGATCACCGTGGAGAGCGAGTTTGACAACCCACTCTACGAGACAGGAGGGGTGAGGAAGAACACGCACAAACACACACACGTGCTGAAAACACACACACGAACCTAGTCATTGTATGAGACAGGAGGGTCCTTACTACTGGTTTTTAACATTTCTCTCTCTTTCTTCCCTCTCTCTCAGGACAACCGTGAATATGAGGTATCAATATGAGGACCATCTCCACTGTTGGAATCCCAAAATGAAGCATCCACCCCACCAACCCATCCCCCTACCCTTCCTCCTCCTCCTTAGACCGGCCCAGGTGGAAGTTATGTAAATACAGACTGACTATAGTCTTGCCCCTTTCCCCCATGATCCCAGTGACCCTGTCCTCCAATCACAAAGACAGGAATGAGAGAGAGGGAAGATGAGTCAGAGAGGCAATGGGGGAGAGGAGAAAGGGGAGGACAGGAGATACTGTGAAAGGGGGCTGCAGGATTTTGGGGGGGATAAAGAGACTGAAGCACTTGTGACAAGTTGTCCATTTACTCGTGTCTACCATTAGAGAACAAATACAGAGACAGGGAGGGAATATGTGAAGAAGAGAGAGAGGGGGAGAGAGGTGAGGGAGAGAAGTGGAGTGAGAAAGAGGAGTGAAAGATAGAAGGAAGTGACCTCACAGGACGTGAGGTCATTATCTCTTCCTGGTTGTGCCCCATCTTCCTGCCTGCAGTCATTTCTAAGGCCTGGTTTTACCGTAGTAACTGACCTGTACAATCTCAACCAACCCATAACACCAGAAGATGTATTTATTTTGATGTATATGTGACGTTTTATGCGGATTCATGAATGTACATTTTCATTTTGAGAATACAAAAAGAAAAGACGCACCATGCTACTGACTTCCCTAAATAAATGGTCCAAAAAAAGTATGAAAGAATCTTTCTATCAAAATAAAACACACGCACTTGTCTTTGTTGTCAGTTATTTATTTGAGTGTCCCTCCCTTTGTCACAGGGCAGAACAGGGAATGTGAAGAAGTTAACATTCTCTCCTCTGACACTGTGCAGTGTTGTCCTGCTAATGTAACAGTATATCCACGCACGCACACACAGGCTGTGTCTCAATACTCCTTCACAGCTCCTAGTCTCCTTTCCTTCAAGGACACAGTCTGGTAGGTAAAAGAAATGAATCCATTCCACACACTGGACTTTTTTTGTGTGCACTTCCAGTCACTTCATGGCACAGGAAGGAGATTAGGAGCTGTGTTATTTGTCACGTTCCTGTGTGGAGATCCTATACCACAATCTCTCACACACCAGAGGTGACAGCTGTTGGAACTGGTTTACTTTCATTCTGACCCATCAGCTTTGTTCCCCCTCCGTACACAACAGCCTCAAGAACAAAGTTGCTTTCTGCTTCAATGCCGATTGCTGCTATTCACAAATGAAAAGTTACTTTTGCGAAAGCAGCTACTAAACACTAAACAGTTGTGAAAATTGTGTGTGTACTTGTCTGTCTGTGAGGGCATATGTGTAATTACCCAACAAAACAGCTGAATAGAGAGGGTGTCAGAGACATACAAAGCCCTCGGGATGTAAAGGCAGGCTTGACTGAGTCGTGCAACAAAGTCGACATGATGGTCGAGCGTCAAAAAAAAAAAAAACAGCCTCAGAACAGTGGAGCAAGTATATGAGCTACTGTATGTGTTTTTAATGTTGGGTCTGGGGAGATTTTCCTTCAAATACATTTAAATCCATATGGAAGTTGCCACGGTGACTTCTGTCCTATAGTGTACATATAAGACAGGATAAGGCCATGTGGGTCAGAGAAATCAGTCCTGAAAAGGCTTCAACCACTCCTCTCTTCTCTAATCACAATCTAATGTCCTTTAAGTCACTCTGTTACGCGCCAGTCTTCACCGTCAAACTAGTTCAACTTCCTCTTCCGTCCGTTAAGGCGCGGCAAACATGTCTCTCATGTCAATGTTTTATAGCATGTTGTCGACTTTCTTTTATCACTCAGTTGGTTTGTCGAGCTGCATATCTGTTCTGATTCTGACCTTGGTCACTGGAGTAACAGCGAAGGTTCTAGAATGCCTGATAAGACGGTGTGAAGTTTGTGTTTCATAGTTACTGACAGGCACTGACTCAACGAATAATAATATAGGATCAACTCTAATGCAACACAGAAAGGGTCAGGACGAGAGGCTTGTTTGAATTTGCTGTATCACCATTGTCTTTTATATTTGTAACCATCTTCGTCTTCATCGGATGAGGAGTAGGAAGGATCGGACCAAAACGCAGCGTGGTAAGTGTCCATGATTATTTATTATCACAGACCACGAAAATAACAAAGTGAATGGACGAAATGAAACTCCAAAACAGGAAACAACTACCCACAAACACCAGGTGGGAAAAGGCTACCTAAGTATGGTTCTCAATCAGAGACAACGATAGACAGCTGCCTCTGATTGGGAACTATACCAGGCCAAACGCATAGAACAGAAAACATAGAAAAACAACATAGAATGCCCACCCCAACTCACACCCCGACCAAACCAAAATAGAGACATAAAAAAGAAACTAAGGTCAGGACGTGACAATATTTGCAGACATTTAAACAAAACTTTTCCATCTATGCCATGAAAAGATTCTCCCGTCTGCAGGAATAGGTCTAGGTGTGTTGTGACATTTGTGACATTCCTCTCTAGGTTTCTTCCTAGGTTTTGGCCTTTCTAGGGAGTTTTTCCTAGCCACCGTGCTTCTACACCTGCATTGCTTGCTGTTTGGGGTTTTAGGCTGGGTTTCTGTACAGCACTTTGAGATATCAGCTGATGTACGTAGGGCTATATAAATAAATTTGATTTGATTTGATTTGATTTATGTTGTTAAACAAAAAAACATTTCCAGGCTTTATTTTTGTTTTTGCGGTGCTACGAGGAGAGACCTGCCATAATAGTTTCATCGCAGACAAACACTCGTGTTCTGCAGTGTTGACAGAAGAGAGACAGTTTGTTTCTGTATGAATATGAGACGTAAAATCTCCCTCGGTCTTGTTTCCCTCCCTCTATCCAGAAAGTACCTCTCTCTGTACACTTCACCAAGGTTAGTCTCACTGAAACTAAAACGTCTCTTTTACAAGAAAGACCTCGTTTTTAAAAAAGCAGCGCACACACAGGCGGCCTACTACTTGTGACCAAGAGACCATGACCAAGCACCACCATCTCCATCGGTGATGAGTGTGTCAGCACGGATGGGATTGACAGGGGTCCTGATCTTGGGTGGACTCTATACCCTGACCCAGTTCCGGCATTTTCTGTCTGCCCTGCCGGCGGCCATTCCAGGGTGGTGGTAGACCTGTGACCGTGCCGGTCCAGGGCAGGTGGAGGGTCAGTGCTGATGCTCTTCTGGTGTTTGTGGGAGGGGTGCCTCACACCAGGAAGCCACCATGATGAGGTACATCAAGAGAGAGGAGGGGGAGAGTATTTATTTACTTGTACTTACCCACGTACTTGTATTATTATAACCCCCTATATATGTATTTACCTCTGTACCCTGTCATTTTGATCTATGTCTTATTTCCCACCGTGTGTAGAGCCGTACTGGGTGCCCACCCTGCTGTGTGGTGTGGAGAGGAGACAAGGGTAGTGGCCAGACTGCTGGGTCTGAGGTTGGGCTAATGAGGAGGGGGACAGCACCGAGGTCCTGGACCGAGTGGTCACTGCCTTCCTTCTTGATATCATAGTTTGACACAGGGGGCCAGCTCCTGTACTCTGCAATAAAGACCCTTTCACTCTGAAGAACGCTCAGTATCTCGCTTAGCTCTTCCCCAAGTAGGCCTGGTGTACTTTGCTACACAGATACACATACCTCCGTCCAGAAGACACATATATACGCTGACCTTACTGAACCAAAAAGCCTCTGTCACTACAAACACTGCTGTGATCCCATGCTGCCCCATATCAGCCATACAGACAACCACAAGACACCACAAGACACCACAAGAGTAACAGACACCACAAGACACCGGTGGATTTGACCTCTCTAGCTACAAGGACTGCCTGGCCAAGTGGAGCCCAGCCACACAGGCCATGTGGCACAATGCACTAAGGTGTGTGTGTGGGGGCGGTCCTTTAATCCTTGTGTGGACCTAAAATCCCCCAAATTCATCACAAGGATTGTAAAACAAGGAACATTCTCCAAAGGCTATTTTAAGCTTAGGGGTTAGGTTTAGGGTTACAATTTGGGTTAGGGTCAGTATGCATGTAAACTGCATGATGTGTGTGTGTGTGTGTGTGTATGTGTGTGTGTGTGTGTGTCAGCATGGAGTGGTCCACAGACCAGGTGATGAGGCCAGTGAACGTGAAGGCTATGACGCGGTGGGCAGGTCACATCCCCTAAGACTTAGTGGCAGACATGGATGCCATTGTCCCCATACTGGGGACACAAGGCTGCCACCCCAGAGCCAAGCCACCTAGCTATGGACAGCCTGACCCACAGGTCCTCAACAACACACAGAGGGTAAGGTCACACACACACACACATGGTTTTGCTGATGTAAATCTCATGTCCTCTCTCTGATGAGTTTCGATCAAGGGGGAGACTTTAAAACTCCTGTAACAGGCCTACATATGAAAGGACAGCCCTGGTTAGTCTAGCAGAAGAGCCACCAATCCTCAATGTCTAGATTACTGTTGATTGACTGTTTCTACTACAGAACGAATCAACGTTGGTTCTGTCCACTTCCTTATTTAGACGTCCATGAATAGAAAAACAGATAGAAAGTGTCAGCGCCTGGAACAATGGTCAGTATGACCTCTCTCAGGAAAGACAACAACATCAACCAAAAGTCTGCTGACTCAGCACAGTCAGGCTGAAGTCAAAAGGGAGGCCCGTGTTTGTTCTCTAGACCTCATAGATCTGAATAAGTGCCAGATCTGCTGGTAGAGCTTAGGAAGGAGTCTGGATTGGAGGGAAAAGGCCTTTCCTGTTTGTGTAGAATGAAAATGTTGATCCATGCTGTTAATGCAATTTCTATAAAATCACTTTGATGCCCTGAAATAAACAGTCCACATCTGTGTTGCATGAAATTAAGCAATACAGTATTCTATGCACCAAAAAACTGTTCTCTGGGAGAGCTCCTAATATGTTGATTCATGTAAATGTATCAAAACTATGCTTACTCAAAATTGTAAAGTTTGAGACTTTACTGACATAGCCAACGCATATACCGATTTGACTAGTTAGCTGGCAAGGTTCATACTGTCCGAGGCCGACTAGTTTCGTGTTGACTGAGCAGCTTGTTGCTAGAGAACGACGAATCACTATTTTTGCTAATTTCTATCTCCGCCAACGATCGACTTCTTTTATCCGACCGTCCATTCTTACACAGATACTTCGAGTTAAAAAAATAACTTTGATATAAAACGTGTTTACTGTGGTATGTCGTAGATTTTGTCCCTTCATCCAAAATAATCCATATGATAACGGATATTTATCGAATCCGCAGTTTATAGTTCGATATGGGTGTAACGGCGGAAGGATACGTGACTGTAAGGTATAAATACCACAGCCCTTTGTTTGCGAGAACAGAGTCGTTTCCTGAAGACAGAAGCTAGAATATTCAAGAACGCCGGTGGCTCATTTATTCTGTAAGTAGGGTATTATCCAAAATAAGCACGAATGACTAAACATTTCTCAGACATTTAATTCAGCTTGATGTATATTTCGAACTTAGTGCTTTTCCATTCGTATTGTGTTTGTACAAGCGTACGTCGACGTTAGCCAGTCAGACCAGCTAATTTTCTAGGTTACGTTAGCTACTGCAACTAGCTTGTTTAAGTATAAATATAGCTGACTGTATGGTGTTAAGTTGACTAGCTAAAAAAGGTGTGCAACAGTGGTTATTTACTATTGATAGCCTTCACCTTTATTCGACTTAGCTAAATAGCTAACGTTTATTTGAGCCGCAATTCAAATAGTGACTGACTTAATGTGAAACACAGCTCGTGAACTAAACCCAACTTGCTAAGATCTCATATTTGCCTGAACGGGCATTAAATGATGTACTTAATTTCAGTTAGGCCTATTGTTAGGATTCTGAACTTGATGTGTTTATTAACAGGAGAACGTTAAATACGTGTCGACAATGAAATGGCTGCTCCATAGAATTTCCAAATGTTCAACCAGCTTGTCAGTACTTGAGGACTATCAGATTATAAAATACATTTTAGAAATAGGCGGGGTTTAGGGCTATGTGGCGTGTTAACAAGTGACGACCCAAGATGGTTCTAAAATGGTGGCACCTGGAGCCTGCTGATGTAAACGTCAGCCGAGTACTGCCCCCAATGGGAGGCTCTGCGCTGCCCTATTTAGAAATTCGCCCACGAAATTGATATGAACACTAGATTGACACCTACAGTTTGAATCATGTATAGCCTGTTTAATTTTAATCAGAAATTGCTTTATTCTTGGGAGCAGTTTATTCTAATATTTATTTTATCTATCTTAGTGTCAAGATGCAGATCTTTGTGAAGACACTTACCGGCAAGACCATCACCCTGGAGGTCGAGCCCAGTGACACCATCGAGAATGTGAAGGCCAAGATCCAGGACAAGGAGGGCATCCCCCCAGACCAGCAGCGCTTGATCTTCGCTGGTAAGCAGCTGGAAGATGGTCGCACTCTCTCCGACTACAACATCCAGAAGGAGTCCACCCTCCATCTTGTGCTCCGTCTGAGGGGTGGTATGCAGATCTTCGTGAAGACCCTTACCGGCAAGACCATCACCCTGGAGGTTGAGCCCAGTGACACCATCGAGAATGTGAAGGCCAAGATCCAGGACAAGGAGGGCATCCCCCCAGACCAGCAGCGCTTGATCTTCGCTGGTAAGCAGCTGGAAGATGGTCGCACTCTCTCCGACTACAACATCCAGAAGGAGTCCACCCTCCATCTTGTGCTCCGTCTGAGGGGAGGTATGCAGATCTTCGTGAAGACCCTTACCGGCAAGACCATCACCCTGGAGGTCGAGCCCAGTGACACCATTGAGAACGTCAAGGCCAAGATCCAGGACAAGGAGGGCATCCCCCCAGACCAGCAGCGCTTGATCTTCGCTGGTAAGCAGCTGGAAGATGGTCGCACTCTCTCTGATTACAACATCCAGAAGGAGTCCACCCTCCATCTTGTGCTCCGTCTGAGGGGAGGTATGCAGATCTTCGTGAAGACCCTTACCGGCAAGACCATCACCCTGGAGGTCGAGCCCAGTGACACCATCGAGAACGTCAAGGCCAAGATCCAGGACAAGGAGGGCATCCCCCCAGACCAGCAGCGCTTGATCTTCGCTGGTAAGCAGCTGGAAGATGGTCGCACGCTCTCTGACTACAACATCCAGAAGGAGTCCACTCTTCACCTGGTCCTGCGTCTCCGTGGTGGCAACTAAGCAGCTTCTCCTCTGCTCTTAACGATGTCTCATCTTAACCCCCATCTTAATCTCCAATCCCACCCATTGACCGCTTCTTCCCTCTAACCCCACCCTCTGACTTACTTTCCCCTCTCCCCTAACCTCTCATCCCAGCTCTTCATTCCTTTAAATTTCAATAAAGTTCAAGCATTCCTGATATCATTGTCTTTGAAGTGAAATATTTGAAGTACAAAGCTTTGAAGGAAGTTCTATTTTGGGCTATGTTTCAATGTTAAACCTAATGAAATGCCTCATGCTTTTAGAGGTGTGAGTACAGTACTATATTAAATAACTCATTTCAACTTCTGAAGTTATCTGTGGTGAAGTTGGGAGGTACTTCATTGTAAATAGATGGGCTGGTCACAGTAATGGATGTACATAAGACATTGCAGTCGAGGGATGTCTGTAAATACCTATGGAGGTAATTGACACCTTAGCACTACCACTTGTACTTGTACAATCATTCAAAATTAAAGATTAGTTTACATTAAACCTGGAAACATGTTTTCACAGTACTATAATAGCTATTCAGTGCCTACATTAAAATGTCAATACTACAAGATGCTGAAACACACTGCAGATTGCATTTTCCATTAAGGTAATTTGTCAATAGATTAAAGGTAATTAGTCTTAATGCTTATATGCAGCTCTAGGAAAATTAAGAGACATCTGCAAAATTTTATCTGGTTTAACATTTTTGTTTAAACTACTGACAATTCAGTGAACTTGTGGAGGATCGGTGATTGTCTGGGAGTGCTTCAGCCAGGCTGGAATCGAGATTTGCCTTTGAAGGACGCATGAATCAAGACGGGTACGCCGTTATCCTGAAACTTGCTTGCTTCTGCTCTGACAATGTTCCGGTTAGTCGGTGTGGATGGAGGACCACCAGATCAAGACCGTCATGGCCATCTCCAGACCTGAACCCCATTGAAAACCTCTGGAATGTGAGGAAGATGCATGGTCACAAGCCATCAAACAAACCCGGGCTGCTTGAAATTTTGCGCCCAGGAGTTACCTAGTCACCCAACATTGTGAGAGACTGGTGGAGAACATGCCGAAACACATAAAGCTGTGATTGAAAATCAGGGTTATACCACCAAATCTTGATTTCTGATCTCTTCCTACGTTAAACCATTAGTATTGTGTTTAAAAATGAATATGAACTTATGTTCTTTGCATTACTTGAGGTCTGACAACACCATCTTTCTCTAATTTTGACCAGTTGTCATTTCCTGCAAATAAATGCTCTAAATCACATTTTTATTTTGGAGAAATGTCAGAACAAAACAACATTTTTAATTTTACCCAAACATACCTATAAATAATAAAATCAGAGAAACTGATAATTTTGAGGGGGGCTCTTAATTTTTTCCAGAGCTGTAGATGTTCATTAAGTCCAGTAGACATGAGGGCTTTAACCCCAGAAATGCTCACCTCAGAAAGCCCCTTGCATAAGGAAGAGCAGGATGCCACTGGACTGAGGGGAGATGCATGTAGACCACGTCACCTTCCTCCAGCCATAGAGACAATGCATTAGTTATATATATATATATCACTTTCACTACCATTGTTTTGTTCCCTATTCCATGTAAATTGGTCATTGTGGTATAGGTAAACACCCATCCATTATGGAGATCTGTAATCCCTGGCAGTGAACCTGAAGTAGTAGACTCTTACTCGTGCTGTGAAGATACCTGCATCTGAAGAGAAGCAAGGAGAAGTGAGCACAGTCCATCTCATAGACACTGACTAATGTTAACTGTAGCTAGCTTCAGTGTGTGTAGATTAATTTGGTTACTGGTCAGCTTATTCATTACCTGTGTTTGGTATGTAGGCCGTGCAAATGTTGGTGGTGACTTTTGTTGTAGACCAGGGAGGTTTCGGTATTGACGGGTCCTGCGACTTCATCAGTCAAAACAGCGGAGAAGGACGCATTTGGTCTGTTAGTGAATTCAAAGATTCACTAACAGCACACCACTACCTTCACCACGCTATATTTTGAAGCCCAAACAAAGGAAAGTCCATATCTTGACAGACCTCGTGCCGCATTATGCCATACTACAAATGTTGAAACATGGAGTGTTTCTGTGAATTAGAAGGTCATATCTAAGGTATTTTAACTGCATTCTCTCTCTTCAGCTCCTTCACCTTCTTGTCACTGGCACAGTGACTGTCCTCAAAGGCTGTTTCCAGAAAATGGTCAATTAGGGTATCAATGTCCTCTTAGACCACCCATCTTCCCACTGTCAATGTCTGTCATTGGCCTTCAGGGTTAAATTGAACAGAAAGGAAATGAGTCTTTGAATAGGCTAAGTGGCCACTGAATCGATAAGTAACACTTTCACAACAAGCTTTATTCTTCTATCTTGATCAAGTTATAAATGTGAAGTATTCCATTCCTAAATACAGTTACTTGCATTCTCTTTCTCCAGCTAGTCCACCTTTTTCTTCTGGGGCTGCAATTGTCTTAGTGGCGCTCAGTACCTCTCCGAGAGCCGTCACCTCCTTTTTCTGCTCCTCCACCTCCCTCACTGGCTGTCATTCTGGCACCCATGGCAGTCATTACATAAGAGAGGAACGTCAGTTAATTTGTCTCATAAACTTAATTTAATTCAAATATATATTTGCTCTTATCATTATCTGCATTCTCTGTGTCCAGCTTGCCAACTTAGTTTTTTAGGAACTGCACTTCATTCTTGGTGATTCCCAGATCTGTTGTTAGTACCATCGCTATGTTTGTCTGCTCTTCCACCTACCCCTCACTGTCCCCCAGTCAGGTCTCACATGTTCCTCAACTCCACTCTCTGCACCACCAACATGTCTCTCAGCTCTCTCAGCTCAGCCCAAATGTCAGGTGGTGGTGGTGGTTTGGCTGTTTGTTTGTTTCCGGGACATCTCTGCAGCTTCAGTCTTTCGGCTATCAAGTCCTCTCGTTCTGTTCTCTCCCCCAGTCTCTCTGACCCCTCCACTCTCTCCCTGAGCCCATGTCCCGGACAGGCAAAACAGCAGCAGAAATGACACTATAAAGAAATGTACATAACGTCTTTACACAACGTGATAGAAAATGTGAAACAGTGTCAAGGACTCTGATAAAGAAACACTGGGTGAGCTGACCTCATAGCAGGTCATTAAACTAAAGGCTGTGGGAGAAGGTCTCTTCGACACCATAAAGTTAGTAGATCAAGTGCTAAGAGCAGTTAATTATTCATTTATAATGATTCATTAATATGGCCAATATGAGATTTGATTTAGTACATTAGTTTACAGTGGACGGGAAAAGTACACAATTGTCATACTTGAGTAAAAGTAAAGATACATTAATAAAAAATGACTAGAGTAAAAGTCACCCGGTGAAATACTACTTGAGTAAAATACAAAGTATTTGGGTTTTAATTAAATGTACTTAAGTATCAAAAGTAAATGTAATTGCTAAAATATACTTAAGTATAGTATCAAAATGCAAGGTATAAATCATTTAAAATTCCTTATATGAAGCAAACCAGATTGCACCATACATTTTTAGTAATTTTTTATGGATAGCCAGGGGCACACATTATTTACAAATGAAGCATGTGTGTTTAGTCCTCCAGATCAGAGGCAGTAGTGATTACTGTGTGAATTGCACCATTTCCCCGTCCTGCTAAGCATTCAAAATGTAACAAGTACTTTTGGGTGTCAAGGAAAATGTATGGAGTAAAAAGTACATTATTTTCTTTGGGAAAGTAGAGAAGTAAAGTAAATATAAATAGTAAAATACAGATACCCCCAAAAACAACTGACGTAAAACTTTAAGTATTTTTACTTAATTATTTTGCTAGTTTATGGCTTTAATGATGTCCCATGTTTGACTGCTTTTAGTGTCTTAAAACTATTTAATTTGAGTGGTCTACAATGTAATTTTTTGTATCTGTATTTTATATAGTCAACTATTGTATCATTTGTGGAGTGAAACTTTGTTTATCTAACTCTTTTTCAAATGTTTTTTAATAGAATACCTGTTCTACAAACCAGATTGAACCCTATTGAATGTTAATCCCCAACACATTTGAGCTATGTTCTCTCCTCCCCTCACTCACTTCTCCCCTTCTCTCCTCCTGTCTCGCCCTCCTCTGATTTCAAATGATGCTGGAAAATATGTTGTCTTTTCATTTTTATACAGATGAGTAGAAGAACAAGGACAAGAACAACACACACATCAGAAAGATGATTTCATTTGAGCACTTTGTCCAGCATCATTATTGGTAACCCTGGACAAGTGCTATAGAGCAGTTTACTTTGGGCTAGAAGATAAAGCATGCTGCAGGACTAAAATAAGAGCTAGCCTTGACCTAGTAGGCTACTGCTGTTTCCAGTTCTTGGCCAGTTACAAGTTTACCTGTAAGTTTTTGTCATAAATAAGAGTTTGCGTTTTTTCTTTGAGCTGAATCAAAAAGAATCATACATTCCAATATTGCCAGCTACACAAGTAGTGAATAGCAGAAGGAAGCATTGAATTCACCTCACTGACTTTGACCTAAAAAAGCCCGCGCTGTCGTTTGAAAATGCAGGATTGGTCCAACCAAACATCCAAACTAGCCAATATAACAGCCGTAAATCAAGTTGATTTTTGAAACGTTATATAATGGTCCAATTGCAAAAGAGAAAAGATTGATTGACACATAATCTGTTTGAAATACACCCAATTGGGTTTAAAGGAAGGCGGGCTCATTCATGGGCCTATATTATTGTGAATCATCGATGTTTTTCAATTTTTTTTGTCAGTTAACCGTTGGAAGTTGTAGAGCCTAGGTAGCCTAGCTTAGCCAACTGTCGAACGCATTTTTTGTTAAACATTAATTAGCTACAGGTCTTACTTATAATCAACATGGTAAGTTTTCTGTCAGGAAGATGAGTGACAAACAAAACAATTTTGGTCAAATGATCTAATGGTAGCCAACTTAGCTAACATTGGCTATTTTTTTATATATTTTTTTTACATTGGCTACCTAGCTTGCTAACTTAATATCAGCTACCTCGTAACTAACAATTCAATATTGATGTAATAGCTAGCTAAGTAACAAACACAAATATGCCAGCTTTTACACATTTGTCTTAAGAGCTAGCAAATTGTGTCAAGTGTTATTTCTCCACAGCGTGAGTGCATCTCTATCCACGTTGGTCAGGCCGGTGTTCAGATCGGGAATGCCTGCTGGGAACTGTACTGCTTGGAACATGGGATCCAGCCCGATGGGCAGATGCCCAGTGACAAAACCATCGGCGGGGGGGATGACTCCTTCAACACCTTCTTCAGCGAGACCGGAGCGGGAAAACATGTCCCCCGTGCTGTGTTTGTGGACCTCGAACCAACTGTTGTTGGTAATGATGACCATTTGCTAAAATATTGACATGACTAAGATTTTTTACATTTATTTTTCAAAATCCCCACTGAACTGAGTTCTGATTATTTCATAGATGAGGTTCGCACCGGGACATACCGTCAGTTGTTCCACCCGGAGCAGCTCATCACCGGTAAAGAGGATGCCGCCAACAACTATGCTCGTGGCCACTACACAATTGGCAAGGAGATCGTCGACCTGGTGCTGGACCGAGTTCGCAAGCTGGTTAGTAACAGCTTGCGAACTAATAGCGATGTTTTTCCAACTGCTAGTTATGTAACTTTTACTTGCAAGCTACTTGAACAGGGTTGTACACCAGTGAGGCCAGTCAGTCGCTAATCTAGTGTCTTGCACAGGTCAGTTTTTTGGAATCTGCACCCCCGAGCCGTTCACATCAATGCCAAGCCTAACCTGATATTCAACATCAGAGACTGTAATTGTTGGACTTGAAAAATACTGTTAAAACACCACCAAATCATCTTCCATTTAAAAAACAAAACAATTGGTATAATAGAAAGATATGTGATTGTAAGCAAGGTTTGACATGAGTATGTCTTAGCCAAATATTATCTGTTTGGGCTTGCAGTCTACAAATTGTTTGCAATTACGTTCTGGCCCGCTGACCATCAGATCGAGAGAAAAAATGGCCTGAGGTGGAATCTAGTTGATGATCATTGGGTTATAGGGTGCAAAAGGGGCCTACATTTATTTAGTAGGCTATTAGCTGCTAGCATTAGCATTTACCAGCCGCACAGGTTTAAGATTTTATATGGCCTGTGTGTAGTGTAAATGAACAAAAGCTGGAATTAATGTAATAATTATCAGATATTTAACTAGATTGTTGTAAACGAATACCTGCTTGCATTTTTGCAGGCTGTGTATCCATCTCCAGGGTTGACCTCAATGACTCCAAAATCCTTCCAAACTGGGGAATTTCACTGTCATAATCTTTCTTTTTATTTCTCCTGTTACATTAGCCCATTTTGCATGATCTAGGATTCAGGGAAAATAAACTTAGCAATGTATTGTCGAGTGGCGGAAGGGAACATAAGCTCTGCGCTTGGGCAAATTAGGAATGTTTCAGCACTACACAAATAGGCCTACAAATGGACAGTTCCTTGCTCCACTCTCACTGCGTGGCTTGTATTCTGGGCCTGGCTATGTCAGCCTCACTGCTCAAGTAGCCTAATGGAATTTGCACCACAATTAAAACTTAAGCTCCTGTGGTTGTAAAAAAAAACAAGTATTATCTTGACTTAAAAAGTTTCTGGCCTGCAATATAATTGTTCTGAAACTTGGGCTGAAAGAATGTTTTATTTCCCACCAGCCGATTTCTTTTTGCGGGTCAACCGCAGCAAACCGTGAGTATCCAACACGGTGCAGGGCTCTACCCTTACCCCTTGTATTCTCCCCCCCCCCAGTCGGACCAGTGCACTGGGCTTCAGGGCTTCCTGATCTTCCACAGCTTTGGTGGTGGAACCGGCTCAGGTTTTGCCTCTCTGCTCATGGAGAGACTGTCTGTGGACTATGGCAAGAAGTCCAAACTGGAGTTTGCCATATACCCCGCCCCTCAGGTATTTCTAAGGTTTAGTTGCTCACATTAATATTTGGAAGATTTCCATGTCAGCAAAATTAGTACTGTACTTTGTCCTTGTACTCAATACTTGTGTTTGTTTAATAGGTACATTTTCATTATGTGTAACCTAAAGATGACTGTTCTACCTCTTGTGTATGTGTTCAGGTGTCCACAGCAGTGGTGGAGCCCTACAACTCTATCCTGACCACCCACACCACCCTGGAACACTCAGACTGTGCCTTCATGGTCGACAACGAGGCCATCTACGACATCTGCCGTCGTAACCTGGACATCGAGCGCCCCACTTATACTAACCTCAACAGGCTCATTGGCCAGATCGTCTCCTCCATCACAGCCTCGCTGCGTTTCGATGGAGCCCTCAATGTGGACCTGACTGAGTTCCAGACCAACCTGGTGCCATACCCCCGTATCCACTTCCCCCTGGTCACCTACGCACCTGTCATCTCTGCTGAGAAGGCCTACCACGAGATGCTTTCTGTGGCAGAGATCACCAACGCTTGCTTCGAGCCAGCCAACCAGATGGTGAAGTGTGACCCTCGCCATGGCAAGTACATGGCCTGCTGCATGCTGTATCGTGGGGATGTGGTGCCTAAGGATGTCAATGCTGCCATCGCCACCATCAAGACCAAACGCACTATCCAGTTTGTTGACTGGTGCCCCACCGGCTTCAAGGTAAACATATAATGGGTTTATTCATTCAGTGATCTATCTTCCTAAACCTTTTCAAGTACAATTGGTTAGTCAGATTATTATAATTTTTTTTGTTTTGTTCTTGTGCCCTGTAGGTAGGCATCAACTACCAGCCACCCACGGTGGTGCCAGGTGGAGATCTTGCCAAGGTCCAGAGAGCCGTTTGCATGTTGAGCAACACCACAGCCATCGCTGAGGCCTGGGCTCGACTCGACCACAAGTTTGATCTGATGTACGCCAAGCGTGCCTTTGTACACTGGTATGTGGGAGAGGGTATGGAGGAGGGGGAGTTCTCTGAGGCCAGAGAAGATCTGGCTGCCCTGGAGAAGGACTACGAGGAAGTGGGAGTGGATTCGGTGGAGGGAGAGGCTGAGGAAGGAGAGGAGTACTGAATCCTGACCTGATTGAAAAATGTTTTACTGTTGATTGGTAATTTTAATAAAAGTTCTGTTTTCACTCCATTCTCCTGTGGTTTTTTCCCTACATGATTTGCGTGTAAGCAGGAAAATATACCTTATTTTTTCACAGTTATTCAATTAACAATTTCTGCACAGAAGATATAACGCACTATGTCCAATTGATAGAACAAATGGAGCTTACTGGGACATTATGCAGAGCACACATAAGTATCAGTTAAAAATATATATTGATTAAAAGGAAAATGGGTAAATCAACCAGCCTGCTAGTTTTGTTTCAAGATCATTGTAAATTCCTATGGAGTATAAAACTGGTGTACAGTACCAGAGGGGACTTTTGAAAGATTTGTAGATCAAGTTTAATATGAATAACCAAAGTCTAAGATTAACAGGCTTAGGAGATCTTATATGTTTTGTTCGATGAGATAATAGTCATTTAACATTACCTTTATGAGTTATGAAGCCTTTAGGTACTTTTTTTTATAACAAATTCTTCAACATTCACAAGAAGTGACATTAGCTGATGCAGATTATCTCAGGGGGAAAAAATGAGATCTTCTAAGTCTGTTTAACAAAGACCTTATTTTCGGTATTTATCTAAAAACGCAATTTGTTTTCTTAAAAGGCTTTGTCCAACAAACCGTGGTGGAGTTGGTGCCTACAAAAATACGCCATTACTATTTCTCACGATTGCGAATGTACCCATAGGAGCAAAGCAGAAAGAGTTCCATCAGTCTGCTGTGATTTGTTGAATCAATGAAACTAGCATTACAAATACATTCCATTGCATGAGCCACATGAATTGTCATAATTTAAAGGGGAATGGAAACACTATGATTTAGAACATCAGCTAACTAAATCGTCATATTGGCATTGTTGCATCACTGGCAGGAGAGAACATTTTGGAACACCCCAAAAATGGTTGAATTTCCCAAGTAGCGCCGAGTCTGAGAATGAGTTTATTACAGAGAATTAAATAATGTTAGGGAGCTAATAAACTTACTGAAACCGTTCATGTTTGAGCCGCTCGTAGCCCCTGATCAAAGAGTTTGTTCTCGTAGCAGTAACAACACAGATATGCCGCTTGAAACACCTCAGCTAGGAGGTCGGCGTAGGCAAACAAACTGGTGTGAGGGGATGCTGCCAGATAATGGCTAGGGTATGAGTGTGTTTTTTTTGTTTTCTTTATTTCACCTGTATTTAACCAGGCAGGCCAGTCGAGAACAAGTTCTCATTTACAACTGCAACCTGGCCAAGATAAAGCAAAGCAGTGCAACAAAAACATAAACACAGTTACACATACAAACGTACAGTACAAACACAATAGAAAAATCTATGTACAGTGTGTGCAAATGTAGAAGATTAGGGAGGTAAGGCAATAAATAGGAGATAGAGACGAAAATAATTACAATTTAGCATTAACACTGGAGTGATAGATGTGCAGATGATGATGTGCAAGTAGAGATACTGGGGTGCAAAAGAGCAAAAATATAAGTAATAATATGGGGATGAGGTAGTTGGGTGGGCTATTTACAGATTGGCTGTGTAAAGGTACAGTGATCGGTAAACTGCTCTGATAGCTGATGCTCAAAGTTAAAGGAGATATAAGTCTCCAGCTTTAGTGGTTGTTGCAATTCGTTTCAGTCATTGGCAGCAGAGAACTGTAAGGATTGGCGGCCAAAGGAGGTGTTGACTTAGGGGATGACTAGTGAAATATACCTGCTGGAGCGCTTGCTATGGGTGGGTGTTGCTAAGGTGACCAGTGAGCTGAGATTGGGCAGTGCTTTACCGAGCAAAGACTTATCGATGACCTGGAGCCAGTGGGTTTGGCGACGAATATGTAGCGAGGGCCAGCCAACGAGAGCAAACAGGTCACAGTGGTGGGTAGTATATGGGGCTTTGGTGACAAAACGGATGGCACTGTGATAGACGACAGAGTATGAGTGTGTGTGTTGTAGAGAGATGGCAGCGATACAGCAGAAAATCCCAGCGGATGGTGGCTGTATTACATCCAGTCAGAGGTTCAAATCAAATTTTGTTGGTCACATACACATGGTTAGCAGATGTTAATGCGAGTGTTGCGACACGCTTGTGCTTCTAGTTCCAGTGCAGTAATATCTAACAATGTATCTAACAAATTCACAAGGACTACCTTATACACAGGGATGAATAAGAATATGTACATATAAATATATGGATGAGCGATGGCCATGCGGCATAAGCAAGATGCAGTAGATGGTATAGAATACAGTATATACATATGAGATGAGTAATGTAGGATATGTAGACATTATTATTATTTATTTTTTTATTTTAATTTTTTTGAATTTTTACCCCTTTTTCTCCACCATTTCGTGGTATCCAATTGTTGTAGTAGCTACTATCTTGTCTCATCGCTACAACTCCCATACGGGCTCGTGAGAGAGGAAGGTTGAATGTCATGCGTCCTCCGATACACAACCCAACCACCCGCACTGCTTCTTAACACAGCGTGCATCCAACCCGAAGCCAGCCGCACCAATGTGTCGGAGGCTACACCGTGCACCCGGCAACCTTGGTGAGCGCGCTGTCGCTGGTGCGCGATGAGACAAAGACATCCCCACCGACCAAGCCCTCCCTAACCCGGACGACGCTATTTTAAAGTGACTAATGATATCTTTATTAAATCCATTTATTAAATGTATTAAAGTGGCCAGAGATTTGAGTCTGTATGTTAGCAGCAGCCACTCTATGTTAGTGATGGCTGTTTAACAGTCTGATGGCCTTGAGATAGAAGCTGTTTTTCAGTCTCTCGGTCTCTCGGTCCCAGCTTTGATGCACCTGTACTGACCTCGCCTACTGGATGATAGTGGGGTGAACAGGCAGTGGCTCGGGTGGTTGTTATCCTTGATTATATTTTTGGCCTTCCTGTGACATCGGGTGCTGTAGGTGTTCTGGAGGGCAGGTAGTTTGCCCCCGGTGATGCGTTGTGCAGACCACACTACCCTCTGGAGAGCCTTGTGGTTGTGGACGGAGCAGTTGCCGTACCAGGCAGTGATACAGCCCGACAGGATGCTCTCGATTGTGCATCTGTAAAAGTTTGTGAGGGTTTTAGGTGACAAGCCAAATTTCTTCAGCCTCCTGAGGTTGAAGAGGCGCTGTTGCGGCTTCTTCACCACACTGTCTGTGTGGGTGGACCATTTCAGTTTGTCTGTGATGTGTATGCCGAGGAACTTAAAACTTTCCACCTTCTCCACTACTGTCCCGTCGATGTGGATAGGGGAGCGCTCCCTCTGCTGTTTTCTGCAGTCCACGATCATCTCCTTTGTTTTGTTGATGTTGAGTGAAAGGTTATTTTCCTGACACCACACTCTCGTCGTCGTTGTTGGTAATCAAGCCTACCACTGTAGTGTCGTCTGCAATCTTGATGATTGAGTTGGAGGCGTGCATGGCCACGCAGTCATGGGTGAACAGGGAGTACAGGAGAGGGCTGAGAACACACCTTTGTGGGGCCCCGAGCTTAATGACAGTTTGGAGCGCACTATGATGTTAAATGCTGAGCTGGAGTCAATGAACAGCCTTCTTACATAGGTATTCCTCTTGTCCAGATGGGATAGGCTCCTGTCAGTCTGTCAGTTAGTGGACTTACCACTAATTCTTATGAAGGACTTCCTTGCAGAGATGTATTTTTTATATATAAAAAATAAAATAATTGTGAGTGCACAACATTAAAAAAAAAATATATATATATACATTTTTTTTAAATTATGAACACAACAAATACAAAATAATAGGTTACTCGACCAGTCAGCAGCCGAGATACCAGTTAAATAATTTGTCAAATGTAGCTTGATTATAAATTGTTTAAGGTTTAATATCAGTAGTGGGTAGGTGTTTATCATCAGCGCTGTTTGGCGCGTTAGTAACACATGTAACGTTTGATTAAACGGCCCGAGTCCGAATCGCAGACAGTATCATGATTCATGAAATCTCATTCTTACCAATAATGGGGCGTGCTCATTATAAATACATTGTAATTTAGTTTCAGGCGAACTTTTCTCATGCTTTTGGTTGCAGAGCGTACATGCTGGCAGTTTATCGCCAGTTCACCCTATGGGTACAAGAGAGAATTGGACGAGGTGTACGGTATCTCATCCTTGCGTGTGTCGTTTCTTCCATAAAGCGCGCATAGCCAGAAGCAAAGCCATTGAATAAACGTTTGAATAAAACCAGTTCATTTAGTAAATCTAGCCTAAAGACATAGACCTAATGCCTGCACCATATGTAAAAATAGTATTTGTTAGCTTGTCCACTATAACAGGTTCAAGCGTAACCAGATACACTTGCTTTGAAGATAAAACTACTTTCCGTGCGCACTAATCCTGTGTCCCTGTCGCTAGAATAGCGACTTCAACTAGATTTGGCTGCCATCTATTTGGAAAGGAACGGTAACTACACCGGGCAGCTAGTTGGCTGAGTAAAAGTAGACTTTAATAATATATGCCATTTAACAGACGCCTTTATCCAAAGCGAACTGGGTAGATGGTAGTGGAAACAGATCATAGAAACGGGATTACAATTTTGATATCATAGTCCTTGCATCTATAGCTCTGTCTATGCATTTGACAGAGCTTACATTTCTCCAGACCCATCCCTCAGCTTTTTACCGAAAGAGGAGCAGAGAGACACGTTGTTATTGTTTCTACTGCAGATTGCCACTTTATGAAGTTAAGATGCAGATTAAATACACACCAAAATACATTACAGATACTATTAAAATGTCCCAGCACTCAGACAGTTAGTGAATACACAGCATCAAGCACAGCAGACAATCAATCAAATGTTTTTATTTTATTTATTTTTTTACAAAAGCCCATTTTACATCAAAATTAATAACCACAATGGTTATAGAGGGTGCAACAGTTCAACGCCTCAGGAGTAAATGTCAGTTGGCTTTTCATAGCTGAGCATTCAAAGGTTGGAAGAGAGAGTTGAAACAGCAGGACCGGGACAAGGTTGTACATCCATAGAAAAGGGTTTTTAAAAAGAAAAAATCTGCGGAAAAACTATTCCACTCTGATTCCCTTTATGAACTGGTGTATCTTTGAATTCGCTGTTGAATGGCATGCTCCTTTCCCATTTTCGGAACGCCACCCCGGTACCCCAAAGTGATCGATAGTGTATCTTGGCTCGCACTGTGATTGTGATTCTGAGCTCTCAGGTTCATACAGGGAGTTAGGGACCACTTCTCCACCCACAGCACAGGAACACTCAGGCACCCAAGTGTCAGTTTGGCATGCTGTTCTAACTGTTCTTTCCTGTTAGTAGAAAACAATTGAGACATCTATTAGGCTGTAGTTATATTCAAGAATCACTGCAGATACTTGAAATAAACAATAGCCTTAGAAATGTCATGGATTTGCATGTACCTCCTCTGCCTCCTACACAGTCTCCTCCAGGATGAAAACCGTTTCAGGGATGAAGATGGCATCCTGAAAACAAACAAACATTTTGTTAAGACAACTGAACCCAAATATATTAGTTGGCATTAACAAGCTACCTGTCTTGTATGCTTTGTCAACTAGCACACACACACACACACACACACACACGCACACACACACACACACACACCTTCCTATAATTGTGAGGACCCTAATTTCTGATAAAATTGGGAACAAACAGACACCTCATTCCAGCCCAAAGTGGTCACATAAACCCAGATAGCAATTCAAAACCTGAAAAACTTGTTAAAGAGGTTAAAGTTCAGCTTCTATCCCAGTTCTATCTATCATTCTTTAAAAACATAACTGAACCTTTTATTTTATTTTATAATCTTTCCACTGCATTTTATATTGACGTTCTTATGATATATTTGACTGTTTATGTGTATGTACCACAGGAGGTTGGTGGGACCTTAATTGGGGAGGACAGGCTCGTTGTAATGGCCGGAGTGAAATGAACGGAACGGTATCAAATACCTCAAACACATGGTTTCCATGGTTTCCAGATGTTTGATGCCATTTCATTCTCTCCGTTCCAGGCATTATTATGAGCCGTCCTCCCCTCAGCTGCCTCCACTGGTATGCACTTTCCTATATGTGAGAGAGCTCCTACAAGGAATTCCAATGCATGTATTACTTTTAATACCTGCAAATGGAAAATAAACTACTTGAACTCCTTATGAGTGTCTGCAGACGACTAGGCCGTTGCCATCTGACAAAAGGTGAAAGCATCACAGGAATATTCTGCAAATGTTGATGAAGACGTAACTCAGTACACCCGAAACATGCAGTCTTTCCAAAAGACTCCCATGAAGTTATAGTGTGACGTTAAAATAACATACTCAGAATCTACTGCACTTTGCTGTACTGTTTTTGATGTTCCCTCTGTTTAAACAACTCTTACAATAACACTGTTGAAATACCAGTGGTCTTTTTTTGGTTTTAATGTCTTTCAGGGTGAAAAACTAATTGTACATGAATATATTGTAGTTTTCATAATAAAACACACTTGAAACAAGAAAAAAGCATGTTAATTGTCAAAACAATTTTGTTATCGATTTTACATTGCCTCTCCCAGTCACAGGTTGACATTTGTCATGAATCTTGCCCTGGAGGCAGAACTGCGCGATTATTTCTAAATATGCCGGCTGCAAAGTCGATATTGGCTATATCGTAAACATTTACGGAAAATCATTTTGTTTTATGGTCTTAATTTAAGTTAAGGATTAGCAGTGTGATTCAGATGTTATTACTTTATGCCTGTGCCAGCTAGTGACCACCTTGAAGAACTGCCTCTAGGGCAAGATTCATGACAATAAATGCCAACCTGCCTCCCAGTCATCCTCTCCTTATCTTTACAAGGCTGCAGAACATGCAAGCTAGTGATGCTGGGGTTGTCTCATAACCCACAGTTCCCAGACGGGTGGGTGGCATGCAGGTTGAATAAAGAGAAAACAATACACAGTGTACAAAACATTAAGGACACCTGCTCTTTCCATGACAGACTGAACAGGTGAATCCAGGTGAAAGCTATGATCCCTTATTGATGTCACTTGTAGATCAAGGGGACAGGACAAGTTAAATATGGATTTGTAAGCCTGGAGACAATTGAGACATGAATTGTGTGTGTGCGCAATTCAGAGGGTGAATGGGCAAGACAAAATATTTAAGTCTTTGAACAGGGTATGCTAGTAGATTATTGCCAGTTTATATTCATAAATAAAACTTCACCAAACACATTCAAATTAATAAAAAATCAAATAAAACAAATTTCCCATCTCAAGAGGTTCAAAAAAATAAATACTATAATAAGTGCCAGATAAAGTAACGGTTGCCCATAACAGGGTTTTATATTAAATCATGCATACATTCCTTGTGACAGGGGGAATAGAAGCGTGTTGCGTGCAACAGGAAGTGGCAATTGAATGCAAGCTTCACCCAAAAAATGAAATTGCAATTGTCTATGGGTAACAGGGTTG
Source organism: Oncorhynchus clarkii lewisi (assembly GCF_045791955.1). Taxonomy (NCBI): domain Eukaryota; kingdom Metazoa; phylum Chordata; class Actinopteri; order Salmoniformes; family Salmonidae; genus Oncorhynchus; species Oncorhynchus clarkii. The sequence continues at coordinate 9,102,886 of NC_092175.1, forward strand.
ACGTGTTGTGCTCGACACACTGTTTTCCACCACAAAAATAGAGAGCCTGTTATTTTCTGTTCTCCATGGCCTGAGTGCTGCCCTCAAATACGGCCACCCCTGCTTGGACTCGGAGTGCCCCCCGCCTTGATGGAGGCCTCCTTGTGCACCTGTTAACCTGAAACATGCTCTGTGCACCTGGTGATCCGCCCGCTTTTATCCGCTCAGAGACTAAGTCCCCAACCCAACCTCCACAGCCCAAGTGCTACCCCCTACTCTGAGTGCCCCTCACTTTGGGGAATGCCTCCTCGTGCACCTGGTGGCCTTTTAACTTCCACAGCGAGTCCCAACCTGACTCCCAGTCCCATCAGAGGACGGGCCCAGGTGGATGGGCAACCACCACCTAGACCCCTACCTATCCAGAGCCCAATGTCAATGTCTTATGCCTTCTACCCACCTGCCTGGGCTCTCTCACCCTGTGGCTGGCCTCTGGCCGCTGGCCCTTCTCCGTGCACCTGGTAACCCGTAAGTAAAAAAGGAGGATGGTGGAGGAAGACGCTTCTGTCCCTGACAAAAGCTTGGATCGAGGGCTGACTTTTAATAGATCGCAGCGAGTGAGCTGCTCCGCTACGTACGAAACCCTGACCCAGAATCAGGTCGTCTACGAATGATTTAGCACCAGGTTCCCCACAAACATGCGGTGCGCATCATGAGAGGGGCAGCAACTCATCCGGCTACACCTCAACCCTGTCACGAACGGCTCTACTTGCCTGCCAAAAGAGGCTATCTCATGTCTCTTCACAGTGTCAGACTAGAGTCAAGCTCAAGAGGGTCTTCTTTCCCTGCTGATTCCGTCAAGCCCGTTCCCTTGGCTGTGGTTTCGCTAGATACAGTGGGGCAAAAAAGTATTTAGTCAGCCACCAATTGTGCAAGTTCTCCCAATTAAAAAGATGAGAGAGGCCTGTAACACTTCAACTATGACAGACAAAAGTAGAAGAAAAAAATCCAGAAAATCACATTGTAGGATTTTTTATGAATTTATTTGCAAATTATGGTGGAAAATAAGTATTTGGTCAATAACAAAAGTTTATCTCAATACTTTGTTATATACCGTTTGTTGGCAATGACAGAGGTCAAACGTTTTCTGTAAGTCTTCACAAGGTTTTCACACACTGTTGATGGTATTTTGGCCCATTCCTCCATGCAGATCTCCTCTAGAGCAGTGATGTTTTACGGCTGTTGCTGGGCAACACGGACTTTCAACTCCCTCCAAAGATTTTTGATGGGGTTGAGATCTGGAGACTGGCTAGGCCACTCCAGGACCTTGAAATGCTTCTTACGAAGCCACTCCTTCGTTGCCCGGGCGGTGTGTTTGGGATCATTGTCATGCTGAAAGACCCAGCCACGTTTCCTCTTCATTGCCCTTGCTGATGGAAAAATGATACATGGCCCCATTCATTCTTTCCTTTACACGGATCAGCCGTCCTGGTCCCTTTGCAGAAAAACAGCCCCAAAGCATGATGTTTCCACCCCCATGCTTCACAGTAGGTATGGTGTTCTTTGGATGCAACTCAGCATTCTTTGTCCTCCGAACACGACCAGTTGAGTTTTTACCAAAAAGTTATATTTTGGTTTCATCTGACCATATGACATTCTCCCAATCTTCTTCTGGATCATCCAAATGCTCTCTAGCAAACTTCAGACGGGCCTGGACATGTACTGGCTTAAGCAGGGGGACACGTCTGGCACTGCAGGATTTGAGTCCCTGGCGGCGTAGTGTGTTACTGATGGTAGGCTTTGTTACTTTGGTCCCAGCTCCCTGCAGGTCATTCACTAGGTCCCACCGTGTGATTCTGGGATTTTTGCTCACCGTTCTTGTGATCATTTTGACCCCACGGGGTGAGATCTTGCGTGGAGCTCCAGATCGAGGGAGATTATCAGTGGTCTTGTATGTCTTCCATTTCCTAATAATTGCTCTCACAGTTGATTTCTTCAAACCAAGCTGCTTACCTATTGCAGATTCAGTCTTCCCAGCCTGGTGCAGGTCTACAATTTTGTTTCTGGTGTCCTTTGACAGCTCTTTGGTCTTGGCCATTGTGGAGTTTGGAGTGTGACTGTTTGAGATTGTGGACAGGTGTCTTTTATACTGATAACAAGTTCAAACAGGTGCCATTAATACAGGTGGAGGACAGAGGAGCCTCTTAAAGAAGAAGTTACAGGTCTGAGAGCCAGAAATCTTGCTCGTTTGTAGGTGACCAAATACTTATTTTCCACCATAATTTGCAAATAAATTCATTAAAAGTCCTACAATGTGATTTTCTGGATTTTTTTTTCTCCATTTTGTCTGTCATTGTTAAAGTGTACCTAGGATGAAAATTACAGGCCTCTCTCATCTTTTTAAGTGAGAGAACTTGCACAATTGGTGGCTGACTAAATACTTTTTTGCCCCACTGTAATAGGTAGGGACAGTGGGAATCTCGTTCATCCATTCATGCGCATCACTAATTAGATGATGAGGCATTTGGCTACCTCAAGAGACTCTTAATTATGTCCCGCCGTTTACCCCCATCTTCATCGAATTTCCTCACGTTGACATGAGGAGGTCACAGCCACCCCGAAGGTGGTTTGAGTGCGACCGCGACGGGTATGCAGTCAGATATCATCAAATTGACATCCATTTGAGTCACGCCCGGTGTTATCATCAGAGGCTTTTCTGTCTTACAAACTGGACATCAGTTTCCGCTACTAACCTTCTGCGGACGTTAACTGGGTTTTTACACCCAATCGACATCAAGTTCCAGTGCAATACTTATAGGCTTGAGAACCAAATACCAATCGACAGGTGGGTACACTCCTTTCAATTTCATCAAGTTGACATTCAGTGATCCGTGCCCAGTGGGAACCCAGGCTTCTTCCGTTCGTTTTATGGTTCTGCAGCAAATCCATGGGAATGGATGGTACTACCCACATCAGATGTAGGCCTCCCTCCCCAGACAAGCTGAGGATACATCTCCCCACTTCATAGGGCATGAGCCAGATCCATGCAATGCCCTGTCACTGCGGGGACAATGGGTTTAGTTTAGCAGGACCCAACCCCCCACCGGTCCGCCTTTGGCCCGCCAGCGGACACCACCCCGACGAATCCCCGCACGCAGCCCCTTGTGAGAACACAGACGAGAGACAGCAAGATGGGCTGCACAACAAACTTCCAATGGTGGCAAGAGGAGGGTGATGGAGCGACTGTTCCCCCAGCCGCAGATCATGCCCAGCCCCACTTCGCACTCGAGCCCGACCCAGCCCTTAAATCCAATCCTAATCCCGAAGTTAAGGATCATTTTTGCCAACTTCCCTTACCTACATTGTTATAACATGCCAGAGGCTGTTCACCTTGGAGACCTGCTGTGGATATCGGTACAGCCCAGCGTGAGATTTACACCTACTCCCCCGGATTTTCAAGGGCCAGTGAGAGATCACTGGACGATGCCAAAACCGCAATGTTTTCAAGGGCTTGGGCCTTACTCTCGGGGCGAACCCATTCCAGGGCGCCCTGCCCTTCACAAAGAAAAGAGAACTCTCCCCGGGGCTCCCGCCAACTTCTCTGGGATTGGTCGTGTTACCGCACTGGATGCCTCGCGGCGCCTGTCTCAGCCAGTCCGTGTACATTCGGAACCTTGTTTGAAGTCAGTAGGTCACATGACCTAGGAGGTATTGACATTTTGAAATATTCATGTAAAAACGTGTGAGATGAAAATGGACAAACTAAAGGGTGTGAAATGTGTAGGCCCACTGAGTGTACATTCTGAACCTTGTTTGAAGTCAGTAGGGCACATGACCAAAGAGCTATTGAAATGTGAAAATGTAAATAAATAATTTGAAAAGGGCGAGATGTAAATCAACACAAAAAAGTGTGTGCAATGTGTGTATATGCCATCGGGTTAGCTAGAATCAGTTTTGAAAATTTTAGGAGTAATGGTTAAAGAGCTATTGAAATGAGAAAACTTTGATTTGTCACTATGTTGACGGTCCCTAAAGGAAAACTACAGGCTAATATCCTTGAATATCCAACCGGAATCTGTCTTTACCTAGGTGATTCGGGATGGAGATGCAGGTAGGAAACCGGTGCAGTGTTTACTTCATGCTATTATCTTGGCTGAGCTACTATGTCATGCACCGGGAAACAGACTCCAACATCTCAGAAGAGATAAGGTAAGGTCTTGTCTTTTAGTTTAGCAAGTTGCTTGTAATTAGCTATAGATGGCTATAGAGTGGTGCAGTGCAGAACATTTTGTTGGATGCGTATGACAGCTCTTTGAATTGCAAGTATAGGACTGTGTTCTGAACGGAGAATTCAGCGCTTCAGGGGAGGGAAATGGGCAGGGTATATGCAAATTAAATACTTAGTGTTTTCTACAGTTATGGAAGTTGTTCAAATGTGCTCTTTGAGTATTTCTTCAGTAGTTTTCCTCAAGGAGAAACCCACCCCTCCCTCCCCCACTTCTATGTCAAAGATAATAAAATATAAACACTTTGGTAAATACTACAGTATACTACAGTCAGCAAAAACACGATAGTAATTACTATAGTATATACTCGTCTTTTTTTGCTGCAGCATTTACTGTATACTATAGTAAACTGTAAATACTGCAGTATACTACAGTAAAGTCAACAAAAACAATACAGCGAATACTATAGTATTCCTACCATAGTATACACTGTAATATTTTTTCAAATTCATTGATTTACTGGAGACAAGCTGAAACACGTCTGTATCAAGAGGTGTACGTAAATACTCTTAAACGAGCTAAGTGGAACAAAGATGACTTCATTCCCCTTACAGAAGATGAAAATAAACGTCATACTCATCTCAGGGGTGTGGAAGATGATGCAATACAACAGCTATCAACAACAACAAAAAGTTCCTGTTCTTCTCATAGACCGTACAGCATCCTCTATTGACATGCTCATACCACATAGGAGCCAGGTGGGAGTTCCCAAAGAAAACCCTCTTTGCCAGACTGTCGTCCAACACACCCATCAGGGGATCTGACTTCCTACGGCACTTTACCTCTGTCTGCGGAGTGGAATATCCCGAGCGCCTCAGGTCAACTAAACGTAGAAAACAGATGATGAATTCACAAGATCACAAAATGGACCAAGTCGCTAAGTTTATGGGTCATGATATTCGCGTCCCCCATGAATATTATAGGCTATCTGAGAACACCATGCAGCTTGCCAAAGTTAGCAAATTGCTGATAGCAAGCAATAGAAAAGGGACCACATGCATACTAAAGCAAGTCTTTGGATCAGATCGACTTGGATACAGATGAAGACTCAAGAAGACATGGAAGCAGGATCAGCGGGTGTTGTTCAGAACTCACTCAGTTCGGTAAGTTGGTGACGGTAGATTGGCTGCTTTCGTAAAGCAAGTGGAACGCTGTATTGTCGTTACTTGATAATATGTGGATTTGTTGTTACCGTTATGTATGTGCCATCTTTTTGTGTTTTTCAGGCAAGCCAGAGAAAGAACTGAAAAAATGCACTACAGAGTCAAGACAGAGCCACCAGAAAGAGCCCCAATAATACTTGGACGCAGGATCAGAGAACAGCGAGGGTTGTTCAGAACTCAGTCAGTCCGGTAAGTTGGAGAGGGTAGACTTTGAGGCAGCTTCCCTGACATGAAGCCCCCCAAACAAATATTTGTATTTGTTTGCGATTAGGTTTTGAAGAGAATGACTCCTCAACCCAAGAGGTCCTGGAGCAGCTGTGAGAAAGCTTAGACTGTGAGCAGAAAAAAGCAGGCAGGTCACCAGGAGCACAGACAGAGCCTGTTTCAAATTCCCGCTCCTATAGACGTCTTAGTAATTCCAGGGAGTAAGCTGTACACTCTCAGGCCCAGGGAGAGGGCAGGCAGGCGGGCAGGGAGTGTAGGCCTAGAGGCCAGGAGTCAGAGGTCACCAGTTCAATGGGGGCCTGCCTGGAGGTCAGGAAGGCCCCAGGGAAAAGGCTCAAGTGAATAGGTGTGTGAGTGACCAAAGAGCTATTGAAATTAGAATGTTTACAAAATTAATGTAAAATTTTGTGAGATGAAAATGGACAAACTAAAGGGTGTGCAATGTGTAGGGCCACTGAGTGGCCTGAACCTTGTTTGAAGTCCGTAGGTCACATGACCAAGGAGCTATTGCAATTCAAATGTAAAAAGAAGTTTGGACTTTGTTTACACTCCCTAAATAATCTAGGAATACAAAATGTTGCTCACATTTCCAAGTTTATTAGCGTTGCAAATCGAATTAAGGTCCAAATCGTGAAAATAAGACCTGCGCAATGTTGTGCGCAATTTTTCCAACATCATGACACTTATTTGGAGTCTGTGGCACAAGTGGTTTGAAAGCTATTGAGGTTTGAAAGTGCAAATATCCAACCTGAAACTGTTTTTTACCTTAGTTCCCGAATCCCCCAATTGCCCCCCAGCAAAACGTGCCTACATTTAGGCTTTTGTTTATGTCTATTTCACTCTGTTGAGGTATACATTGGAGAATAATGCTTGTATGGATGTCAACCCCAATACATGTCGACGTCATCAATCAACTGCATTACAGTTAAAAACTACTTTGACTACCACCACCGATTTCTATATGCTAGCTATGCTACCAGCTTATACGAATGGGAGTTAGCATTTCGCAGTCACATTTCTTAACCTGAAAAGGGACAGCTTCCAAATGTTATGCAACGAAACCAGCCAAATATATCCAAATCGGATTTTCCGATTGATAGATCAGATTGGTTGAATGTGCGCCAATCCAGCGTCCTTGTATTCCATTGACCTCTTTACAGCATTTACCTCCCCGATCTCTTTCCAGTTAGTTCAACTGTACTGCAGCGCCAGCTGTGCCATCAGAGTCCCTGGGTTCGCGCCCAGGCTCTGTCGTAACCGGACAGAGCCTACATGAGGTACCATAAATCCCTACATGAGGTACCATAAATATGTTTTTTTATTTGTGACATTGTTCTGAAAGCCTTGCTTTACAGTTCTCCATGTTTGTTGTCAACCAATCATGTCAATGCAGTGCAAAACAGAGCCCTCGCATTGTTATAAAATGCAAAATATGGGAGGAGCAAGGCGATTTGGCCTCTGCAATTGCATCACAACCTCTGTGCAGAGCCACATTTCCAGATGAAGCATAAACTAGCGCAGCGCTAGCTTGACCTGCAATAAAGTTAAGAGAAACAAGTTGAGGAAAACGTAACTAAACATGTTTTAATATCACCTGAAGCAACATAATTATACTGACTCGAATAACAGGATCATACTTTGTAATCGCCCAGAATAAATGCGATCTCTGACATAGACTCCTCCATTTTGCGTTGAAATATATTTATGCCGCGTTCAAAACAACTGGGAATTCGGGGGAAAAAAAGCAAGCTCCTACATGGGAAATCGATTTGAAGGGTCATCCAACTCGGAATTCCAACTATTTCCAACCTGAAGATCACTGACGTCGTATTTTACCGAGTTCACAGTATTTTTCCGAGTTCACGCGGCACGAGTGTCCGAGTTGGAAGACCGTTAAAATCGATTTTTCCCAGTCGGAGCTCGTTCATTTCAGAGTTCCCAGTTCTGAACGCGGAATATGTTTTGTCTGTTCATTCGCGGGGCTCGGTGAAGACGTTAGGCGTAACGAAATGCTTCGTACGTTGCATGATGTGAACGGAGCACGTCACACAGACAGAGAGACAGACGCAACCAATCGGGTTGAAACAAAGGCGGGGCTCATTCTGGGGTATATATCATTGTGAATCGACGTATATTTTCGAAACAATTGGGCAGTTGACCGTTTGAAATTATATAGTCAAGAGCGACGTTTCGTAGCAAGCCATAATAACTGCAGGTCATACTTTATAGAATCGAAATGGTACGTTTCATGTCGAGAGTAACTTTAGTGGCGGTGGCTAGCTCAACGGACGAACTCATTTTGGTCTCGCTAACGTTAGCTGAATTCCCTTGCTTTAGCTAACATTAATTAGCCAGTCAATATAATGATTTCATTTCTACCCACAGCGTGAGTGCATCTCTATCCACGTTGGTCAGGCCGGTGTTCAGATCGGGAATGCCTGCTGGGAACTGTACTGCTTGGAACATGGGATCCAGCCCGATGGGCAGATGCCCAGTGACAAAACCATCGGCGGAGGGGATGACTCATGCAACACCTTCTTCAGCGAGACCGGAGCGGGAAAACATGTCCCCCGTGCTGTGTTTGTGGATCTCGAACCAACTGTTGTTGGTAAAGGACGAAAATAAAGTTGGTATTCAGATGTTAATCTATGTGACGTTAGATAGCGAATGTAACTTGTATAAAAAAAGGCCCGTTTAAGAAATCGCGCCTGAACTGTTTTTGTAGATGAGGTTCGCACCGGGACATACCGTCAGTTGTTCCACCCGGAGCAGCTCATCACCGGTAAAGAGGATGCCGCCAACAACTTCGCCCGAGGCCACTACACCATTGGCAAGGAGATCGTCGACCTGGTGCTGGACCGAGTTCGCAAGCTGGTTAGTAACGTTGTCTTTTTGTTACCCTGAACTGAAGCCGTCTGCTTTCAATTCCTAGTTGTGTAAGCTAGCTACTATAGCTGCATAGCAGCGTTTTATTTTTGGGGAGGAACAAATAGTTAGAGTAACGTTAGCTTGTTGTATTGCATGGCTCTGATTACCCATTTTACGAGGAGAACGTGTGCGCTCAAGTTGAGAAATGCACTGTTGACTAATCACATTCCGTGCATATTTGCGCAACCGTGGAATTCAAACCGAGGGTGCAATGAGAACTAGTGGGACTGTTGGCATCAATATTGGGCGGGAACTACGTTTCTATTCAAACCTTGCTTGAGATGACCCGATAGAATTGGAGGAAAGATGAGGGAAAAAAACGGACCCCTCTGACGCTGTACGTTAATATGACGTGTCATGACGTAACGTGCAGCACGCATAATTGCAACTCATTCTGTGTCGTATAGCCTCTCTCCACCAGGTGTAGCACTTCTCGCAGATTTAAAAACAAGAAAAGGACAGGGTAAGGGGAATACCTAGTGAATTGTACAACTGAATGCATACATTTTTGGGTCATCACTGCAAGCCAACATGACTCTCAAAAGCCGTGACAGCAGCTGTGTACTTCTGAAAACAGATGCGCATGCTTTGATGTTTCTACAACAATACATTGTATTACTAATAAGACTGTCTTAACCAAAATATCACAGATGAGACTAATTGCACCTGACCCTTTAAGGGCAGTAGGTTACCGTGGTAGTGCTACTCAAGGCCATGTTTGTGCCTGTCGAGTGTGAGCAATGAGTGGGATTTGAAAATGGCCTTAACCAGTACTCCATATCCCTTTCTACCACTGCTAAAATCTGCTCCACGCTTACACAAAAAACCTGCTCCAAATTTGCTCCATTCATTACAATCATAATTTAACTAACACCCATCTATTTTTGTGACTACCTGGACCTTCAAATTGGTGTAAGTATGGAAACCAAACCATATGATTTGAAAAGTATGAATTTGCAAATGCTAGTGAAGTGCTTATACTGTGGAGCCCTGGCCACCTGCCAATGTGGCTGGTGAAAGCCTTCTTAGCCACAAATGGCAAATCTACCTGCGGCGGTTGTTAAACCTGTGAGGCCTGTCTGTTTCTCACCCCAGTCGGACCAGTGCACTGGGCTTCAGGGCTTCCTGATCTTCCACAGCTTTGGTGGTGGAACCGGCTCCGGCTTTGCTTCTCTGCTCATGGAGAGACTGTCAGTGGACTATGGCAAAAAATCCAAACTGGAATTTGCCATTTACCCGTCACCTCAGGTATGAGTGGTTTAATTTACTTGCTCACATTAATATTTGGTAGATTTCTACATTAGCAAAATCGTATTGGACTTAATTGTCCTGTACTCAATACTTTTCTTCTAAATGGAGATGTTGATTATCAAACCGTGACACCAGATGACAGGTCTACCTCTTGTATGTGTTCAGGTGTCCACAGCAGTGGTGGAGCCCTACAACTCTATCCTGACCACCCACACCACCCTGGAACACTCAGACTGTGCCTTCATGGTCGACAATGAGGCCATTTATGACATTTGCAGTCGGAACCTGGACATTGAGCGCCCCACTTATACTAACCTCAACAGGCTCATTGGCCAGATCGTCTCCTCCATCACAGCTTCTCTGCGTTTCGATGGAGCCCTCAACGTGGACCTGACTGAGTTCCAGACCAACCTGGTGCCATACCCCCGTATCCACTTCCCCCTGGTCACCTACGCACCCATCATCTCTGCTGAGAAAGCCTACCACGAGATGCTTTCTGTGGCAGAGATCACCAACGCTTGCTTCGAGCCAGCCAACCAGATGGTGAAGTGTGACCCTCGCCATGGCAAGTACATGGCCTGCTGCATGCTGTATCGTGGGGATGTGGTGCCTAAGGATGTCAATGCTGCTATCGCCACCATCAAGACCAAACGCACTATCCAGTTTGTTGACTGGTGCCCCACCGGCTTCAAGGTAAACATATAATGGGTTTATTCATTCAGTGATCTATCTTCCCAAACCTTTTCAAGTACAATTGGTTAGTCAGATTATTATAATTTTTTTTGTTTTGTTCTTGTGCCCTGTAGGTAGGCATCAACTACCAGCCACCCACGGTGGTGCCAGGTGGAGATCTTGCCAAGGTCCAGAGAGCCGTTTGCATGTTGAGCAACACCACAGCCATCGCTGAGGCCTGGGCTCGACTCGACCACAAGTTTGATCTGATGTACGCCAAGCGTGCCTTTGTACACTGGTATGTGGGAGAGGGTATGGAGGAGGGGGAGTTCTCAGAGGCCAGAGAAGATCTGGCTGCCCTGGAGAAGGACTACGAGGAAGTGGGAGTGGATTCGGTGGAGGGAGAGGCTGAGGAAGGAGAGGAGTACTAAACCCTGACCTACTTACTGACCAATGTTTTACTGTCGATTTTAATAAAAGTTCTTTGGTCTATTCTCCTGTGTCCTTTGTACCATCTGTTCTTAATGTTTGGTGTCCAGTAGATGGCAACGAACAGACCACTGGGACATTAGGCAGAGCACACAGTATCAATTATAACAGGTTTATTGATTATTATGGAAAGTGAGCATGTCAACCAGTCTGCTAGTCTAGCATTACATTAGTTAGTTCCTAATGGAGTATAAAACCGGTACCATACGGGGGGGGGGCTTTTAAAAATACCTTTAAATAGTTAATATTTGAACCCCTATATGCTTTCCCTACTTGAGGTGAGCTGTTCTGTAAGTGCAACTGAGAACCCACTGTACAGATTACAGCTAGGTGTGCATATAATTAGTCATTAAAATCACTGATACTAGTCCAAGAGTGCTGTAGCCTGGCTGGCGAGCACCCAGCCCATCAGGGAAACAATTACTTTGGCATACTGACATCAACTTAAGCTGCATGGTTATTGCTCTAAAAATTTTACAATTATCAATTCCAGTTGGGAGAACTCCCTCTTATACCAGTATACAAAACTAGCCAAGTGTAAGATTCATATCCACCCCAAATGTTTATCTCCTTAACACAGTACATTCCTAGTCTTGTTTCTATGAACTTTTTGCACGTGAACTCACATCCTCCCAACCAGCTGGAAAGAAACAGACTCATCGATTAGTTGATTTTAAAATATTTACGATGCCATGCAGTACATTTTGAATTTAAATGAAACTATACTATTTGTATAGTTCTGTTCATTGTTGATGGACCAGGACTTCTTCCTTTAGAAGCATAGGAACTTTTGAGCTAACTATGTTATGATTACCAACCTCTGTGTGCGCACACACCCTTCAGAGAGGGACCTTTAGCTTACAAAAACATCTATACTGCAAGTTACCATATCTACCAGTCAGACAGATGGTTAGGTTTAGCTATGTGTTCAGAAGATTAAATCAGAAAGTTAGTCTTGGAATAAAACTAAGAGAACCAACCCCTAATGTACCGTCCAGGCTGTAGTCACTGGACAGAGTCCGTCTGAGAGCGGAGAGCCTCTGAGAAGCTGGTCAGAGGACGTTTCCCTCAGTGTTACTGACAGAGGGGCTGTAATTGGTTAGGTCACCAACCCTCATTGGGTCAACCCTTCAGTGTGCCACAGGTCAAAAGGTAGGGAAGGTCATCCATGGCGTTTCTATGGAGACGGACACTGCATGATGAAGCCAGTCCTGGGGGGCGGGTGTTGCTGGGAGGTTTGAAGGTAGGGCTGGGGCATGTAAGGGCAGCTGGGGAAAGGCATTGGGGGATAGGGGGCGACTGGATAGGGTAGGCCGCTGTGCTGAGGGGAGGGAGAAGAGGCAGCTCGCGTGGATTGGGGGGAGGGGGCCCCATTGGTAGAGGGGAGGTCCTGGGGTCGGCTGGGCTGGGAAGGAATCTGGGTGGGCCGAGTGAGACCCTTCAGCGCCAGCTCTCGGAGTTTGTCAATCTTGACGCGGCGCAGGTGAGCGAGATGGCGCCTCTGCTGGTAGTCGTCGATAAAGCAGTCGAGAGGCAGCTCTCCATCCAGGAACGAGTCTGCCATGTTCTACACAGGGACGGCACAAGCAAACACACTTAAACTAACACACGTCAACACAAAATACCTTAGAGTGAGTATTATTGTACGTGTCGCAGGGGTGAAAATAAGGCTGTACGGTATCCCGGGCAAAATAAATAGTGAGGGTATGCCATACCGATAAAACATGAACCTATCACAATAATTAAAACAAAATGTCAAGAAAACTGTAGGCTATTACACTCCTTTTTTATCATTACCGCATGTCTGAGGCATGAAAAATGCAAATGGAATTGAAAACAAGTGGTATAGCCTACACTCCAAAATCCGAAGTGGTTAAATGAAAACACAGACATTTTGCCAAGGCAGAGAGGAGTGGCCGGTGCACGGACTGAAGGGACAAACAATCGCCAAATGTCATTATACTTTTTTGGTGTTTTGTGTAACATGTCTCGTTCCATTCACCACTGTTTGGAGAATGGAATGTGTGAACGTGCGCATGTAGCCTAGTAAAGCCCTTTGAAGTGATTGTTTGACAATCAGATAAAAAAAACATGACTGGTTGTGTTTATGCCCCAATAAAAAGGTCATACATTTTAAAAGTGAAATGACAAGTTTTTATGACAAGGCCCACAGAGATCCTATTGAATTAATATGGATTTTATATCAGATCGGTAAAACTGTCAGAGCAGCTTACCGATCGCTGCAGCTGTACACAGCCCATCTGTAAATAGCCCATCCACCCAACTACCTACCTCATCCCCAAATTTGTTTTTGTTTTTCTGCTCTTTTGCGCACCAGTATTTCTACTTACACATCATCATCTGCTCATCTATCACTCCAGTGTCAATAGCTAAATTGTAATTAGTTTGCCACTATTGACCTATTTATTGCCTTACCTCCTTACTTCATTTGCACACACTGTATATTTCTATTGTGTTATTGACTGTACGTTTGTTTATTCCATGTGTAACTGTTGTTTGTGTCGCACTGCTTTGCTTCATCTTGGACAGATCGCAGTTGTAAATGAGAACTTGTTCTCAACTGGCCTACCTGGTTAAATAAAGGTGTTCTCAACTGGCCTACCTGGTTAAATAAAGGTGTTCTCAACTGGCCTACCTGGTTAAATAAAGGTGTTCTCAACTGGCCTACCTGGTTAAATAAAGGTGAAATAAAAATAAAAAGGAAATAAAATACGTAAATCTATGATTAGACCCATAAAAAATGTTGGTGCACGTGCAAATATAGGAGATCCTGTACTGGGAAGAAATTAATTCTACTTTCACCCCCGAGTGTGTACATGACTGTATTAATCTGTGTTCGTGTGTAGTTGTGAGAGTGTATTGTAGCATAAGTGTAGTTGTGAGTGTATTATTGTGTGTCTCTCACCTCAGTCTCTTCCTCTATCTTGGCTCCCTCAGCTTGCAGCAGAGCCAGCAGAATGTCCAGAGAACTGTTCTCTGTACCAGGGTCTGAGAGAGAGAGAAACAGTTAGAAAACACTAAAACAAACACTGATCACCACACAGTGAATCACTGTCCTGAATCTAAGTCGTGACCTGATTTCTGGGGCAGGGCTGGAATGTGACGGGACTACAGTAGCTGGCTGGCTGGGCCATTCAAAGGACGCAAAGCAGCATTGAGTACAGGAAAGCCAGGGGTATCAGGTAACAGCTGACTGACACAGTGATCACTAGATGGCCATGCTAGAAAGGACAAAGAAAATGTATTGAAGATCAAGCACATAAGATATCTGTTCTTGATTTAGGGGTTAATGTTAGGGCTTAGTTTGGTGGTGGAAACTGTGGTTAGAAAGTAGGTCCGGGAGATCGCGATACTTGTTAGTACTGTGGAAAGGAAACAAAACATGAAGCGGATTTAGCTTCTTTAGGAAAACAGCCCTAATGTTGGAAACAAAAATAATTATGTTGTCATCCAGAGTCACATGTATTTATTTTCCAAACTATAAAATCACACAATATTTTACATACAGCAGGTTTTTAAAAGACCAAAGAGTTTGGCCTGCTTCGTGTTTGAATTTTTGACATGGGGGAAGAAAAAAAAAACATTGCGATACTGGTATCGTCACAGCCATTTTAGAAAGGCTGTGTGCTTCCCTCCTTTCTATCGTGGCCATGTTGTGACAACCCGAATGACAGAGGATCAGTATCTTGGAACGACAACTGACTGAACTGGCTAGACCAGACAGACATGTAGCTGGTAGAAAATAGTCAGCTACCAACACAGACACAGAGAGAGAAAGACTAGTCTTTCAGAGAGCAAGAGTGCACAGATTGAGATGTAGAGACAGAGACTGGTACACGCTGTGGACTTAGTAATGTGGACTAGCTAGGGCTCTTATCGAATGTGGACTTGCTAGCATTCTTATCTAGTGTGCACTAGCTAAAGCTCTTACCAATTGTGGACTAGCTAGGGCTCTTACAGAGTGTGGACTTGCTTGGGTAGCGTGCTAGGGCTCTTACCAAGTGTGGACTAGTTACTAAGGCTCTTACAGAGTGTGGACTTGCTAGGGTAGCGTGCTAGGGCTCTTACCAAGTGTGGACTAGTTACTAAGGCTCTTACCGAGTGTGGACTTGCGTAGCTGGTAGTTGTCGTAGAGCTCCTGTAGGTGGCGGTAGCGTGAGGTGAGCTGGTTCTTCTGCAGGTCCAGTCTCGGCTGCAGCTGGAGGTTCTGTTCAGCCAGGCTGATGTTACTGCCTAGGGTCAGCTCCTTCACCTGCTGCACCTCACGCATCTATAACACACACAGTGACATAGACACACACACCGTACACACAGGGAGAGAGGTAAAAGGGAGATAAGGAGACAAGGGGGAAGGTGGGGTCAGTAGCACTAAACACAATACATGCAGACAGAGAGAGATCGACCCACCCAGACCTCCACGCCGTGGTATGTAGACCTATAGGTCAGGGACAAGCCAGCTTAGAGCCTAACCGCTGGAGGTTAAATATGAGTCTATTCTTATGGAGGACACGGATTACTCCACACCTTTATTGAGTGCTGTGTTTTAGCCTTGCATGGCCCCAGCCCTGCACCGGCTCACTATAGAGTTCAGCAGGCTATCAGTGACGGTGTTTAAACTGTGTTTGACTGTGTATGTCCTGTATTGATTTCACTGCCCTCAGAGCGATCAGAGCTCTGCTTTCTGCAGCGATACAATGCAGATATAGTAGCCTACGACTCGTGTGTCTATTACAGGGATTTATAATCTGCGTGTAGGTTTTTGGTGAAGGGGATTGTAAAGATATCAGTACTAATGAACTAAGCTATAATTAAATCATAAATAACATGGTTGGGATAGTATGGTGCCTTGCTGGCATCAAGCCAGAGTAGCAGGCACTAGACAGCCTTCCAGCCGTAGAGGCAGCCACAACCACAGATTTGCATCTCTGCTCACAGGTTGTTTGTGTAAATCTATTTCCACATTGGTGGGTAAGGATGAGCATCTTCCACCAGCGTCATGGTGGGGAGTCTTGATTCAGCCTCATACAGTACCGGTCAAAAGTTTGGACACACCTAATCGTTTCAATTTTTTTTCTTTATTTGTACTATTTTCTTCATTGTAGAATAATAGTGAAGACATAAAAACTATGAAATAACACATTAAATCATGTAGTAACCAAAAAAAGTGTTAAACAAATCTAAATATATTTTATATTTGAGATTCTTCAAAAGTAGCCACCCTTTGCCTTGATGACAGCTTTGCACACTCTTGGGATTCTCTCAACCAGCTTCATGAAGTAGTCACATGGAATGCATTTCAATTAACAGGTGTGCCTTAAATGTTCATTTGTGCAATTTCTTTCCTTCTTAATAATGCGTTTGAGCCAATCAATTGGTGTTGTGACAAGGTAGATACAGAAGATGGTGAAGGAAAAGCAGTCAACAAGTGCTCAGCATATGTGGGAACTCCTTTAAGACGGTTGGAAAAGCATTCCTCAGGAAGCTGGTTGAGAGAATGCCAAGAATGTGCAAGTGTAGCCGACGTGAAATGGCTAGCTAGTTAGCAGTGGTGCGCGCTAGTGGCGTTTCAATCGGTGACGTCACTTGCTCTGAGACCTTGAAGTAGTGGTTCCCCTTGCTCTGCAAGGGCCGCGGCTTTTGTGGAGCGATGGGTAACGATGCTTCGAGGGTGACTGTTGACGTGCGCAGAGCGTCCCTGGTTCGTGCCCAGGTCGGGGCGAGGGGACGGACGTAAAATCTATACTGTTACACAAAGCTGTCATCAAGGTAAAGGGTGGCTACTTTGAATAATATAAAATACATTTGGATTTGTTTAACACTTTTTTGGTTACTATGTGCTTCCATATGTGTTATTTCATAGTGTTGATGTCTTCACTATTATTCTACAATATAGAAAATAAAGAAAAACCCTTGATTGAGTTGGTGTGTCCAAAGTTGACTGGTACTGTACATGTCTACTGGATTAACAAATACAGAAGATGAAGAAGCAAGAAGACGGATTTCCCAAAACCTACACTACACAAGGCTGGCTAGGGATGGAGAGATGATGAACAACATAGTGGCAGAATGCTGTACAGTTTTTGAAAACACTGACATCCGTCCTCTGCTCCAGCTTCTCCAACCTAATGTGTGTATATCGGTGGGGTTGGATAAACATAGTCCATCTGTAAATAGCCCACCCAATCTACCTACCTCATCCCCATACTGTTTTTATTTATTTACTTTTCTGCTCTTTTGCACACCAGTATCTCTACCTGCACATGACCATCTGATCATTTATCACTCCAGTGTTAATCTGCAAAATTGTAATTATTCGCCTACCCCCTCATGCCTTTTGCACACAATGTATACAGTGCCTTGCGAAAGTATTCGGCCCCTTGAACTTTGCGACCTTTTGCCACATTTCAGGCTTCAAACATAAAGATATGAAACTGTATTTTTTTGTGAAGAATCAACAACAAGTGGGACACAATCATGAAGTGGAACAACATTTATTGGATATTTCAAACTTTTTTAACAAATCAAAAACTGAAAAATTGGGCGTGCAAAATTATTCAGCCCCCTTAAGTTAATACTTTGTAGCGCCACCTTTTGCTGCGATTACAGCTGTAAGTCGCTTGGGGTATGTCTCTATCAGTTTTGCACATCGAGAGACTGACATTTTTTCCCATTCCTCCTTGCAAAACAGCTCGAGCTCAGTGAGGTTGGATGGAGAGCATTTGTGAACAGCAGTTTTCAGTTCTTTCCACAGATTCTCGATTGGATTCAGGTCTGGACTTTGACTTGGCCATTCTAACACCTGGATATGTTTATTTTTGAACCATTCCATTGTAGATTTTGCTTTATGTTTTGGATCATTGTCTTGTTGGAAGACAAATCTCCGTCCCAGTCTCAGGTCTTTTGCAGACTCCATCAGGTTTTCTTCCAGAATGGTCCTGTATTTGGCTCCATCCATCTTCCCATCAATTTTAACCATCTTCCCTGTCCCTGCTGAAGAAAAGCAGGCCCAAACCATGATGCTGCCACCACCATGTTTGACAGTGGGGATGGTATGTTCAGGGTGATGAGCTGTGTTGCTTTTACGCCAAACATAACGTTTTGCATTGTTGCCAAAAAGTTCAATTTTGGTTTCATCTGACCAGAGCACCTTCTTCCACATGTTTGGTGTGTCTCCCAGGTGGCTTGTGGCAAACTTTAAACAACACTTTTTATGGATATCTTTAAGAAATGGCTTTCATCTTGCCACTCTTCCATAAAGGCCAGATTTGTGCAATATACGACTGATTGTTGTCCTATGGACAGAGTCTCCCACCTCAGCTGTAGATCTCTGCAGTTCATCCATAGTGATCATGGGCCTCTTGGCTGCATCTCTGATCAGTCTTCTCCTTGTATGAGCTGAAAGTTTAGAGGGACGGCCAGGTCTTGGTAGATTTGCAATGGTCTGATACTCCTTCCATTTCAATATTATCGCTTGCACAGTGCTCCTTGGGATGTTTAAAGCTTGGGAAATCTTTTTGTATCCAAATCCGGCTTTAAACTTCTTCACAACAGTATCTCGGACCTGCCTGGTGTGTTCCTTGTTCTTCCTGATGCTCTTTGCGCTTTTAACGGATCTCTGAGACTATCACAGTGCAGGTGCATTTATACGGAGACTTGATTACACACAGGTGGATTGTATTTATCATCATTAGTCATTTAGGTCAACATTGGATCATTCAGAGATCCTCACTGAACTTCTGGAGAGAGTTTGCTGCACTGAAAGTAAAGGGGCTTTTTGCACGCCCAATTTTTCAGTTTTTGATTTGTTAAAAAAGTTTGAAATATCCAATAAATGTCGTTCCACTTCATGATTGTGTCCCACTTGTTGTTGATTCTTCACAAAAAAATACAGTTTTATAGCTTTATGTTTGAAGCCTGAAATGTGGCAAAAGGTTGCAAAGTTCAAGGGGGCCGAATACTTTCGCAAGGCACTGTATACTCTTTTTTTCTACTGTGTTATTGACTTGTTTATTGTTTACTCCATGTGTAACTCTGTGTTGTTGTCTGTTCACACTGCTTTGCTTTATCTTGGCCAGGTCGCAGTTGTAAATGAGAACTTGTTCTCAACTAGCCTACCTGGTTAAATAAAGGTGAAATAAAATTGTAAAAATAAAAAAGAAGACGACAAATGTCCATCTTGCATGGACTAATAAAGTATATCTTATTTAACCAGATGTCAACCGGCTGTGAGAGGTGTTTATAGGGCTGGGCGATATGGCCAAAATATTATAGCACTGTATTAAAAAGAAATAAAAAATGACGCTATGATGTTATTTTATGTTTGTTAATAAGACATTTTCTAAATTTGCGTTATGAGTAGTGTGTGACCCTAGGGTGGCAACACATACATTCTAAGTGATTTCAATGGGTCTTTCTCCATACTAATTGTTTCATACTGTTCAATTCAACTTGAACCCCAAAAGTCATAATTTTCATTAATTTCTGCATTTGAGATCATCTCCACACTGCCACTTGGGCTGCACGATATGTGCAAGTAATCTGGGCCTTATTTTTAACCAAATGTTGCAATTTGACTTGCGATTTAGAGCAAAACGCTTGGGTTAACTTTTGGAATCATCGGAATAGAATGTATATTCTAATTATATTGTTAGAATATAATGGTGGGCACTTTCAATACAGTGTTGTTTGACATGACAACGAATGAAAATACCAGGGAGGAGTTATTGTGACAGACTAGGAACCAATGAGTTGAGAGTTGTTTCCTTGGGGACCCTATAATCTTTGGCAACATTGTTTTTTTTTTGTTGGGCTACATTGAATGTGTTCTCTTAGCTACTTTATGTAGCTAACATATTATTGCTTTGCCTCTAATTTAGAAGACACTGTTGCAAAAACAACATGGTGATTTAGGTCTACACCAGCACTGGTATTATCATGCTGTATAGCTAATTACGCTTGCTCTGACTCAGTACATGTAATAGCTAGCTGGCGATTAGCGGCTAACAAGATTTAGGAACAACTTTCTAACAAAAGACAAACTGGCTGTTTGCAGATGTAAGAAACACAAGATAACAGTGTAATTATAGAATGTTAGTGTATTTATATTAAGAAGCAACGTGACAACCGCATCGTTGTCATCAACAGTGTTGCAGTGTCCGGTGGTTGAGGAACATCAAATGCGCTCCTTGAGTGACAGGGGGGGCTTGGCTAGGTCCGTGTGGGAAAGCGGCATAGAGAGTGGAGATAGATGGCTCAAGTAGCGAAGTAAACTATAAAAATGGACGTTACACACTGCTTTTCACATTTAACAAACCAAACATTCAAATACCGGTATTGAGGGTCAAGTAAAAACCCAAACCGATCCGTACATCAATACCGGTATACCGCCCAGCCCTAGGTGTTTATAGTCGTAATATATCTGCGTATGAACCAGCTGTGCTCTGTGTGCTAAATGTGTCAACAATGATGACTAAAGAGGTGTGCTCCACCTAGGTTACTCAATAGGAAAACCTCTCCCAACTTTTCACAGATGTCGCACCTTCCAGAGAGAGCTGATGGCCGGTTGTCTTGTGTGTTCCCTTAGCATATAATAGGATCAAATACCACCACTACTAGGTACCATAAGACAGATCAGGGACCAGGTCCCCTCAAATCTGTTCAGTTCCTAAACGCGGGTGGGTCCATTACTTCTGTAAAAATGGGCATCAGATTGCATTTGTGCCTTAATGACAATGCCGCAATACCATTTGTGACCTGCTATATGTACACAAACAGGGTTATTGTCGAAAGTGATTCGACAATAGAAATATTGTGCCAAATGTTGAGTACAGTACAAGGAGCATGCTTCTCAGCTGTGCTGCAAAGAGGTGGATGTTGATGAGCTTGCTCAATGCATTCAAGAAGGAATTTATGAATGAAGCCAGGTCTGCCTGACGACATACATAAGTGCACAGCTAGCTAGATGTTTTGATTCTGGTTAGTGTTACTAGGGATAGCTAACGCTAGCAAAACACAATGGGAACTTACCTCGTCCATTTCTTTGACAATATCATTTAGTTTTTCATCGTCTTCAAGCAACTCGTTTAATTGAGTCATTGTGAATGAGCTAAATTTATCCGTGAGTTCTGCCATTTCACCCATGATGGTTGTTGTCTATCGATCCGTCTAGCTACAGTTGTTTCGGCTCAGAACAGAGAAGTGCTTGGATCACAAACCGGAAATAGGGACGATTTCTGGCAAATCAGAAGGGAGCAAAGAATCATGAAAATGGTTGTGGAATTTCTGATGTAGTTAGCTGGCAACTTTTTCAATAAACATTATCTTTACTTGTATGCTAGTTCTGTGTTTCTTAAAAACGTATCTGAGAAGACCATGACGTTATTAGGTTGTTTACATGCTAAAGGATAAATTCTCAGGGCTAAAAAAAAATCACAAAATTCAGACAAGACCTGTAGCATATTTGCATACCATTTTATGAACATGTGTTTGTAAATCTTTACAATACAAAGTAAACATACTCTGAAATGTATACACATACACTCATAAAGGTGAATGCACTGAACACAAAAAAACGAATAAATGCTATAAACCAGGGGTTCCAAATTACATTCAGCCGCGATTCGATTTCTTCTTGAACGTAGTTAATTAAACATAGTTATACATAATTTGTACACTGAAAATTGACCGAAAGAAGCTCAAACAGATACAGTATTTGACAAAAACAGAATCATTTCAAACCTTGATTACATTGGGATACGATCACATATGCCTCTATTTATGCGTGAGAATAATTGGTAACAGATTATCTAAATTAACATCACTTTCAGATCATTTTTTAAATTTACTTTTAATTTTATGTCCAAAACATTATTATTATAATACATTTATATATAAAAAGAGAGAGAGAGCGAGAGAGACAGAGACACACACACACATAGAACAAAAATGTAAATGCAACATGTAAATTGAGTGTCCAACGTTTCATGAGCTGAAATAAAATATCCCAGAAATTTTCCATCCACACAAAAAAAACATGTAAAAAATGTTGTGCACAAATTCGTTTACGGATGTTAGATGCTGTTATGCTGTTAGGGTGAGCATTTCTCCTTTGCCAAGATAATCCATCAACTTGACAGGTGTGGCATATCAAGAAGCTGACAAAAGAGCATGATCATTACACAGATTAACCTTGTGCTGGGGACAATAAAAGGCCACTCTAAAATGTGCAGTTTAATCACACAACACATTGCCACAGAGCGTGCAATTGTCATGCTGACTGCAGGAATGTCCACCAGAGCTGTTGCCATAGAATTGAGACGGAATCTAAAACAAAAATCCAGAAAATCACATTGTATGATTTTTAAGTAATTAATTTGCATTTTATTGCGGAGGCCATTGTGGAGAGGTTGGAGTCTGTTTGATTGAGTGTGTGGACAGGTGTCTTTTATACAGGTAACGAGTTCAAACAGGTGCAGTTAATACAGGTAATGAGTGGAGAACAGGAGGGATTCTTAAAGAAAAACTAACAGGTCTGTGAGAGCCGGAATTCTTACTGGTTGGTAGGTGATCAAATACTTATGTCATGCAATAAAATGCTAATTAATTACTTAAAAATCATACAATGTGATTTTCTGGATTTTTGTTTTAGATTCCGTCTCTCACAGTTGAAGTGTACCTATGATAAAAATGACAGACAGAAAATCGGCAGTGTATCAAATACTTGTTCTCCCCACTGTATGTGCTGTCAACCTACAGTACAATTTAGTTGCCTAAGTAATGGAGACAAGAGTGTGAGTGTTTGTATTGTTGCGGGCCTCGTTGAGTCTTAGAGGTCAGATAGCATCCATTTGGAGGACAGAGGTTAATGCGGGGGTAAAGGTTGTGACACCTTGAATAGAGGACAGTCTCCTCGGACTTTACCTGGATGGCGAACGGGGAAACAGGAGGGCGTGATGAGGATCCGTAGGTAAGGCTCACCTGGGATTCAGCTGGTGAGGGGGGGGGGGGGGGGGGGGGGGTGCAGAGGGACTCTGAGGGAGGCACATTCAGGTGCAACAAGCCCAGGTTACACACACACACACACACACACACGCTCTCACCCTCGTGAGCTCACACAATCACAGTCTCACGAGCACGCACAAACATAGTTTCACACTTAGTTTGTTCATCTTAAGATAACTACTGTAGGTGAGACAACAACACATCACAATGGTATCAAGTACATTTTCCCTCAACAAAGTATTTATTGGCAAAGTCAGTGCCAGTGGAAAAAGACAGTGGTCTTGGGGCATGCAAATTGATAGCAATCTGATGGCTTCTTGTGGTCAATTTGCAGAATAACACTGCATTATAATATTGGGTTTCCGTCACATTATAGCCCTTCCTTTGCTAACTGTGCCTTCAGAGTCGTCGTTACATTAGTACAAGAGGTTCCTGCTACAAACCACATGGCACACAGTGAATAAATTACACACGGGAGATATCATCAAAACAAACACACACAAAAAACTACTTCTGCATTGGTTTCAGGTGCATGGGCTCTGGTATCTAAACGACTGTCAGTCGGCCCTCACAAACTACAGTAGGGCCAAAGGATAGCGCAGGAAAAAACACACACAGCATCCAGTGGTTTTAAGCAGGCGCTGGAGATCAGAGAATATGTTGAGGGAAAAGAAACCTCAGTCCACACACCGAGATCTATGCTCCAACAGCCTCGGACAGTAAACTTATGGTTCCGAGCGGCGTGGGATTCATGTGTCTGGGTATGTCTCCCAGACCGTACTGTGATTTGTACAATGTTTAAAAGTGTAATAACTAACTACTATCCAGCTGAATGTAATAGACATATGTTTACATGTTAAATATCACATCATATCTACATTTTATAGAATATTTGTATACATTTATATGAAATTCAATGTGTATTACGTTTTTTATTTTTTAAGTAAAAACAGTGGTAAAGAATGCTAATAATAAATGGATGTTTGCTAATAGTTATTAGCTGTGCGTGGGATTATACAGTAGTTGTCAGTAGTCTAGCTGGCAAGTAGTAAGTGGATGTATGCGTGCGTGTGTGTTTTTACATGTGTGTGTGTCAGTAGTCATAGGTGTGGACATTCTGGCAGTGTAGTCCCCAGTCGGTGTGTGCGTCAGGGCCGGGGGAGATGCTTCCGGTGACTTTCATCTGGATTTACACTAGTGTAAACATTCTTCTCCTGTACACACACACACACACACACACACACACACACACACACACACACACACACACACACACAGGGTTGAATGGCAGAGGTAAGAATTGGTGAGGGGGGACAAAAATATATATAAAACCTTCAGTGTCTCATAACATACATCAGTAACATCACAGTATTATGTGCTCTATCTGTCGCACAATAATGACATCACAGTAATACATACAACAGTCCACATTCATTGGGTCCCTCAAAAGAGAGGTTTTACTCACAGTCAGACGGGGGGCTGGGTGGGTGGGGTTACAGAGGGGTCAGGTGCTGAAGGCAGATCTATGGTGTCCATGGGTATCTTCACTGGAGGAGGGAGGGGACTCTTGGGCTGTGGCAGAGGGGGGAAACAGGGGGGAAACTATCAGCATGCAGGAGGAACTGATAGAGGAGTGGCTTAACAGAGACGTGAGGGATGATGCCCCAAATACACACACACACATCCAAGCACACGCTCACACACACATTGCATGCTTAAATCTAAGCAAAACGGACCGATTCTACTACAAAGACAGGATTGAACCATGCAGGTAAAAGTGTGAGGGAGAAAGACATCAAGACACACCCACACACACAAAGACAGACCAACCAACATCGAGGCAGACAAACAGGCAATAGTAAGTGTTATACAGTGCCTTTTCAGCAACACTGTGGGACAGAGAAAAGAGAAAGGTATTAGTCAGAGATAACAATCCGAGGAACAACACACATCAATATAAAACACTCAACAAAACAGATGGAGCCACTCCTACACACCACACCGCCATTACATCCTACTCCCACTGCCATTCTGGCACTGTGTGTGTGTGTGTCTGCTAGTCCTCGTCTCTCACCTCCTCGTCGCTCTCCGGCTCTGCTACTTTGGTCCTTTTGTGGTCTTTCTTTTTCTTCCCATCCTTCTCCTTCTTCTTGTCTTTCTCCGGCAGGATGTCGTCCAGCCAGGCCAGGTCGTGTTGAGAGAACATCAGGTCCATCATCTTACGCACCACCATCAGACCCAGGATCTACACATCGAGAAAAAAAAGGGTACGTATCCCCATCAACCCATGCACCGGCTCACATTTCCAATAGGAAAGAAGGTATAACCAAACGCGCTTCAGCCCAGCCCAGCCCATTCATCTTAAGATAGCTAGGTGGGACAACCACATATTGTATCACAGTCATAGTTAGTACAATAAAGTAGCTATCAGAAAAGTCAGCTAGTAAACGGGGAAAAAGTCAAGTGCATGTGGGTTATTTTTTTTGGGGGGGGTGGGGGGGGGGCGTCGTGGTCTGGCGTGAGAAGGGGATGCGAAGGGGGAGGATGCTGTGGGATTATTTAAGATACTCTTTGTAGAAGCAGGGTTTTGGATGTTTTCGGAAGATGGGCAGGGACCACTGCTTTTAATCAGGGCAAGGTGACCGGAAACATGACCGAATACAAACAGTGTAGCTATCCCTCTGCAAGGCAATCAAACAAGCTAAGCGTCAGTCTAGAGACAAAGTGGATTCGCAATTCAATGGCTCAGACACGAGAGGTATGTGTCAGGGTCTTACAGTTAATCACAGACTACAAAAGAAAAACCAGCCCCGTTGCAGACCAGGATGTCTTGCTCCCAGACAGACTAAACAACTTCTTTGCTCGCTTTGAGGACAATACAGTGCTACAGCCCGCTACCAAAACCTGCAGGCTCTCCTACACTGTAGCCAACGTGAGTAAAACATTTAACTTCTTGGTGAAAGGGGGGCAGTATTGAGTAGCTTGGATGAATAAGGTGCCCAGAGTAAACTGCCTGCTACTCTGTCCCAAATGCGAATATATGTATATTATTAGTAGTATTGGATAGAAAACACTCTGAAGTTTCTAAAACTGTTTGAATGATGTCTGTGAGTATAACATAACTTATATGGCAGGCGAAAACCTGAGAAAAATTCAACCAGGAAGTGGGAATTCTGAAGTTTGTAGTTTTTCAACTCTTTGCCATTCCAATATACAGTGTAAATTGGGTCATATTGCAATTCCCAAGGCTTCCACTAGACGTCAACAGTCTTTAGAACTTTGTTTGAGGCTTCTACTGTGAAGTGGGGGCGAATGAGAGGGGAGGCTCAGCTCAGTGAACACGCGTTATTTAGCAGGCGAAACCCCTAGGACAAACCATTCAGATTTTTTTTTGAGGTCACTCTCTTTTCAATGGGTTTTCATTGGGAATCCAGATGCCTAAGGGACCTTCTTGCAGTTCCTATCGCTTCCACTGGATGTCAACAGTCTTTAGAAATTGATTGAGGTTTTTCCTTTGTGTAACGAAGAAGTATGGACATCTTGAACGAGGGTCACTTGAAGTGTACTGTTAGATAGAGGCGTGTGACAAGAAAGATAGCTACAGTTGGCAAAGTTTACAGGTAACTTTTGAGATATTTTGTAGTCACATTGGGCAAGTTGGAATCAGTGTTTTTCTGGATCAAACACGCCAAATAAATGGACATTTTGGATATATATTGACGGAATTCATCGAACAAAAGGACCATTTGTGATGTTTATGGGACATATTGGAGTGCCAACAAAAGAAGCTCATCAAAGGTAAGGTATGAATTATATTTTTATTTCTGCGTTTTGTGTCATGCCTGCAGGGTTGAAATATAATTTTCTCTCTTTGTTTACGGAGGTGCTATCCTCAGATAATAGCATCGTTTGCTTTCGCCGAAAAGCCTTTTTGAAATCTGCCATGTTGGCTGGATTCACAACAAGTGTACCTTTAATTTGCTATCTTGCATGTGTGATTTAATGAAAGTTTGATTTTTCGCAATTTATTTGAATTTGGCGCTCTGCATTTTCCCTGGCTTTAGGTCAGGTGGGACGCTAGCTTCCCACATATCCATATCTCTAATTCCATGTATAACACTTGTATTTTCATCAACATTTATGATGAGTGTTTCTGTAAATTAATGTGGCTCTCTGCACAATCACCGCATGTTTTAGAACTACTGAACGTAACGCGGCAATGTAAAATGAGATTTTTTTATATAAATATGCACTTTAGCGAACAAAACATACATGTATTGTGTAACATGAAGTCCTATGAGTGTCATCTGATGAAGATCATCAAAGGTTAGTGATTAATTTTATCTCCATTTGTGCTTTTTGTGACTCTCTTTGGCTGGAAAAATGGCTGTGTTTTTCTGTGACTTGGTGGTGACCTAACATAATTATTTGTGGTGCTTTCGCTGTAAAGCCTTTTTGAAATCATACAATTCTCATTAATCCAGCCACAGTGTATCTTTAAAATGGTGCAAAACACTTGTATGCTTGAGGAATTTTAATTATGAGATTTTTGTTGTTTTGAATTTGGCGCACTGCACTTTCACTGGTAGTTGGCGAGGTGGGACGCTACCCTCCCACATATCCCAGAGAGGTTAAACGTGTTAACCCTCGCAAGGCTGCAGGCCCAGATGGCATCCCCGGCCGCGTACTCAGAGCATGCACAGACAAGCTGGCTGGTGTGTTTACGGACATATTCAATCAATCCTGATCCCAGTCTGCTGTTCCCACACGCCCATAACCGTAAGGCTCTCCAGAGGGTAGTGAGGTCTGCACAACGCATCACCGGGGGCAAACTACCTGCCCTCCAGGACACCTACACCACCCGATGTCACAGGAAGGTCAAAAAGATTATCAAGGACAACAACCACCCGAGCCACTGCCTGTTCACCCCGCTATCATCCAGAAGGCGAAGTCAGTACAGGTGCATCAAAGCGTGGACCGAGAGACTGAAAAACAGCTTCTATCTCAAGGCCATCAGACTGTTAAACAGCCATCACTAACATTGAGTGGCTGCTGCCAACATACTGACTCAACTCTAGCCACTTTAATAATGGAAAAATTGATGTAATAAATGTAACACTAGCCACTTTAAACTATGCCACTTTCTATAATGTTTTTTTTACCCTACATTGCTCATCTCATATATGTATATACTGTACTCTATACCATCTACTGCATCTTGCCTATGCCGTTTGGCCATCACTCATTCATATATTTTTATGTACATATTCGTATTCATTCCTTTACACTTGTGTGTGTATAAGGTAGTTGTGAAATTGTTAGGTTAGATTACTTGTTAGATATTGCAGCATGGTCGGAACTAGAAGCACAAGCATTTCGCCACACTCACATTAACATCTGCTAACCATGTGTATGTGACAAATCAAATTTGATTTGATTTGACTCTGCTGTCCTAGCTGGTTCCACTATTAGGGTGCCAGGACAGAAAAGAGCGTGGACTGGGCTGAGTGGGAGCTGCCCTCTCGTAGGAGTGGGAGGGCCAAGAGACCAGAGGTGACAGAACATAGTTCTGGGGTTTGGGGTGTAGCGTTTGAGCATAGCCTGAAGGTAGGGAGGGGCTGTTCCTCCTGCTGCGCCATAGGCAAGTATCATGGTCTTGTAGTGGATGTTAGTTTCGACTGAAAGCTAGTGGAGTGTGCGGAGGAGCAGGATGAGAATTTTGGGAAGGTTGAACACCAGGCGGGCTGCAGCATTCTGAATACGTTGCAGGGGTTTGATGGCACAAGTGGGGAGCCGAGCCAACAGCGAGTTGTAGTCCCGACGGGAGATGACAAGTGCCTCGATTAGAACCTGCGCCGCTTC
The DNA here is from genome assembly GCF_045791955.1 of Oncorhynchus clarkii lewisi. Classification (NCBI taxonomy): domain Eukaryota; kingdom Metazoa; phylum Chordata; class Actinopteri; order Salmoniformes; family Salmonidae; genus Oncorhynchus; species Oncorhynchus clarkii. The sequence goes on from NC_092175.1 coordinate 9,131,759, forward strand.
CTGTGTGAGGCAGGGCCGTATGCTACGGATATTGTAGAGCATGAACCTGCGTTAGTGAGTCACTGTTTTGATGTTGGCAAAGAACAGCATGGTGTTTTCCAGGGTCACGCCAATGTTCTTTGCACTCTGGCAGGGGGACATTGTGGAATTGTCAACTATGATGGAGAGGTCTTGGGAGTGGGCAGCCCTACCCCGGGAGGAAAGGCAGCTCCGTCTTTTCGAGGTTGAGCCTGAGGTGGTGGGCCGACATCCAATCTGAGATATCTGCCAGGCACACAGAGATGCTTGTCGCCAATTGGTAGGAGCGGCGTGCCAGGTAGGATGCAATTCAAGAGTGTGAAAAGCCTGAGATGCCCATCCCTGAGAGGGTGGAGAGGAGGATCTAATGGTTCACTGTTTTGAAGGCAGTGGATACATCTCGGAGGATGAGGACAGAGGAGAGAGAGTCAGCGTTGGCAGTGCGGAGAACCTCTGTGACACAGAGAGGAGCAGTCTTAGTTGAGTGAACCGTCTTGAAACCTGACGGGTTAGGGTCAAGAAGATCCTTTTGAGAGATAGCGAGAGTGTTGGTTAGAGACAGCATGCTCAAGTGTTTTGAAAATGAAAGAACGAAGGGGTACTGGTCTGTATTTTTTTTTATGTCAGAGGGACCGAGTGTTGATTTCTTGAGGAGGGGAGCGACTCTGGCCAGTTTGAAGTCAGAGGGGATGGTCAGGGAGGAGTTGATGAGGGCAGTGAGAAATGGGAGGTCTCCAGAGATGGTCTGGAGAAGGGAGGAAGGGATGGGGTCAAGCGGGCAGGTTGTTGGGTGGCCGGACCTCAGTAGTTGCAAGATTTTATCTGAAGAGAGAGGGGAGAAAGGCGTAGGGTAGTTTTGTGTGAGTGGGACCAATGGATTCTGTAGGCTGAGTGAATGAGGGATGTCGCTAACCTTCTTTTCAAAGTGGTTGACTAAGTTGTCTGCGGAGAGGGGGGGGGGGGATTAAGGAGAAAGTCGAAAAGAGTTTCCTAGGGTTAGAGTGACAGAAAGTGGTTTTAGCAGCAGATACAGAGGACGAGAAGGTAGAGATGAGGAAGTGAAAGGATGATAGGTCCTCCGGAAGTTTAGTTTCCCTCCATTTTCGCTCAGCTTCCCGCAGCCCTCTTCTTTAAGCTTGCAATGAGTCACTCGGAGGAAGGCCGGAGCCGGCCGGGAGAAAAGGGGGACAGAGCAAGTCATAGGATGTGGAAAGGGAGGAGAGTAGGATTGAAGAGGCAGAATTCGGATACAGAGGGGGGAGAAGGATTAAGCAGAAGTGAGAGATAATAGGATGAGAATAGTGGGAGAGAGGGAGTGAAGACTGCGACCGCGCATGACCGTCTGGGTAGGGGCTGAGTGGCTGTTGGAGGAGACGGAGACAGAAAAGGAAACACAGTAGTGATCAGCGACTTGGAGGGGGAGGGGGGGGGGGTTGCAGTGAGATTAATAGGCGAACAGCCTACATTAAAGATGAGGTCAAGCCTATTGCCTGCCTTGTGAGTGGGAAGAGACTGGGAACGGGTCAGGTCAAAAGCGGCAAGGAGAGGGAAGAAAGAGTTAGAGAGAAATTAATTGAAGGCAGACGTAGGGAGTTTGAAGTCGCCGAGTACGAAGAGCAGTGAGCCATCGTCAGGAAATGAGCTCACCGAGCTCATTGAGGAACTCTTAGGGGACCTGGTGGGTGATAGATAGCAAGTGACAGCATGGAAGTTAAAGGAGGAGATGGACAGGTGTGCGGGAGAAAAGAGAAAATCTCCACTTAGGAGGAATTCGTAGCCCGTGGCCACCACCACCACGACCAGATGCTCTCGGACTATGAGAGAGAACGCAGTCAGATGAAGAGAGAGCGGCTGGAGTAGCCGCTTTCTCTGGTGTGATCTACTGAGATGTACTCAGCGGTCTTGACCACAGATCGGCAGTTCCAAAGACCAGGAATTTCACATGGGTTGTGTGCGCAGGGTACACTAAATTAAAAGGTCTGTAAAGCCTACAGGGAGAGGAGGGAACATGTATAGAAACACACACACATAGTTGCCAAAACTACATAAGAGCAAAATGAAATCATCTGAAAATAACTAGGTAAGATAGTCCAATGAGAGAGTGGTGTGGAGTCTTCCTCTCTTTCCTTCCTCAAACACCTCGGCCGAACAACTCGTTCGAAGCGCCTTTGTTTCAGTGGCGGTCTTAGTTTGGCGATGAGACCGCCGCTGAGAAAACAGGGTAGACTGAAGTACTAACACTAATTGCCTTGTAGAGGTGAAGAGCACACCTCCCGGTACTAATTACTGATTGCCAAGGAGAGGAGTGTGAAGGAACATTTTATGTTTGTTTCTAATAACCAATTTGACTGGGTTCATGCAAGTGACTGATTGATCGTGCCTGGGAGGAATCTTCACTATCAGTCTAAGCAATTTGGCAGTACGCCCAGAACCAAGGGATATCTCAGTTTCAAGGTCTCAGCTTGGAGAGAAGAAGCCTCGTGAGGTATTGGTCGGTCGCATGCATGAATCAAACGTTAATGATGAATTTGTTATGAATAATGAATCATGTAAATCATGCAAATATGACCTGTCTGTGTAAGCAGTATATTGGAGAACTAATGGGACTCTCCCGGCCGACGTGTGCTATGCTGCATTCAGTATTATCCAGCTTGCTGATAATAAAGAATTACTCATTTAATATTGACTTCAGGTTGTCGCTGGTATTGCACTTCCACGACACTACCCCTCCAACGCAGACACACACACAGAGCGATCACCATGACAGGGAAGATGATGGCCGCTACGGTAGACTTGAGGGTCCAGAGGACAGCCAGACAGATAATCTGGACCAGGGTGAAGAGATGGACTCTCCTCAGAGGAACGTGACGCAGGAAGGAGAAGTCTGGCTGGTGCTTGGCTGGCATCAGATACAGCTTGATACGCTCCCAGAACTAGGAGGGAGAGAGGAGGTGGGTGAGTACACACACACATAAACGCGTGTGTGCGTGCAGACATATACATACATACATACACACACAGACAGACACGCATACGAGTGCACATACACACACACAAATGTACCTGTATTCCTGCAAGTGAGGCTACTCCCATGTAGAGGAAGACACCGTAGAGAACAGGCATGGGGATGTACTGGGGGGAAACACAATATACAGGTTAACACAATCCTCCATAACACCACCCACTTTGTAATGTGGAGGCCCATTCTCTCACTGACTCACCTGAAGGACAGGAGCTAGGAAGATGGAAACTCCAGTTAAGACAAACACCAGAATACCCGTCAACCTCTGCTCCCTGTAAAACACACACACACACACACACACACACACACACACACACACACACACACACACACACACACACACACACACACACACACACACACACACACACACACACACACACACACACACACACAGTTAGAACAAACATCACCGTCAACCTCTAACACACTCACCCTGTCACCCACACCCACTATATCTCTCCTCACTCATACAAACCCTGTATCCCTCCCTACCTGACTCCCAGGAACTGGGGCTGCTCTCCTGGGGCGCTGGACTCACTCTCCATCTTCAGAGAGTCGATGTGGGCGATGGAGATGACAGTTGCAGCCACGTACCAGGGCAGGCCCAGGAAGGAACACACTGCCATCAGAATACCCACCCAGAACAGGTCCAGATGGTACCCACAACCTTTCTGTTAGAGGAAGAAGGAGGGGAGGGAGAAGGAGGGGAGGGAAATGGGGAGCGGAGAGAGAAGGAGGGGAGGGCGAAGGAGGAGAGGGAAGGAGGGCAGCGGAGAGAGAAGGAGGGGAGTGGAGAGAGAAGGAGGGGAGCGGAGAGAGAAGGAGGGGAGCGGAGAGAGGAGGAGAGCAGAGAGAGAAGGAGGGGAGCGAGGAAGGGAGGAGAGAGAAGAAGGAGGGGGAGAGAGAAAAAGGAGGGGAGTGAGAAGTGGGAGAAGGAGTGGGAGGAAGAAGGAGGGGAGAAAGACAGGAGGGATAAGGAGGAGAAGGACGGGAGGGATAAAGAGGGAAAGGTGAAGGAGGGGAGGGAGAAGGAGGAGAGGGAGAATGAGGAGGAGGAGGGGAGAGAGAGGGAGGGAGGGGAGAGAGAGGGAGGGAGAAAGTGAGAGGGAGGGAGGGGAGTGAGTGAGAGGGAGGGGAGGGAGAAGAAGCGGGAGAGAGAAGGAGGGGGAGAGAGAAGGAGGGGAGAGAGAAGGAGGGGGAGAGAAAAGAGGGGGAGAGAGAAGGAGGGGAGAGAGAAGGAGGGGAGGGAGAAGGAGGGGAGAGAGAAGGAGGGGAGAGATAAGGAGGGGAGAGAGAAGGAGGGGAGGGAGAAGAAGCGGGAGAGAGAAGGAGGGGAGAGAGAAGGAGGGGGAGAGAGAAGAAGCGGGAGAGAGAAGGAGGGGGAGAGAGAAGGAGGGGAGGGAAAAGAAGCGGGAGAGAGAAGGAGGGGGAGAGATAAGGAGGTGGAGAGAGAAGGAGGGGAGAGAGAAGGAGGGGGAGAGAGAAGGAGGGGAGAGAGAAGGAGGGGGATGGGGAGCGGAGAGAAAGGGAGGGGAGAGGTAGCATTCAAGAGTTATTGTGTTGCTGTTGTGTTCATGGTTGTATTTCATGGTTATTGAATGGCCGTGTTTATGTTGCATTTATATTTATGTTCCTATTTTTGGGGGGAGAAAACAGCCACGAACAGAGTGTGATGGAGAGGATTCGCCGACGGGCTACGCTCCCTTGGGAGAGACAAGCCTAAGTAAGTAAGTGTGTTCATGGTTGCAGTTGTGTTGTCATTGCGGCCACACTGTACCTTGAGTTTGTTCTCTTTGCGGTTGACGATGACGGCGCTGATCTGTTGGTCCATGAAGATGAGGATGGTGACCAGGAGAGCAGGGACGGCGCTGACCACATACACCCACCACGGGTTCTTACCAAACGGCATCACCACCCAGCCACGGTCTGGACGCGTCGGCTACAACACACACACACACATATTTATGTAGCCTTTATTCACACAGGTTGAGGTTGAATGCTGAGTTACTTTGAGGCCCAGGTCTTTTTTTCAAGTGAGTCCTGTATGGTGCTGAACACACACACACACACACACACACACACACACACACACACACACACACACACACACACACACACACACACACACACACACACACACACACACACACACACACACACACACACACACACACACACACACACCATGCAGTTTACATGCATCACTAAATCCAACAAAAAGACACATGCAACTCATACACCAAAATCAAACATATTGAATCACACTGAAAATGCATGCAACTCATACACAGACACATTGGGTTAAGGGTCAGAAATACCTGAAACTCTGTGGGTACAATTAATTTGGGCGTGTCCAGCCCTACAAGCATATCCAGACCCACAAACGTCATGATTGACATGAAGATGGAGAAATCACTGATCAGTTTCCTCAGCTAGGCCCACCCACACACACACACACACGCACACACACACAGATAAACAAGCAGACAGACAAAAAGAGGGGCGGAAGAGATGGAGGAAAAAAGACAGACGTACAAAACAAATACACCGACAGGAGAGAGGGATGAAAATAAAAGAGAAGTGTGAGTGTCAGTATGTTAATGTCTCAAAATCATTCATTTAAAACTTTTTATCCCCGAATGATTTCAGGAAGAAGGAAGAGATCGAGAAGGAGAGAACGAGCGGAAGAGAGGGAGTGACAGAGCAAGAGATGAGGGGAGGAGAGGAACCTTGACTTCAGTGGGCACGTGCAGTTTGGGCGTGTCCAGGCCTAACAGGTAGTCTATCCCACAGAACACCAGGATGGAGATGATGATGGAGAAATCACCAACCAGGGAACGGTACTGGAGCACAGGCAGGAAGAGGATGGACGTGGTCAGGAAAGGACAGGGTGGGGGACGATCGGGGGGTGGGGGACGATCGGGGGGGGTTGGGGGACGATCGGGGGGGTTGGGGGACGATCGGGGGGGTTGGGGGACGATCGGGGGGGGGGGGACGATCGGGGGGTGGGGGACGATCGGGGGGTGGGGGACGATCGAAGGGTGGGGGACGATCGGGGGGGTTGGGGGACGATCGGAGGGTGGGGGACGATCGGGGGGGTGGGACGATCGGGGGGTGGGGGACGATCGGGGGGTGGGGGACGATCGGGGGGTGGGGGACGATCGGGGGGTGGGGGACGATCGGGGGGTGGGGGACGATCGGGGGGGTTGGGGGACGATCGGGGGGTGGGGGACGATCGGGGGGGTTGGGGACGATCGGGGGGTGGGGGACGATCGGGGGGGTTGGGGGACGATCGGGGGGGGGGGGGGGGGGGGGGGGGGGGGCGAGAAGGAGAGGGGTAAAGTGGGGAGAGTTGACCGTCAAGGGAAGAGGTTGAGTTTACGTGACCTACCCATCACGCAATATGTAATAAACACCAAACAAAGATCCCCTGCATCAAATGTCTCACATTCTATGTCCCAGAGTGTCTCTCACCTTGGTGGGGAAGTAGCGGCTAGTCTTGAACTTCTTGAGGGAGACGGTCATGGAGTAGGTGCCGAAGAACAGGATAAAAGATATGAGGGCCAGGTCTGGGACGTACTTACACGCGTTCCCCAGCAGGGCGCCGCCATACTTCACACACTCCTTCTTACTCAGCTGACTCCAGTCCAGACCTGTTATGTTATACTACACACACAGAGAGACAGAGACACAGAGAGACAGAGAGACACAGAGAGAGAGAGAGAGAGAGAGAATACAGAGTAGTGCAGAAACGAACGTGGACAGGCAGCACAGTGCTGCTAGTCCTGTGACTATGTTACGTCCTACAGTCTATTTTTTGGCCACAGGCAGACTGTCCCCCATGGACTCAACCATCTGAGAAACAGATGAGTGAATGAGTCCCCGTTAGCTCCCGAGCCACTTACCAAATCAGTCATATTATCGTCCGCGAGTGGAACTGAAACGTTAAAAGCCATCGCAGCAGCTGCAGAGAGAGAGAGAGAGAGAGATACAGAGAGAAGTCAGGTGCCCCAGCTAGATTACACCATGCCAGTTATATGGGAACATGACCGATTTGTAGCATGATGTAGCAGTATACTCACTCAGATAGCAGCCAGAGAAAGAGAGCGAGAGAAGCAGAAACAGACAGCACACGCATCAGTTACAGTAGTTGAGAGGGCGAATACAGACAGTACAAGGGGATGGCAGGTAGACTCGAGGTAAGAGTGTTGGGCCAGTAACCGAAAGGTGGCTGGTTCAAATACCGGAGCCGACAAGGTGAACAAAAATCTGTTTCTGTGCTCCAGAGGCTCTATACAATGGAGACCCTGGCCATGACCTCACTCCCTGCGGGTGTCTCAGGGGGAGTTGGAATATGCTAACAAAAAAAAAACATATTTTCATTACACACTTGTGTGTAGCAGACAAATATAAGCACCCTCCCCAAAGCATTATTATTATAGTATACACATCCCCCAAACGAGGGGATACGCCTCGAGTAAGAATGGGATGTGAACTCCCTAAACTGCCCTGCAGATGGCAATACTGCACTTCACTGGTCAGTTCTAGTGAAGCACCCAATTAAGGAGAGGAGGAGGACACGGAGGAGAAACAGGAGGAGTGGCCGGAGGAGGAACGGGAGAAGCGGAAGGAATGAGATGAGGAGGAGAGACAGCAGCAGAAGAAGAGGAGGGAGAGGAGAGGCTCACCCTGGTCAGGTGCGATACATTCACACCTGTATGTGGTAACGTAGTCGGGCTTGAAGACACGGTTGATGGGGTAGTACTTAAAGGAGCCCACCTGTAGTAACACATTACGAAAACAGTTAAGACACCTCGTGAGTGCGTGTGTGTGTGTGTGTGTCACCCACCATCTTCTTGATGGCGTCCGAGATGAAGATGAAGGAGATGAGGCTGGAGAAGCCCTCCTCGGTGAAGCGGGTGATATATTTGATGATGTAACTGGCGTCCGTGGCGACAAGGATCAGACACTGCAGACAGGAGTGGAGACCAATCCACAGACGCAGCTCCATGTAGTCTATAGTGTTAGACCTGGGACACACATTCGCACCAGCGTCAGAAGAAACAAACTAAGTGCACAAAAGAAGGATTAGACAGATACAGCCTGTGTGTGTGTGTGTGTGTGTGTGGCTCACTTGCAGAACTCGTAGAGCAGTTTCTCGAAGATGAGGATGGGTCCCGTAGAACTGAGAATGATGAGAGGCTGACCTCCTAACAGACAGAACACTGTACCTGCCAACGCTGTACCCAGGAAACTCTCCATCACACCCTGCCACAGGGAGAGAGGTGGAGGAGTTGAGACCGGTGTGTAACTTACGCATGTTGGTGTGTAAGTGTGTGTGTGTGTACCTGGTAGTTGTCAGTGGCGTCTCCCAGCAGGCCTCCGAAGGTGATGGCGTTGGTGATGCAGCCCAGGTAGATGAACAGAACAGCAGAGATGGACTGGATGTGAAAGCCCTGGGAGAAATCACTAAGGATCCACGGAACCTTCCTCTTAATGTCCAGCCACAGGCCTCCACAGAACCTGGGACACACACACACACACACACACACACACACACACACACACACAGACACAGGTAAGCACCCCCCCGGCTAGTTCTATTGGCCCCTGCTTAAAATGTTTTTTATTGGTTTCAAATGACAATTGTGATGCCAGAGTGCCTGCATGTTGCTTTGGGGGTCTGGAGATACAATTATAGGAAAGTAAACCTCCCAGCACTCCCATACCTGCCAGTGAATTGCAGTTCCTCTCCCAATTCGTGGGGGATGGGCATCTCCTCATCCTCTCCTCCTCCTGGCCCCCCAGCCGTCCCGGTCCCGTTCACCTGGCCTAGCTCGTTCAGGTTCAGCACAGACTTCCTTTTGGGTAGGGTGGGGGTGGGGGTGGGGGGGGGTTCAGTGTTGAGTTTGGACTAACTAACAGACGAACTAACCCAGGAAGAATAGCTGCTGCTTATACGACATCTAACAGGGATCCAAATATACAAAACTTAATTCAATGTTTCAATTGATCAGTCAGTCACTAAATACATACAGTTTATACCTCATGTCAGCAGAGGGGACCTTCTTGGGGGGCTCAATGCGTATTTTGGGGTCCCACTCCCCTGGGGGCAGAACGATGACCTCATCCAGAAACTCATCAATCCCCGCGATCAGGTCGTCCCTGTCCCGGGCTTTATACGCAACGTCACTGAACAACTGACAGGACAGCAGAGCACACTGTTATACACGGCACATGATGGTGTGTGTGTGTGTGTGTGTAAAATAAAGAGGACAGAGTTGAACTGCAGAGCCCTGTCTGTAGCATACTGACTGAGTGCGTAAGGTAACATATCCACTCAATATCTAGAGGTTATATTTTTATCTTATTTTTATAAATGACAACAATCAATAAAAACGTTTGTCCCTCATTGTTTTGTTTTTTGCTCATTCTTACGTCATCCACCATGAGCGTGGCGATAGCTCGGCCAATCTCGTTGTAGGACTTGCCTTTGCCATGAGGACCCAGCAAGACAAACAGAAACCTGCCAGGAGACACGGGGTTAACACAGCTGTAGAGCAGCAGGACACACACACACACACACACACACACACACACACACACACACACACACACACACACACACACACACACCTGGTAGGTACGGGGACCTCGGTCAGGCCTCCCAGTGTGGTGGCCTGGGCCAGACGTACGAAAGCTACAAATGGTTTATCCAGGAAGTCCACTTCTCCAATCAGAACGTTGGATGCCTCTGCATCACGAGGTATCTTCTTCATGAACTTGTTTTTCATCTGGGGAGGGGGGGGGGGGGGGGTAGGAAGCAGGATGGTCGAGAAAGAGAGAGACAGAAAATGGAGAGAGAGGTGGCAGAGGAACATGAGAGATGTATTTAGAGACCAAAGAGAGACCAGGGCTGCATTCCAAACACGTAAAAGACACACGCTCTCCCCTCAGGTCTCAAATTAAGTGGACACTTCTGATGACGTATCATGACTTATGATGAGTTGACACTTGCAGGGCAAAGGAAGAATGAATGAATTTTAAAATGGACCGCCCTTGCCCTCGTTTGTCCCACGGAACCACCGGTATCTATTGTGTGTGGGTTATCTGCCCTACAGTCAATTATGATTGCATTTCATATCTTGGCTAGAAGAGAAGGCATCTGCTGACATCGAATGCCATCCGATGATATCAGGTAAATCAAAAACTACAAGTGTGATGTCAGGGAAAGTTGGAATGCGCTAGCCAACGTTTCCAAAAGCTAACCAAACAAAAACATTTACATTTACGAGACGTGTTTGTGCCGTCATGTGCGTTAGCAGCACAATTCATAACTTATTCACGTTCGTTTTTACTTACACTTGTATGTTGACTTCTTCATGTTGATGTCGGTTTTAAGTTTTGGCAGACTTTTCTTAACGGATGTACAATCATCTTTGCGAATTGAATTATGGGGCATTTCAATAACCCAATGAAGGCGATTTGTAGCCAAAATACTGTTTATTATAGTGCACGAATAAAGCACGTAGGAACAGCATTTAAAATGTAAAGGCATGTTTTACTGTAACGTCATACGTCAGAGTGGCTGAAGTTCTGTCATTATTATGTCAGTGTTGATATCTAATCGATAGCTGATCACTCACTGCATGTGATGCATAGGACACGAGGCACACACACACGGTACTGTAGCTCAATATTGCCACACACACACACACACACACACACACACACACACACACACACACACACACACACACACACACACACACACACACACTCCATTGGCCAATCAATACTGCTGCTTACTTTACTGATACAAAAATCACACAAAGCTCAACTCTCAATGCAGTAAACATGCCTCGCTCCTACCTCCCAGTAGCACGTGGAAGTGGAGTGGTTGGTGCTGAGGTCAAAATCACCTGCCAATCTTTTAGTGTAGCTTTCAGAGTCAACTCACTATCTTGCCTCTCTCTATATCTCTCTCCCCCCTCTCTCTACCTCTATCCCCTCTCTCTACCCCCTCACTCTCTCTTGCTATACCTCTCTCCCTACCTCTAACCCCTCTCTCTCTCTACGTCTCTCCCTCCCCATCTCTCGGTCTCTGTGACCTACAAACGTGTAGAAAAGAAGGTTCTATCTAGTGCCTAAAAGGCTTCTTCAGCTGTCCCCACTTGAGAACCCTTTGAATAACCATTTTGGGTTACAGGTAGAACCCCTTTGGGTGGAACCCTTTTCACAGAGGGTTCTACATGGAACCCAAAAAGGGTTATTCAAAGGGTTAAAGTGATTGCCGAAGAACCCTTTTGGAATCCTTTTTGCTAAGAGTGTTCTCTGGTCGTAATTTACTGCCTCGAACATGACGTCAGCAATACCCCTATTCAGTATAACAGTCTACTTCAAGGAATACTTCCCCCTTTCTCTCTCTGTGACCTAGTCAGGTGCTGGTTAAAGCCGGGCTGTCAAAGCTCCTACATGTACAGAAGTTTGAATATGAGGACATGGATGTGTGTTTGTGTGTGTGTGGCAGGCAGGCAGGTTACTTTCTAAATGTAATCTGTTACAGTTACTATACTGAACATAAATATAAAATGCAACATGTAAAGTGTTGGTCCCATGTTCCATGAGCTGAAATAAAAGATCCCATTCATTTTACATACTCACAAAAAGCTTATTTCTCTCAAATTGTGTGGGCAAATTCATTTACATCCCTAGTAGTGATAGTGAGCATTTTTCCTTTGCCAAGATAATCCATCCACCTGACAAGTGTGTCATATCAAGAATCTGATTAAACAGCATGATCATCACACAGGTGCACCTTGTGCTGGGGACAATAAAAGGCCTCTCTAAAATGTGCAGTTTTGTCACACAACACAATGCCACAGATGTCTCAAGTTGAGAGAGCGTGCAATTGGCATGCTGACTGCAATTGGCAAGTCTACCAGAGCTGTTGCCAGAGAATTGAATGTTAATTTCTCTACCATAAGCCATCTCCAATGTTGTTTTAGAGAATTTGGCAGTATGTACAACCGGCCTCACAACCGCAGACCTTATGTTTCCATGCCAGCCCAGAATCTCCACACTTCACCTGCTGGATCGTCTGAGACCAGCCACCCGGACAGCTGATGAAACTGAGGACTGTTTGTAATAAAGCCCTTTTGTGGGGAAAAACTCCTTCTGATTAGCTAGACCTGGCTCCCCAGTGGATGGGCCTGGCTCCCAAGTGGGTGGGCCTATGCTCTCCAAGTCCCAACCATGGCTGTGCCCCTGCCCAGTCATGTAAAATCCATAGAGCAGCGGATGTTGAGTTCCACATATTTATTATAAAGTGAAACTTAGCAAGAACAAAACAAATAAATCAATAAACTAACAACGAAACGTGACTACGTGGTGCACATGCACAAAACAATATCCCACAAACACAGGTGGGAAAAGTGCTACCTAAACATGATCCCCAATTAGAGACAACAATTACCAGCTGACTCTAATTGGGAAACATACAAATCACCAACATAGAAAATAAACTAGAACATCACATATAAATAATAAACTAGAATACCCCAGTCACGCCCTGACCTACTACACCATAGAGAAACAAGGGCTCTCTATGGTCAGGGCGTGACCGTGGACCGTCGCAGGAGATTCCGGACCGTGGACCGTCGCAGCAGGTTCCGGTCCGTGTACCGTCGCAGGAGGTTCCCGGACTGTGGACCGTCGCAGGAGGTTCCCGGACTGTGGACCGTCGCAGGAGGTTCCCGGACTGTGGACCGTCGCAGGGGGTTCCGGACTGTGGACCGTCGCAGGGGGTTCCGGACTGTGGACCGTCGCAGGGGGTTCCGGACTGTGGACCGTCGCAGGGGGTTCCGGACTGTGAACCGTCGCCGGAAGCTCTGGACTGGGAACCGTCGCCGGAAGCTCTGGACTGTGAACCGTCGCCGGAGGCTCTGGACTGTGAACCCTCGCCGGAGGCTCTGGACTGTGAACCCTCGCTGGCGGCTCTGGACTTTGAATACACACTGGAGGCCTAGTGCATGGAGTCAGTACAGGTGGCACTGGACTGGTGACACAAACTTCAGAGTGAGTGCGTGGAGCAGGCACAGGACGTTCCTGGACTGGAGAGGTGCACTGGAGGCCTGATGCGTGGAGCCGGCACAGGTGGTACCAGACTGGTGACACGCACTTTAGGGCGAGTGTGTGGAGCAGGCACAGGACGTACCTGACTGGGGAAACGTACTTCAGGGTGAGTGTGATGAGGAGACACAGGACGTATCGGACTGGGTAGGCGCACTGGAGGCCTAGTGCGTGGAGCCAGCACAGGTGGTACCGGACTGGTAACACACACTTCAGGGCAAGTGCGAGGAGGAGACACAGGACGTACCGGACTGATGACACGCTCTTCAGGGCAAGTGCGAGGAGGAGACACAGGACGTACCGGACTGATGACACGCTCTTCAGGGCAAGTGCGAGGAGGAGACACAGGACGTACCGGACTGATGACACGCTCTTCAGGCCAAGTGCGAGGAGGAGACACAGGTGGCACCGGACTGATGACCCGCTCTTCAGGGCAAGTGCGAGGAGGAGACACAGGACGTACCGGACTGATGACACGCTCTTCAGGGCGAGTGCGAGGAGCAGGCACAGGATGTACCGGACTGGGAAGGCGCACTGAAGGCCTAGTGCGTGGAGCTGGCACAGGATGTACTGGGCTGTGAAGGCGCACTGAAGGCCTAGTGCGAGGAGCTGGCACAGGATGTACTGGGCTGTGAAGGCGCACTGAAGGCCTAGTGCGTGGAGCTGGCACAGGATGTACTGGGCTGTGAAGGCGCACTGAAGGCCTAGTGCGTGGAGCTGACACAGGACGTACTGGGCTGTGGAGGTGCACTGGAGACCTGGTGCGAGGAGCTGGCACAGGATGTACTGGGCTGTGAAGGCACACTGAAGGCCTAGTGCGAGGAGCTGGCACAGGATGTACTGGGCTGTGGAGGCGCACTGGAGACCTGGTGCATATATATCCGGCATAAGGCTGTGGAGGCGCACTGGAGACCTGGTGCGTAAAGCCAGCACAAATGATATCCTGGACAATGACACGCTCCTCAAGGCGAGTTTGGAGAGCTGGCACAGGATGTACAGGGCTGGGAAGGCGTACTGGAGACCTGGTGCGTGGAGCCGGCACATATTTTACCAGACTGATAGCACGCTCCTCAGGACGAGTACGGAGAGCTGACTCAGGTAGCATTAAACTGATAACACGCTCCTTAGGGCAAATGTCGTACATCCTCCACCAACTCAACAACTCTCTCCGTTCTTTCTCCTCCAATATCTCCATCCACTCACTGACGGTCTCTGACTCTCTCCGTTCACTCTCCTCCAGTTTCTCCCTCTTCTCCCAGACTGGCTCTGGTTCACTCCTCGGCTCCACCGACCACCCCTTGTGCCCCCCCAAAATATTTTCAGGCTGTTTTTTGGCGCTTTCTTTGTGGCCACGAATCTCGCCGTCGTCGCTGTCCTCCTTGCGTCCTCTGTGACTCCTGGCAAGGAAGGATCTCCTGTCCTTCCATTATTTCTTCCCAGGTCCAACTTATTTCCCCCATTGTAGCACGCTGCTTGGTCCTTGGTGTGTGGGATATTCTGTCACATACGTGAGGAGAGACGGAGCAAGGCACAGTGGATGTTGAGTTCCACATATTTATTATAAAGTGAAACTTAGCAAGAACAAAACAAATAAATCAATAAACTAACAACGAAACGTGACTACGTGGTGCACATGCACAAAACAATATCCCACAAACACAGGTGGGAAAAGTGCTACCTAAACATGATCCCCAATTAGAGACAACAATTACCAGCTGACTCTAATTGGGAAACATACAAATCACCAACATAGAAAAATAAACTAGAACACCACATAGAAATAATAAACTAGAATACCCCCAGTCACGCCCTGACCTACTACACCGTAGAGAAACAAGGGCTCTCTATGGTCAGGGCGTGACAACCAATCTATTCCAGGATAAATCAGTTTACCTAACTTGCCATGAATGGATATTGCATTTTCCTTTATAGGTTGGTTATGTAGGCTTCGTCTAACCCATTGCTTTCTACTACAGATAATAATATGATTGGGTTATATCGTTATATTAAAATCCAAAGTCCGTCAGAATTCCAGTCACTCCATTTAATACGCCTTGATCTTCAAGAATATGACTTGGAAGTATAGATTAGCCATATGGTTTTACTGAAGATTAACACCAAAACTAAGGACTTATTAGCCAGCCCTACTCTGTTGTTTATGATTGTGTTGTCATGGAGGACTGATTGGGCTCATTGCTTCGAGTTGAAAAATAAATGCTGCTCTCACGGAATGGCATGCTTTGAGCACTACTGAAAAGTGCTATTTGCATATGAAAAATGGATGCCATATGCTGCATTTGCTAGTGGGGCAAAAAGGTATTTAGTCAGCCACCAATTGTGCAAGTTCTCCCACTTAAAACGATGAGAGAGGCCTGTAATTTTCATCATATGACAGACAAAATGATAATTTGCAAATAAATTCATAAAAAATCCTACAATGTGATTTTCTGGATTTTTTTTCTCTCATTTTGTCTGTCATAGTTGAAGTGTACCTATGATGAAAATTACAGGCCCAGCAATGGGGTTGACAATGTTTACAAACATTGGAGAAAAACAAGCTTATATTTTGGGTTCTCATGGGGTGGGTCATTTGTGTTTGTATTTTATTATTTCTGTTTATTATGGATCCCCAGAAGCTGCTACTCTTCCTGTGGTCCAGTAATATTAAATCCATTTACATACAGTTGCTGGGCTGCTGGTTTTAAACATTACACATGATAACCCACTACTACAACACATCTACAATACACAGGAGGTTGGTGGCAAACTTAAACTTCAAAGCTGATCTGAATGTCATTGAGAAAACAGAAAAGGTGTCGAAGATGTTCTTCCCGCTCAAACATCCTTTGGAAATGTAAAAGTAATCCTCAAAAGTATTTATAATCCGATTACAATATTTGTGCTGGTAACATAACGGATCACATTGACCGTTTTGTAATCTGTTACTCCCCCAATACTGGTTATCAAGCCACTGTATGGGGGAGTAAATCATTCAAGTGGACTCAGATGGTGTACTGTATGTGTGTGGCTTTGAAGTCCCCCGAACTCTGTCAGGGTGGGCATTGACCCCCTGCACATACTCAGCGTCCCCCTCACACACACACACCATCTCCATCCGCAGCTAAACAATAATACCCAAATCTGTCCTTTGGCCCACGTCGAAAGGAAAGGCAAGTGACTCCCATGAGAACAGTACTATTCTTTATCCTGCTCTCCCTCTCTCCCTCTCATTTTTGACGGGTGGACGCACCCAAACAATTAAGCCGAGACGAACAACAGGAGCTTAGGGTTATGCAATGTAATAACTTTTCCATCATCATTCACACACACACACACACACACACACACACACACACACACACACACACACACACACACACACACACACACACACACACACACACACACACACACACACACACACACACACACACACACACACACACACACACACACAGAACAATGATCTTTGGCGTTACCTGGTCTGTGCTTGGCTTGTCTGAAATGTCGTTCATGCTTCGGCTTTGCGCGGGATCTGAAACATCATATGAAAAACAAGTAGACACACACCACTTTCTATTGCACTCCACACAAACTCGCATGCACAATAATATGCTCACACGATTCCCCTATTGACACCAGTGAATGACTTCGGTGGGTGGCAGTCTGAGTTAACTAGACGTGAAGTTAGCAGTCTCCTCAGCGTATTCACGGGTCGAGAGTTTGTGTAGTGTCATTTTTCATTTTGGAAGTTGCAGCAGTAGACGTCTCCAACCCATCTTTATAGGCAAATACCAGCTATAGGTATAGTGTGAATGCGTCTTTCTGTGGCACTGTAGATGGCTTGGGGGGGTGTGAGCAGAGCTTGCCTGATTGTTTCAACGGCCGATTACATCTAATGGATCATTCCCCCCAAAAGCTGATTTATGATTTAGGGACAAATTAATTAGCAGAGAAAGAACCGGAACAAACCCCTTCCCCCCCACACACACACACACAAAAATGGACCCACTGTGTATTTAGTAAGCTGTCTGGCTCAAGAGACTACTGTGTATTAGGAGCTCTCCAAAATACAGTGTGACCAAAAACTTGCACACTGAAATCACACACATATCTCTATGAAGTTACGAGGTTAGATATGTGAATTAAAAACACACATCTCTATGAAGTTACGAGGTTAGATATGTGAATTAAAAACACACATCTCTATGAAGTTACGAGGTTAGATATGTGAATTAAAAACACACATCTCTATGAGGTTACGAGGTTAGATATGTGAATTAAAAACACACATCTCTATGAGGTTACGAGGTTAGATATGTGAATTAAAAACACACATCTCTATGAGGTTACGAGGTTAGATATGTGAATTGAAAACACATCTCTATGAGGTTACGAGGTTAGATATGTGAATTGAAAACACACATCTCTATGAGGTTACGAGGTTAGATATGTGAATTGAAAACACACGTCTCTATGAGGTTATAAGGTTAGATATGTGAATTACAAACACACATCTCTATGAGGTTATGAGGTTAGAAATGTTAATTACAAACACATGTCTCTATGAGGTAATAAGGTTAGATATGTGAATTACAAACACACATCTCTATGAGGTTATAAGGTTAGATATGTGAATTACAAACACACGTCTCTATGAGGTTAGCCGCCAGAGACAGGAAAGAGGGTGAAAGAATATTAGTTTGCATGTATACACGTGTGTGTATTGAGTGTGTGTGTGTGTGTGCCTGTGCACTTGAGGGTGTCCGTACACTCGCAAGCGTGTCTATGTGTCTGTGCGCTTGAGTATGTGCGTGCGTGTAGACTCACGCAGGCGGCCAAGGCTGCCTGACTTGGCTCGTAAGTCCTCTGTGGAGTGATGGAGGCCAGAGGCTGAACTAGGAAAGCGACTGACGTTACTACGACTGACATTATGAAAAGACTGGGGACTACGGCCTAGAGAGAGAGTGAGAGAGAGAGACAGAGGGAGGGAGGAGAGGGGGAGAGAGAAAAAGCGGGGAGACACAGGAGGGGGGAGAGAGAGAGAGAGAGAGAGAGAAGAGGAGAAAAAGGTGGAGGAGAATGAGAAGAGAGTAAACAGAGGAGAGACGGTGAGGCAGTTTGTGAAAAGAGGAGAGAGAAAATGTTATTGCTGTATGAGTCAAATCAGCATGATACTACGACAAAGATGAAAATCAACAAGAGAACACAACACAGCACACACACACACACACACACACACACACACATATACACACACACACACACACACACACACACACACACACACACACACACACACACACACACACACACACACACACTCACTGGTGGGGGAATTGTTTGATTTTCCCATGTCGGCTAGCGAGAGGTGGATGGGTTTCTTATGCTGGTGGCGATGTTTCCGTAGCAACACAAAGCTGACCTTCTCCCTCAGTTCTGGACCAATCAGACCGTCTGCCACCTGGCGGTCCACGATGTCATCTGGGGTCAGAGGTCAGGGTGAGAGTTCAAGAGTCAGTTGTGTTCAATCCCAAGTCGACCCATAGCCCCTGTCCACTTCCTTATGCACTTCCAACCGGCCAATCAGAGGGCAAGATGGATTTGAACCATATTGCTTACACCTATAAAAATAGTTTGAGTCTCCAGAAGTGCACAGGGCATAGGGACGACTAGGGCTTGATTTGGGAATGGGCCATGATCTGGATCACACGTACACACTCACCCACTATCTGTGGCAGGGAGTATCCCTCCAGATCCAGCAGTACACTGCCAGTCTGGATGCAGGTCCTCAGCTCAAACAGACTGTGGAGGGTCAGGGTGGACACATGGGGCTTACTCCACCTCTCTCCTCCCTCCTCCACCTTCTCCTCAAACTTCACCCACCTGGAGAGGAAGGAGAGAAGCCCCATGAAGCCTTTCGATGTCTGGTTATTAAGGCAGGGTGGACCGACCCCAGCTCCGTGACACTACCGTAGGGCTTTTCTGCTAACACTCTTCTAATGAAACTATCTACAGGTTCCCTACCAACACCTCCCCCTAAATCCACAACTAAAGCCCCCTACAATCTCAAACTAATGAGGGCACACACTCCAGGGTGGACACACACAAATGGTTGAGGTGTGTGTGTGTGTGTGTGTGTGTACCTAGCAGACTCTTTCCACTCCATCTCGTCTCCATCGTGTTGCAGCGTGTCCATCTCCGTAAACAGAGTGGGCGTCGGCATGTCGTCATCTTCACCCAGGATGTAGCGCAGCCTCTCCGCCGCCGGGGACACTGGGAAAGGGAGTTCACGAGAGAGGAAATATCAAGTTACAGAAATATAATTAAAACACGTACGTATCTAGGCATCAAACACATTTCCTAACAGCGTGTGTGAGAACTGTATAAGATATTCCACTAGGATGTACGGCTGATTGACAGTACTGAACGTGTACTAAACTAGGGCATCAGGGTATCAGAAGTCTTAAAAGAATGTGTGTGTTTATTTCTTTGCTTATTTGGAACTATTAGGAACCCTTTTGAAATGTTCAGCCCGCAACTGTAACTGAATAGGACTGGAAAAACTGTAGTACGACCAACCCAGGACTCTCAGAATCTCCTGGCGGTGGATCAAAGCTCATTATTATGCTTCTAGCCCCAGGGCTCTAATCACACTGCCACACCACTGTGTGTGTGTGGGGGGGGTGTCCTAATGTAGCTTACTTTGATCCTGTGTGAATTCCCTTCGACCCATAACCTAAAACAACACCTCTAATCTTTAACCCGTCCCCCCCGAGTCCCAGTCAATGTGGGTAAATACCTACTGCACCCCTCTATACAGTACATGAGTAACAGCCAATGAATAACCTTCCTCTCGTCACTGGGTAGCTAAGCTAAGCAGCACACTGCCTAAGAGCACTGCCCAGCACTGGTCAAGAGTTAGCCAGCGTGAACACATGGAAAGGTCCTGTTCCTAAGAGATTACTGCCCGCTGAGCACACACTCGTTGACTCAGCGTTGTTTCCATGTCATTTCGATAAAATTACATGGAGCCAATGTGGAATAGATGTTGAATTGATGTCCGTGCCCAGTGGGTGAGGACAGACATGCAGACCTCGAGGCCCATTTTTAAGAACAAAGTGAAAATCAAATATAGTTCACAGAGAAGGGAGTGAGAGGAAAAAAACCCAGAGTGAATCGGAGAAAGAGAGAGAGGGCAGACAGAGAAAGACTGGTCCTTCGGAGAGCACTGAGGCGAGTGGCCTGCTCTTGACCTCAGACTCCAGTCAAAGACAAAACAGACACCGCACTATGGCTCTTCACCTTAGATTAGTTCTCACGTGATAGTTTGAATCTATGTTCAGTCTACCCGAAGGGACCGCTCAGTAACATCCTGGGGACCGGTGCCGGTCCAAAGACCAGAGGTTGAGAAACGCAGGCCTCAATAGGACATTCCCAATGCCACGCCCATATGACAGTGACGACGCCCATGTGACAGTGACGACGCCCATGTGACAGCGACGACGCCCATGTGACAGCGACGACGCCCATGTGACAGCGACGACGCCCATGTGACAGCGACGGACACCTATTACGTGCAGGTCGTCGTTCAACGTCATTCATTGAAATCAGTTCCAACGTGGTCGACGGTGACCATACACCTGACAAGTCACCCCTGAAATACACCCAAATAAGAACCAAGACTCAACCAAGTCTTACTACACAGCAATGACACAAACAACATTGTTACAATAAGAAAGCAAATAAATATTAAGATCGAGCTGTCCCCTCCATTCTCCTCCTGTTCTCTGTACCTCCTCCCCCCCATTCTCTTCCTGTTCTCTGTACCTCCTCCCCTCCATTCTCCTCCTGTTCTCTGTACCTCCTCCCCTCCATTCTCCTCCTGTTCTCTGTACCTCCTCCGCTCCATTCTCTTCCTGTTCTCTGTACCTCCTCCCCTCCATTCTCCTCTTGTTCTCTGTACCTCCTCCCCTCCATTCCCCTCTTGTTCTCTGTACCTCCTCCCCTCCATTCTCCTCCTGTTCTCTGTACCTCCTCCCCTCCATTCTCCTCCTGTTCTCTGTACCTCCTCCCCTCCATTCTCCTCTTGTTCTCTGTACCTCCTCCCCTCCATTCTCCTCTTGTTCTCTGTACCTCCTCCCCTCCATTCTCCTCCTGTTCTCTGTACCTCCTCCCCTCCATTCTCCTCCTGTTCTCTGTACCTCCTCCCCTCCATTCTCCTCCTGTTCTCTGTACCTCCTCCCATCCATTCTCCTCCTGTTCTCTGTACCTCCTCCCCTCCATTATCCTCCTGTTCTCTGTACCTCCTCCGCTCCATTATCCTCCTGTTCTCTGTACCTCCTCCCCTCCATTCTCTTCCTGTTCTCTGTACCCCCTCCCCTCCATTCTCCTCCTGTTCTCTGTACCTCCTCCCCTCCATTCTCCTCCTGTTCTCTGTACCTCCTCCCCTCCATTCTCCTCCTGTTCTCTGTACCTCCTCCCCTCCATTCTCCTCCTGTTCTCTGTACCTCCTCCCCTCCATTCTCCTCCTGTTCTCTGTACCTCCTCCCCTCCATTCTCCTCCTGTTCTCTGTACCTCCTCCCCTCCATTCTCCTCCTGTTCTCTGTACCTCCTCCCCTCCATTCTCCTCCTGTTCTCTGTACCTCCTCCCCTCCATTCTCCTCCTGTTCTCTGTACCTCCTCCGCTCCATTATCCTCCTGTTCTCTGTACCTCCTCCCCTCCATTATCCTCCTGTTCTCTGTACCTCCTCCCCTCCATTCTCTTCCTGTTCTCTGTACCTCCTCCCCTCCATTCTCCTCCTGTTCTCTGTACCTCCTCCCCTCCATTCTCCTCCTGTTCTCTGTACCTCCTCCCCTCCATTCTCCTCCTGTTCTCTGTACCTCCTCCCCTCCATTCTCCTCCTGTTCTCTGTACCTCCTCCGCTCCATTCTCCTCCTGTTCTCTGTACCTCCTCCCCTCCATTCTCCTCCTGTTCTCTGTACCTCCTCCCCTCCATTCTCCTCCTGTTCTCTGTACATCCTCCCCTCCATTCTCCTCCTGTTCTCTGTACCTCCTCCGCTCCATTCTCCTCCTGTTCTCTGTACCTCCTCCCCTCCATTCTCCTCCTGTTCTCTGTACCTCCTCCCCTCCATTCTCCTCCTGTTCTCTGTACCTCCTCCCCTCCATTCTCCTCCTGTTCTCTGTACCTCCTCCCCTCCATTCTCCTCCTGTTCTCTGTACCTCCTCCCCTCCATTCTCTTCCTGTTCTCTGTACCTCCTCCCCTCCATTCTCCTCCTGTTCTCTGTACCTCCTCCCCTCCATTCTCCTCCTGTTCTCTGTACCTCCTCCCCTCCATTCTCCTCCTGTTCTCTGTACCTCCTCCCCTCCATTCTCCTCCTGTTCTCTGTACCTCCTCCCCTCCATTCTCCTCCTGTTCTCTGTACCTCCTCCCCTCCATTCTCCTCCTGTTCTCTGTACCTCCTCCCCTCCATTCTCCTCCTGTTCTCTGTACCTCCTCCCCTCCATTCTCCTCCTGTTCTCTGTACCTCCTCCCCTCCTCTCTTTCTGTTTTTGTTTGTTTACCTGTGTGTGAGCCAGGCAGTGTCCAGCGAGAGGCCATGCTGGAGGTGATGGAGGAACCAGAGTCCTCCATGACTAACCACTGGAACCACAACCAGAGACTTTCGGTATACACCTGTACTCCCAGCAGCTCAGAGAGAGAGATATCCCCAACCAGCTGATAGGTCAACACACTACAGGAGGCTTCTGTCAATGTCCGTCCAGCCCAGAGAGGTAGCAACCTACGAGACTCGCGGTACCAGACGAGTCCCTGACACCCTATTCCCGTTTGACAATTGGCTTGTTCTGGAGAAAACTAGAGATACCGGAGTCAAGGCTAGACCTCCACTGATGGGACAACCAGGAGAAGAGTGGACAAACTCCTTTCCTTCCTCTCCACAACTTTCCTGCTCTCTCCCGTTCCCTCTCTCAACGCCTTGCTCCGTTGTCGTCCTCTTCTTATAGCTTTATGCTCTTCTCTTTGCGCCAACTCTGCCTCAACACCTTTCGCTATCCAATAGGCCTTCGTTGTTTAGTGAGCCATGTTCTGCCGTGTGTGGGATGGTGTGTCGTCAGTCAGAAACCCAGCGGTCCAAAGGGCTGAACACTGTTCTGTGTGTTCTGTCCTGCTCCGGAATTGTTTTCCTGTGGAGTTGTTTTGGTCTGCTTTAATCTGAAGCAGAAATCCACTGAAATCTCCAGAGCAGCGAAGGACCAGAGGCTTAAGAGGCCAACACACACCCCACAGCACCCTGAAGCACTCTCCACCCCCTGACACACACACACACACACACACACATGCATGGACACACACATGCACCTGCGCACACACACCCACCGCAGCAGCCTCAAGTACCCTTAACCCTGTGACACACATGCGTGCACACAACAACTACATCAACTTCACTCCACTTTCGTCTGTACGCCCCTTCCTTCCCCTTTTGTGTCCGGGTTCTTCTCCTTGCCTCCGTCCATCCCGGGATCTATACTCTGATGAGTAAAATGACGTGACATATTTCTCCTGTGGAACTGGGGCAGTGGACCCCCTTGATCACACACACACACACACACACACACACACACACACACACACACACACACACACACACACACACACACACACACACACACACAGAGGACCGGTGGTATACCAGGGTTTGAGTTCCTCAGCTCTAATCAGCTTACCAGCTTCAAGACGCTGGTCTCCACGGGAACAGGAACCACGCTTTGACACATTCATTACACGCACACACGCGTGCATACACACACACACACACACACACACACACACACACACACAAACCCTGCTGCTAGTTATAAGCACGCCTGGAAATGACAGGGGATCATTCCTCAAAACAGCAACAACTGTGGCTGGTCATATACTTCTCACGTGTGTACTACTTAAAGTGCACGTGTCCGCACGTGTAAGTCTGTGTGTGTGTGTGTGTCTGTGTGTGTGTCTGTGTGTGCGTGAGTATGTGTGTGTGTGTGTGTGTGTGTGTGTGTGTGAGTGCCCACCTGTGGAGTCAGGGTCAAATATGTCATGTTGTTCCTGCTCCTCCTCCTCTTTGTAGTGTTCCTGGTGGTCATGGTGATTGTCATGGTGTATGTGTTCGTGACGTGTGTGTTCATGGTGTGCGTGTTGGCCGCGGTGTGTGTGGTGTTTCTCTTGTTCGCGCTGGGAGCGGTGTTTACGGCGTCTCCTTTTGCTGTAACCGTGTGTTACCGGAACACCAATATACACTGGCTGGGGTTCTGAGAGAGACAGAGAGAGTAGACAGTAAGGAGGAGACAGAGAGATGGTTAACATCCACGCAACATTATTTTCCCGGAACCTTTTTCTTGACTTAATGAACGTACGCGCGTCTGCTCCTTCCATACATTGGACAATGCACACACTAAACAACCGTGTGTGTGGCCATACTCACCCTTAACATCTTCCTCATATCGGTGGTGACTCCTACTTCTACCTCCCTGCCAATCATGTGCCATCCTGAAAGAAAGAAAGAAAGAAAGAAAGAAAGAAAGAAAGAAAGAAAGAAAGAAAGAAAGAAAGAAAGAAAGAAAGAAAGAAAGACGTTCAATTCTACAACCACCTAAAAGGAAGCGATTCACAAACCTTCCATAACCAAGCCATCCTCTACAGAGAGATGAACGTGGAGAACAGTCCCCTAAGCAAGCTGGTCCTGGGGCTCTGTTCACAAACACAAACACACCCCTCATTTTACACAGACCCACAAAGAATTTGATAACAAACCCAATTTTGATTAACTCCTATATCTTTCGGGTGAAATACCACAGCGTGCCATCACAGCATTAAGATGCGACCTGTTGCCACAAGAAAAGGGCAACCAGTGAAGAACAAACACCACTGTAAATACAACCCATATTTATGTTTATTTATTTTCCCTTTTGTACTTTTAACTATCTGCACATAATATGAAATGTGTACCGTCTTTATTTTTTGGGGGGCAACTTTTGTGAGTGTAATGTTTACTGTTATTTTTCTTATGGTTTATTTCACTTTGGTTTATTATCTAGTTCACTTGCTTTGGAAATGTTAACATGTGTTTCCCATGACAATAAAGCCCTTCAACAGAATTTGAAATTGAGAGAGAGAGAGAGATGAAGGACGAGAGCCTGCACACTTCTTCCTCCTTTGATTCTCTACCGCTCCACCCTGCCTGCTTTCATCACGGAACCCTTTGATATAGGTTTCCCTTGAACACACACAGACAGATGAACTACACGCCGATAACAGGCCCCTTCAGACCTCTCAGACACAATACACTGAAGAAGCGACGCAGGCACACAACTCCATCTTAATCTGACACAGCTGTATATGTAGAGGCATGCAGATCTCAGTGGAACAGTTTGACAGCGGGTGTACACTTCTGATCTGCAGTAGTGCATCACATATCTCCCGTAATGTTTGAGTCTAGAGATCTATGGCTGTGGCGTGAATGAGGCAAACAGGTGAACAACTTTGCATGTTGTATTCAAG
This sequence comes from Oncorhynchus clarkii lewisi, assembly GCF_045791955.1. Taxonomy (NCBI): domain Eukaryota; kingdom Metazoa; phylum Chordata; class Actinopteri; order Salmoniformes; family Salmonidae; genus Oncorhynchus; species Oncorhynchus clarkii. Next base: position 9,157,480 of record NC_092175.1, read on the forward strand.
TCATCCCTTCATAAAAATAGTTAAAAGAAGAACCTGAATGATCCCCTGTTTATTCCCCGGGTAAACTCATGTGTATTCCACGTAGTGATCACGCCCTCTCCTGGGCAGGATCATCACAACACACAGTATCACCATCTGGCAGTGTGGTTCTCACTGATATTCAAGCCAAGAACTTTTAGTTGGGTGTAGGTGTAAGCAAAACGGTGATGACTCCACCGACAGTGCCTTGCAAAAGTATTCATCCCCTTTAGCGTTTTTCCTATTTTGTTGCATTACAACCTGTAATTTAAATAGAATTTTATTTGGATTTCATGTAACGGACATACACAAAAGAGTCCAAATTGGTGAAATGAAAAAACAATAACTTGTTTCAAAAGATTCAACAACAAAAAAAACGAAGGGAAAAGTGGTGCACATATGTATTCACCCATTTGGTATGAAGTCCCTAAATAAGATCTGGAAGCAACCAATTACCTTCAGAAGTCACACAATTAGTTAAATAAAGTCCACCTGTGTGCAATCTAAGTGTCACATGATCTGTCACATGATCTCAGTACATATACACCTGTTCTGAAATGCCCCGGAGTCTGCAACTCCACTAAGCAAGGGGCACCACCAAGCAAGCAGCACCATGAAGACCAAGGAGCTCTCCAAACAGGTCAGGGACAATTTGTGGAGAAGTACAGATCAGGGTTGGGTTATAAAAAAATATCTGGAACTTTGAACATCCCACAGAGCACCATTAAATCCATTATTATAAAATGGAAAGAATATGGCACCACAACAAACCTTCCAAGGGAGGGCCACCCACCAAAATTCACAGACCAGGCAAGGAGGGCATTAATCAGAGGCAACAAAGAGACCAAAGATAACCCTGAAGGACCTGCAAAGCGCCACAGCAGAGATTGGAGTATCTGTCTATAGGACCACTTTAAGCTGTACACTCCACAGAGCTGGGCTGTACAGAAGAGTGTCCTGAAAAAATCCATTGCTTAAAGAAAAAATTCAGCAAACACATTTGGTGTTCGCCAAAAGACATGTGTGAGACTCGCGAGACATATGGAAGATGCTACTCTGGTCAGATGAGACTAAAATTGAGCTTTTTGGCCATCAAGGAAAATGCTGTGTCTGGCGCAAACCCAACAACTCTCATCACCCCAAGAACATCCTCCCTACAGTGAAGCATGGTGGTGGCAGCATCATGCTTTGGGGATGTTTTTTCATTGGCAGGGACTGGGAAACTGGTAAGAATTGAAGGAATGATGGATGGCGCTAAATACAGGGAAATTCTTGAGGGAAACCTGTTTCTGTCTTCCAGAGATTTGAGACTGGGACGGAGGTTCACCTTCCAGCAGGACTGCTAAAGCAACACTTGAGTGGTTTAAGGGGAAAAGTTTAAATGTCTTGAAATGGTCTCGTCAAAGCCCAGAACTCAATCCAATTGAGAATCTGTGGTATGACTTAAAGATTGCTGTGCACCAGCGGAACCCATCTAATTTGAAGAAGCTGGAGCAGTTTTACCTTGAAGAATGGGCAAAAATCCCAGTGGCTAGATGTGCCAAGCCTATAGAGACATACCCCAAGAGACTTGCAGCTGTAATTGCTGCAAAAGGTTGCTCTACAAAGTATTGACTTTGGGCGGGGGGTGAATAGTTATGCACGCTCAAGTTCAGATTCTTTGTCTTATTTCTTGTTTGTTTCACAGTAAAAAAATATTTTGCATCTTCAAAGTGGTAGGCATGTTGTGTAAATCAAATGATACAACCCCCCCCCCCAAAAAAATCTATTTTAATTCCAGGTTGTAAGGCAATAAAATAGGAAACATGCCAAGGGGGTGAATACTTTTACAAGCCACTGTGGCCTCCAAGATCTTCAAACACTTAAGTAGAATGGGCTAGAGAAGTTAAGCCAGGTCTCCCTGATTATTTATCTCAATGGGATTTCCTGGTTTAAATGATGGTTAAAGGAATAACCCCGTGACTACCCGTTCAAACCACACAGCAATCTGGTAACCCCAGAGATCAATTGGTGACTGACTGATTGAGAAAACTCAATGGAAAACCACAGCTGCCCTGAGGATGATGACACAACAGAGAGAGATGAAGAGGGAGACCAGTGTATGGGGACATGCTCAAGCAATTTCCCTCAAAAGGATCTGTAATGTGATGCACAGTTAATAATCCACCCCTAACTCCTTTCCCATAGACACTTCTTACAGATCTGAAAGGGTCGGATTGGTCTAAGGAATATGGCAGAAACTCCATCTGGGCTAGGTGGACCTATACTTTCAGGCTTAAACCCAATCCGATTCTTTCAGATCTATGAAAAGTTTCCAGGGGGGGATAAGGGTTCATTTCTGACTGGGCAACAGTGTATGCAGTGAGACAACATATGCAACAGATATGTAATGATTTTACATCTATGCCCCTGTGTGTGTGTGTGTGTGTGTGTGTGTGTGTGTGTGTGTGTGTGTGTGTGTGTGTGTGTGTGTGTGTGTGTGTGTGTGTGTGTGTGTGTGTGTGTGTGTTTGTGTGTGTCACACTCCCAGTGTTTTTCTAGGCTGATCAATACCTCTGTCAGTCCTGATCACCAGCTGGGCCCTGAGCTCCTGATCACTGGGTGTGAAGGACATGTTTCACACCCCACATACACCCTAGTTGCTATTCATTGGAAAGACAACTCTGAACATGGAATATTTTGGACTGATTAGGCCTACAAACAATCCCAGTGGTAGGCTTACAGCTGGGGTGCCCAGCTTTGGTCCTTGAGTATCCTGCTTATTTGGGGTTTGATTCCTTTGATGTATAATTATTTTCTACCTGGCAGCCAGGTGTATGCATTTTCATTCCATAACATTTACTGATTCATTAAGTAGCAGGGAGAAATTAAAACCAGCAGGACTGTGGAGCTGGAGGGCCTTAGATTTGCATCCCTAGTCTACATCTTTCACTGCATCACAATTCTCATATTCTCAAATTAGTCAAATTAGGGTCATTCCATTCAGTTTACTTCCTGAGTTGAAATGGAATTGACCCAAACCCTTAGCCTGGTAATGAGGTAGAGCAGATTACGCAATCAACCCATGCCAATAGTGCCGAGTCCCTGTCACTATCACAACCAACTGGCGTTGAGCTAAAACCGAGATGAAAGGATTCTAAAATCTCTCAGATCTATTCTCAGACCTCCAGCTTTCGCACATATTATACTCTCCCCACAACAGCACACCTGATTCAACTTATACGGTAATTATCAAGCCCTTGATTTTGTCAGGTGTGCTGGTGTGTGGCTAGAACACATATGTGCCCTGAACCGTGATAACTTCTTTCCACGGCGAACTAACAAAGCAACACAACTCGCAGAGAAACAGCTCATGTTCTCAATACGTACTGTAGCTCATCTGGCCATGGTATGCTATATCAGTACTCGTCTCATATGTAGCATGATATGCAGTTACTCTATCAAATACTCTCCTGTCTTTTCAATATGATCCCCAAAGGCTTAAAATAATGCAATAAATGTAAGTAATGGCTGGGCCAGATTTCCAAACCGTCACTGATCAATTAGATCAGGATTTTTTTTTAAATGACTCTCGTAGTGTTTCATTAAACCCATTCATCTTTCAATGTAACAAAAGAAAACACTCATGGGCAAACACAGCAGAATCCGGCCAAACTTTTTAAACAAAGAAGTTTACCGTCTCTCTCTTAAACCGTCAAAGAGTGACGTTGTCAGAACAGGCAGACCAGTTTGCAAAGAAAACATATTCTCATCCAATCAGAAATAAAATGAGAAAAAAACTCAACCACTCAAACATGTTTTGAACACCATTGACAAGATCAGAATGTATTACCTGAGCAGAGGGCTGGAGTTGAGCTGAGAAGAGTATTGCAGTAATGGAGACGCAGGTCTCAATGTCACTCTGGGCTCTGCTGCATCCAACTGTGCTGTGGCAGGGCCAGATAGTTGTAGGATCTCCTTCCTGTGTGTGTGTGGACTACCCTGTACCAGGGCTTGTGTGTTGAGTGTGACAGAGGCCAGTGATGTATGCACTGATCCAGTCATGTTCCCCATCACCTCTCTCTACTGGGCCCAGTAACACGGCCTGGGGCGCGCGTGTACACACACATACACACACACACACACACACACACACACACACACACACACACACACACACACACACACACACACACACACACACACACACGGGTAGCCTAAGATGGCCTGATACCGAACCAAACCTCAGAACAGTCGATTTTACAGCCTCATAGTTGTACCTCCATACAACTAGTCAACCCCACAGGCAGCCAGTGAAGTAATATACTTTTTTAGAACAGTAAAAAAAAAAAAAATAGGTTGACAGCCATGCGTCCTCCGAAACACAACCCTGCCAAGCCACACTGCTTCTTGATACACTCCTCGCTTAACCCAGAAGCATCAATGTGTCAGAGGAAACACCGGGCAACTGGCAACCAAAGCCAGCATGCACTACTCCCAGCCCACCACAGAGAGTCATTAGAGCGCAAAGGGGCAATGACATCCCAGTCAGCCAAACCCTCCCCTAACCCAGATGACACTGGGAAAATTGTGGGCCACCTCATGGGTCACAGCCGGCTGCGTCACAGCCTGGGATTGAACCCAAGTCGGTAGTAACACTTATAGCACTGCGAGGCAGTGCCTTAGACCGTTGCGCCACTTGGGAGGCCGAAGTAATACATTTCTAGTGTTTCTGTAAGGTTTTCCTAAGGTGGAACTTTAGGAGGATCAAAATACTGCACAAAGCAGCAGGGAATTGAGGAGTACATGAATGGAATCCTAGAATTAGAATAGATTCTCAATTCCTCTCTCTGCTAACTTTTCTACCACCCTCAATAGCTACTGCCATGTGTGCAATGTTCTTTTCAGATCGAAGGGACATTGTGTATGCAATATAACAGCCTGGAGAACTATTAGGCCTACTGCGTGATGAAAAAAAGATCTATAGGCCTTGCTAGATCTAAATAAATCAGTGTAAACTCCTGCAATTATAAACCTGTGCGGTCGTTCACAGTCTCGATTTCTATGAGTTGATTGGCATATATTTATTGGCCACACGCCCCACCCATTCACCCATCAGAGGGCGGGAAAAGAGGGAGGTATACTGCGAATTATACCAAGAGCTTCAAGGTTCTTGTTCACAGTCAAATCGATCCGTCTGCTGTCCTACATGCTTAAAACCATTCTGCACTTGTCATAGTAGTTTATTGATCTGTGTGTCCTGTCACTGCTGCGGATGAACCATTCTATTCCGATCTGATTGGGCCTACACCCAATGCATGTTCACTATGGATATCGATCAGATATCGATTGATCAAAGCGTATCAATGGACAGGATATCATTTACTGATTATGTGGTGAATGGGAGCATGCCACATTTCAGCATTCAGCGTTTGATATACGCCCACGCCCCATTGAATTAACTAACCTACCCTTGGGTAGCCAGGGAGGGACAAATGTTTAGGCTGGACCACATAGAATTGATGTGATACTTCATGCAGTGGCCTGCCATTTCCACTCCAATAGGTGTCGCTGGCCACCCAGACAGCGGACTATATTTTCTCCACTTCTAAATTCTAAATCATATTGTTGTCGGACTCCGGGCGGATGATCTTTGAAGTCCCGTAGTTAATCAGCTGTGATGTCTATCCTCTAACCCAGTGTTCACAGACTAGCTACAGTTGAGCTGACGACAACCTCACACACACACTTATAGACCCCAGCTATTGACTGAATAGGCCTGCGGACTCGACACTCACCATAGTAGTAGACTGATGTCGACTCGGCTAGTGATCCCAGCAGGGCAGCTGTGTTTACGTGTAGGCTTACCCTGGTGTGACGTTTGGATAACCACGTACCTCTCATATCAGCAGTTATCATCATCATCATATTACAGAGATAGGGAGCATTAATAACTAGAAAGGCTACATGAATCCTCCCCCAAGGAGACATTATAATAGCATAGAGATAACCATCTTCTCCCAGTCATATCCTCTCAGCTAGTTAATATATCAAAGAAATATTAGTATAAAGATATCATACAAAATTAAGGTTATAATTGTAATAATATAATGGCCTTTCCAAATAGCAGAGGAAATAAATAATGGTTCAATCGTAGAAAGTACATAAGCAGATAGAAAGAGCAAAACATCTTCTGTTCTCTAGGGTGCAGTAACAGACAGTCTTCCTCCCTCGCTCTCTCTCCCTTAGGATCTCTATTTTTGGTTCGTCACTCTCCTTATCCCTCCCATACCCCTCACACACACAAGCGCAGGCACACACGTACACACGCAAGCACACGCACACACTCACACGCACGTGTGCTCAGAAACACGTGCACATTGTCGCTTCCTTATCTTTGCTCATTAATATTCATTAGCGGGCGACATCACTGCTTAATTAATCCGGCTAATTTGCATATCTCTCCTCAGAGTGATCCAGTCCTATTTCCCATTAATAGAGCCACTGGATTACCCTAATTCTGTTGCGCACGAACGCAAGCATGCACATGCACACACACACTCAAACAAAGGTGTATACACTCAAACACACACACACACACACACACACACACACACATTCAAATGCAGACAAGCAACATGAAAAGACACACAGATGGCTTGGTTTTTCATGTCTGATGAGAGGGCGAGATACGGAGAGGACATACAATTGAGAGCATCACAATGCACACAAACACACACGCCAGAGAGGAGACAGATAAGACACAGTTTTGTACTCCACATCACATCATACGGACAGCATATACATAGTACCAGTAACGCCTGTCGTCGGAATGAGTGGACCAAAGCGCAGCGTGAAAAGTGTTCATGATTTCATTGATCAAAGAAACACTCAAATAAAGTAACAAAACGAAAGCGAACAGTTCTGTCAGGATAACAGATACTAAACAGAAAATAACTACCCACAAAACACAGGTGGGAAAAAGGCTGCCTAAGTATGATTCCCAATCAGAGACAACGATAGACAGCTGTCTCTGATTGGAAACCACACTCGGCCAAAAACAAAGAAATAGAAAACATAGAATGGCCAACCCAAATTATTTAGAGAAATAAAACGTCTCTCTAAGGTCAGGGTGTGACAGTTTCCCCCCCAAAGGTGCGGACTCCCGGCCGCAAACCTGAACCTATAGGGGAGGGTCCAGGTGGGCATCTACGCTCGGTGGCAGCTCCGGTTCGGGACTTAGCCCCCGCTCCCTACGCTGATCCCTCCGCTTCTGTGGAACCGGACCATGGATCATCGCCGGAGGCTCTGAACTGGGAACCACCGCTGAAGGTTCCAAACTGCAGATCATCGCTGGAGACTCCGGACTGGGAACCCCCGCTGGAGTCTCCGGACTGCGGACCGTCGCTGGAGACTCCGGACTGCGGACCGTCGCTGGAGGCTCCGGACTGCGGACCGTCGTTGGAGGCTCCGGACTGGGGACCGTCGCTGAACGCTCCGGACTGGGGACTGTCGCTGGAGGCTCCGGACTGGGGACCGTCGCTGGAGGCTCCGGACTGGGGACTGTCGCTGGAGGCTCCGGACTGGGGACCTTCGCTGGAGGCTCCGGACTGGGGATCTTCGCTGAAGGCTCTGGACTGTGGACCATCGCTGGAGGCTCCTTTCCCTGGATTTTCACTGCAGGCTCCGGGCCATGGATCATCACAGGAGGCTTTGTGCCATGGATCATCACTACAGGTTTCGTGCCATGGATCATTACGACAGGCTCCGGGCCATGGATCATCACTACAGGCTTCGTGCCATGGATCATCACTACAGGCTCCGGGCCATGGATCATCACTGGAGGCTTCGTACCATGGACCATCACTAGAGGCTTCGTAGAGCCGGAACAGGTCTCACAGGACTGAGGAGACGTACTGGAGGCCTGGTGCGTGTAGCTGCCACAGGGCTTACCAGGCTGGGGAGACATACTGGACGCCTGGTACGTGGAACCGGAACAGGTCTCACCGGACTGGGGAGATGCACTGGAAGCCTGGTGCGTGGAGCAGGCACCGGATACGCTGGGCCGTCGAGGCGCACTGGAGGTCTAGAGCGTAAAGCTGGCACAACCCGTCCTGGCTGGATGCCCACTTCCGCCCGGCAAATGAGGGGTGCTGGCACAGAGCACACCGGCCTGTGAATGCTCACTGGAGACACCTTGCGCATCACAGCATAACCCGGTGCCTGACCAGTCACACGCTTCCCACGGTAAGCACGGGGAGTTGGCTCAGGTCTAAATCCTGACACCACCAATCTCCCCATGTGCCTCTTGGGCTCCCGTTGTTGTCGTGACTCCTGGTCTCGTCGCCGTTCCTCTAATTCCTCGTATCTTCGCCGTTCCGCTCTTGCTGCTTCTATCTCCTCCCTTGGACAACGATACTCTCCAGCCTGCGCCCAGGGTTCTTTTCCGTCCAGGATCTCCTCCCATGTCCACTCGTCCTTTTTACCACGCTGCTTGGTCCTTCGGTGGTGGGTAGTTCTGTAACGCCTGTCGTCGCAATGAGTGGACCAAAGCCCAGCGTGAAAAGTGTTCATGATTTTATTGATCAAAGAAACACTCGAACAAAGTAACAAAACGAAAGCGAACAGTTCTGTCAGGTAAACAGATACTAAACAGAAAATAAATACCCTTAAAACACAGGTGGGAAAAAGGGTGCCTAAGTATGGTTCCCAATCAGAGACAACGATAGACAGCTGCATCTGATTGGGAACCACACTTGGCCAAAAACAAAGAAATAGAAAACATAGAATGCCCACCCCAAATCACACCCTGACCTAACCAAATAGATAAATAAAATGGCTCTCTAAGGTCAGGGGGTGACAGTACCAGTCAAAAATGTGGACACACTCACTAATTATTTTTACTATTTTATACATTGTAGAATAATAGTGGAGACATCAAAACTATGAAATGACACATTGAATCATGTAGTAACCAAAAAAGTGTTAAACAAACAAAATATATGTTATATTTGAGATTCTTCAAATAGCCACCCTTTGCCTTGATGACAGCTTTGCACACTCTTGGCATTATCTCAATCAACCACCATTCTCTCAATCAGATGAAAAGGTAAACCTTGTTAAAAGTTAATTTGTGGAGTTTCTTTCCTTCTTAATGCGTTTGAGCCAAACAGTTGTGTTGTGACAAGGTAAGGGTGGTATACAGAAGATATCCCTATTTGGTAAAAGTCCATATTATGGCAAGAACAGCTCAAATAAGCAAAGAGAAACGACAGTCCATCATTACTTTAAGACAGTCAATACGGAAAATGTCAAGAACTTTAAACGTTTTTTTAAAGTGCAGTCGCAAAAGCCATCTAGCGCAATGATGAAACTGTCTCTCATGAGGACAGCCACAGGAAAGGAAGAACCAGAGTTACCTCTCCTGCAGAGGATAAGTTCATTAGAGTTACCAGCCTCAGAAATCAGCAATTAACACTACCTCAAACTGCAGCCCAAATAAACGCTTCACAGAGATCAAGTAACAGACACATCTCAACGTCAACTGTTCAGAGGAGACTTTGTGAATCAGGGCTTCATGGTTGAATTGCTGCAAAGAAACCATTACTAAAGGACACCAATAATACAAAGAGACTTGCTTGGGCCAAGGAACACGAGCAATGGACATTAGGCGGTGGAAATCTGTCCTTTTGCCTGATGGTTTCAAGTGTCTATGTGAGATGCAGAGTAGGTGAACGGATGATCTCCCCATGTGTGGTTCCCACTGTGAAGCATGGAGGAGGAGGTGTGGGGGTGCTTTGCTGGTGACACTGTCTGTGATTTATTTAGAATACAAGGCACACATAACCAGCATGGCTACCACATCATTATGCGATACGCCATCCTATCTGGTTTGCGCTTAGTGGGAGTGTCATTTGTTTTCCAACAGGACAATGACCCAAAACCCACCTCCAGGCTGTGTTAGGGCTATTTGACCAAGAAGGAGAGTGATGGAGTGCTTCATCAGATGACCTGGCCTCCACAATCACCGACCTCAACCCAATTGAGATGGTTTGGGATGAATTGGACCGCAGAGTGAAGGAAAACAGCCAACACGTGCTCAGAATATGTGGGAACTCCTTCAAGAATTTTGGAAATGCATTCCAGGTGACTACCTCATGAAGCTGGTTGAGAGAATGCCAAGAGTGTACAAAGCTGCAATCAAGGCAAAGGGTGGCTACTTTGAAGAATCTCAAATATATATTTGACTTTGATTTGTTTAACACTTTTTTGGTTATTACATGATTCCATATGTGTATTTTCATAGTTTTGATGTCTTTCACTATTATTGTACAATGCAGAAAATAGTAAAAATAAAGAAAAACTCTTGAATGAGTAGATGTGTCCAAACTTTTGACTGGTACTGTATAGTGCATTCGGAAAGTATTCAGACCCCTTGAGTTTTTCCACATTTTGTTATTTTACAGCCTTATTCTAAAATTTAATAAATATTTTTGTCAGAAGCTTCTAAAACTATGACATCATTTTCTGGAATTGTCCAAGCTGTTTAAAGGCACAGTCAACTTAGTGTATGTAAACTTCTGACCCACTGGAATTGTGATACAGTGAATTATAAGTGAAATAATCTGTCTGTAAACAATTGTTGGAAAAATAACTTGTGTCACGCACAAAGTAGATGTCCTAACCGACTTGCCAAAACTATAGTTTGTAGTTTTGGCAGGACACAGGACATTTGTGGAGTGGTTGAAAAACGAGTTTTAATGACTCCAACCTAAGTGCATGTAAACTTCTGACTTCAACTGTATATACTGAGTGTACAAAAAACAGTTTAACAACTTTATGGACACATGATATTGACTGACCAGGTGAATCCAGGTGAAAGGTATGATCCCTTATTGACGTCACCTGTTAAATCAACTTCAATCAGAATCATTGCAGATGAATGAGAGGAGACAGGTTAAAGAAGGATTTTTAAGCCTTGATAACTTTGAGACACGGATTGTGTATATGTGCCATGCAGAGGGTGAATGGGCAAGACAAAAGATAAATGCTTTTGAACAGGGTATGGTAGTAGGTGCCAGGCACACCGGTTTGTGTCGAGAATATTAGGAAGGTGTTCCTAATGTTCGGTATACTCAGTGTAACTGACAAAATAAAGGAAACATCCACGTAATGTGTCTTAATCAGGCGTTGGGCCACCACGAGCCACCAGAACAGCTTCAATGCGCCTTGGCATGGTTTCTGCAAGTCGAGAGCTTGGGACTGACTATAAGGTTCTATCTGTAAAAAGGTGATTTGAAGATAATTTACTTTACATTTCCAAACCCTCATTGGTTTGAATGGTGTCAGCAATTTCCATCTTGTATTCTTTTGAATTTAAATACATGAATTGGGGGCATTTAGAGTACTATACAGGCGGAGAACATTGAACGGAACAAGGCTATGTCAATAACTACATTTAGACTCAAATGCAGATAGAACCTTCTCGTCTCAAACGCTCAAAGTGTTTGGAACTCTATTGGAGGGATGCGACACCATTCTTACACAAGAAATTCCATTGTTTGGTGTTTTGTTGATGGTGGTGAAAAACGCTGCCTCGGGCTCATCTCCAGAATCTCCCAAAAGTGTTCAATTGGGATGGGATCCGGTGACTGAGACACACACACACACACACACACACACACACACACTGTCACGTTCTGACCTTTATTTCCTTGGTTTTGTATTTATTTAGTATGGTCAGGGCGTGAGTTGGGTGGGCAGTCTATGTTTGTTTTTCTATGATTTGGGTATTTTTATGTTTCGGCCTAGTATGGTTCTCAATCAGAGGCAGGTGTCATTAGTTGTCTCTGATTGAGAATCATACTTAGGTAGCCTGGGTTTCACTGTGTGTTTGTGGGTGATTGTTCCTGTCTCTGTGTTTTGCACCAGATAGGGCTGTTTTGGGTTTTCACGTTTCTTGTTTTTGTTAGTTTGTTCATGTGAAGTGATTTATTAAAACATGAGTCAAAATAACCACGCTGCGCTTTGGTCCGCCTCTCCGTCAATGGAAGAAATCCCTTACAGAATCACCCACCACAACAGGACCAAGCGACGTGGTAACGGGCAACGGCAAAAGCAGCGGCAGGAGAAGCAACAGCGGCGCATAGAGGAATGGACTTGGGACGATGTGTTGGACGGCAAGGGTTGCTACACATGGGAGGAGATCCTGGCGGGAAAGGATCGCCTTCCATGGGAACAGGTGGAGGCAGCGAGGAGAGCAGAGGCAGCCAGAGAGAGGAGCCGGCGATATGAGGGAACACGGTTGGCAAGGAAGCCCGGGAGTCAGCCCCAAAAATTTCTTGGGGGGGGGGGCTAACAGGGAGTATTGCTACGCCAGGTAGGAGACCTGCGCAAACTCCCTGTGCTTACCGGGGGGCTAGAGAGACCGGGCAGGCACCGTGTTATGCTATGGTGCGCACGGTGTCTCCAGTGCTGGTGCATAGCCCGGTGTGGTACATTCCAGCTCCGCGTATCGGCCGGGCTAGAGTGAGCATCGAGCCAAGTGCCATGAAGCCGGCTCTACGCAGCTGGTCTCCAGTGCGTCTCCTTGGGCCGGCTTACATGGCACCAGCCTTGCGCACGGTGTCTCCGGTTCGCCTGCATAGCCCAGTGCGGGCTATTCCACCTTGCCGCACTGGCAGGGCGACCGGGACCATTCAACCGGGTAAGGTTGGGCAGGCTCGGTGCTCAAGAGCTCCAGTGCGCCTGCACGGTCCGGTCTTTCCAGTACCACCTCCACACCCCGGCCCTCCGGTAGCAGCTCCCCGCACCAGGCTTCCTGTGCGTGACCTCGGCCCAGTACCACCAGTGCCAGCACCACGCATCAGGCCTACAGTGCGCCTCGCTTGTCCAGCGCTGCCGGAGTCTCCCTCCTCCAGCGCCGCCTGAGTCTCCCTCCTCTCCAGCGCCGCCTGATCCACCCGTCTGCCTAGCGCCGCCTGAGCCACCCGTCTGCCCAGCGCCGCCTGAGCCACCCGTCTGCCCAGCGCCGCCTGAGCCGCCCGTTTGCCCAGCGCCGCCAGGGGCTGCCAGTCAGCCAGGGGCCGCCAGTGCCGCCAGTCAGCCAGGGGCCGCCAGTGCCGCCAGTCAGCCAGGGGCCGCCAGTCAGCCAGGGGCCGCCAGTGCCGCCAGTCAGCCAGGGGCCGCCAGTGCCGCCAGTCAGCCAGGGGCCGCCAGTCAGCCAGGGGCCGCCAGTGCCGCCAGTCAGCCAGGGGCCGCCAGTGCCGCCAGTCAGCCAGGGTCCGCCGCCCCTCTGTCCCGAGCCGCCGCCCCTCTGTCCCGAGCAGCCGCCCCTCTGTCCCGAGCAGCCGCCCCTCTGTCCCGAGCAGCCGCCCCTCTGTCCCGAGCAGCCACCCCTCTGTCCCGAGCAGCTGCCCCTCTGTCCAGTGGGGTCATGGAGAGGGGTTGCCAGGGTTAGAGAGCCATGGAGGCGGACAATGAGGCGGACTAAGACAATAGTGAAGTGGGGTCCGCGTCCCGCGCCAGAGCCGCCACCGCGGACAGACGCCCACTCAGACCCTCCCCTATAGGTCAAGGTTTTGCGGCCGGAGTCTGCACCTTTGGGGGGGGTGCACACTGTGTGTTTGTGGGTGATTGTTCCTGTCTCTGTGTTTTGCACCAGATAGGGCTGTTTTGGGTTTTCACGTTTTTTGTTTTTGTTAGTTTGTTCATGTGAAGTGATTTATTAAAACATGAGTCAAAATAACCACGCTGCGCTTTGGTCCGCCTCTCCGTCAATGGAAGAAATCCCTTACACACACACACATACACACACACAGAGCCTTTCTCATGTACTGTATATCTGTCTTATTTATTCTCTGATTGAACAATGGTTGTTGTGTCTTAATCTCACTCACAACAAGAGCAAAATTCTCATTTTGACTGCACATATCCAATCAATCTTCTCAGGACCAGATTTTATTGCGTTCTCATTCCCTCCTCTCTCCCTCACCTCTTTTTTTTCTATTTCTCCGGCTCTTAAATGTAATTACCTACATGTGACTGGGAGGCTGAGAGACTAACCTAATGTTCCAGGTACTTAGGCGTTCACTCCACACCTCCATCTCTCTTTCTCACATTCATCTTTCTTTCTTTCTCACTGCCTCCATCGCTCTTTTGTACATTCCGATTTGGAGACCTGTGTGCCAAGGGTCTGTCTGGAGGATGAGATATTTGTTTTAGTCTATCCCACATCTCTGGAAGAGGAGATGGGTTACAACCCCCCTCTTTGTAACTTTCCATTACTTCTCTTTCCCCCTCGTTTCCCCTCCTCGTCACCATTATTCCGCTCCCGCCCACTCCCCTCCTCCACTTCCTTTCACTTCCCATCCCTCTCTCTCCTCTACTCTCCCCATCCCTCTCTCTCCTCTACTCTCCCCATCCCTCTCTCTCCTCTACTCTCCCCATCCCTCTCTCTCCTCTACTCTCCCCATCCCTCTCTCCTTTCCTCTCTTAAGGTGGATTGTGTTGTTGTTCTGAGTAGTATTGGCTTCCATTCCCCTTTGTTCCATTCTGATGACAACCCTGTCTGGTCAGAGAGAGAGACAAAGGGAGAGAGAGAGAAGGGGGGGCAGGATAAGACAGTGGGGGGGAGCGAGAGAGAGAGAGAGAGTGGGTGGGTTAAGAAGAGAGAAATGGATGACAGAGCGATAGGAAATTGTGAGCAGCGAAAGAGGAAGAGAGCAGATAGACAGAGAGAGAGACAGAATAGAGTAAAGCAATATTAATGCAACCCCTGTCTTGTAAAATAGGCTTTAAATCTCTCCAGCCTTGAGATCCAGACAACACAATATTTATAGCGGGAACTCACACAGACCACTCTCCCTATTGATGCTCCCTCTCTCTGGAAGAGTGGGAGAGAGGGATGGAGGAAGGAGGAGAGATAAATGAAGGTAAATAGGGAGACTGAGGAGGAAGGGAGAGAAGAAATTAAGAGAAACACTTGAAATAGTCTTATTTTTTAAAAGTTTTTTTGTTGTTGAATTTTACCCCTTTTTCTCCCCAATTTCATGGTATCCAATTGTTTTTAGTAGCTACTATCTGTCTCATCGCTACAACTCCCGTACGGGCTCGGGAGAGACGAAGGTTGAAAGTCATGCATCCTCCGATACACAACCCAACCAGTCGCACTGTTTCAAAACAAGGCGCATCCAACCCAGAAGCCAGCTGCACCAATGTGTCGGAGGAAACACCGTGCACCTGGCAACCTTGGTTAGCGCGCACTGCGCACGGCCCGCCACAGGAGTCGCTGGTGCGCGATGAGACAAGGATATCCCTACCGGCCAAGCCCTCCCTAACCCGGAAGACGCTAGGCCAATTGTGCGTCGCCCCACGGACCTCCCGGTCGCGGCCGGTTACGACAGAGCCTGGGCGCGAACCCAGGGTCTCTGATGACAGCGCCCTTAACCACTGCGCCACCCGGGAGGCCTGGAATAGTCTTCTGACTTCTGACAGCAGGCCCGGGCATCGATCATGAGGAGCGGAGAAGGGATTATGTTATTTTAAAGCAGGGGACCCCAATTACATTAAGCCGTGGGACGCTTTTTCAATGAACAGATGGTCGGGGGGCTGGAATATAGTTATAAATAATTAGTACACTGCAAATTGACTGCAACATTCCCAAACAGATTTAGTATCTGACAAAAACAAAATAATTTCAAACATTGATCACAACAGATTTCCTAAATTAAAATCACTTTTAGATGATTTCCTCCAGATTTTACAGTATTCCATTTCCAACAACGACAATTCTAAAAAAGATATACATTCATTGTTGTTGCTCAGAAAACTTGGGGGGCCGTGGGCCGCCCATTGGGGAATCCTGAAGGTTGAGATGTAGCCTGGATCGGTGTGTCTGGAAGGGAGGGTCATTTAAATGCAAAAATATAGAAGGTCTATGAGCCTGACATGATGGCAGACCCACTCAGAGGACCATATTTTATATAGATGCAGAAAACATTACTTCCAGAGGGAGAGAGATTTCAATCAACACCTGAATACATACATAAACTATTATAATACATGCACTTCACCTTAAACATAAGCCTTTGCCGAATGTGTGTGGGGGGGCTTTTACGCGCGTACTATGTGGCTCAAGTGTGTGTGTGTGTGTGTGTGTGTGTGCTGCATGGGCATGGCATGCGCCTTCAAATGCTTGGCATTGTGATGGACTCACGAGAGCACATAGTCTGAGTCCATCCCAGCCCGCGCGCGGAGAGAAAACACTGACACAAGGTTTAGGCCTACCGTTGACGTCAAACTTAACACGAATAACAGAGAGCCAAGACCATTTCACCGGTAACTCTGATTCCGAGAATTTCGTGTGGATTTGGGAGAGAGAAGTGCGTACACTTGACCAGTGACCCAGGCAACAGAAGAAAGTAACTGCATAACTGCTACGATCAACATTCCAATCACTTTCTTTTGTCTTTTTTTTCGGTCACAGTCAAAATATTTTGGGTGTTATAACCCTCGGCAATTTTTTTTTTTTTACAACAGAGCCGTAAAGAATATTTTTGTTGTTGTGAAACAATCCAAAATATATATTTTTTATCACACTAAATTAGGCAACTGGAAATATCTAAACATATTATTAAATATAATATTTATTATTTTAGCATATAATATCTGGATTCCTACTCTTTCATCATCAAAGCTCTGAGATCCGAAAATGGACTTGCTGTTGAACATGACGGATTACTACCCTTCCGTTAACGCCACTAACGGCTCCGATTTGAACGACACAGAAGACTATAACCAGTTCGTGCAGCCGGTGTGGCAGATCGCTCTTTGGGCAGTCGCCTACTGCAGCATGGTGTGCGTCTCCATGATCGGTAACCTGGTGGTCATCTGGATCATCCTGGCGCACAAACGCATGAGGACCGTGACCAACTACTTCCTGGTAAACAAACGCATCTTAAAATCTAAAGAAGGAGATGGCTTTTATTTAATTTATTTTAATTATATATATTTGTATTTTAAATGAATGTGTGTGTGTTTGTCTGTGTGTGTGTGTCTCTCTCTCTCTGTCTGTCTGTTTCCCTCTCTCCCTCCATCTGTCTGTCTGATCCCTCTCTTCTTCTCCTCTCAGGTGAACCTAGCCTTTGCAGAGGCGTCCATGTCTGCCTTCAACACAGTGATAAACTTTGCCTACAGTGTCCATAATGAGTGGTACTTTGGTCTGGGCTACTGTCGCTTCCATAACTTCTTCCCCATCGCAGCTGTCTTCGCCAGCATATACTCCATGACCGCCATAGCACTGGACAGGTGAGCAGTGTTTGTGTTTGTTGTCACTGGATTGTACTCCATGACCGCACGACTGCTATAGCTCGGAACAGGTGAGAAACCCTATATACTGTGTGTGTGCGTGCGTGTGCATGCTTTTGTGTGTGTGTGTGTGTGTGCGTGTATGACCACGCCACAGCCAGCTACAGTAAAGCGTACACAACATGTACGGTGCCTTCAGAAAGGATTCATACCCCTTCACTTATTACACATTTTGTTGTGTTACAGCCTGAACTCAACCGTTTTTCTCACCCACCTACATACACTACAAAGTCAAAACATGTTTTTAGAATTTTAGCAAGTTTATAGACAATGAAATACAGAAATATCTAATTTACATAAGTATTCACACCCCTGAGTCATTACTTTGTAGAAGCAACTTTGGCAGCGATTACAGCTGTGAGTCTTTCTGGGTAAATCTCCAAGAGCTTTCCATACCTGGATTGTGCAGAATTGGCTCATTATTCAAAAAAAAAATTGTCAAGCACTGTCAAATTGATTGTTGATATTTGCTAGACCCCCATTTCCAGCTCTTGCCATAGATTTTCAAGTAGATTTAAGTAAACACTGTAACTCAGCCACTCAAGAACTTTCACTGGTAAGCAACTCCAGTGTAAATGTTACCTTGTGTTTTAGGTTATTGTCCTGCTGAAAGGTGAATTAATTTCCCAGTGTCTGGTGGAAAGCAGACTGAACCAGGTTTTCCTCTAGGATTTTGCCTGTGCTTAACTCCATTCCGTACATTTTTTATCCTGAAAAACTCTCCAGTGCTTAACGATTACAAGCATACCCATAACATGATGCAGCCATCACTATGCTTGAAAATATGGAAAGTGATTCTCAGTGTGTAGCCTAGCAGTTAAGCACATTGGGCCATTAACCGAAAGGTTGCTGGTTTGAATCCCAGAGCTGGCAAGGTGGAAAAATCTTCCATTCTGCTCTTGAGCAAAGCAGTTAACCCCCAACCAGAACTGTGTATTGATGATGTTGATTAAGGCAGCCCCCTGCACCTGTCTGATTCAGAAGGGTTGGGTTAAATGCGGAAGACACATTTTGGTTGAATGCATTCATTTGTGCAACTGACTAGGTATCTCCTTTCTCAGTAATATATTTTACTGAATCTACCCCAAACATAACACTTTGTATTCAGGACACATGTTCATTTTTTTGCCACATTGCAGTATTACTTACAGGTCTGGACAATCACACTTTTCTCCCATCCCTAGCAAACACACCTGATTTAAACTAATTACATTTTTAACTGAAGATCATGATTAGGTGATTATTGGAGTCAGGTGTGTCAGCTGGGGCTGAGGCAAAAGTTTGACACCAATCAGGCCCCCGAGGATTGGAGTTTCCCAGGCCTGCAAGTTTAGTGCCTTGTTGCAAACAGGATGCATGTTTTGGAATATTTTTTGGACAGGCTTCCTTCTTTTCCCTCTGTCATTTAGGTTATTATTGTGGAGTAACTACAATGTTGTTGATCCATCCTCAGTTTTCTCCTATTACAGCCATTAAACTCTGTAACTGTTTTAAAGTCACCATTGGCCTCATGGTGAAATCCCTGAGCCATTTCCTTCCTCTCAGGCAACTGAGTTAAGAAGGATGCCTGTATCTTTGTAGTGACTGGGTGTATTGATCAGGGGTTGGAACCGGTTCAAGGAACAGAAACGGAACCAGGAATGAAAGTGGTCCACACTGTTCTGGAACAGAACCGTTATTTTAAAAGCATGGAAAATGGTTAATAACATTATATACTAGTTATATACTAGTCCCACAAAAAACGTAACAAAGTGAACATGCAAAGCCCTCACTATGTCCCTCAGAAATGCATTACAGCATCTGCCAGCCAGCTGAAAATATTTGTCAGTGTGTGTGCCTGTTTAGGCTACTTGCCCCACCCCTTTTCGAAGGCTGCTGTACTGACGTTATCGTAGGCGTACTGACGTTTGAAGCATGAAAAGATAGGAGAGAGATTTTTAATTAGCTAGACAAGAATGGATGAACTTTTTTACGTGCTACCTAAGGACACTATAGGCCTAGTTATCACGTTTCACGTTGGATTTATTAACTATAAAAAGGTAATTAGCTAGAAAGCTTGTGAGCTTGCAAGCTCAAAGGACATTCAAAGTTCCTTCATAGAAGGTATAATTATTTGGACCCAATTCAGATAATGCATATCATAACAAGATGCCTACTGCTTCAAGCCTGCTCCTCAACCCTCTCTCCCTCTCTCCTTCTCTGAACAACTAACTTGCCTGCTCTATCCGCACCGATTGGTGATGTAAATGAACGAGCTAAATGGAAAAACCTGTTGATTTCACAGGTTAAAAAAGGAACAGAAAGGAATGATATCAACCGGTACTTTTTTGGGGTTCGAACCGGTTCAGAACCTTTGCTGGTCGGCACAGTGGAACGGATCAAAAATAATAGTGGGTTCTGTTCAGAATGAAACGATTGGAAAATCATTTTGATTCCAAACCCTGGTATTGATATAGCATCCAAAGTTGAATTAATAACTTCACCATGCTTAAAGGGACATACAATGTCCGCTTTTTTGTTGTTGTGCCCATCTACCAGTCGTTGCCCTTCTTTGCGAGACGACATTGGAAAACTTCTCTGGTCCTTGCGGTTGAATCTGTGTTGAAATTCGCTGCTCGACTGAGGGACCTTACAGATCATTTTTACCCCTGAACTTATTTAGGCTTGCCGTAACAAAGGGGTAACAAAGAGGTTGAATACTATTTTGTATTAATTTGTACACATTTTGAAAAATATCATTTAACTTTGACATTATGGAGGATTGTGTTTAGGCCAGTCACAAAAACATCTACATTGAATCCATTTTAAATTCAGGCTGTAACACAGCAAAATGTGGATGTGAATACTTTCTGAAGGCAACATGAGTCATAAATCCCCTCTATACTCTTCAGCATTGGCTTCATTACAACAAATATATATATATATTTAACCTTTAATTAACCAGGCAGGCCAGTCGAGAACAAGTTCTCATTTACAACTGCGACCTGGCCAAGGTAAAGCAAAGCAGTGCGACAAAAACAACACAAAGTTACACATCAACAAACGTACAGCCAAAAACACAATAGAAAAATCTATGTACAGTGTGTGCAAATGTAGTAAGGTTAGGGAGGTAAGGCAATAAATAGGCCATAGTGGTGAAATAATTACAATTTAGCATTAGCACTGGAGTGATAGATGTGCAGATGATGATGTGCAAGTAGAGATACTGGGGTGCAAAAGAGCAAGAGGATAAGTAACAATATGGAGATGAGGTAGTTGGGTGTGAAATGTACAGATTGGCTGTGTACAGGTACAGTGATCGGTAAGCTGCTCTGACAGCTGATGCTTAAAGTTAGAGAGGGAGATATAAAACCACAGGATTAGCTTTTGACTTGTTAAATCAAATCAAACTTTATTTGATACAACAAGTGAAACGTATAAGTCCTTAACCAACAGTGCAGTTCAAGAAGAGTTAAACAAATATTTACCAAATAAACTAAAGTAAAAAATAAAAAAAAGTAACACAATAACACAACAATAACTTAGACTATATACAGGGGGTACCGGTACCGAGTCAGTTTTTTTGGAGTACAGGTTAGTTGAGGTCATTTGTACATGTAGGTAGGGGTGAAGTGACTATGCATCGATAATAAACAGCGAGTAGCAGCAAGGGGTGTCAATGTAAATAGTCTGGTGGCCATTTGATTAATTGTTCAGCAGTCTTATGGCTTGGGGGTAGAAGCTGTTAAGGAGCCTTTTGGTCCTAGACTTGGCGCTCCGGAACTACTTACCTTGCGGTAGCAGAGAAAACAGTCTGTTTTCCTCTGACACCGCCTATTATATACAGTGCCTTGCGAAAGTATTCGGCCCCCTTGAACTTTGCGACCTTTTGCCACATTTCAGGCTTCAAACATAAAGATATAAAACTGTATTTTTTTGTGAAGAATCAACAACAAGTGGGACACAATCATGAAGTGGAACGACATTTATTGAATATTTCAAACTTTTTTAACAAATCAAAAACTGAAAAATTGGGCGTGCAAAATTATTCAGCCCCCTTAAGTTAATACTTTGTAGCGTCACCTTTTGCTGCGATTACAGCTGTAAGTCGCTTGGGGTATGTCTCTATCAGTTTTGCACATCGAGAGACTGACATTTTTTCCCATTCCTCCTTGCAAAACAGCTTGAGCTCAGTGAGGTTGGATGGAGAGCATTTGTGAACAGCAGTTTTCAGTTCTTTCCACAGATTCTCGATTGGATTCAGGTCTGGACTTTGACTTGGCCATTCTAACACCTGGATATGTTTATTTTTGAACCATTCCATTGTAGATTTTGCTTTATGTTTTGGATCATTGTCTTGTTGGAAGACAAATCTCCGTCCCAGTCTCAGGTCTTTTGCAGACTACATCAGGTTTTCTTCCAGAATGGTCCTGTATTTGGCTCCATCCATCTTCCCATCAATTTTAACCATCTTCCCTGTCCCTGCTGAAGAAAAGCAGGCCCAAACCATGATGCTGCCACCACCATGTTTGACAGTGGGGATGGTGTGTTCAGTGTGATGAGCTGTGTTGCCTTTACGCCAAACATAACGTTTTGCATTGTTGCTAAAAAGTTCAATTTTGGTTTCATCTGACCAGAGCACCTTCTTCCACATGTTTGGTGTGTCTCCCAGGTGGCTTGTGGCAAACTTTAAACAACACTTTTTATGGATATCTTTAAGAAATGGCTTTCTTCTTGCCACTCTTCCATAAAGGCCAGATTTGTGCAATATACAACTGATTGTTGTCCTATGGACAGAGTCTCCCACCTCAGCTGTAGATCTCTGCAGTTCATCCAGAGTGATCATGGGCCTCTTGGCTGCATCTCTGATCAGTCTTCTCCTTGTATGAGCTGAAAGTTTAGAGGGACGGCCAGGTCTTGGTAGATTTTCAGTGGTCTGATACTCCTTCCATTTCAATATTATCGCTTGCACAGTGCTCCTTGGGATGTTTAAAGCTTGGGAAATCTTTTTGTATCCAAATCCGGCTTTAAACTTCTTCACAACAGTATCTCGGACCTGCCTGGTGTGTTCCTTGTTCTTCATGATGCTCTCTGCACTTTTAACGGACCTCTGAGACTATCACAGTGCAGGTGCATTTATACGGAGACTTGATTACACACAGGTGGATTGTATTTATCATCATTAGTCATTTAGGTCAACATTGGATCATTCAGAGATCCTCACTGAACTTCTGGAGAGAGTTTGCTGCACTGAAAGTAAAGGGGCTGAATAATTTTGCACACCCAATTTTTCAGTTTTGGATTTGTTAAAAAAGTTTGAAATATCCAATAAATGTCGTTCCACTTCATGATTGTGTCCCACTTGTTGTTGATTCTTCACAAAAAAAATACAGTTTTATATCTTTATGTTTGAAGCCTGAAATGTGGCAAAAGGTCGCAAAGTTCAAGGGGGGCGAATACTTTCGCAAGGCACTGTAGGTCCAGGATGGCAGGAAGCTTGGCCCCAGTGATGCCACTACCTTCTGTAGCGCCTTAAGGTCAGATGCCGAGCAGTTGCCATACCAGGCGGTGATGCAACCGGTCAGGATGCTCTCGATGGTGCAGCTGTAGAACTTTTTGAGGATCTGGGGACCCATGCAAAATCTTTTCAGTCTCCAGAAGGGGAAAAGGTTTTGTTGGGCCCTCTTCACGACTGTCTTGGTTTGTTTTGACCATGATAGTTTGTTGGTGATGTGGACACCAAGGAACTTGAAACTCTCTACCCGCTCCACTACAGCCCCATCAATGTTAATGGGGGCCTGTTCGGCCCGCGTGTTCCTGTAGTCCACGATCAGCTCCTTTGTCTTGCTCACACTGAGGGAGAGGTTGTTGTCCTGGCACCACACTGCCAGGTCTCTAACCTCCTCCCTATAGGCTGACTTGTCAGTGATCAGGCCTACCACTGTTGTGTCATCAGCAAACTTAATAATGCTGTTGGAGTCGTGTTTGGCCACGCAGTCATGGGTGAACAGAGAGTACAGGAGGGGACTAAGTACACACCCCTGAGGGGCCCCAGTGTTGAGGATCAGATGGAGCGGCCTGTCAGGAAGTCCAGGATCCAGTTGCAGAGGGAGGTGTTTAGTCCCAGGGTCCTTAGCTCAGTGATGAGCTTCGTGGGCACTATGGTGTTGAACGCTGAGCTGTAGTCAATGAACAGCATTCTCACATAGGTGTTCCTTTTGTCCAGTTGGGAAAGGGCAGTGTAGAGTGCGATTGAGATTGCATCATCTGTGGATCTGTTGGATGATAGGGTATCTAGGAGGATGCTGTTGATGTGAGCCATGATCAGCCTTTCAAAGCACGTCATTGCTACAGATGTGAGTGCTACGGGGTGGTAATCATTTAGGCAGGTTACCTTCGCTTCCTTGGGCACGGGGACTATGGTGGTCTGCTTGAAACATGTAGGTATTACAGACTCGGTCAGGGAGAGGTTGAAAATGTCAGTGAAGACACTTGATCCGTGCATGCTTTGAGCACACGTCCTGGTAATCCGTGGCTTTGTGAATGTTGACTTGTTTAAAGGTCTTGTCTAGTAACAACTCAAGTGGGTGTTGTGTGTGTGTATATACTGTATGTGTTTGAAATGTGTGTGTATGAGCAACCTTTTCCTCGAGATCCATTCTCTAACCCTGTTTCTCTCTCGCATACTGTCATCAGTATGTCGCCACAGCGTAAGTGTGTGTGAGCAGCCTTTTCCTTCAGATCATCCCTGCTCCCTTCTTCTCCATCCCTCCTTCTCTCCATCCCTTGTTCTGGGTTCACTGTCAGAACACAGATCCCCCTCTCATTAGTCTGTCACCACAATGTCAGAACAATCTGAACATTCCAGCATTTTCAGTAGTCAGCTTTCAGCTCTCTCTCTCGCTCTCTCTCTCTCTCTCTCTCTCTCTCTCTCTCTCTCTCTCTCTTTCTCTCTCTCTCTCTCTCGTGTGTATATGTATGTGTGAGAGAGAGAGAGAGAGAGAGAGAGAGAGAGCAGCCTTTGCCCCATTTGATGCTCACACAGAGTGCCCAGCAAACCGGGAACATTCTCAGAACATGATCTAAGATTCCCCTTAACTTCCAGTTAGGGTTTGAGCTAACATGAGGATGATAACATCCCACAAACAATCAACATTCTTGTGGGGGGGGATTACCAAAGATTTTTATTTAGAATTAAAAGTTGGAAATGAAATATCCTTGGAATTTTCTCCTAACATTCACTGAAATGTTGGTCACAATTATCTGTAAAAAACTACCTCAGAACATTCCCCCAAGGTTCTTATTAGGTTGCCAAGGGAATGTAATAACACAGCGTTCCGGTAATGTTCTTAGAACACACTGCAGCAACAAAATGTGGGAGCAATTGAAGTGTTTCCATGGAAACATTACAGGAACCTTCTTTCTAATTTTGATGGATATGTTATTCAAAACACCCATAACAACAAGCAGGGAATAGTCCTACAATGGTCTCATGAAGTTATAGCATGACATTATGACATTATGGTTTTAATAACGTTCCCTGAGCATGCATTAGAAATTAAGTAACCGAAGTTAGAAACAAAAAATTTAACATTTTTGAATATTCAATTATTGTTGATGGAGATATTACTACTACCACCTATAACAACAAACAAGAAATGTTCCTATGTTATAAAGTATCTTGCAAGGTTTGACAATCCATAATTGTTCTGAACACATACTTCAACGAAAAGGAAAGTAGTTAGGAAAACATTGCTTCAACGTTCTTCTAACATTGAAGTGTGCTGCCCAACTTTTAAACAAATGGCATTTCAATCTTCTCACATCATCATATTGTATTAGGGTATTATCCCAAAAATAGCTACAGCTTTTTTAAAGAATATTATTCAAGTATATTTGAACCTGTGATCTGTCATCTTCAAGCCGCCGGCTACTTAGTCTGCTGCGCCACCAGGATCAGAATGTTTTCAGTGGATTTCCCATTGTACTGAAATCCTTCAATTATGGTCTAAACTATGGCTGTACACTATGTCTTAGTACATATGTATGTACACCTCACCGAAATCTCCCAGGCAATAATTTAACATGATTTGTGAAATCAAGTTTTATCGGGAAAAAACACAAGTCAGAACAACTTTACAGAATATAAAGAAGACGAGTAAAAAATACTAGAGGATACTTCTTTTTCTCTCTTCCACAACCTGGAAGTCAGAGTAAATGTGCCAACAGCTTTATATTTGGGCGAAAGTCCAATCCCAGTGGCGCAGTGGCTTCATTCCAGGGATACCATTCCAAAGTACTACGCTATTCTACAATAAATGTAGAATACATTGTCATGGGACTGACTTGATGAAAGAAACCTCCGTGGCCTGTTCAAAATGTAACGTTATCATTCTGGAAAGCCTAGGCATGACGTTCTGAGAACGTTGAGGGAACGTTTTGTGCACCCTGATGCAAACGTTGTAAGAATGTCCTCACAACCGGACAGATTTACGTGTTTCTTTTCGGGGTACCTACCGTAAAGCTCTGGTAATGTACCCACACTGTTCCCACAACCTAATGAAATGTTCCTCGGGAACCTTTAAAGAAGTCAGGACCCAGCATGTTCCGTCGACATTCTTGCGACAACAACGGGATGTGTTGCGCACCCGAGTAGAAAACATTGGCTGAATGTCAGCACAACTGGACAGTTTTCGGCTCCCAAAACACTATCTCTTGTCATATCCACACAATGTTCCCACAACCGAAATACATTTTTTCTGAACTTTTTGAAGAACGTTAAAAACAAGTGTTCTGGGAACATTCTTTTGTCATCATTTGAGTGTTTTTTTTGCACGCTAAATTTTTTTTGTATAATCATCCCCACAACTGTACAGTTTTAGTGTTTTGGGAACATATGTTTAGTGATATCCCCACCATGTTCCCACCAGACTGTTCGTAATACAACATTCTGGGAACCTTGAAAGAACAGACGAAATGTGTTCTGGGAACTTTCCTACAACATCAGGCGAGTATTTTAAACAAACATTGTATAATCATCAGCGCACCTGGACAGTTCTTGTGTTATGAGAACCACGGTTGGGCTGTGGTTCACAGAGGGTGGTGCAGTCAGCCCAAAGCATCACGGGGTGCACACTGCCTGCCCTACAGGACATCTACAGCACCCGGTGTCACAGGAAGGCCTTATTCACTGTTACTAGCCGGCTCTCACCCGGTACTCTACCCTGCACCTTAGAGACTGCTGCCCTATGTACATAGTGTCATTGAACACTGGTCACTTTAATAATGTTTACATATTGTTTTACCCACTTTATATGTACATGTATATACTGTATTCTAGTCAAGGCTCATCCTATATAACTACTGCTGTACACACCTTCTTTATTCAAATACTGTCCATGCTGTCTATACACAACATTATATGTGTATATACCCTACCGTTCAAAAGTTTGGGTCATTTAGAAAAGAACACAGACACTGGACAGATAAACTCTGCCAAGAAGGCCAGCATCCCGGAGTCGCCTCTTCACCATTGACATTGAGACTGGTGTTTTGCGGGTACTGGTGTGGGTGAATGGATGATCCCCGCATGTGTATTTCCCACCGTAAAGCATGGAGGAGGTGTTATGGTGTGGGGGTGCTTTGTTGGTGACAATATCTGTGATTTATTTAGAATTCAAGGCACACTTAACCAGCATGGCTACCACAGCATTCTGCAGCAATATGCCATCCCATCTGGTTTGGCATATAATTTGTTTTTCAACAGGACAATTACCCAAAACACCACCAGGCTTTGTAACGGCTATTTTACCACGAAGGAGAGTGATTGAGTGCTCTCATCAGATGACCTGGGCTCCACAATCCCCAACCTCAACCAAATTGAGATGGTTTGGGATGAGTCGGACCGCAGAGTGAAGGAAAAGCAGCCAACAAGTGCTCAGCATATGTGGGAACTCCTTCAAGACTGTTGGAAAAGCATTCCAGGTGATGCTGGTTGAGAGAATGCCAAGATTGTGCAAAGCATATTTGGATTTGTTAACACTTTTTTAGTTACTACATGATTCCATATGTGTTATTTGATAGTTTTGATGTCTTCACTATTATTCTACAATGTAGAAAATAGTAAAAATAAAGAAAACCCCTTGAATGAGTCGGTGTTCTAAAACTATTGACCGGTAGTGCATGTATGTTTATATTCCTGTCTCTGACACTGCATGTTCTGATATTAATTTATTTTATTTTTCTGTTTTATGTGTATATTGTTTTATTACATTTTTGCTAGGTATGACTGCACTGTCGGAGCTAGAAACACAAGCATTTTGCTGCACCCGTGATAACATCTGTAAGTCTGTGCAAATCAAAACACTTTGATTTGATTTGCCGCAACCTTGCAAATGCTCTGGGAACTTTAACAGAACCAACTTTGTTTTGCTGGGTGTTTACAAGAGGTGTGTCTGCGGATGATCGATTTGACCTCAACAGGCAGAGGGAAGGAGGGAGAGGAGGATAGAGAGGGAGGTAGGGATAGAGAAAGGCAGGGAGAAAATGAGAATGGAATGGGAAAGGGCAATAATCAAGCGCCTAGAGGGGAGGGGAGGAGAAGAGGAGCGGAGCGGACGGGAGGAGAGGGAGAAGGGGTGGAAAGGATGAAGCAGAGGAAGGGTCTGCATGTGTGTGTATGTGTGTGTGTTACTGATCACAATATGTGTGTGTGTGTGTGTGTGTGTGTGTGTGTGTGTGTGTGTGTGTGTGTGTGTGTGTGTGTGTGTGTGTGTGTGTGTGTGTGTGTGTATATGTGTGTTTGTTCCAGATACATGGCTATCATCCACCCCTTGAGGCAGAGGTTGTCTTCGACAGAGACCCGTGTAGTGATCGGAGTGATCTGGGTGTTAGCTCTACTGTTGGCCTTCCCCCAGTACTTCTACTCAGCTACAGAACAGCTGCCTGGTAGGACTGTCTGCTACATCCAATGGCCCGACTACACCAACAACACAACCATGGACTTCAAGAAGATGTGAGTACTGACACACACACACACACACAAAGGAGTTTGTTTACTGGAAGCATTAGACATTAGAGAATAAACTGCATCATTTTCTGTCTGTAAAATCTGATTTAGTACTCACTTCCTTTTTCTGTCTTTGAGCTAAGGGTGATCCCACACCATGATAGCCCCCAACATTTTTTTTTGTATCACAGATTGTTCTGGCAATTCTCACAGGTCAAAGAAAGGCCTAAAATTGCAATTTTCATCATGATTTTATGGTAAAAAAAAATCATATCAAACATCCTTCCAATGCAGTTTCTGTGTGAGAATTGCCAGAACAATCTGAGATACCCAAAAATATTTCCGGCCCATACTGGAATGGAATCACTCTGAAATGTTTGTAACATCCTAGTCTAGTGGAATAGATTAATGAGTCTATCCAACCTCGATTAGTCAACAGATTGATTAAGAACCAGACACATAGTAGACGCACAGCTTCTGGGTGTTGTGTTACGAAGAACCATCGTTAGGCAGAAGTCGTAGGACTTCAAGGACTTGAATTAATTGCATTGCTGTTGTTGTTTTTCTGTTTTTTTTTTGTAGTGTCGTGTCGTCTATTGATGCTGTGTGGCCATGTTATGTATCTGGTGCATTTTGTCTGGCACACAGAAAATAAGCAAATTCAAATCAAGTATATTAAAGATATGAATATTCCTCATTAACTGCCTAGGCTCCCTAGACAGCCATGTTCCAAACCGGGACAATATACTGTAAGTTCTTCTCTATAAATGATACCAGTTTCATATTGTTAGTCAATGACGCAGCATTTAAGAGCGTAATTGACATGATGTATTATTTTTTGTTTCAAAGGATAATATTATATGGAAAAACAAGATATGCAAAAATTCTTCTTACAGCACATTTCTCCTTCGTTTGGCACCCCATCAATTTATCACAAAGCATGACCATTTCTTTTGATTGTTTTGACAAATGGTTATAATGTCATGTGGTGCAATCGTCTGATGTTGCCTTTGAACGACAGAAGTGTTGTGAATTTGTAACTCATAAGAAAACTGCAAAGATTTAACTTTGGCATACATATTTGATGATGTAATGAAATACTGTCCAAATATTTGGCTAGGATGGAATTATTTTCTTTGGAATACCTGAATAATTCTATTTGAAAATCACTAACATCATATAGTGCAACCAGCCGGAGAAGGGGATTTTTATCTACATAACACTATTTCTGTCCATGTGTCATGATCACATCAAAGCCCACGCTGGAGTGGACCCTCCAATTCAGCAGAAACAAATCTCCCACAAATGTTCACATCTCTGTCCTCTGTCATGACAGGGGATGATTTTCAATGTCATAATGGTTAGGACCCCGTGTGGCTCTGGAGACAATTTGTTCCATTGCGCTGAAGGTCCCGAAGCTTCTGCGCATGTCTTTATTCTGTACTTTAGACACTCTGCTATAATCGTAGAGAACAGGCTACTCTGGCAAATGGTTCTCGTTTTAATAAACTCAGATCAAAGTGGAATCAATATCTGCACGATCACATAATGATAGTACCTACCTATGATACTATGATAGTTCTACCGAACAGAATATAGAGGCATAGTATAATGTTACTGGAAGACAAAAACACCATCACATTTTTCTCTCATATGGCCAAAACTCAACTGCGTGCCACGAGGAAAAAGACACAGGTGGGCAATGCTACAGTTTGTTAACACCCTATGCTATAAAATTCTCTCACTGTACATCATTGAAAACAACACTGTAAGCCCTATAACTCAATACGATCTTATATGCAGATCCCTGTTAAACTGATTGAGATCAAATGGTTGATGCTGCAAGGCCGTTTCACCGGTAAAACTTGAAGAATTATCATTCACGATTGACAGTGAGATATGTGAAGGGAAGGAGACCAACAAAATGTGAGTGTGAAGTACAGGTATTAAGAAACACACGTGCAGAACGTGATCCCCATATGCACAGAAGATTTGGGACCTTCCGCGTTTGGAAGAAAAAGAAAGTCGGATCCGCAGCCAAAGCTTTTGTTTAATCATGTGACATGACTTGGCGTTTAACCTTTTATTTTAAGCCTTTTCCAAATGAGAATTAGACCAAAAATGTAAGCAATTGTCTGAGGATGTTGTCAGACCGTCTGATACAAAAAGAAAAGTGGACAGTTTGATGAAAAAGCTTGAAATAAAGGTTCAAATCCAGGTCACGTGACACGATTAACCAAAACACAGGGCACTACGTACAACCACTAATATCAAATGGTACATAATAGAAACATGTATTTGTTATTACAAACGAAGGTGCATATGAGAAACTCCATGACAACCTTTGAACGGAGAGTTAAAGCCCACCGAGACTTTATGGTTGCGTTCGTAAATTCACTCGGGCTATCTACTCCAAATTCACTCAGGCTATCTACTCCAAATTCACTCGGGCTATCTACTCCAAATTTACTCGGGCTATCTACTCCAAATTCACTCGGGCTATCTACTCCAAATTCACTCGGGCTATCTACTCCAAATTCACTCGGGCTATCTACTCCAAATTCACTCGGGCTATCTACTCCAAATTCACTAGGGCCATGTACTCCAAATTCACTCGGGCTATCTACTCCGATTTCAGCGCACTCTCGTCTAACTGTGCCAGAAATCAGAATAACTGGTTCATTTACAAACAAGCAATGCCCTTTGAATATGACCAGTGTCAGTAAAGGTCTGCAAAAAAATGTTGATAAATTGTTGCCAGCAGCACAGTTACAGTCACCAGCTCTCTAGATAACATGAAAACAGCCTAACCAGCTTTGCTAGTGTGAGTAAAAGGGTCAGAGAGGTGTTCTCTCATTTGTGTCAGGAAGTAGCTAGCAAGCTAGCCAACTTTAGCCAATTATCTTGGGTGTTTGACTGCCGTTGTGAGGTCAGAACGCTCGGATCAACCCTACTCCTCGGATCAACCTGAACGTTCCGAGAGCGAAACGCTCTGCATTTACGAAAAGACAATCTGACAATGCTCTGACTTTACGAACACCCAGACTGCACTCTGAGCACACTCTGGCACTCCAGAGTGAATTTATGAACACCCCTATGTCAATTAATTTGCATAGCCAGGTAAACAGAAGAGGAGACAAGATAACTTGCAGTGACAGACTCACTGAGAGGCAGTTTAGGATGATTTAGATGACACATTATCAACTTCCATAGCTGTTTAAACATTTTTTACAATTATTTATGAAATGAGCCTCCCGGATGGCGCAGTGGTTAAGGGTGCTGTACTGCAGCGCCAGCTGTGCCATCAGAGACTCTGGGTTTGCGCCCAGGCTCTGTCGTAACCGGCCGCGACCGGGAGGTCCGTGGGGCGACGCACAATTGGCCTAGCGTCATCCGGGTTAGGGAGGGCTTGGCCGGTAGGGATGTCCTTGTCTCATCGCGCACCAGCTACTCCTGTGGCGGGTTGCCAGGTGCCCGTTGTTTCCTCCAACACATTGGTGCGGCTGGTTTCCGGGTTGGATGCGCGCTGTGTTAAGAAGCAGTGCGGCTTGGTTGGGTTGTGTATCGGAGGACACATGACTTTCAACCTTCGTCTCTCCCGAGCCCGTACGGGAGTTGTAGCGATGAGACAAGGTAGTAGCTACTAAAACAATTGGATACCACGAAATTGGGGAGAAAAAGGGGTAAAAAAATATATATATATATTTATGAAATTATGAAAAATCTTTATAACATTCCACCCATGAGGCAACTGGAGAGCAATTTGGTGATTTAACTGCGGGAAAGTGGTCTGCCTGCTTGCTTTTTGGATAATGTTTTGTAGCTGGTTTGCTAAATAGCTTTCTAACAAGCTATGCTCAGGGGTGAAAATTTGCCAGAAACCTCAGTGCTCCTATCTCCTCTGTGCTTGGGGCTACAAACAAATGGGAAATGCATGCAATAGCCTCTATCCCCAGCCAGTTCATGTAGGATCAGCTGCTAGATAATAATACATTTTATTTTAAGGGCTTTTCACAGTCGTCCAAGTTGCCGATGTCATCGATATACACCACTACACCCTGCCCGTGCAGGTCCCTGAAAATCTTGTCTACGAAGGATTGGAAGACTGAGGCAGCATTCATCAACCTGTACGGCATGATTAGGTACTCATAGTGCCCTGAGGTGGTACTAAACGTCGTCTTCCACTTGTCTCCCTCCCGGATACGCACCAGGTTGTACGCACTCTTGAGATCCAGTTTCGTGAAGAAGCGCGCCCTGTGCATTGACTCAATCGCCATGGCGATAAGAGGTAGCGGGTAACTGTACCTCACCGTGATTTGATTGAGACCTCTATAGTCAATACATGGGCGTAGACCTCCATCCTTCTTCTTCACAAAAAATAAACTTGAGGAGGCGGGTGAAGTGGAGTACTGAATGTACCCCTGACGCAGGGATTCTGAGACATATGTCTCCATAGCCACCGTCACGACGTCCACGTGACCAGCAGGTTATCCAACCGGATGGACAGATCCACCAGTTGGTCAAAGGTGATAGTGGCATCCCTGCAGACCAACTCCCATCGGACGTCCTCGCGCAGGCTGCATCGATAGTGGTTGATGAGGGCCCTGTCGTTCCATCCTGCTCCGGCGGTCCAACGCCGCGACTCCTTCTCCCCACACGGCGTTTGCCCACTCCAGATCTTTCCCCGAGAGGCATGAGACGAGGGAGGACACTCTCTCCCTTCCCGAAGGAGCTGGGTGAACGGTGGCCAGGTAGAGGTCCAGTTGTAACAGGAACCCCTAGCACTGTGCTGCCGTCCCATCATACTCCCTGGGAAGGGAGAGACGCATCCCACTGGGACTGGATCCGGACGGGACGGGTAGAGGTAACCCCCAGTTGCGCTGGTCGAGGCGCTGGAGAGATTTCCTGTCTCTCCCAGCGGTCCATGGTCTGGACAAAGCAATCCATCATGGCACCAAGATGATGAAGCATAGCCGCGTGTTCCTGGACGTGATCCTCAACTCCTCTGACCAGGTACCTGCTCCTGCTGACTCCATGGTGTGAGATTCTGTCAGGCGTGTGCGTACTGGTGCTGGAGTCAGGTGCAGGAGAGCAGAGAATTGTGAACAGGCGCACACTTTATTTCGGCAGGAGAGACTACACAGACGGACACAGCTGCGTCCAAAAACCTCCAACCAACAAGGCAAAGTGTAAAACGCGCACAAACAGTCACAACAGTCAAATGTATACAAACAGGCTTCGTGAAGATAACGCTAGAGAAAACGCACGCAAGCCTAGTGCATACAAAACGCGTACCACACAAACAATCTCACACAAAGACATGAGGGGGAACAGAGGAATAAATACATATCGTGTGATTAGGGAATGAAAACCAGGTGGGCAGGGAACAAGACAAAACAAATGGATACATGAAAAATGGAGCGGCGATGGCTAGAAAGCCGGTGACATCGACCACGCCGCCCGAACAAAGAGAGGAGCCGACTTTGGCGGAAGTCGTGACAGTCATTCATAAAAAAACACATAAATAAATATATGTATATAAACAGCAACAAAAAAAGAAACGTCATAAAAATCCAAATAACTTCACAGATCTTCATTTTAAAGGGTTTAAAGTCTGTTTCCCGTGCTTGTTCAATGAACCATAAACAATTAATGAACATGCACCTGTGGAACGGTCGTTAAGACACCAACAGCTTACAGACGGTAGGCAATTAAGGTCACAGTTATGAAAACTTAGGACACTAAAGAGACCTTTCTACTGACTGAAAACACCAAAAGAAAGATGCCCAGGGTCCCTGCTCATCTGCGTGAACGTGCCTTAGACATGATGTAAAGAGGCATGAGGACTGCAGATGTGGCCAGGGCAATAAATTGCGATGTCTGTACTGTGAGACACCTAAGAAAGCGCTACAGGGAGACAGGACGGACAGCTGATCGTCCTTGCAGTGGCAGACCACATGTAACAACACCTGCACAGGATGGGTACATCCGAACATCACACCTGCGGGGCAGGTACTGGATGGCAACAACAACTGCCCGAGTTACACCAGGAATGCACAATCCCTCCATCAGTGCTCAGAATGTCCTCTCAGACTGTGGCTGAGAGAGGCTGGACTGAGGGCTTTTATGCCTATTGTAAGGCAGGTCCTCACCAGACATCACCGGCAACAACGTCGCCTATGGGCACAAACCCTCCGTCGATGGACCAAACAGGACTGGAAAAAAGTGCTCTTCACTGACGAGTTGCGGTTTTGTCTCACCAGGGGTGATGGTTGTATTCGCTTTTATCGTCGAAAGAATTTAACGTTGCACCGAGGCCTGTACTCTGGAGCGGGATCGATTTGGAGGTGGAGGATCCGTCATGGTCTGGGGCGATGTGTCACAGCATCATCGGACTGAGCTTGTTGTCATTGAAGGAAATATCAACGCTATGCGTTACAGGGAAGACATCCTCCTCCCTCATGTGGTACCCTTCCTGCAAGTTCATCCTGACATGACCCTCCAGCATGACAATGCCACCAGCCATACTGCTCGATCTGTGGGTGATTTCCTGCAAGACAGGAATGTCAGTGTTCTGCCATGGCCAGCGAATAGCCCGGATCTCAATCCCATTGAGCATGTCTGGGACTTGTTGGATCGAAGGGTGAGGGCTAGGGCCATTCCCCCCCATAAATGTCCAGGAACTTGCAGGTGCCTTGGTGGAAGAGTGCGGTAACATCTCACAGCAAGAACTGGCAAATCTGGTGCAGTCCATGAGGAGGAGATGCACTGCAGTACTTAATGCAGCTGGTGGCCACACCAGATACTGACTAACTTTTGATTTTGACCCCCCCTTTGTTCAGGGACACATTATTAAATTTCTGTTAGTCACATGTCTGTGGAACTTTAGTTTATGTCTCAGTTGTTGAATCTTGTAATATTCATACAAATATTTAGACATGTTTGCTGTAAATAAATGCAGTTGACAGTGAGAGGACATTTATTTTTTGGCTGAGTTTATATATACACTAACTGGTCACAAGTTTTTCTTTATTTTTTATTATTTTCTACATTGTAGAATAATAGTGAAGACATCAAAACTTTGAAATAACACATATGGAATCATGGAGGAACCAAAAAAGTGTTAAACAAATCAAAACATATTTGAGATTCTTCAAAGTAGCCACCATTTGCCTTGATGACAGCTTTGCACACTCTTGGCATTCTCTCAACCAGCTTCATGGGGTAGTCACCTGGGGCTGGATTCACAAAACATTACTACCGAAAAAACGTAAGAAGTTTCTTAATAAGGAAAAAAATAAGAAGTTCATAAGATAGTTCGTAAACGCAATTCCTCAAAATGTTCTTAGGAATTCGTGGTTCTCTTAGGAACTTCGTAAATATCTTCTTATGTGCCATTGACATTCTATGTGTCATTTGAGACACATATGTGTCATTATGTGTCATTTGAGATTCTACAAATAGCCACCCTTTTCCTTGGGGTCGCCTACCCCTTCGGGGCTGAGCCGTAGTTGCTCCTAGATGTTTCCACTTCACAATAACAGCACTTACAGTTGACCGGGGCAGCTCTAGAAGGGCAGAAATTTGACGAACTGACTTGTTGGACGTTGAAAGTATTGGACGTTGAAAGTCACTGAGCTCTTCAGTAAGGCCATTCTACTGCTAATGTTTGTCTATGGAGATTGCATGGCTGCGTGCTTGGTTTTATACACCTGTTAGCAACAGGTGTGGCTGAAATACCAGAATCCACTAATTTGAAGGTGTGTCCACATACTTTTGTATATATAGTGAATGTACATGTCCATTGCCTCTGCTTCGATGACGATGGCAGTATTACCAGTTCATGTTAATCAGTTCATTATCAGTTCAAGTATCATTAGTTCATGTTAATTCATTAACTTGACATTTTGTACTCGAAAAACCTTATTTGTCCAATGCCCAAGAACCACAAAGTGGTCTTTTTGGCTATTAAAAAATTATTTATTACAGAATTTACTCTACTAATTACCTGACGTTATTGATTTTATAGTTCCTAAACACACACACACACACACACACACACACACACACACACACGTGCATGTGGATGCACATGGCTTTTTCCTAGTTGTCTCGGGCCGGGATTCAATCCGATTACGGGTTCTAGGCATTTCCACTTCTAAAGGAAAAGTTGCGGCGTTCGCGGACATCCCATTAATCCCAGTAAATCCCAGTAAACGCTGCTTATATCGGCTCAATCGGAAATTGCCTTTAAAAGCCACAATGCCTGTAACCCGCGATCGGATTGAATCCCGGCATCACTAGTTTCACTGTTTTCGCTCTCGCTGTCCCCACTTTTTCTGCCTCTCTCTCTCACTTGTTCTTGCCGTTTTTCTCGCCCTCCACCTGCTCTCCCTCTCCCTCTCTCATGAGTATATGTGTGTGTGTGTGTGTGTGTGTGTGTGTGTGTGTGTGTGTTATTTAGTATCTCCATTAGTCTCAGGTGTTGAAGGAATTGAAGTCATTTCCATAAGCAGCTGACTCCCTGTAGTTAGTCTGATGGTAAAATTAGGGGCTAGGAGATGATAAATCCTCGTGACCTTCCCTCCTTCCTCTTCCTCTTCCCTCCCCCTCTCCTCTCCTGCTCTCAGTTAATTGATTTCATGCATCTTTCAGTGAGTCTCGCTACTCCCTGTAGCGAGACCGATAATCAATCAGCAGACAGTGTGTGTGTGTGTGTGTGTGTGTGTGTGTGTGTGTGTGTGTGTGTGTGTGTGTGTGTGTGTGTGTGTGTATGTGTGGACAGGCGGACGCAGAGATAAGGAAGCACTTCAGAACTCTGTGTTCCACTAGACTACTATCTGAGTGACATTCCTGTCCGACTTTCTCATTTTGTGTGTAATAATTTGGCGGGTCCCTGTATTTCTATAGGTGTGCATTTTTACGCATGTGTGAATTGGAAAGGTTTTTGCATATTCCACTCTCCCTGAGACACCCTCGGAGATTGTGGTCATAGCCAGGGATCTGCCAATATTAATGGCGACACTGGAGAAACTAGGGTTAAGTGTACTTCCTCAAGGGCTCACTTTGACAGATCTGTGTGTGTGTCTAACTAACTCTCTATGTGTGTAGGTACTATTTGTCTGTGGTGTTGCTTTACTATTTCCTGCCGCTGTGCATTATGGGATGTGCCTACCTGGTGGTGGGCTTGTCCCTGTGGGCGGGGACAATCCCTGGAGACTCCACCCACCGCTACCGAGAACAGCTCATCGCCAAACGCAAGGTACACACACAATCAACCACACACACACACACACACACACACACACACACACACACACACACACACACACACACACACACACACACACACACACACACACACACACACACACACACACACACACACACACACACACACACACACACACACACACAAGTAAGCATGACACAGCGGGGAACCTATTAATTAAGTAGATATTCTTAGGCAAATTACTAAATTGCTTTCATCTCTCTCTCTATTTCCCACTCCCTTTCTCGCTCTCTCTTTATTTCTCCCTCCCTTTCTCTCTCTCTTTATTTCTCCCTCCCTTTCTCTCTCTCTCTCTCTCTCTATTTCTCCCTCCCTTTCTCTCTCTCTCTCTCTCTATTTCTCCCTCCCTTTCTCTCTCTCTCTCTCTCTCTCTCTCTCTCTCTCTCTCTCTCTCTATCTCTTTTTCTCCCTCTCTCTCTCTCTTTCTCCCTGTCTATTTCTCACTCCCTTTCTCTCTCTCCCGCTCTATTTCTCCCTCCCTCCCTCCCTCCCTCCCTCCCTCCCTCCCTCCCTCCCTCCCTCCCTCCCTCCCTCCCTCCCTCCCTCCCTCCCTCCCTCCCTCTCTGGGTAGTGAAGATGATGACCGCAAGGAACTTCTTAAATGAATATTCTTAGGCAAATCCCTGAATTTCCTTCAACTCTAACCTCCCTCTCAGGTAGTGAAGATGATGATCGTGGTGGTGTGTACGTTTGCGGTGTGCTGGCTGCCGTACCACATCTACTTCCTGCTCCAGCAGTTCCACCCTGACCCCATGCAGCTGTTTGAGTGGCGCTACATCCAGCAGGTCTACCTGGCTGTCATGTGGTTGGCCATGAGCTCCACCATGTACAACCCTATCATCTACTGCTGTCTCAATGACAGGTGGGCTTACCTACATACACAGACCTCCACACACCGTTCTGTGGGTGGCTATGAGCTGTTCCCATTTGTCTTTTTGTTCCTCTGTCTGTCTCTATACGTATATGTATCCCTCTCTAGGTTCAGAGCAGGCTTTCAGCAGGTGTTCTGTTGGTGTCCGTGTGTTCCTGCAGGCTCCTACGAGGGACTGGAACTCAAGTCCACCAGCTACCTACAAACTCAGGTGTGTGTGTGTGTGTGTTTCAAGTCTGTGTACTTTGTATATGCATGAATGTGTGTATAAACTTTGTCTCCTTTATCTCGGTTTCCAGGTGAGTGTGTACCGAGCCAGCCGGACGGAGACCAGTGTGTCGACGGTTCTGCAGCCCACTGAGGAGGAGTGCTGTGGGGCCGAGCTGCCAGCTAGCGCCCCTATCAGCCAGACAACTCTGGAGCTCACCTCCATGGACTCACAATCAGCCCCAAACACCCCCGACAGCCCTGTTTTTTTGCGGCCGACGCAACATGGATTAGTAGCTCAATAAACGCCTAACTGGACTGGTGTCTGAAACATTTCTGCAGGTATATGTGCATTAGTATGGTGCCAACTAGTTCACCAAGAAGTATTAAACAGGACTAGCGTCGAGAGCGCTTCTGTAGGCAGACGTGGTTTTGGTGGACTACGACCTGCAGTTCTATTATTCTTGTCTAGTATACCTGACCAGGCCAAGTGGGGAGCACATTAAGGATTCTTTCCATCATTCACCACACCGTCCCTGTGTACCCCCTGCCTCACCCCCCCCTGCATTCCAGAACCATAGGGCTGTGTTTGGAACACTCAGACCGCCACGTCCCTCAGCAACAACAGCAGCCACGGGTCTCTCGCTAAGAAAACACTGATGATTGTGTGTGCGCGTGCATGTGTGTGTATGTGTGAACAGTGTCAGGCAGGGTGTGTGCCTGCCTGCATTTGTTTCTTCATGCAAGCGCGTGTTGTGTGTGTGTGTGTGTGTGTGGATTTCTGCAAGGTGATGTGTGCTGGTCCAGCACTTGTTGTCAGGGATTGCTGCTCAAAGCCGACAATGTGCGGAGCAGTACTCTGTCTGTCTGGTCAGAGCACAGGGCAGATACACTACATGGCTAAAAGTATGTGGACGCCTGCTCGTCGAACATCTCATTCCAATATCATGGGCATTAATATGGAGCTGTTCCCCCCTTTGCTGCTATAATAGCCTCCGCTCTTCTGGGAAGGCTTTCCACTAGATGTTGGAACATTGCTGTGGGGACTTGCTTCCAGTCAGCCACAAGAGCATTAGTGAGGTCGGGCACTGATGTTGGGAAATTAGGCCCGGCTCGCAGTCGGCGCTCCGATTCATCCCAAAGGTGTTCGATGGGGTTGAGGTCAGGGCTCTGTACATGCCAGTCAAGTTCTTTTCACACCGATCTCAATCACCATTTCTGTATGGACCTCGCTTTGTGCAGGGGGGCAGTGTCATGCTAAAACAGGAATGGGCCTTCCCCAAACTGTTGCCACAAAGTTGGAAGCACAGAATCATCTAGAATGTCATTGTATGCTGTAGCGTTAAGATTTCACATCACGGGAACTAAGGGGCCTAGTCCTAACCATGAATTAAAAAGCCCTGGACCATAATTCCACTGTGGATTTGTCCGTCAGACTGCCAGATGCAAGACTCCTAGTCCAGGACCATTTAAGAATGGTCTTTGAATGAGTAGGTAATGGTCAACGATGTTGAATACCTTGGAAAGGTCTACAAATAGGGGAGCACAATGTTTATGATCTAGGCAATTTAACACATAATCTAAAACAAGCATTAATTGAGAGTCAGGTGAACTACTGCTCTGTGGTCTGGGGAAATGCAACAGCAAGTGACATTAGGAGGCTGCAGATTGCACAGAACAACGCTGCAAGGATTGTTTTAAGGTGGAGATATGGTTCTTCTGTTGCAGTCATGCGCAATGCTCTTGGTTGGTCATCAATCAACAAGATAATTGAAAGAAACACGCTTATTTTATTTCATAATATACACCATTTATAACTGCCAAACTCTATTCACAACAGTATTCAGTTGGTAAGAGACAGTCCTTCAGTCAATACTAGGAATAGATTGTCCAGACAGAAAAGAGAAATGGGCAAAATAACATTTCGATTTAGAGCAGTAAAGAAATTGAATAATTTATCTGAGCAAACCAGAAACCTTTCAATATATAGATTCCAACAATAACATCATTTAAATATAACACATAGGAAACACATAGGAAAGTTGTGCTGGACTGTGGTCGATGAAGAATCAATCTGTCTGTTTAGACTGTTACAGTATTTATCTGGTCAGTATGTCCGTGTATTATGTCTGTTTGTAACAGTGTATTATGTCTGTTTGTAACCGTGAAAATGTGATCGTATTATGAATTGTATTTGAATGTTTAAGGACTCTTGGAAGATCAGTCCAACTGAGGACTAAAAGAGATCCTAATCAAATCTAAATTAAATCTAAATCTAAAACAAGCATAGTGGCTGAAACAGTGTTGTGTTCCACATCTAAAACCAGACCGGTGCGTATTTAGAGTAAAAAAACTTGGAGATTTGGACGGTAATTATCTAAGTCAGAAGGATCTCCCCCTTTATGTAGGGGGAGGACGTGCCACTTTCCACATTTTTGGGAGAACATCAGTAGCAAATGCCAAGTTAAAAATACAGGTTAAAGGTTCAACAACGAGTGGGGTAGAGAGCTGTAGTAAAAAGGGGTCAAATGAATCAGCCCCTGTGGATTAAAAAAATAAATACATCGTAGACATCAAATGGTTGAAATTAAAATAAAGTATGAGAGTCTGTTAGAGCATCGTTCTCTACAATCTGTTCTGAGCTGACTAAAGGACTCCTTTTAGTGGGAGGAGATTCATTTTCAGACACTATCCTTTCAAACAAGTGGGCAGCTGAATCAAAAACGGTTATTAAAAGTACTACACATTTCAATTTTGTCTCGTATGGGACCAGAGGCTGTCAAAACCTGTTGAGGCAACGAGGAGATGGAGTTTTGTTTCAAAGATTTGACCAGTTTCCAGAAATGTTGCTGGATTACTACCAGTTTCCGACACACAATTCAAGAAGTATGTCTATTTAGCTTTTCTAACCAGAGATAGACATCTATTTCTCAACTGTCTGAAACTCTGCCTATCAGACTTAGAATCAGTCAGTCTAGCCTTAGCCCAACGCTACATTTCTTTCCTGTCATTTCTCAAGGATTAGATTTAAACAGGGAAATAAAACAATTAAGGGCCTGATCTGAGTCAGTGATAGTCGACAGCTATTAAACAGATGTGTGAGTATATGTCTATGTTGTAAAAAACAATATTATTAACTCCCACAACCATGATTTTACCTATGCACATTTCGTTTTTGGATAGTTCACTGAAAAATGTGGGTAAGTGTACTTATTAAACCCACCAAAATCTAAGTTTAGACATTTCTAACATA
The DNA here is from genome assembly GCF_045791955.1 of Oncorhynchus clarkii lewisi. NCBI lineage: Eukaryota > Metazoa > Chordata > Actinopteri > Salmoniformes > Salmonidae > Oncorhynchus > Oncorhynchus clarkii. The sequence goes on from NC_092175.1 coordinate 9,199,454, forward strand.
TACTGCCCTCATTTTTGTAAGAAAAGTGGAATGAAAGGAGAATCTCTTATGTGAGGTTTTATGAATTTAATAAGGCATACAAATATTTGATAAAATATGTGAAAAGTCTGGACTGGGCTTAATGGGCATCGAGTGTACAGGGGGTTCCAAATAAGCTCACCTCTAAAATATGTATATATTTTTTTAATTGACAAATGTTCAAAACTTAGAAACTGACATTTCATGTGTAAAATTGGAATATATTTAACTCCCCTGAAGTTATTAAAATAAATTAATCATTGCTATTCATCGTGAAAGTTGCATTTATAACAGGGGGGGGGGGGGGGGGGGGGGTCCAATCTTATCCACAGAGATCAATGTGGACTTATGCTTTTGTTCTTTGCAACCAGTACACACCTGATTCAACTAATCAACTAACCACAGACTTCAATCAAGACACGATTAGCTGAATCAGGTGTGTTACTGCTTGGTTGGAAAACAAACCTGCACCCACACAGGCCCCTCTGTGTATACGAAGCAACGCTCTAAGACCATAAAACTCACAATTGTCAACAGATTATCTGAAAGCTGAATAACATTTAATGTACTGCTAAACTTGTTAATTAGTTCAACTTGTCTTCCTTAAGCCTGTCTGAAGACAGTTTCAAATCTCCTGCTGAAGACAGTTTCAAATCTCCCTCTGAAGACAGTTTTAAATCTCCTTCTGCTGTGTATAAAAAATGTACAGGTGGTGGACCCAAAAACAGAATCACCTGGATGAATGAAGGACAACAATATGACAATGCCCCCACCCAAACGTGAATGAGTAGTCACCCAATAGTCATCTTATTGTCCCTCGTTTGTTTGCATTTTTGTCCACCACTTGTAGTCAATGTATTTATTATCATTTACATTCTGTATAGAGGGAGTGATCTCTGTGCTACTTAATCTTTTAAACCCACCTAAGATAAATGTCATATTTATTTTAAATGGCGTCTATGCATAACAATGCAAGGTTCATTTAACAGTAAAATATGAGAAAATGTATTTAAAAATGTAAGCTGTGAATGCCTGAAATGTAATATCTTGTAGTTCACTAAGTTATGTCGGAACATTAAATAGGAGAAAATCGTAGTTTTGAGTTTAATAGGTACGCTTACCCTAAATGTGCAGAGGTAAAATGGAGAAACACATGGTAGTATGTGACTTAGTATGTGTCTGTGCTTTCATGTGTGTATGTGTCATGTACAGTATGTATGTGCTGTATATACATGTTCGGTCGACACAAACAGTGGCACTGGAAGTCTCTGCCACAGCTGTGAGGGTAGCTGCAGAACATGGGTACACACACACACACACACACACACACACACACTGACTGACCACATTATTATGCCTACTGGTTCAGCTGTCTGTGTGTGTTGAGTTCATGACGATAAGTAGCATAGTGCGATTGATGCATGATTGTCACTCTTTCATTTAGAAAGTAATCAAACCATTTAAATACCTGAAGCACTGAGAACATTATGTCCTCCGTGATTTGCCAGTTCACACAATGTTTTATGAATCATAGTCATTATTCTTATTGAGTGTGTTTACATAAATTAACGTGAAAAGTTTAACTGTTTTATGAGTCATGTCATGTTATGTTATCATGACTCTGTACTGAATATACAGGTGTGTCCATGTTTGCTTTTGTCGTGCATCAGAAGATGTTGCCTAGAGCTTTACGGTGTTCATATTTGTGATGTATTGAATTAAATTGTGACCTCAGCTCCCTGACTTAGTGTGAATACACATTATTTACTGTATCAAACAGTCAAAGTTGTGAACCAGCTGAAGAATGCTGCTGACACACACAAAATGTACGTATTTATGATACGGAAAACTCGACTTCTAAAGTTGTGTATTATATGTTGGACAACATCAGGAAAGTTAACTTGGAAATGTCTAAATGGGAAGTTCACTTTCTCTAAGTGTTTGTCTCGGCAGACAGCCTGCAGGACAATCCATTCAACAGGAGGACCCGCTGTCTGCCTGGGGAGATGCTGTAAACAGCCTGTTGATCAGTCTGATGAGAACACTTTCATTTCAAAATTAGAGCACTATATAGGGAATAAGGTACCCGAGTAACCCGAGGAAAGTTAACTTAAGTCAAATATACACCTTGCGCTATATGTGGGTTTTGTGATCTGATTTATTTATTTATTTTTTATTTCACCTTTATTTAACCAGGTAGGCTAGTTGAGAACACCTTTATTTAACCAGGTAGGCTAGTTGAGAACACCTTTATTTAACCAGGTAGGCTAGTTGAGAACACCTTTATTTAACCAGGTAGGCTAGTTGAGAACAAGTTCTCATTTGCAACTGCGACTTGGCCAAGATAAAGCATAGCAGTGTGAACAGACAACACAGAAATCCCCATGGAGTAAACAATTAACAAGTCAATAACACAGTAGAAAAAAGGGGAGTCTATATATACAGTGCCTTGCGAAAGTATTCGGCCCCCTTGAACTTTGCGACCTTTTGCCACATTTCAGGCTTCAAACATAAAGATATAAAACTGTATTTTTTTGTGAAGAATCAACAACAAGTGGGACACAATCATGAAGTGGAACGACATTTATTGGATATTTCAAACTTTTTTAACAAATCAAAAACTGAAAAATTGGGTGTGCAAAATTATTCAGCCCCCTTAAGTTAATACTTTGTAGCGCCACCTTTTGCTGCGATTACAGCTGTAAGTCGCTTGGGGTATGTCTCTATCAGTTTTGCACATCGAGAGACTGACATTTTTTCCCATTCCTCCTTGCAAAACAGCTCGAGCTCAGTGAGGTTGGATGGAGAGCATTTGTGAACAGCAGTTTTCAGTTCTTTCCACAGATTCTCGATTGGATTCAGGTCTGGACTTTGACTTGGCCATTCTAACACCTGGATATGTTTATTTTTGAACCATTCCATTGTAGATTTTGCTTTATGTTTTGAATCATTGTCTTGTTGGAAGACAAATCTCCGTCCCAGTCTCAGGTCTTTTGCAGACTCCATCAGGTTTTCTTCCAGAATGGTCCTGTATTTGGCTCCATCCATCTTCCCATCAATTTTAACCATCTTCCTTGTCCCTGCTGAAGAAAAGCAGGCCCAAACCATGATGCTGCCACCACCATGTTTGACAGTGGGGATGGTGTGTTCAGCTGTGTTGCTTTTACGCCAAACATAACGTTTTGCATTGTTGCCAAAAAGTTCAATTTTGGTTTCATCTGACCAGAGCACCTTCTTCCACATGTTTGGTGTGTCTCCCAGGTGGCTTGTGGCAAACTTTAAACGACACTTTTTATGGATATCTTTAAGAAATGGCTTTCTTCTTGCCACTCTTCCATAAAGGCCAGATTTGTGCAATATACGACTGATTGTTGTCCTATGGACAAAGTCTCCCACCTCAGCTGTAGATCTCTGCAGTTCATCCAGAGTGATCATGGGCCTCTTGGCTGCATCTCTGATCAGTCTGCTCCTTGTATGAGCTGAAAGTTTAGAGGGACGGCCAGGTCTTGGTAGATTTGCAGTGGTCTGATACTCCTTCCATTTCAATATTATCGCTTGCAAAGTGCTCCTTGGGATGTTTAAAGCTTGGGAAATCTTTTTGTATCCAAATCCGGCTTTAAACTTCTTCACAACAGTATCTCGGACCTGCCTGGTGTGTTCCTTGTTCTTCATGATGCTCTCTGCGCTTTTAACGGACCTCTGAGACTATCACAGTGCAGGTGCATTTATACGGAGACTTGATTACACACAGGTGGATTGTATTTATCATCATTAGTCATTTAGGTCAACATTGGATCATTCAGAGATCCTCACTGAACTTCTGGAGAGAGTTTGCTGCACTGAAAGTAAAGGGGCTGAATAATTTTGCACGCCCAATTTTTCAGTTTTTGATTTGTTAAAAAAGTTTGAAATATCCAATAAATGTCGTTCCACTTCATGATTGTTTCCCACTTGTTGTTGATTCTTCACAAAAAAATACAGTTTTATATCTTTATGTTTGAAGCCTGAAATGTGGCAAAAGGTCTCAAAGTTCAAGGGGGCCGAATACTTTCGCAAGGCACTGTATTCTAGGTCGGAACCATCCAGGGTGGTGATGCTAGTCTGGCGTGCGGGTGCAGGCAGCGAATGGTTGAAAAGCATGCATTTGGTTTTAGTAGCGTTTAAGAGCAGTTGGAGGCCACGGAAGGAGTGTCGTATGACATTGAAGCTCGTTTGGAGGTTAGATAGCACAGTGTCCAAGGATGGGCCGGAAGTATACAGAATGGTGTCGTCTGCGTAGAAGTGGATCAGGGAATCGCCCGCAGCAAGAGCAACATCATTGATATATACAGAGAAAAGAGTCGGCCCGAGAATTGAACCCTGTGGCACCCCCATAGAGACTGCCAGAGGACCAGACAGCATGCCCTCCGATTTGACACACTGAACTCTGTCTGCAAAGTAGTTGGTGAACCAGGCAAGGCAGTCATCAGAAAAACCGAGGCTACTGAGTCTGCCGATAAGAATATGGTGATTGACAGAGTCGAAAGCCTTGGCAAGGTCGATGAAGACGGCTGCACAGTACTGTCTTTTATCGATGCGGTTATGATATCGTTTAGTACCTTGAGCGTGGCTGAGGTGCACCCGTGACCGGCTCTGAAACCAGATTGCACAGCGGAGAAGGTACGGTGGGATTCGAGATGGTCAGTGACCTGTTTGTTCACTAGACCTTAGATAGGCAGGGCAGGATGGATATAGGTCTGTAACAGTTTGGGTCCAGGGTGTCTCCCCCTTTGAAGAAGGGGATGACTGCAGCAGCTTTCCAATCCTTGGGGATCTCAGACGATATGAAAGAGAGGTTGAACAGGCTGATAATAGGGGTTGCGACAATGGCGGCGGATAGTTTCAGAAATAGAGGGTCCAGATTGTCACGCCCAGCTGATTTGTACGGGTTCAGGTTTGCAGCTCTTTCAGAACATCTGCCATCTGGATTTGGGTAAAGGAGAACCTGGAGAGGCTTGGGCGAGTAGCTGCGGGGGGGGGGGGGGGGGGGGGGGGGGGGGGCGGAGCGGAGCTGTTGGCCAAGGTTGGAGTAGCCAGGAGGAAGGCATGGCCAGCCGTTGAGAAATGCTTGTTGAAGTTTTAGATAATCATGGATTTATCGGTGGTGACCGTGTTACCTAGCCTCAGTGCAGTGGGCAGCTGGGAGGAGGTGCTCTTGTTCTCCATGGACTTCACAGTGTCCCAGAACTTTTTGGAGTTGGAGCTACAGGATGCAAATTTCTGCCTGAAGAAGCTGGCCTTTGCTTATATTGACATTTGAGTCATTTAGCAGATGCTCTTATCCAGAACAACTTACAGGAGCAATTAGGGTTGCTCAAGAGCACATCGACAGATTCTTCACCTTGTCAGCTTGGGGATTCGAATCAGCGACCTTTCAGTTACTGGCCCAGTGCTCTAACTGTGTCTGCATTGTGACCAGATTTCCTGGTGCTCCCCTATATGCAATTTTTTTTTTAAATATAATTTTAAACAAATATGAATTCATTTATTTTTAAGATAATTGATGCCATGAGTCAATGGTGGTACAATGGTTTTAGAGGCCGGTATAGTGATGATTTCAATGGTTTAATCCAGATCTGTTGACACTTTATTGATACCCAGATACAATGGGTCCCTGGCTACCTCTAGAGGTTGTCAGGGAGATCTGATCACAATCAGATCACAATCCCTCTTTTAATCGTCTACACCTGTCAAAAAATTCAAGACAAAGGACACATGTTAGAACCAGGTATAAACGAGGCTTGAGATGAGCTCAGGTGCCACCAGAGCCTCTTTTACACCTTGAGCAAACATGAGTTTCATGATCTAAAATACACGATCCAATCACTATTTGATTTAAGGTTTGTTGCGTCTACACATTGTAGTAAAATGTGTCGCTTATCTGTTCACTATGTTTGCATTGTGACCAGATTAGATGTTGCATCCCTGTTTGCAAATTATTTGAGAGATAGTCTTTCAAACTAACATGGACGTATTTTAAGACAATTACTGATGCCGTAAGTCAATCGTGCTACCTGTCAAGGATTTTAGAGAACGTTATAATGATGATTTAAATGGCTCAACCATCCAGATCTGTTTACACAATGTGTGCCTGACTACTTCCGGAGGTGGTCAGAAAGATCTGATCCCAATCAGACAATGTGTATTTTAATCGTCTACACCTGTCTAAAATTGTGGGCACAATCAGAATGTGGACAAGATCAGGACAAAGGATGAATATTAGCACCAGATATAAATGGGGCTTGTAGGGTGAAAATTCATGACTATGGTTGATTTTCAGTAACATATACTGTTCTCTTTGAAGTAGAAAGAATAATCAATATAAGTTTAAATATTAGACATGTGTAAACAGAATGAAGGCTGAGGCTATGTTAGTGTACAAAGCTGGATCAACATCGAATTGACCATTGGACATGTAAAAAACAGAACGTAAGCAGAATCTGTGTGGATAAGACAAGGTAAACCAACAAGATGTGTCTGGTCTGGGCCATGTCTGATCTTGTGAAGGCTACTGGACACACAAATGGGTTAATCATACATAGACAACATCTGTCTGAACTTGTGAAGGCCTTTGGACAGGAATATTAGCTAATCAGTGATAGGCAACAGTAGGAGTATGCATGTCATGCCACCAATATAATCTATGCCCCAATGTCTGAGCCAATAAGAGAATGGAAACTAAGTAAGACAACAAGATTCATAAAGTGAAGTGATGACCTTATGTAAGGGTAAGACTGTATAAAAACCAAGCACTGTAACGGTCATCGTAGGTGGAAGAAGGAGGGGACCAAGGTACAGCGTGGTACGTGTTCATGATCTTTTAATTACACTGAACACTAGAACAAAAATAACAAAAACGGAACAAACGGAACAGTCCTGTCTGGTACAGAGGAAGAGACAAACAACTAACCACAACTCAAGGGCGAAACCAGGCTGCCTAAGTATGGTTCGATTGACAGCCGATTGACAGCCGACTCTGATTGTGAACCATACCAGGCCAAACAGATAGAAATACAAACATAGAATGCCCACCCCAACTCACGCCCTGACCAACCTAAAATATAGACATTAAAAAAGGAACTAAGGTCAGGATGTGACAGTACCCCCCCCCCCCCCCCAAAGGTGCGGACTCCGGCCGCAAAACCTAAACCCATAGGGGAGGGTCTGGGTGGGTATCTGTCCACGGTGGCGGCTCTGGCGTGTGACGTGGACCCCACTCCACCTTAGTCTGGGCCCACTTAGGTGGCACCTTTGGAGCGGCGACCCTCGCCGCCGACCCCGGACAGGGGACCCTTTCAGCGGGCCCCGAATAGACGGGAGACTCTGGCAGCGCCGGAGTGAAGGGCGACTCTGGCAGCGCCGGAGTGACGGGAGGCTCTGGAGCGTCCGGACTGGAGGGAGGCTCTGGAGCGTCCGGACTGGAGGGAGGCTCTGGCAGATCCGGACTGGAGGGACACAGGAGACTTGGTTCTTGGAGGAGGCACAGGATAGACCGGTCCGTGGAGGCGCACTGGAGGTCTCAAACTAAGGGCCTGAACCACCCGTCCTGGCTGGATGTTGATTTTAGCCCGGCACTTGCGGGGCGCAGGCACAGGACAACTGGGCTGTGCAGACCCACGGGAGACACAGTGCGTAGGGCTGGTGCCATATAACACGGACCGAGGAGACACAGTGCGTAGGGCTGGTGCCATATAACACGGACCGAGGAGACACACTGGAGACCAGATGTGCTGAGCCGACTTCATCCCTCCTGGCTCGATGCCCACTCTAGTCCGGCCGATACGAGGAGCTGCGATGTCACTCTCTCTCCACTTTAAGCACGGGGAGTTGGCTCAGGTCTCCTACCTGACTTTGCCAATCTCCCCGTGTGTCTCCCCCCAATACATTTTTGGGGCTGCCTCTCGGGATTCCTTGCCAGCCGTGTTCCCTCGTACCGCTGGTTCACCTCTCCTGCTGCCTCCGCTCTCCTGGCTGCCTCCACCTGTTCCCATGAGAGGCGATCCCTTCCAGCCAGGATCTCCTCCCATGTCCATTCCTCCTTCTTACCACGCTGCTTGGTCCTTTTGTGGTGGGTAGTTCTGTAACGATCGTCGTAGGTGGAAGAAGGAGAGGACCAAGGTGCAGCGTGGTACGTGTTCATGATCTTTTAATTACACTGAACACTAGAACAAAAATAACAAAAACGGAACAAACGGAACAGTCCTGTCTGGTACAGAGACAGAAAACAGCTGCCCCTGATTGGGAACCATACCAGGCCAAACACATAGAAATACAAACATAGAACAAAACATAGAATGCCCATCCCAAAACATAGACCAACCTAAAATAGAGACATAAAAAAAGGAACTAAGGTCAGGACATGACAAGCACTAAGAATGGAATTGCTCGGCTTTGTTACTCTCTGTAATAAAGTCTATTTGAATTCACAAGCGCCGGTATCTGAGAAGTATTTGATTCAATATTTTCCACAACAGGCTCTGGTGTCTGGAGGAACTCCACAGGTACAACAACTTCAGTCTGATCTCATAATAGGCCTGCAAAAATGAAATCATTTGCTAATTAATCTAAACCGTGCAGCTGATATCATGGCAGTTAACACATCTGATTGTGTTAACAGTCTGAGTGAACACACATTTAAATTTAAATTCAATTGATAGTAAATAAGGATATTGTAAGCCCTCATCAGCCACCTGTGACTGCATGTTCTGCAATGATGAGTGTGTGTGTTGAGTGTGTTGACCGTGTGTTTACTGTGTGTGTGTGTGTGTGTGTGTGTGTATCAGAGAGAGAAACATAACTGACATATGTGTTCCTATCCAATGATGACAGATCATTTTTTATTGCTCCTCTGTATTCAAACCAGTGTTTGACAGCGCTGGTATTAACAAAAGAGAGGGAGGGAAGGGAAGGGAGGGAAGAGAGGAAGAGAGAGATGCAGTGGGAGCAAAAGCAAGGTAGACAGAGAAAGTGACTGAGAGAGGGGAGGAGAGACAGAAACAGGTCATAGAGATATAGACACAGAGAGAGGTAGTTCTGGATGGCCAGGTTGTTATGGTTACAGCTCCTCTAAGTGAACCCATCTGCTTTAGCATGTGTGTGTGTCTGTGTGTGAGAGAGTGAGTGAGTGAGTGAGTGAGTGAGTGAGTGAGTGAGTGAGTGAGTGAGTGAGAGTGTGTGTGTGTGTGTGCCTGCCTGTAATATGTGGCAAATTGATGTTTGATCAATATTAGCCGCTTTCTGTCTCTCTTCTCCTCTCACTCTGTATGCCATTAGGGCCTATAAGAAATTACCTGCAATTTTCTCACTATTACGTGTTCACACACACACGTACTGGCGAGAAAATTGCAGGTAATTTCCTATCCAGAGTGAGAGTAGAAAGGAAGCTGCCGATAGCTGAATAGTGATCTCATATTGATGTGCCACATATTTCAGCCTCACAGACACACACACACACACATACACACACACAGACACACACGCACGTTACAGCAAATAACAATGCAAATAATTTATTACATTTGTAAAGTGCTTTTCAATTTACAGAACAAAATGCATAAAATTACAAAATTGACACGGCAACTAGACATAGCAACTGAAACAAAGAACACAGCTGACACGACAAATGACAAGGACACCAAGGATGACAGCTATCAACAGACAGCCTTCCTGTCACACCCTGATCTGTTTCACCTGTCTTTGTGCTTGTCTCCACCCCCCACCAGGTGTCTCCCATCTCCCTCACTATCCTCTGAGTATTTATATCGCGTTTTCGGGATGGTCTGTTCCCAGCTCGTCTTGTCCCGTCAAGTCCCACCAGCGTGTGTTTCCTGTCCTCTAGTTTTTGTTTTTCCTCATCTTCCCAGTTCTGACCTGTCTGCCTGTCCGACCTGATCCTGCCTGCCGTGACTTACCTTTTTGTCTGCTCCTTGTTATATAATAAACTCTGAGACTCGTACTATCCGCCTCCTGTGTCTGCATTAGGCCTGAGCCATGATACTTCCTAAAGAGAAAGGCCCATTTTAAAGGAGCCCAGAGTCTGTGGTGCCTTCAGGTGGTCTGGGAGGGACCTCGGTGCTTGGTCCTGGGGGCGTGGAGGAGCAGGCTATCGCTTGACCGGAGGGTGGGTTACGGAGGGAGAGCAGTTCTTTGCGATGAGGATTGGGCACTGCCATGAATACACTGGAAAGCCAGCAGGAGGGTTTTGAATTCAATCAGGAATTAGACGGGGAGCCAGAGGTGCCAGGATGGGGGTAATGTGATGGTGTTTCCGTACTCTCATCAGGATACTGGCAGCTCTGTATTGGAGCTTCTGGAGACTTCTGCCAGGGATCACAATGAACAGTGCATTGCAGTTGTCCAGCATTGAGGACATAAAGGCGTGGACAAGCTCATCCGCACGCTTGACACAGTTGTTTGACATGGCTGTCAAAGGGACCAACACTTTACATGTTGCGTTTATATTTTTGTTCAGTGTAATTACTATGACTATGCCTAATTCACGTGCTCTAGGCTCCACTAGCTTTATCAGCTGGAACTTAAAAGGCATGAATCGTGTGGTCAAGCATAGCCGAGTGTGTGCTCATCTTAAGTCTTTAAGTCTGGACATCGTTTGACCCATCTCCGGTCCAGCGACCATGGTAAACTAAAGAGAGGATGGGTGGACCAAATATTTCACTTCAACTTTAGTGCCAAGAACAGAGGGACAGCCATCCTTATCAGAAACGGCACCCCGTTTGTCTCCTCCAAAGTAATTCCAGATACTAATGGAAGATATGTTACAGTGATGGGGAAATTGTTTAACACACAGGTTCTCTGGCTAACCTCTCTGGTCCTAATTGGGATGACACAAACATTTTCCCCTGACCTCATTGCAACACTTCCCGACCTCAACTCTCATCATTTGATACTGGGCGGAGATTTCAATTGTGTACTTCATCCAAGTCTAGACAGATCCAAACCGAAGCCCAACAATGTAACTTCAAAATTGAGCGCAATAATCAACTCATTTCTAGAATCTCATAATTTGTCTAATCCATGGAGGAGGAACAATCCCACTGCTAAACAGTACTTGTTTTTTTCTCCAGTCCATCCCTCATAATCTAGGATTGACTTTTTCGTGCTGAACAATAGAAGTCTTCCTTTTGTAACTAATAACCAATATCACAGTATCTTTATCTCAGACCATAGCCCTGTCCAGCTAGATATCCACTTTCCGGACAGTATTACTACTCATGTAGTGCCTTTAAAAATATATATATCAACTCACATTGATTTTTTTTACAGGTCAACTGCACCTTTGACATTTCTCATTCTACTGTGTATGAGTCGTTAAAGCGTATCTAAGGGGCCACATTTTTTCATACACAGCACATGACAAAAAACAGCGCACTAAATGCATATCGAAGCTATCTAAACCCATTCTAGATGTGGACAACAGATATGCCTCTTCTCCAACTCTACAAAGAGAGACTGCTACTTCAAATGGAATTTAACAATTTTCCCACAAAACAAGCCGAACGGCTTCTGTTAAAATCGAGGCAGATATTATATGAACACGGAGAGTAAGCTGGCAAGTTCTCACCAGCTTCCACAATCCGCTGCTAGCAGCACCATACCTGAAATCTGTGTTGAAGCTGATTTAATTTCTACCAATCCCCAAGAAATCAACAATCAATTTAAGCAATTCTACTCTTCTCTTTACTCATCAGAGTAAAGAGCAGGTCCTCTTGTGCATTTCACAGACAGTGATTCCTAGCATAATTAACTCTCACCAAACTGGCTTATCTCAGGTAGGCAATCTTTCTATAATATAAAGCTACTATTTAATGTTCTTTATTCTGCCCACTCAACTCTACAGCCAGAGGTCGTCATCTCTCTCGATGCTGAGAAGGCTTTCGACCAGGTTGAGTGGGAATATCTATTTACAGCACTAGAGAGATTTGGGTTTGGCCCGTAATTTCTTTCCTGGATTCATATTTTGTACTCGTCCCCAGTGGCTTCTGTCCGCACCAACAATGTTACCTCCAGCTACTTCCCTCTCCACAGGGGGACCAGGCAGGGTTGTTGTCTATCCCCTTTCCTATTTGATATGACTACTGAGCCTCTTGCTATCCCTCTGCGGGCGGAGGAGAGGATGAAGGGAATACTAAGGGGCGACATAACTCACAAGGTGTCTTTATATGCAGATGATGTTCTTCTATATATCTATATAGCCCTGTGGAGTCTATACCCTATCTCTTAGTCATGCTACAAGGTTTTGGGACATTCTCTGGTTATAAGTTAAACCTTACAAAAAGTGTGCCAGTTAGCAGAAGGTATTGAGTATGCCAATTTCCTGTTTAAAGTGGAGCATCAGGTCTTTACCTATTTAGGGACGAAGATCACACGCTCATTATTAAGGTTCTGTTTAAACATCACTTCAAAACAATACTCAGCAGGATTTCATACAGTGGTCGTCTCTTCCCATTTCATTAGCAGGTCGCATTAATTCTGTCAAGAAAACTATACTACCTAGGTTTTTGTACTTATTTCAAGGATTCAAATTTTTCTGCCAAAGTCGATGTTCAAACAACTGGACAGCTGCTATTTCAACTTCATTTTGAATAAATCAGATCCACGAATGAGAAAAGTATATCTAGAGAGATCTAAACCCACAGGCGGGCTGACTACTGGTCAGCAAATATATCTAAATGTGTTTATTGGTTTTCTACATTTGAAAAAAGTTTGGTCCAACTTGGGCTATCATGGAGTCACAGTCAAGCCTCCCAGATTCTCCAGTCTCGTTGCTGTGCTCAACCTATGAATCTTGGCACCCATGTTTTGAATCCCATTATCAAGAAATTTGGTCCAAATTCCCGAAATCACTTTAGCCTTAACCAAGCAAGCTGCTTCTCCCAATTAACATCTTAACATCTTTCCCCAGCAACTCAGGTTGACACAATATTCCAGTTCTGGCATAGGGACGGCCTGGTGGTTTTTGTGACCTATTTGCTGATATCACATTTGTCTCATTCGGTACTTGGATAGTTGACCATAATGTTCCCAATCCCCACTTTTTTAGGTACCTGCAAACTCACACGCGTTCTGTCTCCTAGAGATGAATGTACTTTGCAGTGAAACGTGCCTAATCAATCGCAGAACAACAGCAAATGACCTTGTGAAGATGCTGGAGGAAACAGGTACAAAAGTATCTACAGTGGGGCAAAAAAGTATTTAGTCAGCCACCAATTGTGCAAGTTCTCCCACTTAAAAAGATGAGAGAGGCCTGTAATTTTCATCATAGGTACACTTCAACAATGACAGACAAAATGAGGGAAAAATAATTTTTTTAATACATTTATTTGCAAATTATGGTGGAAAATAAGTATTTGGTCACCTACAAACAAGCAAGATTTCTGGCTCTCACAGACCTGTAACTTCTTCTTTAAGAGGCTCCTCTGTCCTCCACTCGTTACCTGTATTAATGGCACCTGTTTGAACTTGTTATCAGTATAAAAGACACCTGTCCACAATCTCAAACAGTCACACTCCAAACTCCACTATGGCCAAGACCAAAGAGCTGTCAAAGGACACCAGAAACAAAATTGTAGACCTACACCAGGCTGGGAAGACTGAAACTGCAATAGGTAAGCAGCTTGGTTTGAAGAAATCAACTGTGGGAGCAATTATTAGGAAATGGAAGACATACAAGACCACTGATAATCTCCGTCGATCTGGGGCTCCACGCAAGATCTCACCCCGTGGGGTCAAAATGATCACAAGAACGGTGAGCAAAAATCCCAGAACCACACGGGGGAACCTAGTGAATGACCTGCAGAGAGCTGAGACCAAAGTAACAAAGCCTACCATCCAGTAACACACTACGCCGCCAGGGACTCAAATCCTGCAGTGCCAGACGTGTCCCCCTGCTTAAGCCAGTACATGTCCAGGCCCGTCTGAAGTTTGCTAGAGAGCATTTGGATGATCCAGAAGAAGATTGGGAGAATGTCATATGGTCAGATAAAACCAAAATATAACGTTTTGGTAAAAACTTAACTCATCGTGTTTGGAGGACAAAGAATGCTGAGTTGCATCCAAAGAACACCATACCTACTGTGAAGCATGGGGGTGGAAACATCATGCTTTGGGGCTGTTTTTCTGCAAAGGGACCAGGACGGCTGATCCGTGTAAAGTAAAGAATGAATGGGGCCATGTATCGTGAGATTTTGAGTGAAAACCTCCTTCCATCAGCAAGGGCATTGAAGATGAAACGTGGCTGGGTCTTTCAGCATGACAATGATCCCAAACACACCGCCCGGGCAACGAAGGAGTGGCTTCGTAAGAAGCATTTCAAGGTCCTGGAATGGCCTAGCCAGTCTCCAGATCTCAACCCCATAGAACATCTTAGGAGGGACTTGAAAGTCCGTGTTGCCCAGCAACAGCCCCAAAACATCACTGCTCTAGAGGAGATCTGCATGGAGGAATGGGCCAAAATACCAGCAACAGTGTGTGAAAACCTTGTGAAGACTTACAGAAAACGTTTGACCTCTGTCATTGCCAGCAAAGGGTATATAACAAAGTATTGAGATAAACTTTTGTTATTGACCAAATACTTATTTTCCACCATAATTTGCAAATAAATTCATTAAAAATCCTACAATGTGACTTTCTGGATTTTTTTTCTCATTTTGTCTGTCATATTGTGTGTCAGTGTACCTATGATGAAAATTACAGGCCTCTCTCATCTTTTTTTTTTTTTTGATTTTTACCCCTTTTTTTCTCCCCAATTTCGTGGTATCCAATTGTTGTAGTAGCTACTATCTTGTCTCATTGCTACAACTCCCGTACGGGCTCGGGAGAGACGAAGGCTGAATGTCATGCGTCCTCCGATACACAACCCAATCAGCCGTACTGCTTCTTAACACAGTGCGCATCCAACCCGGAAGCCAGCCGCACCAATGTGTCGGAGGCTACACCGTGCCCCTGGCAACCTTGGCCCGGCCCGCCACAGGAGTCGCTGGTGCGCGATGAGACAAGGAGATCCCTACCGACCAATCCCTCCCTAACCCGGACGACGCTAGGCCAATTGTGCGTCGCCCCACGGACCTCCCGGTCGCGGCCGGTTACGACAGAGCCTGGGCGCGAACCCAGGGACTCTGGAGCTGGCGCTGCAGTACAGCGCCCTTAACCACTGCACCACCCGGGAGGCCCTCTCTCATCTTTTTAAGTGGGAGAACTTGCACAATTGGTGGCTGATTAAATACTTTTTTTGCTCCACTGTATATCCACAGTAAAACGAGTCCTATATCAACAGAACCTGAAAGGCTGCTCAGCAAACAGCTAATAAAAAAGCCAGACTACGGTTTGCAACTGCACATGGGGACAAGATCGTACTTTTTTGAGAAATGTCCTCTGGTCTGATGAAACAAAATTAGAACTGTTTGGCCATAATGACCATCGTTATGTTTGGAGGAAAAAGGGGGATGCTTGCAAGCCGAATACCATCCCAACCGTGAAGCACGGGGGTGCAGGAGGGACTGGTGCACTTCACAAAATAGATGGCATCATGAGGCAGGACAATTATGTGGATATATTGAAGCAACATCTCAAGACATAAGTTAAAGCTTGGTCGCAAATGGGTCTTCCAAATGGATAATGACCCCAAGCATACTTCAAAAGTTGTGGCAAAATGGCTTAAGGACAACAAAGTCAAGGTATTGGATTGGAGCTCATAAGCCCTTACCAAAATCCTATAGAACATTTGTGGGCAGAACTGAAAAAGCGTGTGCAAGCAAGGAGGCCTACAAACCTGACCCAGTTACACCAGCTCTGTCAGGAGGAATGGCCAAAATTCACCCAACTTATTTTGGGAAACTTTTTTCGGCTACCCGAAACGTTTGACCCAAGTAAAAAAATGTAAAGGCAATACAACCAAATACTAATTGAGTGTATGTAAACTTCTCACCCACTGAGAATGTGATGAAAGCTGAATAATAGCTGAAATAAATAATTCTCTCTACTGTTATTCTGACATTTCACATTCTTAAAATAAAGTGGTGATCCTAACTGGCCTAAGACAGGACATTTTTACTCTGATTAAATGTCAGGTATTGCGGGAAAAAAAAAAGAGTTTGAATGTGTTTGGCTAAGGTGTATGTAAACTTCTGACTTCAACTGTATGTTCCGCTCCCCACCCCACCCTGTGACCAACCCGTCCACTTGGGATGTATTGTATTAATAAATCAATAAATCAATTGGAAAACAAACCCATTTGAAAGTGCAGTATAATTCAGCATTTGTATGAATGTAACTCTATTGAAAATCCTAACAAGCCAGAACACAGACAAATTACTGGCAAACGCATGGTAATTAATACCCGTCTTGCAGTGTTCGCTCGGCTGTACAACCTGCGGTCCCGTGTCAGCAAGTTGAAGGAAGTTTTGCTTCATCCATGCCCTTATCTCCTCATGGCAGGTGTTCAGACAGGCACATGCATCAGAGGGACTTGGGGCAGTTTTTACAAACAGTAGGGTGTCAGCATAGCAATGGAATGAGCTTCCATGCTGGCTAATGACATGAGAAAGGGGGCGCATGTACATGATGAACAAGATGGGTGCAAGAAGAGATGCTTGTCGGATACCGCAGGTGACGTGGTGGGTCCAGGACTTGGACTCACCTAGCGACACATAATCAGTCCCGTCTGAGAGTTAGGCGTGGATCCAGCTCAGAGATGGTCCAGACCGACCGTCCGATGGATTCTAGGAGGCATTCCAGAAGGACTGGGTGGTTGACAGTGTTAAACACTGCACTCAAGTCCAGGACGATCAGCAGATAGGGAGAGCCTGCATCAGCCCTCATCAGCTGTTGGCCGGACGGAAGCCTGACTGCAACTTCTCAAATAGGTTGTTCTGATTGAGTTGTACAGCAACCACTTTTTTCCAAAACCTTGGATGGAAGGGGAGGTTGGATATTGGACTGTAATTGGCCAGCAATTCCAGGTTCAGGATGGGCTTCTTCAGAAGGGGCTGATGACAGGTGTCTTAAATGCAGGTGCAGACACTGCCAGATTGGCAGGAGTGGTTAACAATCTGGGTTATCAGAGTGCTGAGTCTAGTATTGATTGACACCATGCCATTACTAGAGACAATTACTAGTTGGAGAAAACATCCATTAATCCTAAGGCTAGAGGGCAGTATCCTGAATTTCCGGATGACTGACATGCCCAGAGTAAACTGCCTGTTACTCAGGCCCAGAAGCTAGGATATGCATATAATTGGTAGATGTGGATAGAAAACACTCTGAAGGTTCTAAAACTGTTAAAATAATGTATGTGAGTATAACAGAACTGATATGTCAGGCAAAAACCTGAGGAAAAGTACATCCGGAAATGTTCTTTTGTTGAGGTCACAGGCCTTTTCAATGCTAGCCTATGGGATATACAAAAAAATAGGACCCCGATTACAGTTCCTTTGGCTTCCACTAGATGTCAACAGTTTTTAGAAAGGGTTTCAGGCTTGTTTCTTGAAAAACAAACAAGTAGTTGTAGTTTATCCAAGGTGTTCTCATCAGGACAGGTAGACTTTTGGCGTGCGTGAATGAAGGCGCACTCTTCGTTATTTTCCTTTTCTATTGAACACTGCTCTTTCTGTCTGAAATGTGATCATTTATTTACATATTAGGGTACCTGAGGATTGATTAGAAACATTATTTGACTTGTTTGGACGACGTTTACCAGTAGCTTTTTGGATTCCTTTGTATGCATGTTGAAGGAGTGGATTACTAAAATCAATGGCACCAACTAAACATACTTTTTGGATATAAAGAAGGACTTCGAACAAAATAAACATTCATTGTGTAGCTGGGACCGTTGAGATTGCAAACAGAGGAAGATCTTCAAAGGTAAGTTATTTATTCTATCGCTATTTGTGATTTTTGTGAAGCCTGTGCTGGTTGAAAAGGTTTTTTGATGTGGGGCGCTGTCCTCAGATAATAGCATGGTATGCTTTCGTCGTAAAGCCATTTTGAAATCTGACAAAGCGGTTGGATTAATGAGATATTAAGCTTTTAAATGATGTAAGACACTTGTATGTTCATGAATGTTTAATATGTCGATTTTATTATTTTGATTATGGAGCTCTGCAATTTCACCGGATGTTGTCGCAGGTGGACCGCTAGCGGTCCACGATCCCTAAGAGTTAAATTTGCTGTTCTATTACCACTCTGTTCAATGCCTTATGTTGTTATGTACTTTGCTAGTGAATTACAAGTCCATTTCATTGCATAATCTGAAAACCAGGGATTGTGGCATCTGTGTTGTGCAAACAAAAACACTTGTTCGCAAATTTCACTGACAGAGAGGGCTGCCTCGCTTCTAATTGTTAGGAAACCTTGCAGTATTTTGTTTTGTTATATATTGTTTCTTACATTGTTAGCCAAGAAAATGTTGTGTTATTACATACTCCCGGGAAGAACTATTGGATACAGGAAGTACCCATGCTAAGGACTATTCAACGCAAGCCTGACCAATCGGAATCCACGCTTCAAGATTGTTTTGATCACGTTGGCTGGCATATGTTCCAGGTAGCTTCCGAGAATAATATCAATGAATATACTGAGAAGGTGACTGAGTTTATCAGGAAGTGTATAGGAGATGTTGTACCCACTATTAAAACCTACCCTAACCAGAAACCGTGGATAGATGGCAGCATTTGTTAAAAAACTGAAAGCGTGAACCGCTGCATTTACCCATGGCAAGGTGACTGAGAATATGGCAGAATACAAACAGTGTAGTTATTCCCTCCACAAGGCAATCAAACAGGCAAAACATCAGTATAGAGACAAGGTGGAGTCGCAATTCAACGGCTCAGACACAAGACGTATCTGGCAGGGTCAACAGACAATCATGGACTACAAAAGGAAAACCAGCCACGTCGCAGACACCGACGTCTGGCTGCCGGACAAGCTAAACACCTTCTTTGCCCGCTTTGAGGATAACACAGTGCCACCAATGCGGCCCGCTATCAAAGACTGTGGGCTCGCCTTCTCCACGGCCAACATGAGTAAGATATTTAAACGTGTTAACCCTCAAAACGCTGCTGGCCCAGACGGCATCCATAGCCGCGTCCTCAATGCATGCGCAGACCAGCTGACTGGTGTGTGTACAGACATATTCAATCTCTCCCTATATCAGTCTGCTGTCCCCACATGCTTCAAGATGGCCACCTCTACCTTACTTGTCACCCTAGACCCACTACAAGTTGCTTACTGCCCCAATAGGTTCACAGCTGATGCAATCGTCATCACACTGCACACTGCCCTATCCCATCTGGACAAGAGGAATACCTATGTAAGAATGCTGTTCATTGACTATAGCTCATCATTAAGCTCGAGGCCCTGGGTCTGAACCCCGCTTTGTGCAACCGTGTCCTGGACTTCCCGACGGGCCACCCCCAGGTGGTGAAGGTAGGAAACAACACCTCCCCTTCGCTGATCCTCAACACTGGAGCCCCACATGGGTGCATGCTCAGCCCACTCCTGTACTCCCTGTTTACCCATGACTGCGTGGCCAAGCACGCCTCCAACTCAATCATCAAGTTTGCAGACGACACTACAGTGGTAGGCTTGATTACCAACAACGACGAGACAGCTTACAGGGAGGAGGTGAGGGCTTTGCAAATGTGGTGCCAGGAAAACAACCTCTCACTCAACATCAACCAAACAAAGGAGATGATCGTGGACTTCAGGAAACAGCAGAGGGAGCGCTCCCCCATCCACTTCGACAGGACCGCAGTGGAGAAGGTGGAAAGTTTCCAGTTCCTCGGCGTACACATCACTGACAAACTGAAATGGTTCACCCACACAGACAGTGTGGTGAAGAAGGCACAACAGCGTCTCTTCAACCTCAGGAGGCTGAAGAAATTTGGCTTGTCATCTAAAACCCTCACAAAGTTTTACAGATGCACAATTGAGAGCATCCTGTCTGCTGTATGACCGCCTGGTACGGCAACTGCACCGCCCACAACTGCAGGGCTCACCAGAGGGTGGTGCGGTCTGTTCAACGCATCACAGGGGGCAAACTACCTGCCCTCCAGGACACCTACAGCACCAGATGTCATAGGAAGGCCAAAAAAGATCATGAAGGACAACAACCACCTGAGCCACTGCCTGTTCACCCCGCTATCATCTAGAAGGTGAGAAGGAGAAACTGAAAAACAGCTCCTATCTCAAGGCCATCAGACTGTTAAATAGCCATCACTAGCACAGAAGCTGCTGCCTATATACACAGACTTGAAATCTCTGGCCACTTTAATAAATGGAACACTAGTAACTTTATTAATGCCACTTTAATAATGTTTACATATCTTGCATTATTCATCTCATATGTAAACTCAGCAAAAAATAGGCAACGTTGTTGCCGGTGATGTCTGGTGAGGACCTGTCTTACAACAGGCCTACAAGCCCTCAGTCCAACATCTCTCAGCTTATTGCGGACAGTATGAGCACTGATGAAGGGATTGTGCATTCCTGGTGTAACTTGGGCAGTTGTTGTTGCCATCCTGTACCTGTCCCGCAGTTGTGATGTTCGGATGTACCAATCCTGTGCAGGTGTTGCAAGGACGATCAGCTGTCCGTCCTGTCTCCCTGTCTTAGGAGGGTTTGTGCCCATAGGCGACGTTGTTGCCGGTGATGTCTGGTGAGGACCTGCCTTACAATAGGCATAAAAGCCCTCAGTCCAGCCTCTCTCAGCCACAGTCTGAGAGGACATTCTGAGCACTGATGGAGGGATTGTGCATTCCTGGTGTAACTCGGGCAGTTGTTGTTGCCATCCAGTACCTGCCCCGTAGGTGTGATGTTCGGATGTACCCATCCTGTGCAGGTGTTGTTACATGTGGTCTGCCACTGCAAGAACGATCAGCTGTCCGTCCTGTCTCCCTGTAGCGCTTTCTTAGGTGTCTCACAGTACGGACATTGCAATGTATTGCCCTGGCCACATCTGCAGTCCTCATGCCTCCTTGCAGCATGCCTAAGGCACATTCACGCAGATGAGCAGGGACCCTAGGCATCTTTCTTTTGGTGTTTTTCAGAGTTAGTAGAAAGGCCTCTTTAGTGTCCTAAGTTTTCATAACTATGACCTTTAATTGCCTACCGTCTGTAAGCTGTTAGTGTCTTAACGACCGTTCCACAGGTGCATGTTCGTTAATTGTTTATGGTTCATAAACAATGGTTCATAAACAAGCATGGGAAACCCTTTATAATGAAGATCTGTGAAGTTATTTGGATTTTTACGAATTATCTTTGAAAGACAGGGTCCTGAAAAAGGGACGTTTTTTTTTTGTTGCTGAGTTTATATACTGTATTCTATACTATTTTACTGTATCTTAGTCTATCTATGCCGCTCTGGCATTGCTCGTCCATACATTTATATATTCTTAATTCTTTACTTAGATTTGTGTGTATTGGGTATATGTTGTGAAATTGTTAGATGTTACTTGTTAGATATTACTGCACTGTCAGAGCGAGAAACACAAGCATTTCGTCACACCGGCAATAACATCTGCCAAGTACGTGTGTGTGACCAATACAATTTGATTCGATTTGAATAGTTTATTTTCTTGTTTGTTTCAGACAGTTACTACATCACGAGGCACCTGGACACCCACATCAAGGTGTGTGTGAGAGTCTGTTCTGTTCTGAACCAGTGGTCAGACTTCTAAAGCCTGTGGGGAGGACCTGGGTTATATGCTCTGTTTCATGTCCCATATAGGACTGTCATCCCTGCCTACCTTCAAACCTCAGAGGAGAGGAGGGAAGGATGGAGAAAGGGTTCAGAGCGAGGGCAAGTTGAAATAACACACACCTGCACACAAAGAAACGCCTGCATGTACACCGACGGACGAACGAACAGACACACACGCAGACGCACAGAGCCAAAGCACGACATGCATTTGTCGTGGCAACAGCCAGACAAGGTCTAGCCACTCTAAAGGTCACCAGACAGTTAATTCAACCCCTTTTTCTTCCGTAAGTCCGCTCTCTGTTTCTCTCCCTCCCTCTCTCTCTTCTGATCTCTCAGCTTGAATAGAGTCCTCCCTCGCTTGTTTACCTGACTGCTGTCTTGTTTCATTTCCCTCGCTGTTAATCTTGTTCCCTCTGTCCCTCTTTCTTTTGACCTCATGTCACCTCCTCTTAGACTTGCTCATCTCTTGTTCACCGACATACACTCCTCCAGGTGTCTCTCTCACTCTCTCTCTCCTTCTCTTTACCCCCCCCTCTCTCTCTTTTTTAAAGGCCATCTCTGCCCTCAGGCTCACATCCATCTGAGAGGAGGCAGAGGGGAATGAGGACTGGTTCTGTCCCTCAACAGCAAGCATCTGTTTCACTCTGGTGCCATCTAGTTGACCAGATTAAAACTGCAGCAGACTATGCTCTCTCTCTCACACACACACACACACACACACACACAAACACGTGCACATGCACACATGCAAATGCAAGCACTTATTCAAAACAACAGCTGACTCGTAGAGTGGTTAGAAGGTGCAGTGGAAATATGTAGAAAATCCTGTTTGAGAAGGAAGAGAATAAGAGAGGGAGAGTTTGGTGAGTGATTAGGGGGTGAGTAGATAGACTGTAGTAGTCCATGGGCCACCCACCAATAAATGCTTCAGAAAAGGCATTGCAAAGTTTCAACATCATTACGTAGATACTTGAATGAATATGAACACTGTGTGGTTTAAACATTGTACAAGTTGCAGATGAATTAAATGTTATAAATCAAAAGGTAACATTTCTAAATCATAGCGCAAGAAGCTGTTGAAAGGTGCTAAAAGCATTTTTTTTCCTCAGATGCCAGAAGAGCGGTTTATGTAGCTTTCTGGACCTTGAATGTTTTGAGAGCTGTTGTTAGCTAGCAAATTGCTGTCTTTAGTTTGGATAGCAGGCAAACACAATGGTGGCCCTTGTAGGCTAAATATATCTGGCAAAATGTCTTATGTTAACTGAGAAAACCACTCCATGGTTAAAACATATGACCTAATTTCAGGGTTAATCTGGATCAGTGAAGGACTGGTAACGTGCTGCTTGAATTTATGCAAGGACGAACATGAATAGTTACTCGTGTGACTAGTGTGTAAGTACAGTGGTATTTTTGTTGTGTCTTTCCAATATTTAACTATTTTTTTCTTATTTTAAAACATGTTTTTGATTATTATTATGATAATTGTATTTCATGTCTTTGTCTATAACTGTTCTGTACTTTGTCATGTATTTGTTTGTTTTATGTGGACCCCAGGAAGAGTAGCTGCTGTGATTCTAGTAAACTAAACTCAAACCCACAATTTACACTACTTGACCATAAGTATGTGCACACCTGATTGTCAAAATTCTCATTTCAAAATCATGGGCTTTAATATGGAGTAGGTCTGCGGAGTGGAGGCTTTAGGGAAGGCTTTCCACTAGTTGTTGGAACATTAGTGAGGTCAGGCACTGATATTGGGCGATTTGGCCTGGCTCACAGTTGGCATTCCAATTCATCCCAAAGTTGTTCGATGGGGTTTAGGTCAGGGCTCTGTGCAGGCTAGTCAAATGTATCCACACTGATCTCGACAAACCATTTCTGTATGGACCTCGCTTTGAGCAAGGGGGCATTGTCATGCTGAAACAGGAAAGGTCCTAGCCCAAACTGTTGCCACATAGTTGGAAGCACAGATTACCCTTCACTGGAACTAACGAGCCCAAACCATGAAAAACAGCCCCAGACCATTATTCCTCCTCCACCAAACTTTACAGTTGGCATTCTCCTGGCATCCGCCAAACCCAGATTTATTCGTCGGATTGCCAGATGGTGAAGCGTGATTCATCACACACAGAGAATGCTTTTCCACTGCTCTAGAGTCCAATGGCAGTGAGCTTTACACCATTCTAGCCGATGCTTGGCCTTGCGCATGGTGATCTTAGGCTTGTCTGCGGCTGCTCGGCCATGGAAAGCCATTTCATGAAGCTCCCTACGAACAATTATTGTGCTGACGTTGCTTCCAGAGGCAGTTTGGAACTCGGCAGTGAGTGTAGAAACTGAGGACAGTGCAGTTCTGTGAGCTTGTGTGGCCTACCACTTTGCAGCTGAGCCTTTTTGCTCCTAGATCTTTCTACTTCACAATAACAGCACTTACAATTGACCGGCGCAACTCTAGCAGGGCAGAAATTTTACAAACTGACTGGAAAGGTGGCATCCTATGCCGGTGCCACGTTGAAAGTCATTAAGCTCTTCAGTAAGGCCGTTCTACTGCCAATGTTTGTCTATGGAGATTGCATGGTTGCGTGCTTGATTTTACAGGTGTGGCTGAAATAGCCGAATCCACTTATTTGAAGGGGTGTCCACATACGTTTGTATACATATAGTGTAGTTGAACCACACAGTGTTCATATTCATAACATTATCTACATAACGTTGTTGACATGTTATAGTTTTGTTTCCAGGGTCACTGAACAACACGTTTGATTGGTGGCAACATAGAGAACGGGCTTGGAAGCTCTAACCCTGGCAATTTGACTGGTAAACTCGCAATGGCTGCCTGGTTGGGTGATGCAATAATTCCCATGGTGTTTCGTTCTATCAACTGATGCTGGATTGTCATGGTAATGTAGAATGTTCATTCAAAATATGGCAACTGATTTGGCTCATGCAAAGGAAAATGCTTTTTGTGATTTCATTGGGT
This sequence comes from Oncorhynchus clarkii lewisi, assembly GCF_045791955.1. Taxonomy (NCBI): domain Eukaryota; kingdom Metazoa; phylum Chordata; class Actinopteri; order Salmoniformes; family Salmonidae; genus Oncorhynchus; species Oncorhynchus clarkii. The sequence continues at coordinate 9,224,203 of NC_092175.1, forward strand.
CAATAAATCACAGCACATATTGAAGGGTACACTTCCTGCTTTTACTTCCTGGCATAGTTACACTCACAATGGCTGCCAGTCCACCCAATATGCCATTATCATCTTGAATGGAGACATCCTTTCGCTTCATTCTATTTCTATGGGTGGCCCTGGGACTATAGGAGAGGACTGAAGAATCAGGAAGATGTCGAAATATCCCAAAACCACCCTCTCTTACTCTCTATGCTCCTTCCTCCTCTCCCTCTCTCTCTTTCCTTTCCAAAGTTGTTGCATATCAAGTTGTCGTTGATAGTTTGAGCATCTATTAGGGACTATCCAAACAGTGGGATCTTGGCAGTTCAGCACATGCCATAGACTACAGTGCATGTTTTACCCTTCTCTTTCTCACCCCTCTCTTTCTCTGGTGTGTTTACAGCCAAAGCTGGAGGGGGGGGAGAGAAAGTGAAATGGTGGCTCGTTCCTGATTGTTGGCATAGTAACCATTGTGATTGTCATCACCTTCATTCTGTTGACCACTGGAGTCATTTCCATGAATGTCAAACACTTCCCACACCACCCCGAGACACACACTAACATTCACACTGTGTGTGTGTGTGTGTGTGTAATGCAATGTCTTTGTATACATTATAAATAAAGCACACAATTATGCATACAGTTTTACAATGTATGCATACAAACATGCGTACAGAGCAAACACACACACACATTGAAGCATCATGGGTTATATTGCACTTTAAGTATGAACATAAACATAAAAAATACAATGTTGTCATCTAAATAGTCTTTGGGTGTGAAAAAACAGTGAAGGAAGGTTTCATAGTGTTCATTTGTGTTGTAAACCAGTATAAAAGTATGTTTACGTCTTCACACAAGCACACACACCCGATGTAAAATACCACAGGAGACCAACCCAGCAGTGGAAGTAATGTACGCCAATTCATGGCACATTTATTTACAAAGTTATCCTCGCCACTTAAAGGAGTACGATGGTGCAAATTCACAAATCTCACAACAGCCATCTCATTGAAAGATCCTGCGTTGTCAAAAAGCACACAATGAAACGCATCCAGACCCTTGTGTGCCTCCCGAAACACACCCTATTGCCCAATACATACATCCCAAATGTCTCCCTAATAGTGCACTCTGGCCAAAGGTAGTGTATTATATAGGGAATAGGGTGCCATTTGAGATGTAGACAGTTTGGACACAAGCATTTTTAGGTCCTACGCTCTTTACATTCAATCACAGAATTATTACTGTGTACAGTATGGTCTATGGCAGGGCCAACAACATTTGGTTTGGCCTCTCATGGTAATGTAGCCCATGTCAGGGAACATATTTTTGTTATTGCTAGATAAGATAGCTGGCTAGACTACCTAAACCTTGTAGAAGACTAATCACCAAACTACCAACTGGGCATGTGCCCAGGGGCCCTAACCACCAGGGGCCTCCCACTGATTGTTTACTTAGTCACTCACTCAGATGAACATGGCATAAGTCATGGCAACATTTGTAAAATGGCCCCTGGGGGAGGGGACACACTAAATTGTCTTGCCTGTGAGGTGGTAATCAGAATGTAGTTGGGTTTCAAGTTATATGGCTACAATGTTTTGAAGTGTGATTTTGTTTTATGCTTACTAAAAAGCTATCCTTTTTTAAAATTGTATTTTATTTGAATAAATACTTATACGTTCAGCCCGTGGCCCACCACTTAGATTATATTTTGGCCCACCAAGCCCAAAAGTTTGAGCACCCCTGGTCTATGGCCACAACACACAGGACACACCCTAAACGGCCCAATTCCAAATTGACCCCTAGCCTTGGACGCCCATGAGCATTTGCTGTATGGTGAAAATCCAGAGAGGGCAAGGTGGAGCTACCAGAGCTATCCAATCCTCTCCAATCTACATGGAGTGGCAAGGGTTTAGGAGTCAATTTGGGCTTGGGCAAAGTAGAAGTTTCCAATTGAAAATTCACATCGGTGTAGTAAAACAGTCAGTCATTATTGGTGCCTATGCCATCAGTAGAGGGACATTTCTAGGTCAACTAATTTACTCTGAATGAGGCGTTATTCCTAACATTGCAAAAAAACAAAAAAAATGGGGTCGAGGCAGTGGCATAGGCAGAAATCCATTCACGGCGGGGCCCGCTAAAAATTTAGGTGGGCAAAAAAAAAAGACCTACTACACATAATAAACCGTAGAGCTATAATTATTAGAGTGAGACTAGAACATAAAACGCACTGATATAGCAGTAATAATCACAACAGGCTTGGCAACTTCTCTGGATCAGCAACCAGGAGACTATAGACTAGGCGGACACAAACGTAACCCTTTAACACTAGGAGAGCCAAAAGAGTCATTGACTGGAAATTCACTTTCTCCAATTACTATGCCATTTAATTTTTTTTTTTTCTTTTTAAAGCCGTCACCCCTGTCCTAAATAAGTCCAACACGTGATCGTTGTTAGAATCGCAATGCTTATAACCTCAATTCTAGTTGATATTAAGAGGATGTCATTCCCCCCCTGCCCATCAGGTCTGTGCAGCCGATGGCCCAACAAAACTACACCTAAACCATATCAAAAGTAATTTTACATATAGTTAGCATAAAGACTAGATTAAATTGACAATAACGTAATGGGTGAGAATATTAATTGTATATGAAGTATCTGATGAACAATTAAATTATCGATAGCCTATAGGGCCTAACTATAATGCATGGGCAGAGAAACAGGGCACAGTTCTGTTTCCAATTCAATTCCTAAAAATCATTGACTGGAAATACTGCTTTGACTGTTTCATGCATTTGCCTATTTTCATATATAAATAACAGCTCCAGTTTTATCCACATAGGCCTACCCTTATAAATAACATAGAATCCCTTCTATTTCAAAATTAGTCTCACGCTAGGCTATTAACACGGGTAAGACAATAGCCTATTATTTGCGAGGCACATCGGAGCATACATTTAAATAACTTTTTCACTGGACTGATGTCCATGAGTCGAAGTGGAGAAGAGCATTTCATCATTTCAAAAAAAAAAAAGAAGTGTTGAATGAAAACAAAATTGTAAGCGCTGAATAAATTTACTGAAAATGTCTTAAAAGGCCCTTAAATTAGATCCGTGAGTAAAAAGGAGGGGGACAGGAGGCCCTTCATGGTGAAATCACTAAGATCAAATAACATGGCATATGCTCCAACATCCTGTTCTAGAAATGGTATCTTAAAAAAAAAAAAAAATTGTAAACAGTGAGCGTTGTTGGCTAGTGAGTTCCCGCTGGCTCACGGTGAGTATCCTACACAGTCTAGCCTAGCCTACACAGCTATTGCTACGGTTTACTGCACATGGTATCAGTGTGAAGTGACACATGCAAGAACCCTCCCATTATTTTGAAATTGGTAAGCTGACAGTTTCTTTTTTGATTTCCCCGGTAAATAATTCATTCAAATGCATTACATAGGCCTAAATGAAATAGATTGTATGTACAGCACCAGATTTTATGTAAGATGCCTTTCAGGACACTCAAGGACATCTGCCAAATAGAATGTAATGTAAATAAATATCCCTTTTGTTTTCACACACCCTTCCTTCGGTTTGCTATGAATTCTATCTGATGGTGTAGACATGTTTAGGCAAGTGTTTGACTTTCCGGTACTCATTTTGGGTGCTGGTACAGTTTGTATTTAAGTGCAAGAACTCCTTAATACTTTGGAGTTAATAGTCAATGGGAGGTGCAGGAATTCAAGCAGAAGAACATTTGAGTTGCCAGTACTCAGTTCCAGTGAGCTCCTGCCCAAGTCAAGTACTGTGCTTAGGTAAAAAGACAAATGATATCCCATGTGGAACACCGACAAGTCATGTGTTTTTGGAGCAGCCTGAGTGGGTAAGCCTTTGTCCCCGAGTTGGGGGGTAAATCCCATTTAAATGCCAGTCAAGTCAGAAAGTAAACCAAATTCCAGTTTCCCTAATTGAAAAGCATGGAAGATAGTTGGAAATTCAGTCTACTTCCTGAATTGACTGGAATTTACCCCAGAAACAAGTTCACTTTTTGATTCGTTGGTCTGGTGAGACATTGTAGAATGTTGCTTTTAGGTGCCGATTTTGGGTCACTTTTCCATTTCTTCCCCTAAAAGGCTAAGGGTAGGATTATCTGATCCTAGGTCTGTGCATACAGGCAACTTCTACACACACCAGAGGAGAGGAAAGCAGGACAATACAGATCTAGTGGTGTGGTTTCCTATGGCATTTCAGGAATAGTAAAAACACATGATACTAAGTTGTTAAAACATCGGAGGAACTGGAAGGACAAAGAGACGAAGGAAGGATTCACATAACAACGACTGAGGATGCGGAGATGTATTCCAATAGTGGATCCTCATTGGAGGATTGGATGGGACACCACCAGAGAGCAGAACCAACCGGGGTGGTCCTGCCCTTCCCTGTTGACCGGTGAGTACTGAACAGAATGACGGTCTCCAAAGTCTCCCGGAGCAGATGCAGGACCAGGTGAGAACTGTACCAGGTGAGAGAGTTTATAGCTGAGAGAGAGAGAGAGAGAGAGAGAGAGAGAGAGAGAGATATAGATCGCAAGAGAGAATCAGTGTTTTTTGGGAGTTCCAGTGATCATCAGTCTCAATAAAACACATGCACAGAGTGTCCTGCAGAACTGGGCTAGGCAGCTCGCCCCCTACATGCGTGTTAGTCCACGTGGTCCTGTATTAGAGGGGTTTGCTCGCTGGATGAAGTGCTCACGCTGGCGTCCGGTATGACAGTCCTCTCACATTTTATGATCTGTCAGGAGAAAGAAACGGGATGGGAGAAGTCAGAGGCGAGGGTATAAGAGAACGGATGTTAGAAGCTCAACACCGTCAACGTAGTGAGGATCAAGTCTGTTTTGGAGCCGAACTAGGCAGCTGACACCACTGTCATTTCATTGAGTTAATTTGTGCATCACAGGCGGCTGGTGGCACCTTAAATTTGGAAGAACAGGCTCATAGTGAATAGCTGGAATGGTAGACATGGTTTCCTTGCATTTGATACAATTCACTTCATCCCAATTATTATTATTATTATTATTATTATTATTATTATTATTATTATTATTATTATTATTATTATTATTATTATCATTATCATTATCATCATCATCATCATCATCTGTCCTCCACTCACCAGCCTCCTGTGGTGGGCATAGAGTAAACTTCTTAATGATCTATCAAACTCACGCACCAACACCTTTTCACTACAAAAGGCCCATAAACAATGCCTCGTACCAAACAAATGTTCAGATACTTTTCAGTTCGATTTACATTGGGTGTATTCATTCCACTGATTCTGTTGTAAACAGTTTCTTAAACTGAAACAACCGGAACAAAAATGGAGAAACCTACCCGAATTTGTTCAATGGAAACTCTTGTCGAGTTGTTTACCTTTTAAGAACCAAATGGAAGCAAACTGTTTCCGTAATGAATACACCCGTTTGACTACAGAGCGTCGCCTGTAATCCACATTCTGGTAACATCATTTAAACTCCCAAAACATTGATCCTAATTGTATAACAGCAGTCTTCAACCAGAGGGTCTGCTGCAAGAGAACATTAACTATGGCCTGTCGGGAGTTTCTGGCTCAAACCATGCTCAGATTGACTGGACACTTAAAAACACAAACATGGGCAGACCACTGGGTCGTATGAAACATGGCACAACGACAGTGGATAAGAAAAGTAGATTTTAAATGATAGTGATGTTTGTACATTAAATATGGGTGAGCGTGATGCTTCGTGTGAGCCCTCAGTTTGTGTTCGTTTGTGACCTGTAGAAAACAAAAAGGTGCAAACACAATGTACAGGAAAGGGGTGAGTGTGTATGTCGGCCTGAAACCTACCTGTGTCATTCATGATAAATGTGTCCATCTGTGCCGTTTACTGGGTCTTTAACCGTTGCCTAAAAGATAGCCAGACCTTTACTAATGAGCCAGTCAGAAGCAGCTACAGGAAATCTTTGACCAACCTGATTGGCTGTCAGGTGGTTGATTTGACTGAGACAGGAAGTGCAGTATTTAGTCACTCAGCCATTGGGTCATTTAATCACGGGCTGAATGTGTGTGTTCATGCAGTGTGTGTTTTAATTGTTGCAGTGTGTGTGTGTGTGTGTGTGTGTGTGTGTGTGCAGATTCAAAACTGAGAAAGACAGATTTAAAGGTGTGGCATGCAGGGCTCATGCGATTGGTTAATGACGCACCTCAGACAGTCTTGACAAATCAATTGTGCCATTTGGATTGATTGACACCTGACCCAGTTGAGAAGGGATGATCAGATTCCATATTCCTCTGATCAAATCAACTTCGTACAGTAACACAATCAGGCTGAAACTGACACGTTATACGCATTCTCCCCCCCGATCAGGAAAACTCCGGTCCGGGAAGGCCAGCGTGTGCAGCCCTTTTGCGACAACCCAGCTTCCACACACACCTGGCTCAGCTAACACAACAGTACTCACCGTCTTCAATCTCCAACATAACTTTACTAAAGATCGAAGACCATGAACACTAGTGTGCAAGCGCTTGGCTGGAGCAAAAGCCTGCACACGGGGGAGCAGCCCCCAAGGACCAAAGTTGGCCTTCCCCTCCCTACGGATGGGTCCTTATAATCAAATCAAAGCCGATCAGAAGCTGTCAGGGTATATAATTGTATATTCATATTGCCATCACATTCTCCTGATTGACAGAGGCATCTTTTCTGGAGTGATTGGGAACAGTTTAATGTGTAAACCAACCCTGTGGTTCTCTATCACTGTAGACGGATCTTTTTTCAACAACACCTGCAAGAAAGAAAACCGTTCACGCCACACTAGTCATAACCACGTGACCTGAAATGCCTGTGTACATGCCATAACCATACACTGTACGTATGGGTAGTCTTTATGGTCCCTGGGGAACAGTGCGTTCAAAAACTAAAATAACCTTGAAATGTGCATTGACCTGACTTGATACACCAAATAACCCCATATTTAATCTGAAGTATCCTTTTAAGAGTCTTGGCAATGAGGCCCTTAGTCTACTTCCCCAGAGTCAGATGAACTCGTGGAGACCATTTCTGTGTCTGTGTCCAGTATGAAGTTTGATAAGGTACTTTCGTGAGCCAATGCTAACTGGCGTTAGCACAAGGACTGGACGTCTGAGGGCATCTGCTAGTACATACACCCATAGACGTCGTCATTGAGCTAATCTAGCATATACCCATAGACTTCCAGTCGTCGCAACAACTCTAGTTAGCATTGGCTTGAGAGTTCCGTTCATGCGTTGATCAAATTAACTGGCTAACGTATAGAGTCAGCCATGTAAAATACAACATGTGCCTTTGGATGAGTGTGTTAAGGAAATCTCTCCCGTGATTAGTCTAACGAGAGTGAGGCGGTGAGGGTGGCATTGTGTGTGTGTCCCCAAGTGGCACCACTGTACTGCATAAATCACAATCTACAGCCACTCAGAGGGAGATGGGGGAGACCTCACAGCACCCTTTCTGGTAGTTAGAAAGGGGGGCGCCAGTGTGTTGGTTTGTTAGCCGAGGCTGTGGGAATAGCCTGTTCTCTGGTGGGTAACAGAGGGCTGCTCAGGACTGTGCAAGAGTCACAGTACCTAGTACCCATGCAAACTAAAGAATGACTCATGTCTCTCCCCTCTCACAACTACTTGCAGCACATTCCGTTTGTGAACACACAAACTCTCGCTCTCCCATCCAACACGCCACGCAAAACGTTCCCATCCACAGTCAGCGAGCGGTGACCATGTGCTGTAGAGGCCTTACCTTCCCGCTGTAGTGTAGTAGTACAGCTCCCAGAACAGTGGCCAGGCCCAGGCCTAGGAAACAGTACTGCATGTACACCATCACCATTGGCAATAGCACCAGGTTGGTGTGGAACGTTTTCACGATGGCACCGTCCATATAGCCATTCTACACGAGAGAGAGAGACGTAGAGAAACACAGGGAACACAAATCTGATGAGCGGACAGGGTTATGAGGGTGTTAAAAAGGGCTAGACACACACGTTAGGGCGGTGATGCTTAATCCTGGTCTTTGGTGAGTTGATTAGTGGTATCAGGTTGGCAGTGATATTACACTGCCCTTTGGGTTCCCAGGACCAGGATTAAGAAACGCTGATCTAGGGGTATGGGTGAGAGATGGAGTGTGTTGGTTAGGTTTGGAGAGTGTTGGGGGGAGGGTAGAGGTATAGAGCAGGTTAGGGGGTAAACGAACCCAGTAATACTCTAATCACCACTCACCTCCTCAAACCAGATCATGGGCATCACAACCTCCGAGATCTTCCCTGTTTCCCTGCAACAGACAAAACAGTTACTCACAGAGATGCACAAAAACACATCCTACATAAAGAACTGAAACTCCCAGATTTAATGGGATCCTTCAGCTTTTTGGCCTTTGGGGTTAAAGGTCAGGGATAAGGAGTTGTCATCATGTGGGGAGTGCTGGGTTGGGGGGGGGGGGGGGGGGGGTCCTTACGTGATACCCGACACCTTCTTCATGTACAGGTTGAGCTGCAGACGGATAGACACATTCAGAGGCACACCAGTCTCCTGCAGAGAGAGAGAGAGATATATATATATATATCTACACATACATACACAAACTGAGTGTCCTAAACATTAAGAACAACTTCCTAATATTGAGTGCACCCCCTTTTGCACTCAGAATCGTCAGGGCATGGACTCAAAGGTGTCAAAAGCATTCCACAGGGATGCCGGCCCATGTTGACTCCAATGCTTCCCACAGTTGTGTCAAGTTGGCTGGATGTCCTTTGGGTGGTGGACCATTCTTGATACACACGGGGAAAAAAAACTTTGCAGCGCTATAGTTCTTGACACACTCAAACCGGTGCACCTGGCAACTAGAACCACACCTTGTTCAAAAGTACTGCAATCTTTTGTCTTGCCCAGTCACCCTCTGAACAGCACACAAACAATCCACGAAAAGAGGGAAAGGATAGAAAAGAGAAAAAAGAGGATAAGGACAGAGGAGAGTGTCAATGCAAAAATACTTGCTACAGTAAGCAAGTAAGGAGAGGAAATGCACATTAATGAGAAAGCACTGTGCGTCCTCAATGGAAAAATATTTTGTGTTTGGACAAAGGCTCTCTGCCCTCTTATTTGGATAGACAGTCGTTAAGCTTAGGGAGAGAGCTAGAACCACACATCTAGTCTCACCTTCTTTTACCAGGATCATTTCATTCCACTCCCTTGTTCCCAAACAGTTTTGTGCCACAAACGAGTGCATCCCCTCATAACTTGACTGGCATAGATTAAAGTCTGCATTTTGTCAAAACAGTGGATTAAAAACACACGCGCAAGTTAAATTAACACAAGGGGCATACACGTGCGGACACAACCACACCACTATGAGCTCGGAGACTGAGCATCAGTCCAACCTCACAAATCAACTGTTCTCAGTTCACTGGCTTATTCATTTTAAAAATGACAATGAGAAACCTATATAAAAACACCAATGGTGATCAAGATAAAAGTCCTGAACTCAAATATACAGCATACACAGTGCCTTCAGAAAGTACTCAGGCCTTGACTTGTTCCACTTTTTACATTCCAGCCTTAATCTAAAATTGATTAAATTGCCCCCCCTCAATCTACACACAATAGCCCATAAATGACAAAGCAAAAACAGGGTTTCCTTCACTTTGTGGTCCAATCACGCTCCTTCTTGGCCAAATAGCCGTTAAAAAGGCTGGAGGTGTGTTTTGGGTCACTGTTCTGTTGAAAAACAAATGAGCACACAAAAGCGCAGACTGACAGCATCACTTATCTTCATAAGAAACGTGTTGAAAATACCAAAATTGTTTGCATAGTCAACTTACACACCGCTTGATATGTAGGCTAAGTGTGCCTTTAAAATATGTTTTAAGTATGTTCATGTTCTGTATTGTTTCATGTGGACCCCAGGAAGAGTAGCTACTGCTTTTGCAACAGCTAATTGGGACCCTAATAAAAAAAAATATATATATATATATTATTTTTTTTTAAACCAAAAATACCTTTCGCTTGCTACATAACTTCTGAGTGACAGGAAGCACGAGCACCAATCAGCCTACACCACTGAGCACTCACCCGTCTAGAATAGCCACGTCAGCAAATGACTGCTGTCTGAACCCACAAACAGCGCCGATTTGGTCACTTGCTGTTCGGACAGTCAGTATTCCAAACCTGATTTGAGCAAAAAGGCCTGCAGTTTGAAGGCATCGTCATCAGACACCTACCTCTGCCTACTTTCACAACTTAAGTCATGAGTCGTTTAACTCCCCATCTGAAACACCAACACCTGCCTATATCATGTCACACCATATGACTTAGCTAACAAAAAACCCCAAAAGTTAGTAATATTTTAGATGATATTGATGACTCAATTGTGTTTACTGTAGGTAGCGTTAGCTAGCGTAAGTTAGTTGTACCTGAACCAAAACTCCAGTATTTGTCATCATATAACTTGTTCTGCAGCTCCTTGTGAGACCCAACTTTGCAACAAACAAAAAAATTCCCGAGCCAGAGTTAGTTTCGTAAGTGTAACAGAAACACTACAAAAAGCCTTAAAGGGTTGCCAAACAGACATCGGGTCAAGATCATATATAGACAGACAAGTTGGATTGTTTCCCTTCCAAATATGGACAACCAATTACTTACAGAACTTGTCACATTAAATGTCATAGATATAAAAATAAATAAAAAAAGATATAATTGTGGTTTAAGAGAACATTCATTTTATGGTAAGTAGTAAGGTTCTCTTCAAATTAAGCCAGAAGGCCAACCAAATATTACTAAAAATGTGTTAGATGTTCTCTACATAGAAAACACAAAATAGTTTATCCGTATTCAATCAAAAAAAAGTTTAACATTTGGATTGGTGAAATTTATCAATTTATTCAAATTAAATATGACTTCATTTCAAATGTATACACCATTAGACAATATTTTATATCACATGTACAGTGCCTTGCGAAAGTATTCGGCCCCCTTGAACTTTGCGACCTTTTGCCACATTTCAGGCTTCAAACATAAAGATAGAAAACTGTATTTTTTTGTGAAGAATCAACAACAAGTGGGACACAATCATGAAGTGGAACGACATTTATTGGATATTTCAAACTTTTTTAACAAATCAAAAACTGAAAAATTGGGCGCGCAAAATTATTCAGCCCCTTTACTTTCAGTGCAGCAAACTCTCTCCAGAAGTTCAGTGAGGATCTCTGAATGATCCAATGTTGACCTAAATGACTAATGATGATAAATACAATCCACCTGTGTGTAATCAAGTCTCCGTATAAATGCACCTGCACTGTGATAGTCTCAGAGGTCCGTTAAAAGCGCAGAGAGCATCATGAAGAACAAGGAACACACCAGGCAGGTCCGAGATACTGTTGTGAAGAAGTTTAAAGCCGGATTTGGATACAAAAAGATTTCCCAAGCTTTAAACATCCCAAGGAGCACTGTGCAAGCGATAATATTGAAATGGAAGGAGTATCAGACCACTGCAAATCTACCAAGACCTGGCCGTCCCTCTAAACTTTCAGCTCATACAAGGAGAAGACTGATCAGAGATGCAGCCAAGAGGCCCATGATCACTCTGGATGAACTGTAGAGATCTACAGCTGAGGTGGGAGACTCTGTCCATAGGACAACAATCAGTCGTATATTGCACAAATCTGGCCTTTATGGAAGAGTGGCAAGAAGAAAGCCATTTCTTAAAGATATCCATAAAAAGTGTCGCTTAAAGTTTGCCACTAGCCACCTGGGAGACACACCAAACATGTGGAAGAAGGTGCTCTGGTCAGATGAAACCAAAATTGAACTTTTTGGCAACAATGCAAAACGTTATGTTTGGCGTAAAAGCAACACAGCTCATCACCATGAACACACCATCCCCACTGTCAAACATGGTGGTGGCAGCATCATGGTTTGGGCCTGCTTTTCTTCAGCAGGGACAGGGAAGATGGTTAAAATTGATGGGAAGATGGATGGAGCCAAATACAGGACCATTCTGGAAGAAAACCTGATGGAGTCTGCAAAAGACCTGAGACTGGGACGGAGATTTGTCTTCCAACAAGACAATGATCCAAAACATAAAGCAAAATCTACAATGGAATGGTTCAAAAATAAACATATCCAGGTGTTAGAATGGCCAAGTCAAAGTCCAGACCTGAATCTAATCGAGAATCTGTGGAAAGAACTGAAAACTGCTGTTCACAAATGCTCTTCATCCAACCTCACTGAGCTCAAGCTGTTTTGCAAGGAGGAATGGGAAAAAATTTCAGTCTCTCGATGTGCAAAACTGATAGAGACATACCCCAAGCGACTTACAGCTGTAATCGCAGCAAAAGGTGGCGCTACAAAGTATTAACTTAAGGGGGCTGAGTAATTTTGCACGCCCAATTTTTCAGTTTTTGATTTGTTAAAAAAGTTTGAAATATCCAATAAATGTCGTTCCACTTCATGATCGTGTCCCACTTGTTGATTCTTCACAAAAAAAATAGTTTTATATCTTTATGTTTGAAGCCTGAAATGTGGCAAAAGGTCGCAAAGTTCAAGGGGGCCGAATACTTTCGCAAGGCACTGTATATGCTTTTGATCCATTTTCATGTGATTTTAATATCAATTTCTCAGTCCTTCATTTTTTAAATTTTTTTTTTACCATTGAAGCTCAATGTTGCATTTTTGCAACACTTCATCAGATTGTCTTATAAAAATAACTTACATTTTGAAATTTGTAAGAGGCTTATTACAAGTATTTCTGGCGAGTAATATGTTTTTTTTCCCCCTTCATTTGAATCTATGCTTGGGTCTCACAGGGTTAAATAGTGAGGCAACGTGTTTTCAGCATTCCCTTTGTCCCTCTGCAGCAGGCATATAGTGAGCAACAAATACATATAGAATCGTGAAAAATCGCACTACATATCTCAGCAACTACGTATCGTGATAATATCGTATCGTGAGGTCTCTGGCAAGTCCCAGCCCTAATATGACTGGATAACATGAGACTTTGGTCAACAAGAGCGATCTCTCCACAATTGTCACATTCAAATGTTACTGCCTATAGCCATAAAACAGACTGCTAAACCAACATTATCGACTGAGTCCACTAACTAAGACATCAGTATATCTATAGGTTACATTCATATGCAATGCTACATATGTGAACATTAACAGAAATCAATAGATGACTGAAAACAGACTAGAGGTCATTGATCTGTCATCATCTTAACCTGAGTTTAGATCGTGACACACCCTGACTAACATACAACCGCCCCACCCACCTTCTACCCCCAAGCCATAATACAGTTATAACATCAAATTGATCAGAAATACAGTGTAGACATTGTTAATGTTGTAAATGATTGTAGCTGGAAACTGATTTTAAATGGAATATCTACATAGGCGTAGAGGCCCAATATCAGCAACCATCACTTCTGTATTTCAATGGCACGTTGTGTTAGCTAATCTAAGTCTATCATTTTTAAAAAGGCTTATTTATCATTAGAAAACACTTTTGCAATTATGTTAGCACAGCTGAACTGTTGTGCTGATTAAAATAAGCAATACAACTGGCCTTCTTTAGACTAGTTGAGTATCTGGAGCGTCAGCATTTATGGGTTCGATTACAGGCTCAAAATGGCCAGAAACAATGAACTTTCTTCTGAAACTCGTCAGTCTATTCTTGTTCTGAGAAATGAAGGTTATTCCATGCGAGAAATTGAAAAGAAAACCTCTTACGTATGTAGTACGCATCTTGTCTGAGTCGCTTGAATTGCAACTCCACTTTGTCTCTATAGTGACATTTTGCCTGTTTGATTGCCTTGGAGGATAATAACTACTCTGTTTGTATTCGTCCATATTCCCAGTCGCCTTGCCATGGTTAAATGCAGTGGTTCACGCTTTCAGTTTTGCGAATGCTGCCATCTATCCACTGTTTCTGGTTAGGGTAGGTTTTAATAGTCACAGTGGGTACAACATCTCCTATACACTTCCTGATAAACGCAGTCACCGAATGAGCGTATTCGTCCATGTTATTCTCAGAGGCTACCCGGAACATATCCCAGTACGCGTGATCAAAACAATCTTGAAGCATGGTTTCCGATTGGTCAGACCAGCGTTGAATAGACCTCAACTCAAAACAGGAAGTATCCGTGCTTCTGCCTATAGGAAGGGAGGAGCAAAATGGAGCCGTGGTCAGATTTGCCAAAAGGAGGGCGGAGGCCTTGTATGCATCGTGGAAGTTAGCGTAACAATGGTCGTGTTTTTCCAGCGCGAGTGCTAGTCGATAGAACTTCGGCAGCATTTTCCTCAAATTTGCTTTGTTAAAATTCTCAGCGACATTAAAACTGCAGCTTCAGGATATATGGTTTCCAGTTTTCATAAAGCCCAGTCAAGTTACTTGAGGGAAGTCGTGGTGTTGGCATACACGGCTGTGGCAATAACCGAAGAGAATTCTCTCAGGAGATAATACGGTCGGCATTTGATTGTGAGGAATTCTAGGTCAGGTGAACAAAAAAAGACTTGAGTTCCTGTATGTTGTTACAATTACATCTCAATTACCTCCTACCCCTGTACAGCGACTTGGTACCCGGTTTATATAACCAAGTTATCAGTCAGTGTGCGCTTATTCCTCGATTTCTAAAATATAGTCTCTGCATTGTTCTGAAGGGCCCATAAGTAAACATTACACTTTTAGTCAACACCTGTTATTTATGAAGCATGTGACAAATAACATTTGATTTGACATGCACAGTTCAGGCTGGCAAGGACCTCGATGAGAGTTGCAGCCCAGGGCTGTGGATGGGACCACCAGGTGTCAAGCTGCAATCCAACCCCAGATGGTCAGTTCCACATCGGGGAGCCTTCCTCTCGCCATATCCTCTCCCTCCTGGAACTATGCTTCGCGCAACAGTCCACGTCTGATCCCCACTGCCAATCGTTACAGCAGCAGTTACAAACCATGTCTTCACTTAGATAACGACGCCTCCTTGTATGGAAGTACACTACCAAGAGATCTGGCCCTAATTGGCACAGTTGGTAGTGACTGGCTCAAACCCTGCTGTGGTTGTCCCCCCTTAAAATTGCTACACACCAACAGACCGGTCATATAACCAATTACTGGGCAAAGCTTATTGCCATGTCTGCAATGCTTTTATAATTGGCAGTGGTGTGATTGTAGAGTGACCTAAAACAAGTGTGCGATTCTTGCTTAGTCAGCGATCAAAAACCAACTTTATTGGGGGCAAATACTAGCAGCTCAGATGCAGTCTTATCTGTACAATACATCTTATCACCTTCAGCCATATTATGACATGGTGCCAATAATTAGTTGCAGTGTATTGGCCAGCAACAGTACGGGATCACCAAACGCACCAGTCACAGCCTTACTACCACCCCCCCCCCCCCCCCCACATCTGGCCTTAATCTGTTTATAGGAGCAATATCGACACCATAATACCCATTTCCTCGTACCGTAATACACAGAAAAGCTACAGCTCCAATTAGGCTATCGCTAAAAAAAGGTCACCGACTTTGTGTCCTGTGCTAGACAATTTACCATTAGCATGCACACGTCTTAAATATTTAGCTGCTAATGTCTGTTCCAGACCATTTGACTTGAGACCTTTTATATAGTTTCATCGTGGACCGGGTGGATTACTGCATGGCAGGCAACCTAAACCACATACATGACCCCCAGGCCTTAGAGGATTGTTAAGATAGATTGCACCAAAAAACAGAGCTGCTATAGGAGGACATTTACACTAACCACTGCCACAGAAAAGCAATGTATATAATTAAGGACCCCAAGCAACCACGGTCACTAATGGCCTTCAGTCCTACAGAACTCATGCTGTGGCCAACGTTCTACAGCAAGGAATCACGAGTCGACTACAGTAATTTCCGGACTATAAGCCGCTACTTTATTCCCACGCTTTGAACCTTGCGGTTTATACAATGACACGGCTAATTTATGGATTTTTCCCACTTTCACAAGATTCATGCCGGCAAAAAACTGAGCACCGTCACACAATGTGACGTAAATCGAGCGCGCTCAAACTTCCCATCATTCTGATTACGGTAGTAATTTTGTCACCCTCATCATGGCAAAGACACGGAGAAATGCATATGATGCAGCTTTCAAGTTGAAGGCGATCGATCTGGCTGTTGGAAAAGGAAATAGAGCTGCTGCATGGGAGCTTGGCCTTAATGAGTCGATGATAAGACGTTGGAAACAGCAGCGTGAGGAACTGACTCAGTGCAAAAAGACACCAAAAGCTTTCAGAGGGAAGAAAAGCAGATGGCCCAAAGTATTTGCAGCCACTCGACATCAGTGTAAATCGTGCATTTAAAGTGGCGCTCCGTGTTCAGTGGGAGGCTTGGATGACAAGTGGGGAGAAATCCTTCACTAAAACGGGCCGCATGCGGAGAGCAACTTATGGTCAAGTCTGCCAGTGGGTCCTGACAGCGTGGAGCATTGTCAAAAAATCCACTATCAACGGGTTTCGAAAGGCTGGACTGCTGCGTGTTGAAGGGGCAGCATGAGCTCAGCGGGGTATTTGCCTCCGGATGAAAGTGACGAGATTGACAATGAAAACGATCCAACATCGGATGAAGCAATTCTGAGGCTATTCAACTCCGACACTGAAGGAGATGACTTCAGTGGTTTCAGTGCACAGGAGGAGGAAGATAGTGACCAAGTTAATTTGTTTCAATGTACCGGTAGGCACCTGCGGCTTATAGACATGTGCGGCTTATTTATGTACAAAATACATCTTTTTTTATAATTCAGTGGGTGCGGTTTATATTCAGGTGCGCTTAATAGTCCAGAAATTACGGTAGGTTAAAACGTTATTTTATTTTAAAAATCTGTCGATGTGCTCTTAATTAAGCAAGGCACCTAACCCTTCGCTCTGGATCAGAGCGTCTATTAAATGACAAATGTACTATGAAAAAGAGTACACCATATCCAACTTGGCACAGGAGCTGGACAAAAAAAGAATTGGATGATATCTGCTCACGTTGGCTGTCCCACAAGTGTATTTTAAAACCATGCTCTCTGCGATTACAGTTGAAGATCACGATGTTTGCATCAAACAGCGAGTGGATGTTTTTCTACAAATGAGTTCAGAGGCAGGACTCATAGGAGTCACAAACACACAAAAAAAGTGAATATATACAAGAATGACTGTCCAACACAAGTTTCTCACCCTCAGCCAGGGAAAATAAATGTTATCTAAATGAATTCTAAGAAAGTGCTCTGGCCAAGCCTCTGTGTGTGTGTCAGGTGATTGCCTCAAGGACAGGCTGTATGGTGTGCGTTCGCTACGGCTATGAGATCAGATGTGTTTACACAATCAATTTAGATAAGGGGAAACAGCATCGCTTTTACTGCCAGAGATATACGTTTATAACAATGTGAACGGGCCCAATTCGCACTAGTAAAAGCACACACACACGTCTATAAATGGGGAAGAACTTGGCACAGATGCTTCAGGCATTCAGACAATGTGGCGCCCCCCCCGTCAGATATATTGAGCGTCCTAAACCAATTCTTCATTCAATTTGACCTTTTTGACACTAAGGGGCACCAAGACCACCACGGTATTGAAACACTTACGCACCCGATACAGACCAGTGGGGCTAAAAAACCAGCGTCGCAAATCTAACTGGAACTCAATATATCTGTCAGAGAAGTGACATTCTTCATCTAAATAAAACCCACCGGGGTATAGTTCAGGGGTTAATCGATTGACTGCGAAACTGTAGAGCCACATTGGAGCCGTCTTGTCTCTGGATGATCGCCTGCCAGAAACCCACTGGTCTTTGACCCTAATAGACCATAAAGGTGTGTGTGGCCGTCCACTAATCTGATCTCATCTTATCCAAGACCTATTAGAACAAAAGGGGACGAGTCCACAGTCAACGGGAAAAATTCATCTTACTAAACTCAGCAGAAAAAGAAAACATCCTCACTGTCAACCGTGCTCATGTTCAGCAAACTTCACATGTGGAAATATTTGTATGAACATGAATCAACAACTGAGAAACTGAACAAGTTCCACAGACATGTGACTAACAGAAATTAAATAATGTGTTCCTGAACAAAGGGGGGGGGGGGGGGTGGAAGTGTCAAAATCAAAAGTTTGTCGGTATCAGCGCATCTCCTGGACTGCACCAGATTTGCCAGTTCTTGCTGTGAGATGTTACCCCACTCTTCCACCAAGACATGCCTGTCTTGCAGGAAATCACCCACAGAACAAGCAGTATGGCTTGTAGCATTGTCATGCTGGAGGGTCATGTCAGGATGAGCCTGCAGGAAGGGTACCACATGAGGGAGGAGGATGTCTTCCCTGTAAAGCACAGCATTGTGATTGCCTGGAATAACAAGCGCAGTCCGATGATGCTGTGGCACACCGCCCCAGACCATGACGGACCCTCCAGCACGATCCCGCTCCAGAGCACAGGCCTCGGTGTAACACTCATTCCTGCGACGATAAACGTGAATCCGACTATCACCCACGGTGAGACAAAACCGCGACTCGTCAGTGAAGAGCACTTTTCGCCAGTCTTGTCTAGCGACAGTGGGTTTGTGCCCATAGGCGACATTGTTGCCGGTGATGTCTGGTGAGGACCTGCCTTACAACAGGCCTTACAAGCCCTCAGTCCAGCCTCTCAGCCTATTGCAGACAGTCTGAGCACTGATGGAGGTATTGTGCGTTCCTGGTGTAGCTCGGGCAGTTGTTGCCATCCTGTACCTGTCCCGCAGGTGTGACGTTCGGCTGTACCGATCTTGTGCAGGTGTTGTTACACATGTTCTGCCACTGCAAGGACGATCAGCTGTCAGTCCAGTCTCCCTGTAGCGCTGTCTTAGGCGTCTCACAGTACAGACATTGCAATTTATTGCCCAGGCCACATCTGCAGTCCTCATGCCTCCTTGCAGCATGCCTAAGGCACATTCACGCAGATGAGCAGGGACCCTGGGCATCTTTCTTTTGGTGTTTTTCCCCAGAGTCAGTAGAAAGGCCTCTTTAGTGTCCTAAGTTCATAACGGACCTTAATTGCCTAACAATTGTAAGCTGTTAGTGTCTTAACGACCATTCCACAGGTGCATGTTCATTAATTGTTTATGGTTCATTGAACAAGCACGGGAAACAGTGTTCAAACCCTTTACAATGAAGATCTGTGAAATGATTTGGATTATCTTGCAAAGACAGGGTTCTGAAAAAGGGACATTTATTTGTTTGCTAAGTTTTCTAAGTGTTCCAATTCAGTACAGCATGTATGTGTTACTCACAGGGTGGATGTCTATGAATAGCCCGTGTTCGTCCTCAGTAGGCTGAAGTCCCTGTACGTAGTCCAGCAGCACAGGGTCAGCATTGTAGAAGTGGGGTTGGGAAATGAACACTGGGGCGTCTAGAACACAATAGTAATACAACGTCGCCTTTACTTGTACCAACATCATACATTTCCTTTTTAACAAGCACACTACCGTTCAAAAATTTGGGGTCACTTGAAAAAATAAAAATAATAATAATTATATGAAAACATACATGAAATGAGTCGCAAAATGAATAGGAAATAGTCAAGATGTTAACAAGGTTATGACATTTTTATTTTTCATTTCAATAATTTTGAATTTCAAACTCTGCTTTCGTCAAAGAATCCATCATTTGCAGCAATTACAGCCTTGCAGACCTTTGGCATTCTAGTTGTCAATTTGTTGAGGTAATCTGAAGAGATTTCAACCCATGGTTCCTGAAGCACCTCCCACAAGTTGGATGGGCACTTCTTACGTACCACACGGTCAAGCTCAATAGGGTTGAGATCTGGTGACGGTGCTGGCCACTCCATTATAGACAGAATACCAGCTGACTGCTTATTCCCTAAATTGTTATTCCATAGTTTGGACCTGTGCTTTGGCTCATTCTCCTTTTCTAGGAAGAAATTGGCTCCAATTAAGCACCATCCACAGGGGATTGTATGGAGTGATAGCCTTCCTTCTTCAAGTTCACTTTTACCCTGTACAAATCTCACACTTTACCACCCAAAAGGCCTAAGGCCAGCTCTGACTGAATTTGTATACGGATATGCAGACCACTGTGGCCCATCATGATGAGTTCAGATTGTGGCCCCCAATCCCATCAAAGTTGCCCATCGCTGGTTTACAATATCCCCTTGACATTGAATCATGATTTATACAAAACATTCCTATAGTATGTGGGCATTTCTCAAGCTACAATTCGGCACCAAGTGCTCATGTGATCTTGAGATGTGATGTTCTATGGGGCGCTATTGGGAACATAAGTGTGTAATGACTCGTGTTGTCTCATGCCCAAGTGTTTCTAAAACGTGTTTATACAGCGGCATGGCTCCTCGGTGTGTGTGTGCGCCATACTTCCTCCTCCAGTCTGTTTACCAGACAAGGTATGTCGGTTATGATTAACTACAAATCGCATGTTTGTAGAGTGACAAGCTTGATGTTGTCGTCGAGTCCTAGGAATATGGGACCAAATACTAAGCGTTTTACTATTTTAATACACTATCAGAGAATTTGTCCAAATACTTGTGACCTCCTCAAATGGGACTTGATACAGTGCTTTCATGTCTAAACAGTAAAACATATGTATGAAAATACCCTCAAATAATAGGTGACATTCTGTCTGTACTGTCACCTGATATGAAACATTTGATCTCAAATTCAAAATGCTGGAGCCAAACTACAAGTTTAAGCGCCACTGTCCAAATAAATACGTAGGGGAGTGTGTATGCATCTGTACTCACTGGATCGACAGCTGCTGACGTTGAGGAGGCCAGATTGTCTGCAGGGACAGAAGCCCTCATTGGGAGCGTAGTCTGAGCCATTAGCCAACATAGTCTTAGGAGCCACAAAGCGATAGAGGGGAATCCCTTTCATTATCCCCTCACGCTGATACACCAGCTCCAAAGACCTATAAAGAGTGTGTGAGGGAAAGGGGGATACCTAGTCACAACGCATTCAAATGAAATGTGTCTTCCACATTTAACCCAACCCTTCTGAATCAGAGGTGCGGGGGGGGGGGGCTGCCATAATCCACATCTTCGGCTCCCGGGGAACAGTGAGTTAACTGCCTTACTCAGGGGCAGAACGACAAATTTTTACCTTGTCAGCTCGGGGATTCGATCCAGCAACCTTTCGGTTACTGGCCCAACGCTCTAACCACTAGGCTACGTGAATCTTTGAAAGCGTGTGTACCTGCAGGCGTCAGGACTGTAGAACGGCAGTGTGGACTCTTTGGTCATGAAGGGCGGCCACATTTGTCCTGCTGTACCGTTGATCATGTTACACTGGGGAGTCTTCCAATATATCAACTAGAGAGACAGAAGGTTAACAGCCGTTACACATCGAGCTCTCTTTCTAGAGCAAGAAAGAATGGATGTCACCCGCACACCTCTGATTCAGAGAGGTTGGGTTGAATGCAGAGGACCCATTTCAGTTGAATTCATTCAGTTGTACAACGGACTAGGTATCCCCCTTTCCCATTGTAAAAGGACCCCATGAAAACAAAGGGCCCAGATTTGTTTTCACTCATCTGTGCGTCTAACTGCCCCTCTCAAACCAATCTGTAAAGGTGAAAGGTCATGGCTGTGTGATCACTAAACTCCAGACAGCTCACCTTGGTCAAGCCGTTCCATGAGTTCACTTTGTGAATCAGCCGGATGTCATCCTTCCCAGTGTGGACGGTGAACATACCAGTGTTGGAGTTGTTGAACTGATGGGAGAAAACAGAAGGATTGATATTTAACCAGTCACCAGTCACTAAAAAAAACTAGACAGCCAACTTAAACAGGCTGTAGATAAGGGGTACTTATATAGTATTTGAGAAGGTTGGGTCAAACACACACTTCCTATGTGGCACAAGTCCGGATGGATAGTCATTTACCAGCGTAGTAACAGTGGCGAACGACTGCCCCCTCATTGAAGCTCCCAAGTGTTGCAACGGTCTAAGGCACTGCATCTCAGTGCTAGAGGTATCACTATAGACACCCTGGTTCGATTCCAGGCTGTATCACAACCGGCCGCGATTGGGAGTCCCATAGGGCGGCACACAATTGGCCGAGCGCGTTTGTCAATATAAATACGAATTTGTTCTTAACTGACTTGCCTAGTTAGATAGATAAAAGGTTAAAATATTTTTTTAAATGTAAAAAAGCCAAAGAAGTTAAGGCTGACTTCAGTACTGCAGGCATGGTTAACAGGAAACAGGATCCCCCATTAGAGTGAATGGAAAAAATGCCAATCTTCGTGGCCAATCTAAATAAAAACGTTTTTGAAGATAATCATGGTACCAATAATTGCTTCTAATACACCAGATAAGGTTCTTGAACAGATTATGTTTTATATACATTAAAAATAACCCCCCCCACAGATTACTTTGATGCCAATTGAAGCCTTGAACTTGAGTTACTCAATGGAGGGGGCAGCACTGAGCAAAGTCAATTCCAGGAGTAACTCAAACTGCACATATTAGGTCTCCATGAAAACAGCATCTTAACAGAGCATTGAAGCCAAATAAAGTGGGTTAAATCTTCACGGAGGAATGAGAGGTGCGATGGCTTTGTCCATCCATACATAGCCATTGCTCACTACCCATGCGACCCCAAACTGTTCAAACTGTCCCCTGGGGATGGAGTTTGGATGTGGTCATGTCCAGCTAGGTTCCAACACTAAACTACCTCCTGGGGGATGAGGCCACTAGGCACATTATTTGGCTTGGATAACTACAAGATTTAGATAGCTGGTAAGCCTATCTAACACTTGATCAACTGGACATTTCTGACATGGTATTAATAGTGCTTTAAGGTCTGCCTGTGAATTAACATAATAGGGAACCTACCCTCGCACTACATCATTCCAAAGCCTGACTGAGGCCTTGATTAAATTAGCTCAAGCATTAAAGGGATACCGTGAGATCCTAGCAATTGTTTTTCTACTTACTCAGAGTAGAGATGAACTTGTGAATCGCATTTTTATGTCTCAGTGTGCAGTGTGAAGGGAGAACGAGGTGGTTTCGCAAGCCAATGCCAACTAACGTTAGCACAGTGGCGAAGTCTAAAGGTACACTAGCATATGCTACTGTACCCGTAGACTTTCGGTCATTGTGAGCTCATCTCCTCCACCCGCTCACCTCAGAGAAGAGGCCAAACTTGCCAGTGGAGGGCAGCATCCCAGGGAACCACTTATTGAGGAAGTCCACCAGCTTGCTGTCGTAGCCCCACATCAGCTCCCCTACAGACTTGCTTAGGAAGGGTCCCTCCTTAAAGCTCTTAAAGGTGGCACTGAGCAACAGACGCACTGCGTGTGGCATGTTGTCCATCATCACCGCCGCACCCTGGAAGACAGGGGAAAAGAAGATGAGGAGAAACGGGATGAAGTGGGGGAGAGATGAGGGGGGCAAAGAGATAGGAGTCCAGTACATAGTGTGTGTGTGTGTGTGTGTGTGTGTGTGTGTGTGTGTGTAGCAGTGCCGTCTTACCAACACCAGCATGTTAGGGATGGTGACCACATCCGACTCGTTGCCCACTGACATGCTGGGCTCAAAGAAGTAGCTCCTGTATTCAAGATACGACACTGTATGGTTGGGATGGAACGTGATGTTCTGCTTCTGAAGACGCTTCCTGAAAACACACAACTCAGGTCAACCTCCCAACTGACAGATGCAAATGGAGACACTTTACAACAGAGGGTTGATAGACTTAGTAGTTAAGACGACTGGACGACTGGAGATCTGATTGAATAGCTGATAGAGAAAAGAAGCAGAGAAAGGGGATTGAGAGTTAACTTGCAGGGATAGGGCATGTTAGGTTAGGTTATTTTATTAAATCACAAAGGGCATTCCACTGACACTGGCTTCTTAAAATCGCTTACCGAGATGAACAGGGTAGAAATTCTCAGAGTTATTCAAGGATAAGGTAAAGGTAAGGTAATGAGAGAAGGATCAGTTTGAGAACAGCTGCCACAATATGGGCAAAAAAGAGATTTATTTTATTTATTTTTTTGTTTGTTTTTTTGAATTTTTACCCCTTTTTTCTCCCCAATTTCATGGTAACCAATTGTTGTAGTAGCTACTATATTGTCTCATTGCTACAACTCCCGTACGGGCTCGGGAGAGACGAAGGTTGAATGTCATGCGTCCTCCGATACACAACCCAACCAGCCGCACTGCTTCTTAACACAGCGCGCCTCCAACCCGGAAGCCAGCCGCACCAAGGCTACACCGCTACACCGTGCTCCTGGCAACCTTGGTTAGCGCGCACTGCGCCCGGCCCGCCACAGGAGTCGCTGGTGCACGATGAGACAAGGACATCCCTACCGACCAAGCCCTCCCTAACCCGGACGACGCTAGGCCAATTGTGCGTCGCCCCACGGACCTCCCGGTCGCGGCCGGTTACGACAGAGCCTGGGCGCGAACCCAGGGACTCTGATGGCACAGCTGGCGCTGCAGTACAGCGCCCTTAACCACTGCGCCACCCGGGAGGCCTGAGATTTATTTTTAACGAAATATTGCGATGCCGATTTCTTTAGAAGTAAAACGCAGCATCGTTCTTGTTTGGAACAACCTGACTGCATTTGACCTAACAGAAGAGCATGCAAACTTGGTGAATCTAACAGCGAGGAGGAACTGCGCTGCTTGAGTAATGGGGCGGGGCTTGACATGTGCGGAAAGCAGCCGCAAGAGCAGAAAAATACGAATTAAAAAAACTATCAAAAAGTTGGTTACATATGGCTGATAAGCATTTCCAAATAATGCATGCAGTGTAGATCTCTTCCAATATGATTTTTATGATATTGCATGTCAATATTGCAATTTTGATGCAAATTCAATTAATTGTGCCCTAGAACAGAGACTGATAGATCAATTGGATACGTTACAGGGTGAGACAGGCCAGATCCATAAGGAAAGGGGGTTCAATTTCGGGCGTTTCTCCCATTCTTCTCTGTGGATCCTCAAGCTCTGCCAGGTTGGATAGGGAGCGTCGCTGCAGTTATTTTCAGGGCTCTCCCGAGATGTTAGATCGGGTTCAAGTCCTGGCTCTGGCTGGGCCACTCAAAGACATTCAGAGACTTGTCCCGAAGCCACTCCTGTGTTGTCTTGGCTGTGTGCTTAGGGTCGTTGTCTGTTGGAAGGTGAACTGTCGCTCTAGTCAGAGGTCCTGAGCAGGTTTCATCAAGGATGTGCCTGTACTTTTCTCCATTCATCTTTCCTCAATCCAGACTTGACACTTGGCATTCAAGCCAAATTAATTTCTCAGTTGGCCGGGCAGCCAGCTCTGGGAACAGTCTAGGTTGTCCAATCTCACTGTATATTGCAGAGGCTTTTGGTGGATCAGAGCAGAACTAGTTTGGGAAGAACTGATGGCACAAAATATTGCAGGACGCAGTCATTTGGGCAACCCCCATCCTCGAGCGTCTCATTGGTTCCTGCATGAACGTCCCCCTGAGCACACTATCTTCATGTTTGTGTGGCACTTAATTTCCACTGATTGTCAACGCAATTAAAATGTGGGTCAAAAATGAATTATTCGGGGTTGAAGGACACCGTCTACCGGTGTCGCACCCCGTCTCTAGCCTGCTGTGTACTGGAATCCTACTAGCGAGTACAGTGTCTTTCGCTCACGTCTGCCCTCGCCATCGTTAACAGAACTGCGGGAAAACAGCACCTGACAGGTGGGGGCGAAGTACACAATCTAACAGTGTCCTAGCTATTTTTAGCTAGCTACTCATCACACCTGTTGTGTACCAGAGTCCTACCTAGCAGTGTCCTTCGCTCCCACTTGCCGAACAGCCCTGTGAGAAACCAGTTCCCGCCTCTTCTGTGGGGTTTACCAATGTTATGGTGCATTACCGCCACCTACTGTACTGGAGGGCTCCCCACCTTCCAACTGTGTACCGGGGTTCTAGCTTTAAAAACTGACCAATAGAAATAAAAGCGAGAGGTTCCTGCAGATGCAATTGTATCCTTCTTCAAACGTACAGTAGTTCAGTCAACACACCATCATAGAATGTCGTGAAAAAGACATATTACCACAAGATTTTCTAAAGTAAATTGTGTCAATCACATGTTATTCCAATTTATGGCTAATGTTAGCTAGGCTAGGGGTTAAGGTTAAGTTTCGGAGTGTTAAATTGTTACATGCTAGCTAAGGGTTAAGGCTAGGTAACATGTTAGTTACGGGTTAGCGCAGCATTCCCCAAACTTTGGGTCACACGAATTGAAAACGGGTAAACAAAAAGGCACTCGCAAATCTGAGCTCTTTGTTGCAGGTGCATGGTAACAGCTGAATAAGATGAGAAATAGAAAGAAATCCGCACACTACTTCCTGCTAGTATCACTGCTCTTTATTACGATTTACGTAGCCGGTCAGGTGTGAAAGCCTACCTGTATACGTAGGGTCCTCTCTGCTCCACCATGGGTTTCTCTCCCGCCAGGAATTCGGTGGGGTTGAGGATGTTGAAGAAGTAGACAGACATGAAGAACGGGACAGGGATGTCCTTCCACATGGTGTAGGACACCTCATTCTCAGGGTCTATTACTAAGTTCTGAGAGAACAATGATAAAAGGCATATTATTATACATAACATATACAAAGGTGTTCAGTGTGACAGCTTGTTCCTCTATGCAGGATGGGATCACTGGCAGTTGACACTCATATTCAGTGTTCCTGATCCACAGGGGAACCAAACCCATAACTGTGTGGCTGCCAGTACTTCATGCCAACCAGCTGAGTCTTTGGAACCGGTGTTGGCAATAAAAGGATAGTGGTAGCAGTATAAAGTGACATTTACCCCAAGGGGGAATTGGTTATGGCAGAATCATCCTTAAAAACAGGAGCAACATCTTGGGAAAGCAAGACTAGCTACGGTACGTAGGCCTATAAACTATGGGAAGTCAAACATGCAAATCACAGGGGTCCCTGCTGGCTGGGGCTTCTGTATGTCAGGATAGGAAACAATACATTTAGGTAATAGGGTGTCAAGTGCATTGACGATATACTGAACAAAATTATAAAAACGCAACATGTAACGTGTTGGTCCAATGTTTCATGAGCTGAAATAAAAGATCACAGAAATGTTCCATATCCACAAAAAGCTAATTTCCCTAAAATGTGCACAAATTTGTTTTCATTCCTGTTAGTTAGAAGCTGATTAAACAGCATGATCATTACACAGGTGCACCTTGTGCTGGGGGACAATAAAAAGGCCATTAAAAATATGCAGTTGTCACAACACAATGCTACAGATGTCTCAAGTTGAGGGAGCATGCAATTGGCATGCTGACTGCAGGAATGTCCACCAGAGCTGTTGCCAGAGAATTTTGAATGTCCATGTTTCTACCATAACCCGCCTCCAACATTTTAGAGAATTTGGCGGTAAGTCCAACCGGCCTCACAACCGCAAACCACGTGTAACTATGCCAGTCCAGGACATCCACCTTCTTCACGCGCGGGATTGTCGGAGACCAGCCACCGGACAGCTGTGGAGTATTTTATTAATAAAAGGTCTTTAAGAAGAATCGAAATTGGCCGCAAGAAGCCCAAACGGATATAATATTTGACTAAAACAATTTCAAACCTTACATTTGTTTACATATTCATACATATAATCTTCCCAGATCCTTGATTTCCTTTGTCTGTGCTTATGGACTGCCCACTTCAATTCAAACCACAGGTTTCTAATGGGGTTCAACAGAGTTCAGAGACTGATGGCCATGGCAAAATGTTGATCTGTGAGGTCAGATAACCATTTATTTGTGGGTTTTGTTGGTGTGTGTCTGGGGCTGTGGTCTTGCTAGAAGATCCAATTGCAATCAAGTTTCAGCCTCCTGGCAGAGGCTACTGGGTTTTTGGCTAAAATGTCCTGGTACTGGGTAAAGGTAATGATGCCGTTGACCTTAACAAGGGCGCCAAGACCAGTGTCATGACTCCTGGGAGGATCCAAAGGATCAGGTTACAGTGCATCAGCTCTACAGAACTCTCCTGCAGAGGGAGGAGGATTGATGTGTGTGTGTGGTTCACACCTCAAGCCCATCAGAAATTGTAAGGCAGCAGACGATTCCTTTCTGCTCTAGTTGGAGAGATTGGAAAGTCTGTGTGCCTTATGAAGGGGTTTACAGCCCAAAACTATAACATTAAACAATGGACATGAGGACAGAAAGAGATCTCTATCATCCTCCAAATGCTGGTAATAAGAGGTGGAATGTGGAAAATTAATGTCTATTTTGTGATGCCATTAAGTTATATGAAGACGTTGCTTCTCTTTAAAATCTCCATCTTGTGTAACACGTGTCAATGTGTTGATCCACTAGGGACTGTTGTCGTCATATTAAGTTTCTAATCCATACCGAGTGTGTGCATGTTACCATTTAGCTTGTTAGCAAATAAATAATCAACTCAATGAGTGGTACAGAATGATCAGTGAGACTCGGGTTTGTGCTAATTATGCGAGGCTGATATGAGGAAATGATTAATTATTGACTGTTATGATGGAGTTAATTTGGGAAACCGTAACTCATTAAACAAACTCTTCCCACGGTGCCCCAGATTCCTAACGAGTTAATTGTTACATGATCATTTAATTATTACCCAATTTAAGTGGAGTAGATAATTATTCAATGAATAGCAGACATCACATGAATGAAAGTCACGTCAACAGTGAAAGCAAAATAGCCCCGTATCAGATCCTCCACCATATTTAAAAAAAACTTAAAAAGCTGAATATTATGCATTACACGGCATAAAACGGTAAATGATCAAGGAGGAACTAGCTTAACATTTAAAAGGAAGCTGTGGGGCAAAACCAATATATAAAGAACAGATCAAATGAAAAATAATGTATCGCTGCTATTTTACCAGGTAAGTTGACTGAGAACACGTTCTCATTTACAGTAATGACCTGGGGAATAGTTACAGGGGAGAGGAGATGAATGAGGTGACCGTGATGGTATGAGGGACAGCTTGGGAATTTAGCCAGGACACCGGGGTTAACACCCCTACTCTTACAATAAGTGCCATGGGATCTTAAATGAACTCAGAGTCGGGACACCCGTTTAACATCCAATCCGAAAGACGGCACCCTACACACGGCAGTGTCCTGGGGCATTGGGATAAAAAAAATGTAGACCAGGGGAAAGAGAGCCTCCTACTAGCCTTCCAACACCACTTCCAGCAGCATATGGTCTCGCATCCAGGGACTGACCAGTAGCTTCAGAAGCAAGCCAGCAGTGGGATGCAGGGTGGTGTAATAAATAGTATAGATTACTACACTGGGGGTGTCAAATAAAATCACGCCAGTTGGGAAACCCTGCTATAGGTCTACAGTCATCGACACCAACCGAAGTCTTGCATGTGTTTAGTCTACACAGTGGTGTAAAAAGTAGCCAATTGTCATACAGATAAGTGAGTTACTTCAGTAAAATTGATTTTATATTTACTTAAATCTCAAAAGTAATAAATTGTTGCTCAAATACACTTAAGAATAAATAATTTCAAATTCCTTATATTTAGCAAAACACGAAGGAACGATTATTATTTTCTATTTTTTTTAAATCACACCCACAGAAGTATCGACCGCAACCAGTGGAGTACGTTCTGGCTTGTAGAGAACTAGGAAATGTTCCAAACAAATGTATGGCATTCATCTCAGACTGTAGCCATGTGGTAGGTATTAAGCATAGTTAAGCCCTACAGTAAAATGCCTCGCTTGTTTGCGCTTTCCCAACAATGCAGTAATCAATATCAATCAAATAAGTAGAAAAACAACACGAGAAATACGAGTAATAAGTCAGGTTCATTCTTCGCTATACGTTAGTCGTGACTGACCAGGAGAAAACGAAGCCTTTTCCATTAGATGTAGGCCTAGAACAGAAGTATACAACTATAGGAAAAAGCTACATTCCATAGCTTTAATCTCAATAACTTACCTTTACTATTTGGTCGTCAATGATGATTGGTCCAACGAATAAAATAACTAACCCAAACACTGCAGTCAGAGTACCTGCGACAAAAAGTCCGATTGCTAACTTAGATGTATTCATTGTTATGGACACAGTTTAACTGTTCACCGATAAAACTGTAGGCCTACTGAAATGTATAGATAAAAACAACGCATGTACGCTATCTGCAATGTCAAGTTCACTGGCTTTTGTTCGGAGCGCTGCCTGGTTCGTTGCAGAGCTAAACAAGGCAAGAAGATGACGGACTGTCAACCGACTCACAACAACACCTCAAGTGTTGAAGGATCTTGCCACTCTTCAGAAGATGATCTTAAAGTCCAAAAAAAACAGGTACATGAATAAGGCTTGTCTTGAAGTCGAGTGTAAGCGATCAGCAGCGGAACCGCAGTGTTTATATTGTACACGCCACGCCTTCCTTCACGCTGAGGCTGGTGGGGGCTGTAGTTTATTTGCGTTAACAGAGACGCATTTCATTTATGTCATGACGTTTCGTACAAAATAAGAAAATGTGATATACACATTATTGATGTATATCAATATTGTATGAATAGCGTTTCCTCACATTTTAAGAACTGATCATACACTAATATTTGAAAACTAAAGGCCCCAGGTGGGAAAGGAAGATGGAGCACAACATGTTGATCAATCACCTTTGGTTTGCAGTTGTGAATTATGAGGCAGACAGACAAACAACAGACAGAAAATAATAATGCCATGTGTAAATTGTGGTGAAACGCTCTGGACCGAAAGAGCCCCGTGGAAGGCAGCAAATCTGTACACTCAAGGCAGACTTACTGACATACACATTACAGTTTCAGATTAGTTTTTGAAACCTCAGCCCTTCAAAGACATAGTAAAAGGGAAGCCTTTAGTTTAGACAGAAAACACCACGTATTCGTTAACCATTTATTTATTAGAATATTGCAGTACATTAGGCTTAGCATTAAGCTCTGCTACTCCAGGGTAACTGGAATAATAATAATAATAATTACAGGCAGTGAACAAGATGTGCTATACCAATTTTTTTTTTTTTTTTTTAATGTAATACTCAAATGCGGTTTTATGCAGTTTTTCTGTGTAATAAAACGGCGTGTGTATAAAATGTTTTTGAGCTGTTTTAAAGGAAATGAAACAAAACTTTTCCAAAAGAAAGAAGAGCAGGAGGAAGCGAGTTTGGTAAGGCACAGTTTATTATAGGCGTGGCTTTCAGCTAGCGCTTTTCGGTCTCCCATAAGAGGGACTGTCATCCCAGTTAACCTGGTCTGTTCATAAACTAATTAGTTGTGCGCTAGCAGGAGGAGGCGAGTTTGATAAGTACTCACCCCGTTCTTGTACAAAGGACTGAAGGCAGCTTTATAATGAAGTTGCTTTTAACATGTTTTAATTTCTTAAATGTTTTACCCTGGTTAAATAATTTGTACACATTTCAAATGCCTTTTACAGATTATGTTTTACAAGAAAAATTACTTTTATTCATGGTTGTTTCTATTGTTTTTAACAACATGTACTTTTTAACTAATTTCAATGCAATATTCAAATGCTGTTTTTTATGCTTTTATGCCATTTTTATGTGCATAAAATGATCTACAAAAATATAATCGAGCTATTTTTAAAGAAAATTCAACAAGAAAAATGGCATGTTAAATCAGGAATAGCGTGTTGACTAGCCGTAGGCAGTGACTTTGATAGCCATGGGATGGTATGGACGAGAGGATGCCTCAACACCAGACAAAGGGTCTCCCGCAACATTTAAGGTACCGGTGGCCACGGCCTGACAGTGCTACGGCGCCTAGAGGAGGGATCTGTGCCCCGAAGGAATGGGACTGAGTTGATTCAGAAGAGCAGGAGGAGGCGAGTTTGATAAGGACTCACCCTCTTCCTACACAAAAGACAGAAGTAGGCTTTTTGAACGAAGTGACCTTTTAACATGTTTTCATGCCTCAAAAATGTATACTCTTGTTTAAATCATATGTGCACATTTTAAATGGATTTTACTGATTGGATTTTTTTTTAAAGTACTATCTTAGGCTGCTTTGTTGTTTTCAATAAAAAAAACGCATACCTTTTTGTAAATGTTCAATGCTGTTTTTAACACCTATTATGCTATTTTGAAGTGTACAAAGTATTATGTAAAAGTATGAGCTGTTTTAATGAAACAGTAGGTGACAAAAAAGCTGCATGTAATACAAAAGATACATAAGATATTTAATTTGTATTTAACTTATTTATTATGGATCCCCATTAGCTGCTGCCAAGGAACATTTAAGGCAGTTATACAGTTAAAAACATTAAGTGTGTGCCCCCACACTATTCTACAACACAACATACATGTTTAGCTAGTCTCCATATAATTGTACTACTCACTTACCTACCACACCATCAGGTCAGTCAGTATGATGAATTAGCTACAGTAAGTTACTATAACTCACTTGTAACTAGTTGACAGTAAATGATTGACAATTAAACAGTAACTTCCAGCGAACCAGCTGTCATTAAGCTAGTAGAAATTGTACAGTAACCTCTTACCAATGCAGATCTCAATTGTCACAAGATCGTATAAATATTGCAGAACTGACAATGTGGAGACAAAAAAGGCCTTAAGTTTAATCAACATAACAATAAAACCACTTAAAATGATACACCATTCACACTGAAGGTTGGCAAAAATACAACATATTTTAGACCATGACCCCAAATATGATAATAAGATAATAAGCCCCACTAGCACATTGCCCCCTCCTACATTTCAAAGTGCAGTAATGACTGTACCTAATGACTGTACCTAATGCTGCATTGCCAAGTGGGAAGTGGGAGTTTACCCTCCAACTGGTAATTACTAGTGGGAAATGCATCTTCTCCAAATTCTCCAACATGACGCCACCTACTAAAGAAATTAGCTCGATAACAGTATTTTTGGCAGTTAAATGTAACAATAAAACATTATTTATAAAAAGCAATCTATTAAAATGGTTTTTGAACCTGTGGCGGGCGCAGATTTTTTAACAGGATTTTTCTTTGCTCGTCTCTGGAGAGATTACATGATAACGGTACTGTACTGTAATTTCGTAGTATCCAATTGTTGTAGTAGCTACTATCTTGTCTCATCGCTACAACTCCCGTACGGGCTCGGGAGAGACGAAGGTTGAAAGTCATGCGTCCTCCGATACACAACCAACCAAGCCGCTGCTTCTTTAACACAGCGGCACATCCAACCCGGAAGCCAGCCGCACCAATGCGCCGGAGGAAACACCGTGCAGCTGGCCACCTTGGCTAGCGTACACTGCGCCCAGCCCGCCACAGGAGTCGCTGGTGCGCGATGAGACAAGGACACCCCTACCGACCAAGCCCTCCCTAACCCGGGCGACGCTAGGCCAATTGTGCGTCGCCCCACGGACCTCCCGGTCGCGGCCGGTTACGACAGAGCCTGGGCGCGAACCCAGGACTCTGATGGCACAGCTGGCGCTGCAGTACAGCACCCTTAACCACTGCGCCACCCGGGAGGCCCCCTGCAATAGTTTTACCACGGTCTACCAAGCTAGCTTTTATTGTCAGCTAGTTTGCAGTGGTTTCGAGCAGGTATTATCAAAGAGGGAATTGCTGCTAATTTGTTAGCTTCTCCCTTTTCAATAATAACTTTCAACTATAAGTTAAGATTCAAATGATCATCATCTGGTGAGTGGAACTGTGTTGTTTTCTTTCTTTTGTTAGCCATCTCTTTGAAATTAACTTAAGTGTGTGAAACTTTTTAAAGTGGAACTGCATTTTAGCAACATGAAATCTTATTACAATCTGTTCATATATACCCCCAGGAAGAATATGACACTTTTTTAAACATTTTCTGACAAGCGACCACTTAGATATGGCCCTTTTCACGTTTTGATAAATTCTTAGAATGTTTGGGAATTACCTAAGGCATTTGTAAAAATTCTATAGCAATATAGAGTGGGAAAGTGGCCTAGCGTTTGTACAATTGTTAGACACTTCAGTAAATAAACCTGAATAAAAACATCTGTCTTGTCCAGGACCGGAGTCTGCACAAAGCCAATGAGAACCACAGTAGGCCTTTATACAAACAAGCCATATGCCACACAGGCCTGCCATCATTCACTTTGAACTGGACTGTGTGTTTACAGGCAGTTGCAACAGCGTGACATTAGATCATTAGAACGCATTTGCCAAAACCCACAAAATACACCTGAATGGATTTCTGCAAATATGCAAACACCCTCAATACGCAAACACTCTTACATTCCCAGCCTTAGTTACATTTCTGTTTTTGTCCAGAATATTGAGTCATTGAAACTGAAACAGTGCATCCTGAATGGAGACAGAAAACAATGTACCAGGCCAGCTGTGATTTACAAACTGATAGCAATATTTCTATCAATAAATGTATTAGCGAATTGTATTAATCATGCATTGAACTGCATCCATGTATTCTGCTAACAATGCATTAGTGTACGTCATGGAAAGTTGAGTCAAATATAACATATTTGTAAATTCTCTTATAAAGTTGGTTTTGTAGCATAAACAGGGAATTTAATATTTTTTACTCATATTATGATTGTCTGTTTGTTTCATATTTGCAAAGTAGTTAACTTTTTATGGCTGCAGGGGCAGTATTGAGTAGCTTGGATGAAAAGGTGCCCATTGTAAACGGCCAGCTCCTCAGTCTCAGTTGCGAATATATGCATATTATTAGTAGTATTGGATAGAAAACACTCTGAAGTTTCTAAAATAGTTTGAATTATGTCTGTGAGTATAACAGAACTCATATTGCAGGCAAAAACCTGAGAAATTCCACTTCCTGTTTGTATTTTTCTGGGGGTGGCAGATTTTCAACTAAGCTCTCATTGAAATTACAGCGAGATATGGATGAGTTTTCCCTTCCTACGCCTTCCACTAGATGTCAACAGTCAATAGAACTTTGTCTGATGACTCTAATGTGAAGGGGGGTCGAATGAGACAGGAAATAGTCACCACTGCCACGAGTTGACCATGCTTTCACCATGCGCGTTCACAGGGGAAGGACCTACGTTCCACCGGTCATCTGAAGTCATTCTAATTCTCCGGTTGGAATGTTATTCAAGATATATGTAAACAACATTCTAAAGATTGATTCAGTACATCATTTGACATGTTTCTACTGACTGTTACGGAACTTTTTGACATTTCGTCACGTTATAGTGGACGCGCTTTGTGACTTTGAAATTGTTTACCAAACGTGCTAACCAAAGTAGCTAATTGGACATAAATAACGGACATTTTCGAACAAATCAAGCATTTATTGTGGACCTGGGATTCCTAGGACTGCATTCTGATGAAGTTCATCAAAGGTAAGGAAACATTTATCATGTATTTTCTGGTTTCTGTTGACTCCAACATGGCGGCTAATTTGGCTACTGTTCTGAGCTCCGTCTCAGATTATTGCATGGGTTGCTTTTTTCGTAAACCTTTTTTGAAATCTGACACAGCGGTTGCATTAAGGAGAGGTATATCTATAATTCCATGTCTATAACTTGTATTATCATCTACATTTATGATGAGTATTTCTGTTGAAACGATGTGGCTATGCAAAATCACTTGATGTTTTTGGAACTAGTGAATCTAATACGCCAATGTAAACTCAGAATTTTTGATATAAATATGAACTTTATCAAACAAAACATGCATGTGTAACATGAAGTCCTATGAGTGTCATCTGATGAAGATAATTCAAGGTTAGTGATGAATTTTATATTTTTCTGCTTTTTGTGAATGCTATATTTAGCTGGAAAATGGCTGTGCTTATTGTGGTTTGGTGGAGACCTAACATAATCGTTTGTAATGCTTTCGCTGAAAAGCCTATTTGCCTATATTAACAACAAGATTAACTTTAAAATGAATTTGAATTTGGCGCCCTCTATTTTCACTGGTAGTTGTCATATCGATCCGGTTAGCGGGATTGCAGCTATAACAAGTTAAAACACTGTCAGTTCCACTTTAAACTTTGGGTCACTGGTTACTTTGTGTGCTAAATATGATTTTTTTTGTTTTTTATGTGAAGTTATAGTGGTACATTTTGATTGGGAAATGCTTAATGGTTGTGTTTTTGTATTCTGATGATTGGGCCCTACTGGCTTATTATGTCGGAGTTTATGGATTGCTTGTCCTTTAACGTTCAAATACCGAGAGCATTTTTGCACACTAAGGACTAGATTTGATCAGATCCACATAGCGGACACCCGGTTGTTTCTGCTGTGTCGGAGGTGGCGTTGGGTTAGAGATGTCAAATCTACAAGTGTCTCCCGGGATTATACCTGAAGCGGAAACTGCCATTGGCTGCACGGAGCTGCATTAAGACAAATCCCATGCAGCAATTTTTACAAGTTAGAACACTGGAATGTGATACAGTATTTAATCTACACCTCGATAAGGTTGATAGAAATCCTCATTTTCTTTAACAATTTGACAGCTCTAATGCAGTTACACCTTTAATGCAGTTACACCTCCGACATCGCCAAAACACCAGCTATACGGATGTCGTCTATTGCGTGTTTACGCTTGATTTGATTGAATCTAGGCCTTAATGTCAAGTGTCACTGAGCACTGCTACTTTTCAGCTGGTGTTGTCAGATAATCTCACAATTAAGGACTTTATTCCGGGCAACATTCAGCAAAGTGCAGAAATGTATTCTTGCCAATAAATCTGTGGCTGATCTCTGACCTAGCGGCGAACCAGGAAATGCAGTTTTCTGTCATCTAAGGGGTTGTGCGTAAAATAAATCCCAGGTGTTGTTGTGTGCCAACCAATGTTAAAGTCAATTCAATTTAAGAATTCTTAGAATTATGACAATGTTCAAGTTTGCGCTCAGCAGACCTGCTCAGTGACAATTTTTTTTAGGTAACATTGCTTGCTAATATTCTAGTTCTAGTGCAACTAGGTGACTGACAAGTGGAAAACGGCTAATGTTATTTCGACAGACTAAGGGTGTTTTGGCTTACTTACTAATGTTAACTAGAGCCTTAGCTAGCTAGCTAGCCATTTTCTATGCTAATATCTCTGGCTGTGGTAACCTTAGCTAGCTAGCTAATGTTAGCCTCGCGACCATGCTTGTGAAGCTAGCTTACTGAAGTGAATATAACTAAATGTACGGTTTTTGTCCACGTTTGGCTAGCTAACTATGTCAGTGTCTGTAACTATAGCTAACTAAATTTGGTAACAATGGCCTTTTCCAACATATCCCACAGACACACATGGGGTGCATTGCGAGGTTTGGTACTTGAAGGAGAAACTGTGTTGAATAATTTGTTACACTGTTTAGATTGAGCACATCTAAGCGAAATATATACTTTGTCATGAGAATATAAACGAATGGATGTGTTATAGACAATTATGCCAATACCATTTAGTGGCTGATTTGGTGATCTGGAATGCAGGTAATAAATAAAAAAGTGATAGTGTGTTATCCCTTATTTCCAGCGATGAGAACCATGTAGCTATGACGCGTTCCTACACGATTTCACCGAAAGACCGCTTATGGTGCTTTCAAGGAAAACTGGGAACTCGGTCAAATCATGACGCCAGTGATGATCTTCAGGTCGGAAATTTGGAGCTTTAGAAATATGCCCGTGTTTCCGACCTGGAATTCCGAGTTGGATGACAGTTCAAAACTTTTTTCCCAGTCAGAGTTCCCAGTTGTCTTGAACACAGCGCCAGAAGTTAAATCATGGAGCATTTTTTTGATTTACCTGGTAATAGAACGTAGCAGTCGGACGTCTGTTTTTGTCTTGTCCTGTCCTGTCCCATCCCGTGTATATATCGTTTTCTTCATTTTCTTCGTATATATTTCGCATATACTTTTAATCTTAATTTCCATCTACAGACTGAACATACTCTCCTGCAACCTGCCTCACCCAATGTGGTACGGGCTGCTATTTTTATACTTTAGAACCAGAACCCCCACCAGAAGCTAGCCAACTAACTAGCTACAATCTAGGTCAATTCCTGACAGTCTGCACTGCGCGATTTCAACCCAGAGCACATCGGACTGTTTTTTCTCTACCGCATATCGGACTGTTTTTTCTCTACCACATCTCTGGATTCGTACCGCAAGCTCTGAACCTTTACACCGGATCATCGCAGCTAGCTAGCTGCAATCCGAGTGGCTACTCCTGGCTAACATCTCTGTCTGAAGCAAGCACCAGATAGCCTGGAGCTAGCCTCGAGCTAGGCCCATCTCCCGGCTAGCCGAAGAGGTCCATCAGCCAATTCTTGGGCTACAATACCTTGTTTGTCAATTGTCCTGGACCCTTTTTATTGTCGACACGGAGCCATACCGATCCATCACGACTGGTCTGCCGACCCAACCGTCCGAAGTGGTTTCAACAGGCTCTTCCGTTGCAAAGTCCCCGAATGCCAATCTGATAGCCCCGGCATGCTAGCTGTCTGAATCGCCATGTCTCCAGCTCGCCCAGCGTAGTAGTACTGAATTGGCTTCCTGACTCATCTATTGCTACTCACTGGACCCTATGATCACTCGGCTACACATGCCTTTCCCTAATGTCAATATGCCTTGTCTATTGCTGTTTTGGTTAGTGATTATTGTCTTATTTCACTGTAGAGCCTCCAGCCTTGCCCGATATGCCTTATCTAGCCCTTTTGTTCAAGTTGAGGTCCACCTGGCTTAACTGGTTCCTCTAGACACAAAACCTCTCTCATCGTCACTCAATGTCTAGGTTTACCTCCACTGTACTCACATCCTACCATACCCTTGTCTGTACATTACGCCTTGAATCTATTTTTCCACGCCCAGAAATCTGCTCCTTTTGCTCTCTGTTCCGAACGCACTTGACGACCAGTTCTTATAGCCTTTAGCCCTACCCTTATCCTACCCCTCCTCTGTTCCTCTGGTGTTGTATAGGTTAACCCAGGTCCTGCACCCCCCTGCACCACTCCCATTCCCCAGGTGCTCTCATTTGTTGACTTTTGTAACCGTAAAAGCCTTGGTTTCATTCATGTTAACATTAGACGCCTCCTCCAAGTTTGTTTTATTCACTGCTTTAGCACACTCTGCCGACCCGGATGTCCTAGCTGTGTCTGAATCCTGGCTTAGGAAGGCCACAAAAAAATCCTGAAATTTCCATCCCTAACTATAACATTTTCCAACAAGATAGAACTGCCAACGGGGGCGGAGTTGCAATTTACTGCAGAGATAGCCTGCAGAGTTCTGTCATACTATCCAGGTCTGTGCCGAAACAATTCGTGCTTCAACTTTTACAAATCCACCTTTCCAGAAACAAGTTTCTTACCGTTGCCACTTGTTATAGACCCCCTTCAGCCCCCAGCTGTGCCTTGGACACCATATGTGAATTGATTGCCCCCCAGCTATCTTCAGAGTTCGTACTGTTAGGTGACCTAAACTGGGACATGCTTAATACCCCGCCTGTCCTACAATCTAAGTTAGATGCCCTCAATCTCACACAAATGATCAAGGAACCTACCAGGTACAACCCTAAATCTGTAACCAACCACCTCTTAGATATCATCCTGACTGACTTGCCCTCTAAATACACCTCTGCTGTCTTCAATCAGAATCACTGCCTCATTGCCTGTGTGCGTAATAGGTCCACGGTCAAATGGCCATGTGTATCTTGTAGCGCTAATTCCAAAAAAGTTTTGGGACACTGTAAAGTCCATGGAGAATAAGTGCTCCTCTTCCCAGCTGCCCACTGCACTGAGGCTAGGAAACACTGTCACCACCGATAAATCTACAATATTCAATAATTTCATCATTTCAATAAGCCAGTTGAAGATCGGTCCTAGAACATTACCAACATTTTAATGAAATGTAACCATGTTTGAACTTTTAGGAAACGTTCAGTTAATGTTTGTTTTTTTGTAAAGTTCCTTAAGAAATGTGCTAAGAATGTTCCAATGCCAAGCAACTATCCTGCAACGTTCGTAGAATGTTGTGGGAAGGTTGTATGCAAAATAACCGTAGGTCAAATACGCTCTCACCAAGCTCTAAGAAACATATGGTTCTCAGAACTTTGTGTGCTAG
The DNA here is from genome assembly GCF_045791955.1 of Oncorhynchus clarkii lewisi. NCBI lineage: Eukaryota > Metazoa > Chordata > Actinopteri > Salmoniformes > Salmonidae > Oncorhynchus > Oncorhynchus clarkii. Next base: position 9,264,283 of record NC_092175.1, read on the forward strand.
CTGGCTGGTAAAAAGCTTGAACAGCAATTGTAGCCAAAGATAGTTGAGTTGTGTTCATTACACCACATACTTCACACCTTGGGAAAACACTGCAGTTCGCTAAAGGATCTGGACCTAAAATTGTGTTTAATGGTAGTCTGGTGAAAGCACAGGCTGCAGGATCAGTCAGTCTTACTAGGGGGGGGCATACCCTCTTCAGTTGTGTCTCTTCTCACCCAAAAACACCTCATCGTGGAGCTGTCTCGATGGGCTGCAACACACAGACCTGATGCCACTACTAGCTCTGCATGACAGACAGGCATGTCTGTTCTACACACTGTGTTTCTATCTGGACATTGTGTATGTTCTGTCTGTTTTTCTGGCTTTTATTTTGATTTTAAAAATATATATGTATTGAAAACTATAGAAACGGACTGAAGCCGGTGATCAATACTGTTCTCGTGTGATCAGACATAAAAGCCTGGTGTTACAAGCGCCATGCTCTACCAACTGAGCTTAAAAGGACCTGTCTGGTGGAGTGATCAAGAGCTGAAATGGTTGTTCTGTCACATGCTTCCTGCCCAATCGCTGACAGAAGCATAACGCCGTTTTTGACACAGGCACACACTCTGAATCACACGGCCTCTGACATGGTGACAGTCACATTACCAAAACACGTGGTTTTCCCGCGAGTACTTCCTTTTCTTTGTCTAGAGTAACATTCTATCAGGTAAACACTGCACTGATTTCTATCAGTTTATTCACAGTGAATACTTTTATTAGTGGTAGAATATGAAGTCAAGAGGCCGTCTGTCTGCCCTCTTATTGCTCAGTCAGACTCAAACAGAATTCGAATTATAACTTCATTAGAGCTACAAAAAAAAACATTCCTTTCCTAAACATAGCTAAATTCTGTTTTCGAATAGTTTTCTCTCAGGGTAGCATTGTATTTATAAGCGGCTCAGAGTAGAATTGCTGATCTTGCATTTAAGATTTGAATGAATGAACGGGGGGGGGGGGGGGGGGGCTGATCCTAGATCACCCCTCCAACACAACTGCCCACAGTGGTGTTGGAATGAAGAGGATGGGCAATCAAATCACAATAGAGCGATGCACATACTTACTCAACAGCTTCATTGGTTTGAGTTGGGAAAGGTGGACTCAAATCATTACAAGTACTCAAAAGTCATGCAACAGTTAATTTTCCATACTTAATAGGTCACATGCATGTGATGAGTGTTACATTAGAAAAATACTTAAAAAAATATCCATGTGGTGTTTGGGGAAACTCAAAGGCGAGTAGTAATGTTAGTTAGCAGTAATGTTAGTCTGGAATTCAATCAAACACATGCAACCACAGTGGGACTGGCACTGTCAACTCCCTCCACTGGGATACACTGCTGTGCAAATCAAATGCAGTTGAGAAAGATTCCAGTTTTTTGATTGTATAGTATTTATCCTTTGATGGTATTTATATTATACGACCAGTATAGTGATTTTATTTTGTGTTGCAATGACATCCTGGTATTTCAAGTACAGTATACTAAAGTATGTACAGTACCAATCAAAAGTTCTAACACACCTACTCATTCAATGATTTTTCTTTATTTTTACTATTTTCTACATTGTAGAATCATAGTGAAGACATCAAAACTATGAAATAGCACATATGGAAACATGTAGGAACCAAAAAAGTGTTAAACAAATTCTTTAAAGTAGCCACCCTTTGCCTTGATGACACCTTTGTGCACTCTTGACAGTATCTCAACCAGCTTCACCTGGAATGCTTTTCCAACAGTCTTGAAGGAGTTCCCATATATGCTGAGCACTTGTTGGCTGCTTTTCCTTCACTCTGCGGTCCAACTCATCCCAAATCATCTCAATTGGGTTGAGGTCGGGTGACTGTGCAGACCAGGTCATATGATGCAGCACACAGCTAATCAAATGTCTACCCAGACTAAGTAAGTAAGACTAATTGGCATATGCAAACATTAGTAGATTACCTTGATAACAACGGTCAGACATCTTGGAAGAAATCCCCAGTTCTTATTATAACTCAGTGGTAGGGCCGACATTACAGTCAAATATATTGACATCGGAGAGTACCAACAGTCATTTGTAGTTGGGCCTCTGTATAGACGGGTTGGTTGTTTAGCAACAAAACCGACATATGCGCAACTATGGGGCAAAAGAGACGTGGTTGGCTTAGATTATTGATAACATTTAAATTACATTTAGTCTCCAAGTACTTAACTAAAATATAAATACATTTGCACAATGAGCACTTGTTGTCTCTCAAATGTCATTGCTACATTTGTTAGTTAGCTAGTTAGCGAATCTTTGCAAATATTAGCATTTACACGAGGTCAGTTTAAACACCTCAAGACAAGACATGGTATCAATAACAATACAACAAGCTGAAAAGCCATCTTTGATTCCCCACATAGCAGCTTTTTGTCATTGTTGCTGGATATATCTGACCGTTCAGAATCATAACAACTCTCGGACATATGAATAGGCTAGGCTAGTTTGTCTCAGCCTGTACGGCTGAAGCTCTAGCTCCCCGTAGCTGCACTGCTGTGTGAAAAATTAGCTGTGTGAGAAGATAGTCCAATATTTGAGGCCAGAATCGTTTTCCTTGTCAAATCACACATACAACAGGAATATACCAAAATAGCTTGACAATGACGTGCAAATGTTTTCAAACGTGTTTATTCCTCCAAAATCACATTCCAACCATGGATGGAAGTAATTGTTGGAGGAAGAATGTTTGCAGTAACATTTACATTATCATAAAAAAATACATATATCTCTCCTGACGAGTTCAGAACTAGGGAGTAAGTTGAGAAATAAATAGAAGTTAATACATTTTATAATTTTGCTCTAGTGTTGAAATGGTCTCCTGTGTGGTGACAGTCTGGAAAGAGAAACACATCATGTACGTATGTGTGTGTAGTCACTCTATCATCCCAGTAGAGTGACTGTAGTAGTATTGTGTGTGTAGTAGTAGTGTAATCTTTTAAGTTCATCTTCTCTCCTCTGTTCTGCTCCAACCAATCAGGGCTCTTCATCCTCCGTCTCTGTTTTTGATGGGGTCAGACTTGTCGTCTGTGCTAGACAAACCCGTATTGAGGATTGTGAGGCAACACACTGTTATAACATTGGACTGTTTATTTATCAATTATAACGTCTCACCTTTTACACCATTTTCTGCATCTTGTGGATGAGGGCAATCATGTGACCAGCGTCCTCCTTCGGCTTCTTATAGGACGAGATCGGAAGCGCAACCTTCTCCAGTCTGCTACTAAGACCTTCCTGGCTGGCGAATTTGAGCCATATTAGCATATTATAATACTTTTAAAAAAAATTTTTTTTTTACCTTTATGTAACTAGGCAAGTCAGTTAAGAACAAATTGTCATAAGCAAGGGAGAGTGAAGAAAGGTAAAGAGGGGGAGGTGGTAGAGAGAGAAAATAAGGTTAACCAGTCTAAATCTATGACATTAACAACATGTATAATAGGAGTCTAACATATTATGTGAGTGAGTGAGTGAGTGAGTGAGTGAGTGAGTGAGTGAGTGACTGAGTGAGTGAGCGTGTGTGTGAGAAAGAGAATGAAAAGAGAGAGAGGTACGTGTGCATGTATAACCGAGTGTGTCCTGTCGGGCTGTGATGCTGAGTTCCGGGGCTTGCCTTGTCCCATCTCCTGCCTCCAGGGCCTGCAGCAGGCTGGGGATGTTGACCACACTGCCCCTGTTAGACACCACCTCAGCCCCCACACCTGGTGTTGCCTCCCTGGACCCTCCAGACTTCCAGCCACACGCCTCCTCCTTCACTGGAGCTCCACGTAACAGCCCACAGTTACTTGAACACACAGAGAGAGCGACTTAACATGTATGTGTACAGTCGTGGCCAAAAGTTTTGAGAATGACACAAATATTAATTTCCACAAAGTTTGCTGCTTCAGTGTCTTTAGATATTTTGTCAGATGTTACTATGGATTACTGAAGTATAATTACAGGCATTTCATAAGTGTCAAAGGCTTTTATTGACAATTACAAAAAGTTGATGCAAAGAGTAAATATTTGCAGTGTTGACCCTTCTTTTTCAAGACCTCTGCAATCTGCCCTGGCATGCTGTCAATGGCAGCCCATTCTTGCTTAATCAATGCTTGGAGTTTGTCAGAATTTGTGGGTTTTTGTTTGTCCACCTGCCTCTTGAGGATTGACCACACGTTCTCAATGGGATTAAGGTCTGGGGAGTTTCCTGGCCATGGACCCAAAATATTGATGTTTTGTTCCCCGAGCCACTTAGTTATCACTTTTGCCTTATGGCAAGGTGCTCCATCATGCTGGAAAAGGCATTGTTCGTCACCAAACTGTTCCTGGATGGTTGGGAGAAGTTGCTCTTGGAGGATGTGTTGGTACCATTCTTTATTCATGGCTGTGTTCGTATGCAAAATTGTGAGTGAGCCCACTCCCTTGGCGGAGAAGCAACCCCACACATGAATGGTCTCAGGATGCTTTACTGTTGGCATGACACTGGACTGATGATAGTGCTCATCTTGTCTTCTCCGGACAAGCTTTTTTCCGGATGCCCCAAACAATCGGAAAGGGGATTCATCAGAGAAAATTACTTTACCCCAGTCCTCAGCAGTCCAATCTCTGTACCTTTTGCAGAATATCAGTCTGTCCCTGATGTTTTTCCTGGAGAGAAGTGGCTTCTTTGCTGCCCTTCTTGACACCAGGCCTTCCTCCAAAAGTCTTCGCCTCACTGTGCGTGCAGATGCACTCACACTTGCCTGCTGCTATTCCTGAGCAAGCTCTGTACTGGTGGTGCCCCAATACCGCAGCTGAATCAACTTTAGGAGACGGTCCTGGCACTTGCTGGACTTTCTTTGGCGCCCTGAAGCCTTCTTCACAACAATTGAACCGCTCTCCTTGAAGTTCTTGATGATCCGATAAATGGTTGATTTAGGTGCAATCTTACTGGCAGCCATATCCTTGCCTGTGAAGCCCTTTTGTGCAAAGCAATGATGATGGCATGTGTTTCCTTGCAGGTAACCATGATTGACAGAGGAAGAACAATGGTTCCAAGCACCACCCTCCTTTTGAAGCTTCCAGTCTGTTATTCAAACTCAATCAGCATGACAGAGTGATCTCCAGCCTTGTCCTCGTCAACACACCTGTGTTAATGAGAGAATCACTGACATGATGTCAGCTGGTCCTTTTGTGGCGGGGCTGAAATGCAGTGGAAATGTTTTTTGGGGGATTCAGTTCATTTGAATGGCAAAGAGGGACTTTGCAATTAATTGCAATTCATCTGATCACTCTTCATAACATTCTGGAGTATATGCAAATTGCCATCATACAAACTGAGGCAGCAGACTTTATGAAAATGTATATTTGTGTCATTCTCAAAACTTTTGGCCACGACTGTATGTTATATGACTGTTTATGAATGTGTTTGTGTAATGGTTCAAACAAGGACTTTGTCATTGTCTATCCTAAGTGGTGTCATGGTCAAAAACATACCCTACATAAACTGTGGCATGTAATGAAGGTAGATGTATCCAGTATCTCTGTTTGTCCATTATATCATTATCTATTCAATATCTATAGTTGTCTTGTAGAAACAGAGTAAAGTACAGATCCTTATCTTTATTGGCCACCACTCTCTTTCGCTCAGTGTGGTGTGTGTGTGTGTGTGTGTGTGTGTGTGTGTGTGTGTGTGTGTGTGTGTGTGTGTGTGTGTGTGTGTGTGTGTGTGTGTGTGTGTGTGTGTGTGCGTGCGTGCGTGCGTGTGTGTGTGTGTGTTTGTGTGTGTATAATGGTGTGAGGATGGCTCATTCACAACGTTATCATCCAGCAGGAGAGTAAAAGTGAGGCCATTTCTCCTTATTTAAATTGATTGTGTAAACACCTCTGATCTCATAGCTCTAGGGCCGTTGGAATATCCACTTTACATCCTGGCCTTGAGGCAATCGCCTGACACAGAGAAGGAATTTCTTAGAATGATCATCTAATTTTAGATAAGAGAATGCATAGCCTTCCATGCTGATATTAGGTTCTGGCTCCTCCCAGCGAGAGGCTATCTTGTATGGACATTGTCCCTCCACACACACCTTATTCAACAACTCCTGCACCTGGGTAGGTGTGAGCCACAGCCCTAGTGACAGTAAGATGTTGTGAAGGTCAACTCACCTGTCACTGCAGGTGAGAATAGAGAGCGGTCATTATAATAATTTATTTTGTATCATGAGGATGAATTTACTCCAAAGCAGATTAGTACATTACATATCAGTAAAACTCTGTGTGGTCTAGGGGCCTACTTTACCTCGAAGGCCTCCTTGGTTGTTGAGGTGTGCTGCTTCAGGAGAGAGGAGAGGGGGACGGGGCTAGCCCAGGTCTACGTTCTGTAACCAGGCACAGGTTGGCAGGGAGAGGGGCCCCGTCCTGATACACAGACAATGTCAAAGCCTTAGAATAGCAGCGAGCTGTGACTACTAGATAATATGGCTGGAACTCACTCACAAACACAAGGTCGCACACATCTGATGTTACGTTCTGAATGTGTTCTTGTCCTCCTCCGTAGGTACCATCCGCCAGACATCAGGTAACAGAGACACTTATACCTGATAGAGAGAGAGGGAGGGTTGTTCATTCCAATTCACTGTTACTGGTTTGTAGATGGAGTGCCACATAAAGTGGAAAAGGACAAAACAAAGCAAGCATCTGATTGGCTGTTGTACTGCCTATGTATATGTGTGTGTATATCTGTGAGAGTTGAGAGAGCGGGCGGATTTGATTACACTGAGCCGTGGGGCACCGGTCTACGGCCTGTGGCGTGAACGGGCAAAAACGGTGAGGGAGGAGTGCCCTTCTCAAATCTGTTCGGTCATGTTGTCAACAAGGCAGCATGATGCATCGTCCAGAAACATACATCTCTTTTCCATAAAATATCTGTTTGTATTTTCAAACTAGTTTTCATTGGGAATGCAGATAAAGCTTTTTTTTTTAAATCAATACTCATCATGCTTACGTCACTTTTGTTTTGAGCCAATTATGTCACAATTTTATGGGTCCGACTTCGCCTTTTGAACAGGAGGCTGCCCGATTCCAAAACGGATACACTCATCTTTAACCCAGTGCAAAACACGCCTTTCTGGACGCCCGGGACAAATTCATCTAATCTCCCCAGTGTGTGAGCATGAACATGTGCTTGTGTAGTGTGTGTGTGGGACTGACTGTGAACGTGTGTGTATACTGACCACTGGGAGCTGTCGAAGAAGGGGGAGAGGAGAGAAAGATGATGTGCTTATTATAGTTGAGGTAAATTGCGGTCTGTACCCAATCACAACGTAACCGTCCTCACCTTGATGAAAGAGGCATGGTGCCCACAGCGCTCACCTGTGGTTATGTCTGATCATACTGCACCGTCTGTACAGCTCCTCTGATCTGGCCATGGACAACAGCAGCACCTGTGACACACACACAGTTACCATCCATTGGGCAAACAAGACACACGGGTGGTGAGTGTGTGTGAGTGCCTTATTCTGTGGCCTCTCTCTCTGTGTGTTGGTTGGGCTCGGGCTGGGCCGGACCTAAGAGACAGGGCTGTGGGAAGAGGAAGGGGAGTGAGTGGAGGGGCTAGGAGGAAGGAAGGAAGGAAGGAAGGAAGGAAGGAAGGAAGGAAGGAAGGAAGGAAGGAAGGAAGGAAGGAAAGCTGTCAATCCAGTTGATTGTGAGGTGGCAGAAGCGGGAGGTGCGGGTAGTGACGCTGGAGCTCTAGACTGTCACAGGACACACTGGGGGAGACAGGGAGAAGGGAGGGGAGGATCAATTACCAGATGTACAGATTTGTTGAATGCCTGATTAGATAAATGAATGAATGACAGGTGGACTCACCAATTTCTGGGGAAGCAGGAGAAGAGGGCAGGACTGAGGTGTGGTAGTGGAGGTCTTTTTGGGATGGGCTCACTTCTCCTCCTCCTTCCACCTTCTCCTCTTCTGGTCACAACCCCTCACTCTGCTGTCCTCCCAGTAACACACATACATGAACACATGGCCCAATCTCACAGAACATACATTTTCCTTTGAGGTGCACAAAGAGACAAATCACACACCTCAGCGGATCTCTTTCTGGTGCCTCTGTCCCAGCCATCAAGTCGATGACCATCGTTGGTCACCACCTTTCAAAGTTTGTTGCATTCTGGGGAGAAAAATTGTCAGACAGGTGCAAGTGTAGCACATGGGGATGTGTAAAACGTACTCCTCAGTCTGAAGTGTCCCCACTTATGCAAGCAAATAGCTAGCTTTTAGTGTGGTGCCGACTGGTACGATACTTCGGGAGGGTGGTCACGTGTGCAAGCAAGGCATAGGTACTGGGCTCGAGCCTCAGTGTGAGCATAATCAGGAGGAAGTGGTACTCGCTAAGCAAACAGCGTGACGTCCTTTACACCTACATTGGCTAAAAACATTTTCAGGTTCTTGCCATAGATTCTCAAGCAGATTTAAGTCAAAACCGTAACTCGGCCACACAGAAACATACACTATCTTCTTGGTAAGCAACTCCAGTGTAGATTTAGGTTATTGTCCTGCTGAAAGGTGAATTAATCTCCCAGTGTCTGGTGGAAAGCGGACTGAATCAGTTTTTTTTCTAGGATTTTGCCTGTTTTTAGCTAAAAAAATGTAATCCAAACAAACTCCCCAGTCCTTACTGGCATACTCATATCATGATGCAGTGACCACTATTCTTGAAAATATGTGGAGTGGTACTCAGTAATGTGTCATATTGGATTTTCCCTAAACATAACACTGTATTCGGGACAAAAAGATTTAGACGCTTGAACCCCCCCCATTTTTTCCCCCCAAAAAACTCTAAATAAACATAATTCATGATGGTTTATATTTTATTTTTGTTTGTTTTGTTTGTACATTTAGAAATTACAGAAGTTTTAGTCGTTAATCATTAATAATGATGAGTGAGAAAGTTACAGACACACAAATACACCACAAGTATGTGGACACCCATTCAAATTAGCAATCACCATAGACAAACACTGGCAGTAGAATGGCCTGTACTGAAGAGCTCAGTGACTTTCACCGTGGCAGCGTCATAGGACGCCACCTTTCCAACAAGTCAGTTCGTCAACTTTCTTCCCTGCTAGAGCTTCTCCGGGCATCTGTAAGTGCTGTTATTGTGAAGTGGAAACATCTAGGAGCAACAGCATCTCAGCCACGAAGTGGTAGGCCACACAAGCTCACAGAACGGGAAGGCCAAGTGCTTTAAAAAAAGAAAAATATATAACCTTTATTTAACTAGGCAAGTCAGTTAAGAACAAATTCTTATTTCCAATAACGGCCTACCCTGGCCAAACCCTAAAACATCTCCCTTTTGAAGTAGTCCATTTTCTACTAATACTTCTATGAGGGGCGGCAGGTAACCTAGTGGTTAGAGCGTTGGGCCAGTAACCGAAAGGTTGTTAGATCGAATCCCCGTGCTGACAAGGTAAAAATCCGTTGTTCTGCCCCTGAACAAGGCAGTGTTCAGGGGCACTGTTTCCCGGGCGCTGTGGATGTTGACAGAGGGGTTGTGTTAAATGCGGAAGACATATTTCAGTTGAATGCATTGTTGTGACTAGTTATCCCCATTTCCCTCATGCTCTCTCTCTATAGGTATTTGGAGCTGGTCATTGTAAATAAGAATTTGTTCTTAACTGGCTTGCCTCGTTAAAAATGAGTTGGTAAACAAACTGAAAGGGTACATTTCTGCCACCTGAAGAGGTATAAAGCCAAGGTTGGTGATTTACTGCCACCTGCAGTTATAGAGTGTTTCCTCACGAGTACAATTCATTATCTGAGCCTTCCTGGTGACATGGATGGAAATATGTGATCCTTCCTACAAGCCTTGACAGAAAAGCTGCCCATATCAGCCTACAACTTGTAAATCATTTTCTCCATTCCTGTTCAGAAAGTGTGATTATACTGTGTCCTAATAGCCTTGTTAGTGTTCATTACATTTAACTTGTAAATAAACAAGATTTTTGTTTTGGTTTCTTTTATTTTTTGTTGAGGTTGTATTGATTTCAGGACCGTGGATATTACCAGGTAATTTAAAGATGTGTTTCTAGATATGTAAGACACAGACCCCCCTCAAAAACGAACCATATTTGGTTAACAGAGAATAGAGACCCACCCACTTTAGCTGATCCAGGTAGGATAGTTCTCTATACAACCCAATAACCTATGTATCCCATGTACAGTGTATTACAGTGTATTACAGTGTATTGCATTTTGGGGCTATGGAGGAGGTGGAGAACGAAGTGCTGCTGGATATGTTCGATACAGTTTACCTCCAAAACGAACCGTATTTGGTTAGTAGAGACCCTACTTTCTATTTTCCATCCCACTTTAGCCAAGACCGGTAGAACAGTACCCTCTACAAGCCAGTATTTTCCCCCAAATATAGTGTATTTTATTGGGGGCTTTGGAGGGGTGGAGTGAAAAGACAGCAGCAGGCAATGTAACATAGTCCCCCAACATAATATTTGGTTAGTAGAGACCCTATTGAGTATTTCACACCCCAGTTTATGAGACAGTTAGTAAAAAAAAAGTATTATTCTCTACAAACCAACAAGTATCCCATATACAGTGTGTTGCATTGCTAAGTTTTGCTTAAATACGTCAAAATTATTCATTTATTTTTTCATAGATGGTTGCAATGCTGTGAAAAACAGTTGCACTGCACTTTGCAGGGGACATATTTTGAGAGAGAAAAAAAATCTGCGTTCGTGCCCCGTGGCTCCTGCGGTCATAGTATCCTGCTGCTTGGAGAAAGGTATATATCATGAATATATCGAGATTAAAAACGTGTTCTTTTAAGGAAAAGTAGTCTAATATCGCCATCCAGAGTCTATTGGTCTTTACAAAATTTAGTTGTGGTATAATAATCTATTTGATCTATTATTGCATACGTGTTCTGTAAATATTTTAACTAATAAAATAAAATAAAAATATATATATAGATTCGAAAATATATTAATTGACGGGAATAATGTTGCCTTTCGTAAAAACAAATAAAACATGTTCTACGCGTCCCTGCTCAAGTGATGGATGACGTAGAAGTCAAGCGACGTACACACGTGTCGAAGCCTGGTGGAAGCACTAGAGACAAGAAATGGCTACCGACAGGCTGCAGTTCCATGAAATGGGCATAGATGATCGCATTTTAAAGGTAGATGTTCTTCTCTCCTGTGAAACTATATGAGGATAAATGAATTGTTAAATTGCATGACCTCAATTGTGATGTAAATCCGAGAACTATACGCCAGTAGACACTGAACGCTGCTAGGATAGCTAACATCCGTCGCTAACCATAGCTAACTGTTAGCTAGCTACCATGTAAAAGTGTTTACTTTGCCTGTCAATCTGTCTGGATATCAACGTATTCAATTGTATATGGGACGTAGAATTAACCTAGTTATCTATGTAACTACGTTATTTCGTTATGTAACTAGTTAGCTAGTTATTTAAACAATCACCAGGAAATTCAAGAAGTTGTCATGCAGAATATTTCAGAAATAAACGAATGAGATCATATAACGTCACACAGTATTTTGTTCTGATATGATTTCCTAGCTAGTAACTAAGACCCCCCCCCCCCCCCCACCTAGGCGCTGGCGGACTTGGGCTGGGCTCAGCCCACTTTGATCCAGGAGAAAGCCATTCCACTGGCGCTGGAGGGCAAGGACATTCTAGCCCGGGCCAGGACTGGCTCAGGAAAAACAGCTGCTTACGCTGTGCCCGTCATCCAGCGTATCTTGACATCCAAACAAGTGAGAAGTAGTAGTAGCAAAGGCCATACTGTATCAAGGTGTTTATAACATTAGACCATGGGTGTCAAACTCATTCCATGGGTGGAGGGTGGTATGGCTGTGGTCTAATCAACACTGTTACCATGGGTACTCCATGGCTATCAGTCCAAAATAAGCCGCTTTAAGAAATATTCAATAGTTTCAAGAAGACATTTAAACGTACTTTACTGGTTGTCTGTGCTGTTGGTACGTTTGGCTGTAGGAAGTGTGGATGGGGTATCCACGGGAAAATGTTGTTTACCCAACGTTTTGCAGCACCGGTGGGTTCTGATGAGTTTCATGTGATGCACAATATGTGAACAATGGCTGCATGTAACCGAACGTTGTCGACCAAAGCGTGTTCCTTTGCAGTCACCTGGAAGTGCTTGTGAAATTTGCCGGCTGATTGCGTGGGATAACATTTGGTCTGTGCTTCGGGTTAAACTCGGCCATTGTTGACACACTATGCAAGTCGCATGCTAATTGCGTTCGCATTGAAAATACAAACTGATATACAGACCAGCATACTGAAAGTCAGGTTAATAACACTACTCTCTGGGTATTTTGTCTCCGATTACCTCCTACACGACAAAATCAGAACAACAGGTATAGCACATTCATGGGACTGTTCACAAAATGTTAGACGAAAGAGTCTTTCACTCTCTGATTCATAGAGGCAAGAGCGGAGCCAAGTAAGACCTCAACCAGGTGAGTGCAGTTCCCAACTAACCAGTGATCTTAATTGATTATTCTTTGGTCCATCAAGTACAATGGAGTGGAAACCCAAAGAGACTTGAGTCTTCCCTCCGTTGAACGAGTTTGACACCTGTGCTTTAGACCATCTCTGGTAGTAGTGGCAGAGCCTTTCGATTGGGCTAAGAGTAATCCGTAGTTAGCATAGTAGTAGGTGATGTAGCGAGCGGGAGCAGCTTGAACCTTGCGTGTGTGTTCTCTCCAGAATGTCCGTGAGCAGGCAGTGAGAGTGTTGATCCTGGTTCCTACCAAGGAGCTGGGGCAGCAGGTACAGGCCATGATCCGCCAGCTGACTGCCTACTGTGCCAGAGACGTGAGGGTGGCAGACATCTCCGGCAAGGCTGACCTGTCTGCCCAGAGGTCAGTTTGCTCAACTGTCATCATCTAACATATTGTTTCAGGAGACATTGTTCTGGTCTGCATATTAATGCCTGGGAAAAAGCATCTGTAGTCTTCATGCTTGTGTGTGTACCTGCACTTACGTGTGTGTGTTTCATGACAGGCCCATCCTGATGGAAAAGCCAGATGTGGTAGTGGGGACCCCCTCTAGGGTTCTGGCCCACCTCAGTGCCCAGAGCCTGGACCTGCAGGCCTCGCTGGAGACCCTGGTCATAGATGAGGCTGACCTGCTCTTCTCCTTCGGCTTCGAGGCCGACCTCAAGAGCCTGCTATGGTAAGACACCAAGACAGAGAGACGTACACACACTCTGACAGTGTCACCAATCTATAACGGAGTACTGTTTGTGAGTGGTTATGTTGAAATGTGCTAGATTTCCATCCAATTGGCAAAAGATGTATGTGAATATTCTAGAAATCAATATGCTCATTTTCCTAACAAGAGATGTTTCCATCAAATTGACGTGTCTTGCATAAAGGGCTGTGCGTGATGACCGTGCACATACAAATAACTTTTGCGGTTAAATTCCCTTGTACCGACCCCCCCCCCCTCATGATAATTAGGTCACAATAAACGTTGCGTTGTATAGCGAATGTACCCACTCTGGTCATAGCAGGTGTTCTCTAGCCAATAGCTTGCAGATAGTGTGGGAAGACTACCGGTATGATGACATTATTAGGGATAAGCGCAAGATTATTTTTTATTTGTCACACGGAATAAGACGCTCGATATTCGTTTGAAAAGCAGCACCGACCCTCATCGCCGTGCACTTCCACCACCCTGTGAAGTTCATCATAACTTATTTGATCTGTAGCCTAATACAGTGTGTGCTTACTCGAATCGTGGTGGGAGGACCACACAGCATGTCATTGCTTGACTCCGTTTCCTTCGATATGATGGTTATTGTATTCCACCGCAATTTCTCGCATAACTATCTTTGCAGACACAATAGGATCCCACCTAGTCATAACTATCTTTGCAGACACAATAGGATCCCACCTAGTCATAACTATCTTTGCAGACACAATAGGATCCCACCTAGTCATAACTATCTTTGCAGACACAATAGGATCCCACCTAGTCATAACTATCTTTGCAGACACAATAGGATCCCACCTAGTCATAACTATCTTTGCAGACACAATAGGATCCCACCTAGTCATAACTATCTTTGCAGACACAATAGGATTCCACCTAGTCATAACTATCTTTGTAGACACAATAGGATCCCACCTAGTCATAACTATCTTTGCAGACACAATAGGATCCCACCTAGTCTGGGCTCATTTTGTTTTGTTGGCACGTTTCCATCAGGCCTGTCGTGACATTTACTTTACTTGCGTAAGAAAGGTTGGATGGAAACCTGTTTAGAGGGAATCTCCCTTTCCCATGTACCTTTTTTAGTATATCTTTTTTAATTTGTGTGTGTCATTCCATCAGCCACCTGCCAAAGATCTACCAGTCCTTCCTAATGTCGGCTACTCTCAGCGAGGATGTCCAGGCCCTGAAGGAACTGCTGCTGCACAATCCTGTAAGACAAACAAGAGTAGTGCTCATTTTAGTTTTCCTTTTCAAAACTTTTTTCGACGGCCCTGCTTTGATAGCATATTCTCTGTCGGAATTCCTCTCATAGTGTGTGTGTGTGTGTGTGTGTCCGTCCTAGGTGATTTTAAAGCTGCAGGGCTCCCAGCTGCCAGACAGCTCCCAGCTGCAGCAGTACAGTGTTCAGTGTGAGGAAGAGGACAAGTTCCTGCTCATCTACACCCTGTTGAAACTGCACCTGGTTCAGGGCAAGACCCTGGTGTTTGTTGGGGCAGTGGAGAGGTGCTACAGACTCAAACTGTTCTTGGAACAGTTCAGCATCCCCACCTGTGTACTCAACTCTGAGCTGCCTGTCCACTCCAGGTGAGGAGGGAAGGAGGGTGGGAAGGAACGATGTAGGTGTTGATTGACGTCCATCCGTTTTATCCATCAAAATCTGAACACTTTCCTGCGCTCTCTCGCCCCCCCTCACCCCAGGTGTCACATCATAACCCAGTTTAACCAGGGGTTCTATGATTACATCATCGCCACGGACGAGCAGGTATTGGCTGATCCCACCACCACAGCGCAGGCTGCCGAGGGGAAAGGGAAGAAGAAGAAGAAGAATGCAGGGAGGTATGGGATACTGCAACATACAATTGAGCTATTTAGCAATCGGTCGTTTTAAACGCCTTATCCAGAGTTGAAATGATACCGTTTGTGCCCAGTTGGACTGAATTTGTTTGTTGTAGCAGAGAAGGAGTCACTTAGTTAGGATGCTGTACACTGTAGCAAAATGTTTCGCAACGGAAACGAGAGTTTCTATTGGACAAATTCACATAGCTCCCTGCTTCGTTTGGTTCGGTTCATAGGTAATACACCCCCAGGTGATGGTACAATGACCCTTGACCTCTCACACCTGACTCCCACAGAGCCAAGGACAAGGAGTACGGCGTCTCCAGAGGAATCGACTTCCAGAATGTCTCCAACGTCATCAACTTTGACTTCCCCACCACCGTGGAGTCCTATATCCACCGTGTTGGACGGTCAGTGTCAACAGAATGCAACGGAATACAAGAAACAAGCCTGCACCTCTGAAATAACACACAAAGGCTACGTCTCGAATCACGCCCCATTGCTCCTGTAGTGCACTACTTTTTGAGCGGAGCTCTAGAAGAGGGTGTCATTCAAAATTTGCCCCTGGGCTATCCGCTCAAAGGATGAAGTTATTGGATAAATCTCAACAATTCAACCTTTTCCTTCTGTAGAACGGCACGAGCAGACAACCCAGGCACCGCTCTCACCTTCATCTCACACACAGAGCTCCCCCTGCTGGCAGAGGTGGAGGACGCACTCATTGGCGGTAAGATCAGGCACTGTGTTTCTATCTGAGGTAGTCTGTCTTTGTGACAAAACCTATTCTCTGTGCGGATGTAACGGTAGTCTGTGTGTGTTTGACCTAGCGTCTGTGTTGTGCGTTTTCAGATAACACTGAGTGTGCTCTGAAGCCGTACGGGTTTAAAATGGAGGAGATTGAGGGCTTCAGATACCGCTGCCGGGTACGTACAGCACACCTGGGATGTTATATCACACTTGTTCACCTCACACTAGAGGGGCTGCGGGTCCCAACAGAGATCATTGCGGCGCGGTCTGGATTCTTTCATGCTGCGGTCGGGAGCAGGTGGTCGGGAGCGGGCGGTCGGGAGCGGGCGGTCAGACGGACAACTATTCAACTATTTTTGTTGTTTCCGCAGATCATTTGGAAACGGTCGTCTTTCTGCTTTGCATGAGTTGGCCTACCTATTGTGTTAAAAGCACACAAAAAAAAATGGTACAATTCGCTCCTGGAGTTAAGTAACCCTCTCCTGGTCGGGCGTGCGAGATAAAGTGCGCCTAGTTTATGTGTGCTCTCAGTGAAAGAGCGTAGGCTGCCTTTTGCGTGGGTGGAGAATCACGTGGTGGTTATCTTTCCAAGGAAATTGAGTTTTAAGTATGATTAGACTTAAGTTTCGCTAATAAATATGGATCGTGGAAAGATGTGGATGGCGCTCAACCAACGTGAGTGGGGGTGCAATCCAAAAATGACGTGATGGGATAAAGGCGCAGGAAGTGCGTATGGGCAACCGTGGTGAGCAACTTTAATTTTCATACAAAAAGACCCATTTTGTCTCTGCTTGAATATCGTCCTCCTTAAAGGCAGGCTATATCCTATAGGACAATGCGAAATGTAGACGGTGTCGCTGTCGTCATCCTTGCTGCCTCCAGTTCAGTGGTCATACCTGCGAGATCAGGTTTGTGCGTGTGTGCGGTCTCAATTAGAGTAGGATCCAGCCTCCTGCATGGGCAGAGAAGCATGGGGCAACTTTCCAAGGAAGTCTTCTCAAGGAAATGTACTTCCTAAATATGGTTAGGCTATAGTTTACTACATTGCCTAGAAATAAATATTGTTCACCCACATTTGTCTCCATCTGAAAATCGTCCTGCTCCTAAAAGAGAGCCTATAAAACTAATATAATGGGCCATGTGAGAATGTCTGGTAATTTAACTACTTAGGTTATTTGTGCGTGTTTTTGATGTGGCTGGCAAGTGAGCTGCGTCACATACGCCTAAAATAACATTGTGGGACTGCGGTTGGGTTCGGGACCAGCTCTGCGGTAGCGGGTGGTAGTTGGACAGATCCAGCGGTTTGAAAAGCTCTGGGCTATACACAGGTAGTCTATGAGTTTGGATTTTGTAATAATAAATGTGTGTGTCTAGGATGCCATGAGGTCAGTAACTAAGCAGGCGGTGAGGGAGGCCAGACTGAAAGAGATCAAACAGGAGCTGCTCAACTCAGAGAAACTCAAGGTGAGTGGGCTTCTCTCTCTCGCTCTCTCTCCTGCTCCCCTTTCTGTTTCTCTTCCTTTTCCATGGCACTGATTGGTCAGTTCTGTCACTCAGACGTACTTTGAGGACAACCCCCGAGACCTGCAACTGCTGAGGCACGATAAAGACCTGCACCCTGCTGTCATCAAGCCACACCTGAAGAACGTACCAGAATACCTCAGTAAGACACACACATTGCTTAGGGACCTCTCTCCTATCAATAATGGTTTTCAACCTTACACTCAGCTTATGGTAATATGTAAACAATATTCTCATTGGCCGTTTCAGTCCCTCCGACGCTGAGGGGAGTGGCCAACCCAATGTCCGGCAGGAAGAGGAGGAGGAGAGAGAAGCCCAAACCTGACGGGGTCGTCAAGACGACCTTTAAGGTAAGGTTCCGAACTAACTCTAGCCCAGACATAACTTTAACCCTAACATAATCCCTATACCCCTGGCCTTAACCCTAACCTAGCTCAACAAAGACCACGCTGGGGAGTTGCAGATGTTCCATTAGCTTTTTTTTCTCCCATTATTTCCTTCACACTGGGAGCAGCAAACAATAAGCAAGCATTTACTTTCAAAACTGTAATGGATACTCTGATCCATCTAACCCCGTCTCATCCCTTTTTCCTCCTAGAAGGACTTCCGAAGCAAGAACCCCTTGAAGAGTTTCCACTACACCGGGGGGAGGAGCCGAGGGGGCAAGGCTGGCAAATCCTAGGCCTCCATGTTAACGTGCACCAATCAGACTTGCTGTGTACAGCTGGCCTATGACATCACCAGTTTCCAGATCAGTTCAGGTGGAGAGGAGACAAACTGAGGAAGCCATTGTAGACTACTGAGATGCAGCCGGAGTGTCCAACATCAGGGTGGTATTCACTAGACGCCAAACGGAAGAAAACCGACTGAAACAGGGCGGGACTGCCTGAACTTTTCCAATAAGAAACGCTTATTTGAGTTTTGCTACGTCTTGAAACGGTGTGCACTAATGAATACCACCCAGGTTTGAGGAACCTCCCAGCAGCACCGTTACTCCTCTGTCAGTGAACCAACATCCTCGTTTCCATTGTCTGGTTAGAAAACCTGTGAACTCAACAGAATGTCCCTTCCCTCAACACAACAGGTGTTTATCACAGTAATGTAACAATGACTGCATTACTCTGAACTTCCACTGAAGCAAATTACCTTCACTAGTGTTCAAAATCCTAATTTGAAGAATGAAAATTGCCATTTAGTTTCAGTAAGTAACTTTCTATTGTTGAATTGGGATCTCAAATTACTTCCGTAACTGAAATGCAACACCTGTTTTACGACACACGATGTACCTTGAAATGTCCATGTGATTTCAGATGGTTACATGTGGGTATTGTTTCTTTGTAACATAATAATTCAGAAAAGTGTAACATTTTATTAAATGGTTTGTGCTCTTTAAGCTGTTTTCTGTTGATCATGTCACTCCCAGAGGTCTCTCCCTCTAATGAAAGGTTGTGCTGTGCAACTGCTTCTGAGACTCCAGACTCCTGCATGCATCTGCGGTTCCTTTCCTTGGTCTCTGCCAGGAGGCTGCTTTAAAAACCCTGAGCCCACAGCTATATCCTCTTCCTCTCCTCTCTCTGACACACCACCAAACAGGACTAAGTTCTATACACATCTGCACACCAAAGTTTTCACCACAGCCTTCTACGAACCAAAACGTTCTACACACCAAAGATTTCAACAATATTTTCTTCAGTCTCCTGGCTCTTAGAGACTCTTCAAGCTCTTAGAGACTCTTCAAGACAGACTGACTCCGGCTGAGACGTCTTCTAAACCTGAGGACTGTTGGATGGTCTATTGTTGTTGCTCGTCTAACTCATGCAGGTCATATGTTAGCTGAGTACTCTGACTGGTCTGTGTGAGAGACTGTGGGTGGCCTGAGGATTTTGTGCGTCACTAAAACATTAGTTGGCCTATTTGGTCTGCAACCTTGCCTTTGTTTCGTTGGTACAACCCAGAGTGACTGAGGAATCTTCTCCTGCACGGCAGATAAGGCCTTTTTAGAGCTGGGGTCAGGTTGCACTGCGAGTCCTGGTTCTGAGTGTAGGAAGAAGATGAGGGGTGCAGTGTTGAGTTTGTGGGTGTCTCTGGTCCTGTGCTGCTGGGTTCTGGGCTGGGCTGGAGGTGTAGAGGGACAGGTGAGACAGACTGGACCTGGGAGAGTGGGAGAGTGGAACAAATTGTTCATCCACTGTAACGTGAGGACCAGGATTGTACAGTAACGGTAACATTTATTCCACCCATTTATCCCATACATCTCTGATTGCAGTTTGTCTCTCACGTCAGAGAAGAGAAGCAGAGAAGTTGTTGCCCGGAATATTGGCTTTCCATTTTCTTCATCCCACAGGCTGGCCCTTCGCTTTCCGTTTGACTTGTACACTCCAGCTAATATCAGCAATCCAATGTCCGCCTGCAAGTCAATCCGATCGAGTGGCTTCCAGTTCGCTTGAAAAACACGCCCCCCCCCCCCAAGTTGGTCATGTCCAGTACAATCTTCTCTATTGCTTGGGGTAAAAAAGAGCATCATGGACTCGAGTGACAGCAAATCGTGTAGGCCCAGGATCAACTCTGATTACATTGGAAGCTGACAGTCTACCTCTACTTCGTCGTGATGACGGTGACCATTCAGTATTACCATCTTTAGACTTCTATGTCCTCCCTTCTCTGGATGATGGCTGTTGCTCTCTCTCTCTCATCTGATGGAGGGGATGGTATGGAAGATATCATCTCGGAATCCTCTTCACCAAAGAAAAATTCAGTCTGGATCATCGACAGCATTGTCCTCCATCTATGAAATGTCCTCCGTCTCCGAAACCTCTTCTTCTATTTGACTGTCACAGTCCAGAATTTGTGATAAGGCTTCATGGACTGAACGTCTTTCGGAGCTAATTTTTGACCGTCTGTGTCAGAGATCAGCTGCTCTCGCACTGAGAAGGAGAAGCTTTGGGAAAGCTCTTTTTCACCCAAACATGATTCTAAAATTGCAACCAGAACCAGTCAACACAAAATACATCAAAGACACTTGTTTATTTTGGATTTATCTATACACACGAAAGCCTCCTGGTCAAAATGACCTCCGACATCATGTTTTTATACACAGACAGACATTCCACAACACATCAGTGTGTCCACCTTTTGAAGTGAAGGTTCATGACCCTAAATGAGGGAAAGTCATTTAATTTCATGGCGAAAAAGAGAGGTTTAGACGACTCAAAAAGTGGAAATGGGTCAACATAATAGCAAGGCTAGATACCTCAGAGTAGGCTTGCCTGAGTAAATAATACCGTTAGCATGCCTTTGACTCCCTGATCTGCACAGAAAGACAGCCCTATTATCTGATCAATGTGTGCGTCACAAGAATATATCAGAATAAATGTAAAACCATCATGAGACATTAATAGAAGAGCACCACAAAGAAGTATTATTCTTTTAATATAAAAAGTGCTACAAAAAATGCAGTTACAATATTGTCTTTCAGCACGAGACGGAATTAAATTTGTTTTTTATTTCCCACAATTTGAATAATGCCTTTTAGCTATGATTGTGTATTTACAGACTGTAATTTGTTACTTTAGCAATTCAATTTAGTAATCATCAAACTTGTAATCAAATATGTAGTCCTGTGTGGGCTCTGACTCCTGGATTTCCGTGAGGATCTCGGCCTGCGTGGGCTCTGTGTACGAACTCTCCACAGGGAACCACGAGTCATACCAGGAAGTAGTGCTCTCGGTCACCAGCTCCGCCGTCGTCGTGGGGGCCGGTGTGCTGGTCGTGGTGGCAACGGTCGTGGTGGTGGAGAGGTTGGCCCTGAGTCTCCGCAGGCGGCGCAGGCGCATCAGCCGTAAGCGGCGGAGATTCTTAGCATTCTGGGAGTCGGCTGCCCTGCCACCGGTGTCCGTCTTTGTGGTGTTCATGCTGCCAACGGCTCCACCACTGATGTCACTTCCTGCCTGGGGTGGTGCTTTGGTGACAAGCCGTATTGGCTTCTTGCCGTGGAGGTCCATGATCTGCTTGATGCGATCCCAGTTGGACTTGGCCAGGGTGAAGCTGCAGGGGGTGGCCCCGGAGTCGTAGCCCACCATGCACAGCCGAGTCTGGGGAGTGTGGCCTTCGGCGCGGGCCATCACACGGTACTCCCCAGGGTTCAACAACCGCCAGTAGTCTCCGGCTGCAGCTACGGGGGGGGGGGGAGGAGACCAGAAAGAGAGGATCAGAAATGTCATATCATTTTGGAAGGAAATACCATGTACATTTGCCTTTGGTCTTCCTCTGCGATATGCTGTGTGTGTGTAAATGCAGGTTTACCAGTCTTGACGTCGTGCTTGATACCTTCCACAGAGATGGTGGCGTTGGCCAGAGGATTTCCCTCCATGTCCCTCACTATACCCTTTATCCCACGATGCACCTGGCACAGGAAACAGAACCTCTATCAGGGCTCAACGCTCAGATGACATCACTGGGCGCAATTCAGTCAAGTACAGCATTTACTCAGTGGCATATAGGGAAAGGGGGATTCCTGGTCAGTTGTACAACTAAATTACTTCAACTGAAATGTATCTTCCGCATTTAAACCAACCCCTCTGAATCAGAGGTGCGGGGCGCTGCCATAATCAACATCCACGTCTTCAGCACCAGTGGGTTAACTGCCTTGCTCAGGGGCAGAACAACATATTTTTACCTTGTCAGCTCAGGGATTTGATACAGCAACCTTTCGGTTATTGGCCCAACATTCTAACCATTGGGCCACCTGCCACCCTTACTTTCTTGGGGACCTGAATATTGACTGGTTTTCATCAAGCTGTCCTCTCAAGTGGAAGCTTCTTACTGTGACCAGTGCCTGTAATCTGGTTCAGGTTATTAATCAACCTACCAGAGTGTTTACAAACACTACAGGAACAAGATCATCCACATGTATCAATCACATTTTTACTAATGCTGCAGAACTTTGTTCTAAAGCTGTATCCGTACCCATTGGCTGCAGCGATCACAATATAGTGGCTATATCCAGGAATGCCAAAGTTCCAACAGCTGGGCCTAAAATAGTGTATAAGAGATCATACAAAAGATTTTGCTGTGACTCTTATGTGGATGATGTTAAAAATATTTGTTGGTCTGATGTGATTCATGAGGAGCATCCAGATGCTGCACTTGATGAATTTATGAAATTGCTTCTTCCAATTATTGATAAACATGCACCTGTTAAGAAACTGATTGTTAGAACTGTTAAGGCTCCATGGATTGATGAGGAATTGAACAACTGTATGGTTGAAAGAGATGGGCAAAAGGAGTGGCTAATAAGTCTGGCTGTACATCTGACTGGCTGACTTACTGCAAATTGAGAAATTATGTGACTAAACTCAACACAAAGAAGAAGAAACTGTATTATGAAGCCAAGATCAACGATATAAAGAACGATGGAAAAACATTTTGGAGAACTTTAAATGAAATTATGGGCAGAAAGACAAATTCAACTCCGTCTTTCATCGAATCAGATGGCTTATTCATCACAAAACCATTTGATGTTGCCAATTATTTTAATGATTATTTCATTGGCAAAGTGGGCAAACTTAGGCAGGAAATGCCCACGACAAACAGTGAGCAATTATATTTATGCATAAAAAGCAAATAATGAAAGAAAAGCAGTGCAGGTTTGAATTTTGTAAAGTTAGTGAGGGAAAGGTGGAAAAATGTATTGTTACTGATCAATAATGACAAACCTCCTGGCGTTGACAATTTAGATGGAAAGCTACTGAGGATGTTGGCTGACTCTATAGCCACTCCTGTCATATTTTTAATCTGAGCCTAAAGGAAAGTCTTTGTCCTCAGGCCTGGAGGGAAGCCAAAGTAATTCCGCTACCCAAGAGTGGTAAAGCGGCCTTTACTGGTTCTAACAGCAGACCTATAAGCTTGTAGCCAGCTCTTAGCAAACTGTTGGAAAGAAATGTGTTTGACCAAATACAATGCTATTTCTCTATAAATGAATTAGTAACAGACTTTCAGCATGCTTATAGAGAAGGGCACTCAACTGACACAAATGAGTGATGATTGGTTGAAAGAAATTGATAATAAGAAGATTGTGGGAGCTGTGCTGTTAGATTTCAGTGCAGCCTTTGATATTATTGACCATAACCTGTTGTTGAAAAAACTTAATTAAGTGCTATGGCTTTTCAACCTCTGCCACCATATCGTGGATTCAGAGCTATCTATCTAATATAACTCAAAGGATTTTCTTTAATGGAAGCGTCTCTAATGTCAAACATGTAAAGTGTGGGGTACCGCAGGGCAGCTCTCTAGGCCCTCTACTCTTTTCTATTTTTAACAATGACCTGCCACTGGCATTAAACAAAGCATGTGTGTCCATGTATGCTGATGATTCAACCATATATGCATCAGCAACCGCAGCTAATGAAGTCACTGAAACCCTTAAAAAGAGTTGCAGTCTGTTTTGGAATGGGTGGCCAGTAATAAACTGGTCCTGAACATCTCTAAAACTAAGAGCATTGTATTAGGTACAAATCATTCCTTAAGTGCTAGACCTCAGCTGAATCTGGTAATGAATGGTGTGGCTGTTGAACAAGTTGAAGAGACTAAATTACTTGGCGTTACCTTAGATTGTAAACTGTCATGGTCAAAACATATAGATTCAATGGTTGTAAAGATTTAGGAGAGGTCTAGCCGTAATAAAGAGATGCTCTGCTTTTTTGACACCACACTCCAAAAAGCAAGTTCTGCAGGCCTTAGTTTTGTCTAATCTTGATTATTGTCCATCTGTGTGGTTGACAGCTGCAAGGAAAGACCTAGTTAAGCTGCAGCTGGCCCAGAACAGAGCGGCACGTTTTGCTCTTAATTGTAATCAGAGGGCTGATATAAATACCATACATGCCAGTCTCTCCAGGCTAAGAGTTGAGGAGAGACTGACTGCATCACTTCTTTTTATAAGAAACAATGTGTTGAAAATCCCAAATTGTTTGCATAGTCAGTTTATACACATCTCAGACACACACACACCTATCCCACCAAACATGCCACCAGGGGTCTTTTCACAGTCCCCAAATCCAGAACAAATTCAAGAAAGCGTACAGTATTATATAGAGCCCTTAATGCATGGAACTTTCTTCCATCTCATATTGCTCAAATAAACAGCAAACCTGGTTTAAAAAAACAGAAAAAGTAACACCTCGCAGCACAATGCCTCTCCCCTATTTGACCTAGATAGTGTGTGTGTATCTGCATTGATATGTAGGCTACGTGTGCCATTTTAAAAATGTATGTAGTTCTGTCCTTGAGCTGTTCTTGTCTAATGATGTTCTGTATTATGTTTCATGTTTTATGTGGACCCCAGGAAGAGTAGCTGCTGCTTTTGCAACAGCTAATGGGGATCCTAATAAAATACCAAATGTTTATAAAATAACAAAGTAACAAAAGGCACAGTAAAATGCATTAAAAAACAAGATAATATTAAACATTAATTGATGTTGTCTTTGTAGTGTGTATTCTGACCTGTTCTATGAAGGACAGTAGTGCCTCTCGGTTGTTCTCCCACTCCAAAGGCAGCTCACTCTCGTGCGGAAACTTGTCACAGCCCAAGAAGACGGACAGCTCAAAGCAGTTAGTGTGCAGGTAGCTGAAGTCATTCATACCTGGAGGTTTAAATCATGAGGGAAGTATAAAACATGAGATGGATTTTCTTAACACTGTCTGCTTCTCTCTATCTCTCTTTAACCTGATTCTTCATACTTATTTCTTCCTCTCTCTGTCACACCCTGATCTGTTTCACCCGTCTTTGTGCTTGTCTCCACCCACCTCCAGGTGTGGCACATCTTCCCCATTTATCCCCAGTGTATTTATACCTGTGTTCTCTGTTTGTTACCAGTTCGTTTTGTTTTGTCAAGCATACCAGCGTTTTCCCCGTGCTCCTGTCTTGCTCTAGTTTCTGTTTTCCCGGTTTTGACCATTCTGCCTGCCCTGAGCCAGCCTGATGTTTTGTACCTTTTCACACCACCCTGGATTACTGACCTCTGCCTGCCCTGAGCCTACCTGCTGTTCTGTACCTTTTGGACTCTGCTCTGGATTACTGACCTCTGTCTGCCCTTGATCTGTAATTTACCTGCCCCACTGTTTTTGTAATAACCTTTTGTTACCTCGAAACTGACTGCATCTGGGTCTTCTCCTGAGCCTTGATACTCTCCTTTTTTTCTCCCTTTTTCTCTCTATCTCTCTCCCGCGCCCTTGCTTCAGACTCCTCTCTTCTCTCGCCTCTCCTCCACTCTTCACGTCTTTCCCCGTCCCCATTGACACTCACTCCCCACCACAGGCTTCCAGCTGGCCCTGTTGATAATGCCCTGTCCCCCAGAGATGTCGTCGGTGTGGCAGGAGCCCCGCTGGGTCTCCGTCATGGTCAAGTGGCTGTGGGCGTACGACATGGCCAGCCAGCGGAACATGGTGTCGTCTGCCGTCTCCCGTAGCGCGTCCCCGTTCTGACGCTGCATCCGGGCCCACGTCTCCTCATTCATCTCATGGTCCATACCGGGCCGAGACCCACGCCGAGACCCCAACGTCTGTTGAAAGACACAGGAATCAGATTATGTTAATGTAATAGAAGGTAGCAGGGCTGGAAATGGGATCCTATTCTCTTGGGTCCCTGTGCAGATATAAATCTATGGGTACGTCTGAAATTCCCTAGATAAAGATTCCCGATATAGGATACTACTTTTCCTGCTTTATCTTATTTCAGTCACAACCGAAACCCACCCCTGCAGCCCTTGGAGGCCGCTGCATATCAAACGGGTATGCCACTACTTTTTCTCCCCCCTGCAAATTGGCTCCCAACACAAATGGGGTCCGCTCCATCCAGTTAATGACAGCTTTGGTCTCCAGGGCAACCTACAAAAAGAGAGAGAGAGAGAGAGAAAATAGAGATGTCACCCCAGAAATTCAAACTAGTATAATTGGAAATTGAGAGAGAGAAAGAGACAAAACGAGAGAGAAAATAGAGACTAGTGTAATTGGAAATTGAACAGTACAAAATCAATAACAGAAACAACAATGTCTCGAGCCCAAACACTCACAGAGCCATTGAGGAAGTTCTCTGGGAGTGGGATGTGGTGATTGGGTACAATGCGTGGGACCCAGCCCCTGTCCTCTGCCCCCCACAGAACACTGTTGAGGTCCGGGAAGTTCTGGAAGATATCGTATCCCTCCTCCGTCCAGTGGCCCAGACCCCAGTTCCCCATCTCAGAGCCCTGGAGACGAGAGAGGAGAGGTGAGAAAATGCCATCTCTATTGGAGAGATTATTGCAAATACACTTCTTAGAGCAGGCAGTTTAGGACCTGTGGGGAGAGAAATAGGATATGGAAAGAACATTATGTAATGTTACATTGGTTCCCGTTTCATCAATTAAAACATATATATTCCTTGTTGGAGCATCTTTCTGGAATGAGCCCAGGTCCCTCACCATCTCGTAAGCCAGTTCGTAGGCGTCTGGGTTGAGTGAGGGAACCAGGTGTATTCTCACACCCTCCACCAGGCGGCGCACTCGGGGGTTGTCGTCATTGTACTCCTTACACATGAATTGCATCAGCAGGAGGAGCAGCTCCCGCCCCAGCGCCTCATTGCCATGGAGACCCGCCGTGTAGCGAAACTCCGGCTCACCTGTTGAGTAAGATGTCTTTATGTGACAGTGTTTTGTGATCACTTAGTATGTGTGCGAGGTCCGTTGCTGTATGGCTCACCAATTACTCTCACACACACACACACCTGTCTGGTGTTCCCCGGGGTTGTCAGAGATCTCCATGGCGTACATCTTCAGGCCAGCAGAACTCTTCCCAATGTTATAGATCCTTGTGATGTTAGGACACTCCTCATTTATCACCTTCATCATCTGGGATGGAGAGAGGGAGGGAGGAGAGAGAAGGGAGGTGGGAGAGAGGAAGGGAGGAGAGGGAGGTGGGAGATATGGGAAGATGGAGGGAGAGAGGAGAGTGATGTGTTAGGTGGGCGTGACGGAGGGGGAGATGGAGCAGGAGGAGAGAGTGGGAGAGGAGGATAGAGAGAGAGGGATGAGGGAGAGATGAAAGAGGGACAGTGGCTATCTCACCTGACATACCCACCTGTGCCCCACTCTCATTTTAGACTCACCTGTCTCATGTCCTTATAGTTGTGGTGTCTGTAGTCCAGGTCGTCTGTGGGGTGGACCTCATTCTCACTACGGAAGCTGCCTGCGGGGAGTGAAGGGAGGAACAACATTGGAAGCATGTGGTGGAATTCATATGGGAGAGTAACGGGGATGGTTGTGGGCGTGATTATGATCCTTTTATAGGTTATGAGGTGATGGAGTTAGGGACGTGATGAGGTTCTGGAGTTGTTGGAGGGGATGTTTTCACTGAGGTGATGGGGTTATGCATTGTGCTGTACTCACTTGGCAGTTGGCAGGCCATGATCTCAGCTCTGAGACACAAGCTACCGTTCCAGCTCTGGGGAAGGATACGGATGTAACGTGCCACAATTGGCCAATCAAACTGCACCATCACTGGCGTGTCCCTATCCACATTGCCATAGAACAACTGGAGGGATGGAGAGGGGAAGGATTAGAGAGGAGGAAAGTTGAGATAATAAATTGGCAGCTGCACTGACCAATCTTAAGAGGTTACTCACCCACTCCGCATAGCCATCGTGGAGCACCGTCCAATCACGACTGTCGTTACTGAAGGACACGTGGAACGTGGACACAAAATCTTCTCTGAAATACAGGAAGAGAGAGCGAGAGAAAGAGACTTTATACGAATAGCCAACATTGTGTAATCTTTAACATTCAAAGTGCCATTTGATTCCACAGGAAATATTCAAATTCCTATTACTTTTTCCTTATAATAATTTTTGCAGCATTCTGCTTATCTAATGGATAAAAAAAACATTGATGTGAATGGTGTTTGGTTTGTATTAATTTCATGTGTTGTTCATTTCAAATCAATTGTGCAGGCTAATGGGGATTCCAACTGGCCCTGGCTGTGTGAACAGTGCAGTGACCCCAGGGCAGTGACCCCGGACAGCAGGACTTACACTGTGTCTGAATTCCTGCCCTGTACAATGACTCCAGTGAACTCCACCTCTCTGCGAGCGTCCACCTCAAACCAGTGGTTATTCTCCTCTGGCTCTGCGCACCACGCACCCCCGTACACACCGTCGTCATCACCGGAACTCTGGGGAGACAAAATTATCCCCTCAACTGGTCAATCATGCAGCATCCTCTTAAGATCTGAGGAAATAGTTGGAAGGAAAAGCTCCCTAGGTAGGAATGAACCTTGAGAGTAACCTGTCTCTAGAGGGGGAGCCCATTTTCCAGTACTATGGTGGCAAGATGGTGCCGACAGACATGGCAGCTCTGCTTCTAGCTCCTAAGCAAATTTGCAATACTTAGTATTTTGTGTTATTTCTTACATTTTTAGCCCAGAGCGTTTTTTTGTGTTTTTGCATACAGCCGGAAATAACTTTCGGATATCAGAGCGAAGGTAACAGACAGGAATAAAGAACTCTTCGGGAAGAACAAGGGCGGTGCTGTATGTTTCATGATTATTTTAACTACTCATGGTGTGATTGTGATAACATACAGAAACTCAAGTCCTTTGGTTCACCTGACCTAGAATACCTCACAATCAAATGCAGACCGTATTACCTCCCAAGAGAATTCTCTTTGGTTATAGTCACTGCCGTGTATATTCCCCTCCAGCCGATACCACAACAGCCATCAAGGACCTACACTGGACATAATGCAAACTGGAAACCACATATCCTGAGGCGGCATTCATTGTAGCTGGGGATTTTAACAAAGAACATTTTAGGAAAACACTACCAAAGTTCTATCAACACTTTTGCTGTAGTACTCGCTTTGGTAAAACACTCCCCCTTTCGAAATGCCTACAAGGCCCTCCCCCGCCCTCCCTTCAGCAAATCAGATCCAAACTCCATTTTACTCCTTCCTTCCTATAGGCAGAAACTCAAATAGGAAGTACCAGTGCTAAGGTCTATTCAGCGCTGGTCTGACCAATCAGAATCGATGCTTCAAGATTGTTTTGATCACGCGAACTGGGATATGTTCCGGGTAGCCTCTGAGAATAACATTGACGTATACACGGACACGGTGAGTGAGTTCATCAGGAAGTCTATAGGGGATGTTGTTCCCACTGTGACTATTAAAATCTACCCAAAGCAGAAAACATGGATAGATGGCAGCATTTGCGCAAAACTGAAAGCATGAACAATCGCATTAAACAATGGCAAGGTGACTGATAATATGGTTGAATACAAACAGTGTAATTATTCCCTCCGTAAGGCAATCAAACAGGCAAAACGTCAGTACAGAGACAAAGTGGAGTCACATTTCAATGGCTCAGACAGGATACATATGGGAGGGTCTACAGACAACCACAGACTACAAAGGGAAAACCAGCCACGTCGCGGACACCGTCTTGGTCTCAGACAAGCTAAACACCCTTTTCACCCGCTTTGAGGATAGCATAGTGCCACCGACGCAGCCTGCACCCAAGGACTGTGGGCTCTCGATCTCCATGGCCGATGTGAGTAAGACATTTAAGCGTGTTAACCCTCGCAGGGCTGCCGGCCGAGACGGAATCCCTAGTCGCGTTCTCAGAGCTTGAGCAGACCAGCTGGCTGGAGTGTTTAAGGATATATTCAATCTCCCCCTATCCCAGTCTGCTGTCCACACATGATTCAAAATGGCCACCATTGTTCCTGTACCCAAGAAAGCAAAGGTCACTGAACGAAATGACTACACTCACTTCTGTCATCATGAAGTGCTTTGAGAGGCTAGTTAATGATCATATAATTTCTACCTTACATGACACCCTAGACCCACTTCAATTCGACACAATAGATCCACAGACAATGCAATCGCCATCACACTTCTCTATCCCATTTGGACAACAGGAATACCTACGTAAGAAGGCTGTTCATTGACTATAGCGCAGCCTTCAACACCACAGTACCCTCCAAGCTCATCATTAAGCTCGGGGCCCTGGGTCTGCACCCCACCTTGTGCAACTGGGTCCAGGACTTCCTGACGGACCACCCTCAGGTAGTGAAGGTAGGAAACAACACCTCCACTTTGCTGATCCTCATCACAGGGGCCCCACAAGGGTGCGTGCTCAGCCCCCTCCTGTACTCCCTGTTCACCCATGACTGCTTGGCCACGCACGCCTCCAACTCAATCATCAGGTTTGTAGAATACACAACAGCAGTAGGCCTGATTACCAACAATGGAAACAGCAGAGGGAGCAAGCCCCTATCCACATCGATGGGACCAAAGTGGAGAAGGTGGAAAGCTTCAAGTTCCTCCGCGTACACATCACTGACAATCTGAAATGGACTACCCACACAGACAGTGTGGTGAAGAAGGCACAAAAGTGCATCTTCAACGGCAGGAGGCTAAAGAAATTTGGCTTGGCCTGTAAGACCCTCACAAACTTTTACTGATGCACAATTGTGAGCATCCTGTTGGGCTGTATCACCGCCTGGCACGGCAACTGCACCACCAACAAGCACTGGGATCTCCAGAGGGTGATGCGGCGCATCACCGGGGGCACACTGCCTGACCCCCAGGACACCTACAGCACAGGAAGACCAAAAATATCATCAAGGACATCAACCACCCGAGCCACAGCCTGTTCACCCCGCTATTATCTTTAAGGCAACGTCAGTACAGGTGCATCAAAGCTGGGACCTAGAGACTGAAAAACAGCTTCTATCTCAAGGCCATCAGACAGTTAAATAGCCATCACTCGCCGGCTACCACTCGGTTACTCAACCCTGCATCTTCGAGGCTGCTGCCCTATATACATAGACATGGCCACTTTAATAATGGAACACTAGTCACTTTAATCATGTTTACATTACTGCTTTACTCATCTCATATGTATATACTGTATTCTATTCTACTGTATTTTAGTCAATGCCACTCCGACATTGCTCAATCTAACGTTTATATATTTATTAATTCCATTCTTTTACTTTTAGATTTGTGTGTATTGGTATGAATTGTTAGATACTTCTGCACTGTTGGAGCTAGGAACACAAGCATTTTGCTACACCTGCAATAACATCTGCTAAACACGTGTATGTGACCAATAACATTTTATTTTATTTGGTGTCCAGTATGTAGTATTCTAAGTATATCTGCAGTACTATGGTGTGTATGTTATGTAGTATATGTTATACAATACAGTGTGTACCTGCATGTGGAGCCTGCCCCTCTAAGCAGAGAAACCGTGGTGAGACTGAGACAAGGCAATACTATGGTGTAGTACTGTGTATCTCTATACTATAGTGTACTCTGTGTACCTGCATGTTGAGCCTGCCTCTCTGAGCTGAGAAGCCGTGGTGAGACTGAGACGAGGCCAGCAGCTGGTCATCATCAACACGATGGGACTCCAGGCCTAGAGGAGGGCATTCTGGGAAAACAAAACAAAACAACTGAAAACTAATGGGACACACACCAAAACAGTTTAGTCATCCATGCTAAATGTTTTGGTCTGTAGTCGTCAAGAGCAACAGGCTAAAAACACAGTCCAATACTGACCACATCTTACACAACCACACACAATGCTTTTTTTTTATTCTGAAAAGGCTATAAGGGAATGGTTGTTTTCAAGTGCTAAAAAACATTTTTTTGCTTTCTCATAGCATTCTTTTTCCTTTTTATGAGGTCTCGGAGGCCGTAACACGAGTCTCAGATCTGGTACTTGGAAGAGAAAGAGACGGTGAGATAAAGAGAGAACAGGCTAGTCGTCTCCTAGTCTGACTGTACAGTAAACATCTATTTCTGGCCGGACCAGAAGGCTGATTGTGGAGAAAACAAGTTTATTACAGGAAACAGAAGAAAACAGGCCAGCATTCCAACAGTATCTAACTGCGACAGATAAACACTCACATATCAAAGACTGTGACCGAGACATTTACTGTAGGGAAGGTTTGGGAGTATAGGGTTAGGGGTTCAAGTAAAGTTGAAGCTGATCATTGGTGAATATGATTATGAAAACTGGGTTTTGAGGTGATTTTCTTACTCTTGGACTCGGCGTGTAACGGGATCTGCCTCAGCCTCTCCTCCTCTTCCTCTTCCCACATCTTCCTCAGTCGCTCCACTGTGGTGCAAGACACCGCCATTACTCTCCAGCTCAGCAAGCATCAAATGCTGTCCTCTCATATGTGCTGCCGATATAGCACTGCGCAGTTACTGCCATTCCATTACCCTCCAATAACCCTCCCTGCATATTCTCAAAAACAGATGGCTCAGTTTACTCTATGAAACTTTCCTGATAGGCCTACACCGAGTGGTGAATTTAACATCATCAAATGTACACTTGAAATATCTCCGCCTGCTCTGCACACACTCAAAATGAACCCCAACTCCCCTCCTACCCTCCCTCCCTTCTTCCCTCTCTTCATCCCTCCCCCCCTTGTCTGTCTCACTGATACTGAGGCCCAGGGCGCCAACACGTGACAGCAGCTGTTTTGATAAACCCCATTATTTTCCTTATCGCTCTCCCTTCCTCTCCCCCTTTCTCAATCCACCCCATTCTCTCTCCAACAGCCACATGGCGATTGACTCTTCTCTCCTTCCACTCCCTGGTATTGACACGGTCGCAATCCACAGGATATAACATACCTTGTCCCATAAACAACCCAGTCGCCTAAGTGAGGAATTATCACATAAGGGTGTCCTAAAAGGGACAGAGCTACAGGGTTCTTCCTGGCAGAAAGATTCAAAGAGATTCAGACCTTTCTCCTCCTTCTCCTTGCGAGCTTTCTCTGCCTCCTCCTCTAGCTTCTTAGCTGCCACTGTGGAGAGAGCAGAGGTTGGACGTTACAGAGGGGAGTGCTCTTACAGAGCATGATAAATAACCAGACAGGCAGGTGGTGTACCTACAATCTGCATAATCATACTCTTCGTACCAGGGCATGGGCGGTACGGTGGTTTCCTCTGAAAGAAAAAAACATTTATTTGTGTGCGTGTTAAATAGATGCAAAATAGACGATTGAAACTAGTACTGTAATTTGTTTTACGTGACGGGATTGGCTGTTACCTGGTACATACATAATGACCTCAGTGGTGGTCCTCTCTCTGTCAGCTGTAAACAGACGTTTAGATGTCTTAGAGGGCTGAACAACAACAGTTTTCTGTTTCTGTACTCTACATGAACGTGTTTCCTCTCAACTGTCACAAACATGAGGCTTTGACAATATTAGTGTCTTGCTTTTTTTGCAATTTCTCATAGATGACGTATGATCATAATCTCTGCCAAGCTGAACTCATGCGTCAAAACAGAGAAGATTGGATTGAAAGTGACTGTTGAGTCATGTCAGACGCACGCTTGGCATCCCAGTAATCTTGGTCATGCTCTGTCAGGGTCTTGGAGCCAGCAGAGGGTGGTGTGGGCCCCGAGGGTCTCCTGTCTACTGGGCAGAAACAACACACACACAAACCCCAACGCAGAGTCAACAGAGAACTATTGGCTACAACACCTGCACATTGCAAATGAATGAGATTACACTGAAACGTTACATGAACGTGACCTGTCAAAGGTCTCGCGTGAAAAGAACCAGCTCATAGCACAGAGATAAGCTGATTTCTCATGTGTGATCCCATTGTCTGATATCAAACCATCTCTTACCCTGGCCTGGCTCTTGGGGCTCCTTGGGAGTCACAGGTGGAATCACTGCAGAGACAGTTCTGTTAAGTCATCAACCGTTCTACTCAGTCACAAACCAACGCACTGCATTAAAAGACTATATTGTCTACTGAAACCTACAGCCCACTAAAAGACTAACGTAATATTGTAAAGCATTTTGGGGGTCCTTAGAAAAGCCCTGTATAAATCAAATATACATCTGTCACATTATTTTTAAAGCCTCTGTATAAGTACATCTATCCCAGCCCAGCTCAATCAGCAGTTTCTCCTCCTCTTCCTCCAGAGTGGGTCTTTTGGCCACTGGCTCCACCACCTCGTCCTTCCTTCCAGTCGTCTTGGAGTCCTTCGTAGCTTTGGGCTTGGTGACCTTGAGTGCCTTGGTGGCTTTAGGTGCCTTGGTAGCCTTGGGCTTCTTGGGTGCCTTGGTGGCTTTAGGTGCCTTGGTGGCTTTAGGTGCCTTGGTAGCCTTGGGCTTCTTGGGTGCCTTGGTGGCTTTCGGTGCCTTGGGGGCTTTCTGCTTCTTGGCTTTGGCCTCCCTCTCTGCAGCTTTCTTTGCCCTGGCTGAAGAGAGAGAGATAGAGAGAGTGTGAGAAAAAGCATTTAATAAAAAATGACCACCACCATTACTACACCCTAGATCCATCCAGAAAATTAGAGAAAGAGACTAAAAGGTTGGAACAGAAGACGGGACCACTAACGAGAGAGAGAGAGAGAGAGAGAGAGAGAGAGAGAGAGAGAGAGATCTCCACAGATATCCCTTTGCCCTCTCTTTCCCTCTCTTCTCTTTCCTATTTCCTGAAGGACAGGCCTGAACACATTCTCCCTCTCCCACAGGGTTCAAGGGTTCAGCAATGATGCTGAGCCCTTGTACGGACAGACAGGGTCAGCCAGGTCACTGCTTTGTTTTGGTTTGCAGGCCAGGCAGCCAGCTGGCCAAGCTCAAACCCACCGCGTTGACGGTCCTTCAACTCT
This sequence comes from Oncorhynchus clarkii lewisi, assembly GCF_045791955.1. Lineage (NCBI taxonomy): Eukaryota > Metazoa > Chordata > Actinopteri > Salmoniformes > Salmonidae > Oncorhynchus > Oncorhynchus clarkii. Next base: position 9,299,359 of record NC_092175.1, read on the forward strand.
CTGAGTGTCGACAGCTGTCCAACTGTTCCTGGTTGGTTCGTTGTGGCTTGTGGATAATGCTTCATTATCGGTGCAATCATTTACACTTCAGTCCCCGCACCAAGCAAGACGTTGAGTTGTAGAGCTACAATGATCACCCAGGAAAGTATTGTGGAATACTACTATTTCATATAATGATTTAAAAGCAGTTTACTTATGGTTAACAAACTTTTTTTTAAACTAGTTTGTAATCAAAAGTGTTCAGAGACTTGCCATACTCAGAGACACTGCAGCTGTGGAAAAAGACTAGTCAACCATTGCCATCCATGCAATTGCCCTCAGACTAGAAGACAGACACAGGACTGTAATACACAGAGCAGTAGCATAACTATCCCCAGACTAGCAGACAGACACAGGACTGTAATACACAGAGTAGTAGCATAACTATCCCCAGACTAGCAGACAGACACAGGACTGTAACAGACAGAGTAATAGCATAACTCTCCCCAGACTAGCAGACAGACACAGGACTGTAACACACAGAGTAGTAGCATAACTATCCCCAGACTAGCAGACAGACACAGGACTGTAACACACAGAGTAGTAGCATAACTATCCCCAGACTAGCAGACAGACACAGGACTGTAACACACAGAGTAGTAGCATAACTATCCCCAGACTAGTAGACAGACACAGGACTGTAACAGACAAAGAAGTGCTTGTTTTCTCCCCGGTAGACTTCAGTAGACCTGCTCCTGCAGCTCTGTTATGGTTCCATGATCACAGCATTACCTAGCTGTCTGAAATGTAAATGTCAACATCCTCACACACACACACAGGCCAGCTAAACACACTGCCCAGGAAACTGTCTGCTCTTTCTCTGTCTACTCACCTTTTCCACTAACATTTTATTGGTAGGTAAGGATTTTCCTCAAGTGCTGTTAATCAATAAGTGAGAACTCAAGCCTGAAGAAGGCTGTTTTTTTCCCCCCATGAAGATACGTTGATATCTGTAGGTAAAAACAATGAAGCACTCCTGGATCCCTGTGAGACGTCTTTGGCACTGTGAATCATGCCATTTTATGACAAGTTAAATGCATAAATCAAGCAGTTTTTGTTCATAATTGTATCTCCCTGCAGCACAACCAAATGAAAGATCACTCAGTGGTTCCCGGTTCTGCAAACTCAGCCTTTTTTTTATTAAAAAAAAAAATGTAGCCTAATTCTAACCGCCCGGAATGGATTTGGAAAGAACTAGTAGAGTTGTGGCTTTGCAGTGGAAAATGTAATAGTGCACACATTAAACATCAACTCCATTGTTACAACTGGGCCCAGTCAGAAATTCTCTCTCCTTACTGTGAAAATGTTTTTGTATTTTACACAAAAGTATTCTGGAAATTGATGGCCTGGGTGTGCAGAAAGATGTTATAATGTATTCAATCAGACAATGCAATATTTTCTCTGGTTCTGCCATGAAAATGCTGTCAGACCGCTAAGTAAGTGTATATGACAGTAACCCTCTCCCTCATCCCTGAATTACTGTATCCTTGAAAACCGGAAACATACACTTTCTTCAGGCTGAGAGTGAGCACAACTCTGCATCAGCCAAACACCACATGGTTACTAATCGGTTAAATCCACAGTAGGGAGTCTTCCCCACTTTCCCACTACAACACAAACTTGTAAAACTTTTTAAGTAAACTGTATGTATATGTATGCATGCCTCTTAGAAAATTGGTCTTCTGAGATCATTTGTGGATAATAAAGACTACTGCACTACGGAGTCTAGACATCAACAGTCTCACTGAAAACATATTGTTGACAGATAACTAACTGTGTGTTTTCCCCACGCAATGGAGAGTGTAGAGAGGATGGGGGGGGGGGGGGGGGGGGGGGGGGGTAAAGAGAGAAGGGTTATAAGAAGAAGGATGATGAAAGGATGGAAACGAAACCCACTGAACCACCCCTTACCACCCCGCTTCTACCATGAGACAGACCAGATGTGTTTGCCATCTACACACACACACACACACACACACACACACACACACACACTGCTGAACTGGGATGTTTCCCACTGCCTGTGAGAAATTGTGAGTGAGAAATTGTGAGTCATTTTTGACAGTAAGAGGCTCAAGGAACGACTCGGGCTCCCACACATTGTTCAATACTATTATTACATATCTAAACTATAGAGAAACAACATTATAGAAAAGTGCTACAGCTCCGTTACCCTCCTCTCTAAGAGGCGACAGCATCAGGCGTGTTGGGTTTGGATGAGACTGGTTGGCTCCATGCACACGTGTTTCAGAGAGGAGTGTGTGGGAATCATTCCGCTGGGAGCTCTACTGGACCAGGATCATCTCTGCCAATGCCTCTGTCTCCACACATGTTTGTGAACAAGACACAACAAGGGGAAAACTGGGCCAAGTCTTTGTTAAGTTTGTTCCCAAGAGGTTACAGGGATTGCTGGTTGATGGACCACCAGGAAGATACAGTCAAGGAGAGAAAGAGAAGAAGAAGAAGAAGAAGAAGAAGAAGAAGAAGAAGAACTGAAGGAGCCACCTCTTACCTTCCTCGACCTCCTCTGGAGATTTCTTCTTCTTTGGTTTGCTCTCCTCCACCTCCACGCCAGGGTCGTCCATCATAACCTCCTCCCTGTTTTCCTCCACCTCTCTCCCACGTGCCACAGGTCCAGTCTGTCTCACCTGTGTCTGGACACGTGCAGTGTCCTGTCCCTCTACACCTCCAGCCCAGCCCAGAACCCAGCAGCACAGGACCAGAGACACCCACAAACTCAACCCTGCACCCCTCATCTTCTTCCTACACTCAGAACCAGGACTCGCAGTGCAACCTGACCCCAGCTCTAAAAAGGCCTTATCTGCCGTGCAGGAGAAGATTCCTCAGTCACTCTGGGTTGTACCAACGAAACAAAGGCAAGGTTGCAGACCAAATAGGCCAACTAATGTTTTAGTGACGCACAAAATCCTCAGGCCACCCACAGTCTCTCACACAGACCAGTCAGAGTAGTCAGCTAACAGATGACCTGCATGAGTTAGACGAGCAACAACAATAGACCATCCAACAGTCCTCAGGTTTAGAAGACGTCTCAGCCGGAGTCAGTCTGTCTTGAAGAGTCTCTAAGAGCTTGAAGAGTCTCTAAGAGCCAGGAGACTGAAGAAAATATTGTTGAAATCTTTGGTGTGTAGAACGTTTTGGTTCGTAGAAGGCTGTGGTGAAAACTTTGGTGTGCAGATGTGTATAGAACTTAGTCCTGTTTGGTGGTGTGTCAGAGAGAGGAGAGGAAGAGGATATAGCTGTGGGCTCAGGGGTTTTAAGCAGCCTCCTGGCAGAGACCAAGGAAAGGAACCGCAGATGCATGCAGGAGTCTAGAGTCTCAGAAGCAGCTACACAGCACACCTCCTGGCTCCCGTCTGTTCCTCTCCCTCTTGCTCCTCCGTAGGCATTCTTCTCTTATCCCCTCTCCTCTCCTCTCCCTCTATCCCCCTCTCCCTCTCTTCACTAAACACAGGGGAGGAGCCTTCCACACTTCACATTCCAGAGGAGGAGAGATAGAGAGGGAGAAAGAAAAGAGAAAAGAGAAGAATAGTAATGAGAATTTAAAAAAAAGAAGAATGTTTAGACTCAAAAGTTGACAAAAGTTGACAAGGAAAAGAGAAAAGAAAAGAGAAAAGAAAAGAGAAGAATAGTAATGAGAATTTTTTAAAAGAAGAGAATGTTTAGACTCAAAAAATTGACAAAGCATTTGCACAGAAAGACAAAATAGTGAATCCATTTTATCCAGCTAGGTCAACATTTTCAATGTGTTCCGGAAAAACTACAGTATTTACACATGAAATGATTTATTGGAGAGGAAAACTCATTCCATCTTTAAGAATGTACCCACATTGTGTGGTTGGATATAAGTGCTTCAGCAGACTTGCTAAAAGACTGCACGCACGCACGCACGCACGCTCGCACACACACACACACACACACACACACACACACACACACAAAAACAACCCAGCTCAGCTTCACATGCCTCCAGGTCATACACGAGATGTCAGGACCTATCCCTCTCGCCTACTCTGCTCTCAAGCAGAAAACAGGAGAGAAAGAGAGAGAAAAAAGAGAGAGAAAGTGTGGAAAGGAGAGTGTGAGCTGAAAGTGAATTTCCCCCCCAAAAATACATGAAGTTACACTGGTTCCCAAAGGTGGGTCGGGACATAGCGGTGAGTTGCAGTTCATTCCTTCAGAGTTCTCTGGGTTCCGACTAGAAACATTGAACGAGAAAGAACCTACAGCTTTGCGTTGGTCGATATACTCTCATAACAAAGAAATATGTTCGTTACTATTCATTCGTCATAGACTTGTACCGAAAGTGACCTACAGTTACAGTAATACATTTAGTATGACCCCAACTCGTGCTCGGACTACTGAGTCTAGGGGCCACTGAGTTACAGAGAGTTATTTATCCTGTGAGAGTAATGGCAGTCAGATGTGCTGTGATGTCTAAGTGCTCAATTTCTAGGCCAGATGTGCTGGGATATCTACGTTCTCTATTTCTGGAGCAGTGAGTCAGACTGAAGAATGTCAGCAGGAGGACATTCCTTTCTATTGCCATGCATCAAAGAACACATCTGATCTGATGTACAAAGAAACGATAGAAGTCTGCTATTCACAGATCATCAGAAGTCAGTGAACATGAATTAAAATGCTATAAACTCAGTGCAGTGTATGTACTTAGCTCAACATACCTGGTTATCATATGTTGTACATTTGATCATGCATAAAAGTTATAAATGAATGGGTCGTGAATTCCTGTACAGTTTATGACTTGGTAGATACGTCTATGTTGAAGCCTCAAGGACGGAAAAATACCTTCCTCATTATTACTGTAGCATGTAACCAGTCACCCAATCAGTCATACTGATGTCTGCATTGTATAATCTGTATCTGTGTGTCTCATGGAAAATTGGCAGATTTATTTCCATAAGATCTCGTCTCTCTCTCTCTCCTGTTCACTTACACACATTTGGCCTTGCTGTTAGTGACTGTGATAGGCCTACAAAGGGTGACCTGATATTATTAACCGTGTGTGTGTGTGTGTGTGTGCGTGCACTATTGGACTCAGTCTTATATTAGTCCCACAGTGACTGAGATCATTTCATGGAGAGAACCAGAGAACCCACCCTCCATTGTTAAAGACAGAGTCAGTGTTGACACTCTGCCCAACGGCTGTGTCCGATTATCAAAGCAAGGACAACGAGCTACGTTTAACCCAATGATGAGGACCATCCAATGACCCATATATTAGCCTGGGTACCAGTCTGTTTGTGCTATCATTCCACTCCTTGCCACTCTTTGTCATGTGAAACATGAATGATAGCACAAACAGACTGGTACCAGCTACCACATACAGTATATCAACAGAACCAACAAAGTATATACCCACGGAAATCAACCCAGACATCAAATATCCTATCACAACCCATGTGGATGTTGTTCTTTAATTCTGGAAGAAAAAAAATAGTTTGTTTCTTAAATGTAACAGAAATTCAAGTCGCCGTTTTCTCTCCGTTTGAGTTAACTATGTTCTCCCCGTTGTGCATTCTTCTGCGGTGGATCCATCTGGTTGTAATAGTGGTGCTGGAGGGGGTGCCTGGTGGTCAAGGAGGAGTTCTGCTTCTCTTAAAGATCTCCAGAACAAAACAATGGGCTTTAGTTCAGATGGCTGTACAGTGCTGTTTAATGGACAGAGATTACATGGAAAGATCGTCCATATAAAAGAGCATAGGTTAATGTTATGTCAGAGAGAGACCTCTATCTCAGTGGTTACAGAGCAGTGCCAACGAGTTCCCTTACAACTTGAAGTGCTCTCTAACTTGCGTCTCGGACCGTCTGTCCCCCCTTGGCTACATGACAAAGTACAAGGAAATCGCTGTGAAACAACCAAGCCAAAGAGCGATTTACAACCAATGGGTGTGTCTGTTATTTTACTGTTCCTCTTTGGTTTTTGAGTGACACTTGGAAGTCACAGATTGCAGTGTTCGGAATTGCCATATTAGGGCTACCCTAAACATTTACAGCTGCTTCTCTTTGAGGATCCATATTAAGAAAACCCTAAGAAGCATAACAAGGGTTATTTACTAGCTGCGTCTCCTTAGTGATATTTCTGCTGGGGTTGGTGATTGTGAGGGAGGGGATCTAATATCCTCGATGTCAAAGGATTAACACAAGAGCATGTGGTGGGTTGCACACTGATTGTATACCTTCCTCATGAGTGAGTCTTTCGTCTCAGAGACCAGGAAACCACTAGGAGGACTGGCGGCTATTACGATCATTTCCGTTCCATCTGTGCGTGTGTCTTTCTTGCATAATAAAATGCAGGATTGATTGACTTATTTTATTTGGAAGAACACTCGTGGTACAGTACAAAAATATTCCATGCTCATGGAAATGTATCAAAATAAGTTCAAACCTTTCAAAACAGTAAGAAAGATAAGCCTATCAGTCAACATGTCACAGTAATAATCCTTTGGCACATTACAGGATCGCTTGGCATAGTTTTCCCACTGGCTTTCAAACAGCACATAAATAGTAACTCATTTATAAATACTTACATTCATTTACAGTGGACTATAGTATATTGCACAAATACATTTAGGATAGGGCAGGCTACAGTATCTAAACTGTGAACGCCGACTTCAATCTCCTTACAAAACACCAACGTTAGCTCTTACAAACAGGCTACATCCTTTCTCATTTAATACGGACGACGGTGGTATTGTGGAACGAGGAAGCACGGTGGCGTGAATAGTTGAATCTGTGGTCCCTGGTGACAACGCATAGTGTTGTACAGTGGCCGGGTTGTAGGATAGACAGGAGGCGGTGAGGGGTATCCGACCCCACACTGGAGCTGCTCTTCAGGCACCCCTTTCCCCTCACACTCTTTCTTCCACTTGGTGCGTCGGTTCTGGAACCAGATCTTCACCTGGGTCTCCGTGAGACAGAGTGTCGAAGCAACAGCGTAGCGCTCAAAGACAGACAGGTAGTGGCTGCTATGGAAACTATGTTCTAGAATGCGTAGTTGGTCCAGGGTGAACGCTGTCCGGACCCGCCGCAACTTGCCCTTTGACCTCTCCGGGCAATGGCATGCAGATGCAGGACGGGCCTCGCTCGCTACCGGCGACATTGCTGATTCCACTGTGGTGGAGCATTCACTGGCTGCTGGACCACTTGGAAATTCTACTCTGCATTGGCGTTCAGTAATGGCTGCCCCACCTGAATAGAAAATAGTGAGTTTAAAGCAGGAACTCATCCATTCTTTTAAAAAATAATAAAATATAAAAAAATATATATATATATATATATATATATATATATATATATATATATATATATATATATATATATATATATTTTTTTTTTTAAAATCAGCAGTTATGATGATATTAGTTGAATGCTGATGAAGAAATAACCTTTTCATGTCATTATGAAACTAGTCTGAGGCTGGGCCAATAATAAATAAACCAACACTGACCTCTCCTGGGATGAAACTAATACTACCGCATCTAACGTAGGAGGACACTCTTATTAAACTAAACTTCTGCATAAAACCTATACCCCAGTCCAAGGATCATATTTATAAAAAAGCAACAGCTCACGAGTAAGTAAATAGCTTCGAAGCCATTCATGTGTTTGTAAAGCTTTAAAGCCCGTTTAGCTTTCAAAATATATAGATCGAATAACAGAAATCTCACCTGTGGTCCCTCTCGCTGCGTCAATCTGAATTGAACCATGGTTTGGATGAGTAATGTTTGGTCTCCCAGTGAATTTAGACGGATCCAGGATGTCTGCCACAGAGAAAGAGGTTCTGCTGACCTGCAGCAACTTGTCTGGCTGCATTTCTATTTTTAGTTCTGTAAAATTGGACGAAAAGGCACGTTGTTCGCTGAAGACCGTGGCAGAGAACTCGAGTAGACGACCACTACGCATGTATCGTATCCACCTTGCTTCCCTGTGATCTGATGCATGTGGCCCTTCCGCCACATCTATTTATACAGGTCAAGAACACGCTCATCACAAGCATAACATTTACATTTCCAAAACAGTAAAGGCCCACAATGACAAGTCACTGCGCAATGCAAGACAAAACACGCGCTCCTTCTTTCTGCGTGCCTAATTTGGCGCGCGCGCCACACACACACACGAAATCGACCTCGTGCGCGGAAGAAGGAAACCCCGCGCGGGTACTTTAAAATGCTAATGTCCGCGCTCAGCTAGCTGGGTTACTTATTGCAGGGCATCTGGTTAAAATGTGCCCCTTTCTTTACAACCGTGTTCCTGTTTTGTTGTTTGAGTTGTCGTTATTTGCAATTGTGTGATTTTACGCTGGTAGGACACGTAAACGCGGGTTGTAATGCTAATTAATCGACTCTACTCAGAGGGATTTGTAGGCAAAATCCTGCTGCTTCACTTGTGCACGAATATCAATAGGGGCATTTGTTTTTTTTATTGAATGTGGTTAAAGTGTATAGCTTTGTAGTCAGTCTAGTCACACAAAGTACTTAGCTATAATTAGAGGGCCACACAATCAGAACTAACAAGATTATGAGTGCCCATCTGCCTGTTCAACAGGGGGAAACGAGACTCTGATTTGTATCATTGGGAAGCATGTTGTGGTCTTTTTGTTCATGTATTTCCACTGTAGTCATGAAGTGCTGCTGTAGCCTACTGTTAGAAAGTTAGTTTAAAAATCCCTTGATATTGGTTCTCCAAATGCTCTTCATTGGTGTACAGTTTCTCCAACGTTTCCAAATACACCTGCTGGGGTTGAAGTGGGAACCTATTGCTATCCGATTGTGGACTGTTATAGGTTACAGTTCAAACCAGTCAACAAACGTCTATACAAAAATCCCTTGGTCTCTTTCATGTCAACCAAACCGAGATGAGAGCAACATCAGACACAGAGCGTAAAATGACCACAGAGAGATCCACCTGGACGTTTGTACTGTATAGTAATCAAGCCCACTGATAAGTGCACATTGGATAAGTGCAAACTTTTTTTTGGGTGGTGCCGCGCAGTGCAGTCTACTAGTCTTCCAAATAACTGTAGGGCCTACTATACATTCTTTGCAGCCTACATGTTGTATATCTGCATCCTCTATCAGGAATGGTCTATAATTGCACCAAGTGCTTTTAAGCCTTAGTAATAGTCATGTCCTTAGCTATACAGTAGTAATATGACTTCTACTGATCTGTAGTCTCCAGAGAATGAGTAAAGGGAAAGGGGGGGGGGGGGGGGGGGGGGGGGTGGTCCGTAGGGGTATATGAGGGGGTTAAATGACCTGACCCCTTGGAGCAGGCCAGGTCGTAAAGGTGGGGTAGCAGGATGGCATCTGCCAGCGTCCTCCCAGCAGTGACCCCTACAGAGCGGCTGGTATTGAGGGGAGAAGAGAGGCCGGCCCACCGGGACAATTAGCAGATGTCACCAGTGGGCCTGACCCTCCCTGACCCATGTCTTTGTCCAGCAGGACCAGAGGAGACCAGGGGGTGGGGGTGGTGGGGGGGGGGGGGGGGGGCATTTATGAAATGTGTGGTGAAGAGCATCAAACTTATCAACCCACACCAAGCACTGGCTTACCCAGGGTCGAAGAAAGAGTCCTAAGTACTATTGCATCAACTTTATTCTATATTCTTGACATAATCTTGATTTAAAAAGTGAGTGTATTTACCTTACATTTTACATGACCTTCCATATGGCTAAAAATCAAATAAAACTTGTATCTGATCTAAATCTGACGGAGAGGGGTGAGAAGGAGGTGAGGATAAGGAGGGGGAGGGCAAGAAGAAGACTGTGGAAGAGGCAGACGTTTTCTAGATTATACAGTATACTACTTTTTTAACTTTAACCAGGCCCAGGTCTATCCTTTGTGTCTATTAGTAAAGCCTAAATAAAGGTTGAACTTACCCATCAACATTGTGTCATGATAGACATCATGCATTGTGGTTAGATATCATTAGCTATACCGATGGTAGAGCCTACAGTGGGTGAAATAATGATAATGATATCTCCTTTTGTGAAATGTATGTATCCTGACAGTCATGGTCTAATTGAGAATTGAATGGGCTTTACAGGGGGTACCCCATTCATAACTACCCCTCACCCCTCTCCTCCTTACCCCCCTTCGACCTGCCTCTCTCCACTCTACCTCACAGATGGGCTCCACTACAATAAGAGAGCGAAAAGGAGGAGAACCTACAAATATGTCATCTCCTTAACAACAGTTAAAAGCACTTCTAACCACACTCAGGGGTGCTCTTAGCATTCCACAGCAGTAGGATTCCTTTATGGTCTATCTATCTGCCACACTTTTGGACACACGCCTATGGGGTATAATGGTGCCCTTCTGTCGTCATGGTAAAGCCGGAGGAAACTGCCAATAAATATCAGAATGGCATTATAGCATTGATGGTGGTAATAAATGTGTTTTAGATATGTTTAACCACACATTAGGAAGGGGTTTGTCTGTGGTCATAAACGTAAGCTTATGTGTTCAAACAAGAAATTGCTATTTCATTTATAGATGTGGGTTTTGACTAAAAAACATGTTCTACAACAGGCGTGGACAATTCCAGTCCCCGAGGGCCTGATTGATGTTACATTTTTGCCCCAGCCACAGCTAACACCCGACTCCAATAATCACCCAATCAAGATCTTCAGTTTAGAATGCAATTTGATTAATCAGCTGTGTTTCTGTTCTACAATAATGCTGCACTCAGAGTGTTGTTTTTTTATACTGACCATTCTAGCAGAGAAAAGTCTAAGTGGGAACCTTGGGACGTTCACCTCTGACCCAATTTAAGTTGAAATGTAAAACGGGTAATGGTATGGTATGATTGATATAAAGGTTAAGGTTATGGTTATGGTTAGGCAATGGTTTGGGTTTAAGGTAGGGACTTCCCAAGGATTCCAATTAGCAACTACCATCCCGAGCAGTGCGACACAATTTCATGGCACACTCACAGAAGTTTCTACTTAATTGTCACTGATATAGGATCATATTTCCCTTACCCCAATGCATGTATAATGTTTACATGCGAAAAGCTGAAACTGACTCCAGATCCGCGCTTGGCGTCTAGCGTCAATTTACACCAAAACGTCTCGCGAGATGTCATATTTCATTAGATTTGAAACATGGCGTCGGATGGAGAAGCGGGTAGTGCTTCTGTTGTTGAACCAGATACTGGGGACTGGTAAGTCTCCGTTAAAACAGGGAAAGAGCAGTCGTTTTGTTTGTTGTTTAAGTGTGATGCTAGACAACCAGATAAATATTGCTCAACAAGCTAGACCGCTGATGTTAGCTAACTAAACTGAAGCTAGCTGGCTAGCAAGCTAACAACGTTAGACTCCTCATTCAAATGCCCAACTTGTAAGCTAACTTGCAACAAACTAACTAAAGCATGAAAGAACAGGTTCATTTCCTTGTCGAATATTTACTTCTAAATAAATCTCTAGCATGAATCCTGCAGAACCTAGCTAACTAGCAAACCAAGTGAAAATAGCTAGCTCATGTCCGGGGAGGCTGAAGGTTCAGCAGCGGTGCTCTGCATCTTTCTCTATTATACTTTCGTTACTCATAAAAGTAAAGATGTTACTATAGTGCTGAATAACCGTTGTCTGTGTGCACAAGCTGTCATTTATCCAAAATACGAAATAAACGCGTTTTGAGCGCTTTATCCCAGCTGGCAGCATTGCTATTTTATTAGGAGCCCTAATACTAGTTGTTGCGAAAGCCGCAGCTAGTCGTACTGTGGTCCACACAGAACATGACACAATACAGAACATTAATATACAAGAACAGTTCAAGGACATAACTACATACATAGCCTACATATCAATACATACACAAAATATCTAGGGCAAATATGGGACAGGTCTTGTGCTGTGAGGTGTTGCTTTATCTGCTTTTAAAAAACCAGGTTTGCTGTTCATTTGAGCAATATGAGATAGGAGTGCCATGCTATAATACTGTACGTTTTCTTGCATTTGTTTTGGATTTGGGGACTATGAAAAGACCCCTGGTGGCATGTCTGGTGGGGTATGTGTGTGTATGTGTCAGCTGTGCATAAGTTGACGACGCAAATCATTTTGAATTTTCACATGGTTTCTTATCAAAAGTGACGCAGTCAGTTTCTCAACTCTTAGCCAAGAGACTGTCATGTATAGTATTTGTATTAGCCCTCTGATTACAATGAGGTGCCGCTCTGTTCTGGGCCAGCTGCAACTTAACTAGGTCTTTCTTAGCACCACTTGACCACATGGCTGGACAATAATCAAGAGAAGACAAAACTAGAGCCTGCAGGACTTGCTTTGTGGAGTGTGGTGTCAAAAAAGCAGAACATCTCTTTATTACGGACAGACCTCTCCCCATCTTTACAACCGTCGAATATATGTTTTGACTTTGACAGTTTACAAGCTAAGGTAACGCCAAGTCATTTAGTCTCAACTTGTTCAACAGCCACATCATTCATTACCAGATTCAGCTAAGGTCTAGAGCTTAGGGAATTATTTGTATCAAATACATAGCTGAAGCTAAGCTAATGTTCATGTTGATATGTTTGTTTACTTTCAGTGATGCTGGATTTGGGGACCTGACAGGCAACATGGACACTGAGTCATCAAATGGCAAAGAGGCCATGGTATTACACCTCTTATACAGCAGTTCTCTGGGCATCTCTGTTCTCAAACAGACAGACAGTAGCTAACCCTTTTCCCTGTGTTCTCCTCAGGACACGGGTGGTGAGGGTTTGGAGGCGGCGGACACCCAGACAGGTTCTGGGGACGAGGAAAGCGGCAGGCACCAGGGAGAGGTGGAGCTGCAGTGTGCTCTCTGTATGAAGTGGTTCACAGCCGACACCTTCAGCATCGACACCGCGTACGTCTGACTCACTGAGTAACTCATTCTCTCTCTTTTCATGGAGGCCTTTGGCCAACTGATTATAAGACTAAGCTTGTTAGACTTTTTAAAATTGCTCCATGTAGCTCGACTAACCAGGTACTGGCTGAGATGAACATATAAGGATCAAGGTTTTTTGATGAGTCTTTCTCCCTCTCTCTCTCCAGGACTTGTTTGCCTTTCATGACCAACTATGTGTTCCATTGTAACGTGTGTCATCACAGCGGCAACACCTACTTCCTCAGGAAACAAGCCAGTAGGTGTTCTCAGTCAGCTGATACACTTCCATGTGCATGTGTGAGCTTGGGGATTATTGATGGTCTGTTATCAATTGATTGTACTGATTGAGTGTCGCTGTGTGTGCCAGACCTGAAGGAGATGTGTCTGACTGCCCTGGCTAACCTCACATGGAGGTCCAGGACTCAGGAAGAGCACCCCAAGACGATGTTCTCCAAAGACAAGGTTAGTCCTCTCAACAGTCCCTACATAATCCACTTTGAAAGCCAATGTGATCTTTTGAAAATGCTTGATACTACATGTCACGCCAAGATACGACACAGTCTTTTGCGTATGTTTTTCCGTTCTCTACACCTGCTTAACCTCTCTGGGATATGTGGGACGATAGCGTCCCACCTCGCCAACAGCCAGTGAAATTGCAGGGTGCCAAATTCAAAACAACAGAAATCCCATTATTAACATTCCTCAAACATACAAGTATTTTACACCATTTTAAAGATAAACTTGTTGTAAATCCAGCCACCGTGTCCGATTTCAAAAAGGCTTTACGACGAAAGCACACCAAACGATTGTTATGTCAGTACCTAGTCACAGAAAACACAGCCATTTTTCCAGCCAAAGAGAGGAGTCACAAAAAGCAGAAATAGAGATAAAATTAATCACTAATCTTTGATGAGCTTCATCAGATGACACTCATGTTACACAATACATGTATGTTTTGTTCGATAAAGCTCATATTTATATCCAAAAATCTCAGTTTAAATTGGCGCGTTATGTTCAGCAGTTCCAAAACATCCGGGGATTTTGCAGAACCACATCAATTTACAGAAATACTCATAATAAACATTGATAAAAGATACAAGTGTTATGCATGGGATTTTAGATCCACTTCTCCTTAAAGACTCCGGATGTGTTTTGTTAGTGTTTTCCTGTATTCCCCTTCTCTCCTTGCAGGACATCATCCCGTTCATTGATAAATACTGGGAGTGTATGACCACCCGACAGAGACCTGGAAAGCTCACCTGGCCCAACAACATAGTCAAAGCCATGGTGATTCTATGAGCAACCACCGACTTACACAAGTGCACCAAACTGTACACGTCACACCAAATGTTCACTGTTGAAAAAGTAGCCGGACTTTCTCTTTAGAATCATGTCTTTACTTGATTTTACTGTGTTTCAGAGTAAAGAGCGGGATGTGTTCCTGGTGAAGGAGCATCCAGACCCAGGCAGTAAGGACCCAGAGGAGGACTACCCCAAGTTTGGCCTGCTGGACCAGGTAGGAAAACACAACACACACACAGACACAGACACACACACACACACACAGTGAGGCTGACTGTTGGTTGGTTTTTCATCTCAGGATCTGGGCAACATTGGACCATCTTACGACAACCAGAAACAGACCACCGCTGCTCCCACTCCTGGAGGGCTCAACGGTAAGCTCAAAACATACCAACACACTTGCTAAACACATCAACACAAATTGGCACCAAACACACAACACATGTCACACACACTTTGATAACTAATTCCATGAAAAACTGTGTCACAGATTATAATTCCACACTAAAGCCCTAAGGGGTTCTCCTGTTATAAATGCTCTGTACATGCTGTGTTGCGTTCCAGGTGGACCTTGTTTCTCAGGTGAATATGATGTGGTGGTTTGATATCTACCTCTGAGCTCTGTGTTTTGTGCAATCACAACTTTCCGGTTAGAGGTTGCCATAGGCACAGATCTAGGATCAGCGTACCCCCTCCCCCATTCCTTAGCGAAACAATAAAGGGGCAAAATGCAATCTGACCTTAGATCAGCGTCAATGGGCAACTTCACCCTGCTCCAATGGAAACCCCGTCCCTCACCTGTTCTGCGCTTATGCTTGGTGCCCTGAAGCTTTTACCCTTTTGATCTGGCTTTTGATTAGTGGACTGATTGAATGATTTCATTTCCTCTGGCTTTCTGCTCCTGAGTTCCCGGGCTTCATCCCAATGCTCTGGAAAAGCCTCGTTTTCCTTTCCGTACCCAGTGGTGAGTGGTAAAGGACAGACCAAAGGAGGCTGTTACTGTTGGGATGCAGCCGCGAAGTGGTGTGAAATAATCCCCTGGCTTCCTCTGTGTGGCTGCTACTCTCCTTTCACCCTAATATGTGGTGTCCCTCCCCGCTCAATCCATGCTTGTGCCTCTTCGGGGACTTTTTGCTGAAAGTGTGTGCGTTCTATATTGTAACTTGTGTATTTGTCGTGTGAAGGTGGTCTGGCCCCCGGCCCAGGGAAGGGTAGAGGAGCCAAGCGTAAGCAGCAGCAGCAGCAACAGGAGGGAGCCACAGCCGGAGCAGCCAAGAGAACACGCAGGTACAACACAGACTGAAACATATGTAGGATGTATTATAATATGCAATCAATACAACTCTCCTCTCTCTCTCTCTCTGTTATTGTCCTTCTCTTTCCCTCCACCTCATTTCTCTTTCTATCCCAAATGCACACAATCCTGTTCTCTCTCTCATTCTTTCCTCTCTCCTTCCCCTCTGTAGTGACCCTCTGTTTTCGGCCCAGCGTCTACCCCCCCATGGTTACCCCCTGGAGCACCCCTTCAACAAAGATGGCTACCGCTACATCCTAGCAGAGCCGGACCCCCACGCCCCCGACCCAGAGAAACTAGAGCTGGACTGCTGGGCTGGGAAACCCATCCCCGGAGACCTCTACAGAGCCTGTCTCTACGAGAGAGTACTGCTAGCCCTGCACGACAGAGGTACACACACCCAGGAAATCCTACTGTAATGTAGTAGAGATGGGCTTCTTCTTATTAGCCTTACCCAGTAATGTCTTTCACCTTCTCTGAGAATACTGTCTGTGGGCGTCTTTGTGCTTGTGTGTCTGTTATTTCAATTTTACGATACTGATACCGAGTGTGTGTGTGTATGTATATACAGTTAAAGTCGGAAGTTTACATACTTAGTTTGGAGTCATTAAAACTGGTTTTTCAACCACTCCACAAATTTTTTGTTAACAAACTATAGTTTTTGTACTTTGTGCATCACACACATAATTTCTCCAACAATTGTTAACAGACAGATTATTTAACTTATAATTCACTGAATCACAATTCCAGTGGGTAAGAAGTTTACATACACTAAGTTGACTGTGCCTTTAAACAGCTTGGAAAATTCCAGAAAATGATGTCATGGCTTTAGAAGCTTCTGATAGGCTAATTGTAGGTGTACCTTGTGGATGTATTTCAAGGCCTACCTTCAAACTCAGTGCCTCTGCTTGCCATCATGTAAAAATCTAAAGAAATCAGCCAAGACCTCAGAAAAATATTGTAGACCTCCACAAGTCTGGTTCATCCTTGGGAGCAATTTCCAAACGCCTGAAGGTACCACGTTCATTTATACAAACAATAGTATGCAAGTATAAATACCATGGGACCACGCAGCCATCATACCGCTCAGGAAGGAGATGCGTTCTGTCTCCTAGAGATGAACGTACTTTGGTGCGAACAGTGCAAATCAATCCCAGAACAACAGCAAAGGACCTTGTGAAGATGCTGGAGGAAGCAGGTACGAAAGTACCTATATCCACAGTAAAACAAGTCCTATATCGACATAACCTGAAAGGCCGCTCAGCAAGGAAGAAGCCACTGCTCCAAAACCAACATAAAAAAGCCAGACTACGGTTTGCAACTACACATGGGGACAAAGATTGTACTTTTTGGTGAAATGTCCTCTTGTCTGATGAATCAAAAATGGCCATAATGACCACCGTTATGTCTGGAGGAAAAAGGGGGAGGCTTGCAAGCCGAAGAACACCATCCCAACCGTGAAGCATGGGGGTGGCAGCATCATGTTGTGGGGCTGCTTTGCTGCAGGAGGGACTGGTGCACTTCACAAAATAGATGGCATCACGAGAAAGGACAATTATGTGGATATATTGAAGCAACATCTCAAGACATCAGTCGGGAAGTTAGTTTGGTCGCAAATGAGTCTGCCAAATGGACAATGACCCCAAGCATACTTCCAAAGTAATGGCAAAATTGCTTAAGGACAACAAAGTCAAGGTATTGGAGTGGCCATCACAAAGCCCTTACCTCAATCCTATAGAAAATGTGTGGGTTGAACTGAAAAAGCATGTGCGAGCAAGGAGGCCTACAAACCTGACTTAGTTACACCAGCTCTGTCAGGAGGAATGGGCCAAAATTCACCCAACTTATTGTGGGAAGCTTGTGGAAGGCTACCCAAAATGTTTGACCGAAGTTTAACAATTTAAAGGCAATGCTACCAAATACCCACTGAGTGTATGTAAACTTCTGACCCACTGGGAAAGTGATGAAAGAAAAATAAGCTGAAATAAATCATTCTCTCTACTATTATTCGGACATTTCACATTCTTAAAATAAAGTGGTGAACCTAACTGACCTAAGACAGGGAATTTTAACTGATTAAATGTCAGTAATTGTGAAAAACTGAGTTTAAATGTATTTGGCTAAGGTGTTTGTAAACTTCCGACTTCAACTGTACATGCATATGAAATATTGTTGATACAATAGATTTTCAGGACAAAACCTTAAAATGTATGATCAAGGAAAACAGAACCTGCATGTGAATATTCTAAGTTATTATATTTCAGTAATCACTTACATTTAGTTCAATATGGGAAAAATAATACATTTCCCAGAATGCATTCGTTTAACCCTCAAGTTGACCCTGAGGCCTTACATTTCTTTTTCAAACAAATGCAATGGTTGGTGGAAATATAATTGGCTATTAAGTTTCAAAGAGCATATTAATTTTTTTTATAGAGAAAAGTTATATATTCTTTGCTATCTGGAAGTGTGACCTGTCAGATTCAATGAATTTATTTGTATTTGGCTAAGGTGTATGTAAACTTCCGGCTTCAACTGTGTGTTTGTATATATACAGTGGGGCAAAAAAGTATTTAGTCAGCCACCAATTGTGCAAGTTCTCCCACTTAAAAAGATGAGAGAGGCCTGTAATTTTCATCATAGGTACACTTCAACTATGACAGACAAAATTATTTAAAAAAATCCAGAAAATCACATTGTAGGATTTTTAATTAATTTATTTGCAAATTATGGTGGAAAATAAGTATTTGGTCACCTACAAACAAGCAAGATTTCTGGCTCTCACAGACCTGTAACTTCTTCTTTAAGAGGCTCCTCTGTCCTCCACTCGTTACCTGTATTAATGGCACCTGTTTGAACTTGTTATCAGTATAAAAGACACCTGTCCACAACCTCAAACAGTCACACTCCAAACTCCACTATGGCCAAGACCAAAGAGCTGTCAAAGGACACCAGAAACAAAATTGTAGACCTGCACCACGGAATCTGCAATAGATAAGCAGCTTGGTTTGAAGAAATCAACTGTGGGAGCAATTATTAGGAAATGGAAGACATACAAGACCGCTGATAATCTCCCTCGATCTGGGGCTCCACGCAAGATCTCACCCCGTGGGGTCAAAATGATCACAAGAACGGTGAGAAAAAATCCCAGAACCACACGGGGGGACCTAGTGAATGACCTGCAGAGAGCTGGGACCAAAGTAACAAAGCCTACCATCCAGTAACACACTACGCCGCCAGGAACTCAAATCCTGCAGTGCCAGACGTGTCCCCCTGCTTAAGCCAGTACATGTCCAGGCCCGTCTCAAGTTTGCTAGAGAGCATTTGGATGATCCAGAAGGAGATTGGGAGAATGTCATATGGTCAGATGAAACCAAAATATAACTTTTTGGTAAAAACTCAACCCGTCGTGTTTGGAGGACAAAGAATGCTGAGTTGCATCCAAAGAACACCATACCTACTGTGAAGCATGGGGGTGGAAACATCATGCTTTGGGGCTGATTTTCTGCAAAGGGACCAGGATGACTGATCCGTGTAAAGGAAAGAATGAACGGGGCCATGTATCGTGAGATTTTGAGTGAAAACCTCCTTCCATCAGCAAGGGCATTGAAGATGAAACGTGGCTGGGTCTTTCAGCATGACAATGATTCCAAACACATCGCCCGGGCAACGAAGGAGTGGCTTCGTAAGAAGCATTTCAAGGTCCTGAAGTGGCCTAGCCAGTCTCCAGATCTCAACCCCATAGAAATTATTTGGAGGGAGTTGAAAGTCCGTGTTGCCCAGCAACAGCCCCAAAACACCACTGCTCTAGAGGAGATCTGCATGGAGTAATGGGCCAAAATACCAGCAACAGTGTGTGAAAACCTTGTGAAGACTTACAGAAAACGTTTGACCTCTGTCATTGCCAACAAAGGGTATATAAGGGTATATAACAAGTATTGAGAAACTTTTGTTATTGACCAAATACTTATTTTCCACCATAATTTGCAAATAAATTCATTAAAATCCAATGTGATTTTCTGGTTGTTTTTTTTTCTCATTTTGTCTGTCATAGTTGAAGTGTACCTATGATGAAAATTACAGGCCTCATCTCTTTAAGTGGGAGAACTTGCACAATTGGTGGCTGACTAAATACTTTTTTGCCCCACTGTATATGTGTGTGTATATGTGTGTGTGTGTATATGTGTGTGTGTGTATATGTGTGTGTGTGTATATGTGTGTGTGTGTGTGTGTATATGTGTGTGTATGTGTGTATGTGTGTGTGTGTGTGTGTGTGTGTGTGTGTGTGTGTGTGTGTGTATATGTGTGTATATGTGTGTGTGTATATGTGTGTATATGTGTGTGTGTGTGTATATATGTGTGTGTATATGTGTGTGTGTGTATATGTGTGTGTGTGTGTGTGTGTATATGTGTGTGTGTGTGTGTATATGTGTGTGTGTGTGTGTATATGTGTGTGTGTGTGTGTATATGTGTGTGTGTGTGTGTATATGTGTGTGTGTGTGTGTGTGTGTGTGTGTATATGTGTGTGTGTGTGTGTGTGTATATGTATGTGTGTGTGTGTGTATATGTATGTGTGTGTGTGTGTATATATATATATTTATTATCTGTGTTTTTTTTCTTTGACTTCGTATTGATTCCATGTTTTTATTAAGAATATTCTGGATTTGACAGTTTTCCATTTCTTTACATTGAATACTGCGTCGAGGAAGAGCTTGCAAGTAAGCATTTCACTGTTCTTTTCACACCTGCTGTATTCTGTGCACATGACAAACGTTGATTTGAGTTGTCTGTATGCAGCCCCCCAGCTGAAGATCTCAGATGACCGTCTGACAGTGACAGGGGAGAAGGGTTACTCCATGGTCAGAGCCTCCCACGGTGTCAGGAAAGGATCCTGGTACTTTGAGGTCTCCATCGATGAGATGCCCCCGGACACCGCAGCCAGACTGGGCTGGTCTCAGCCCCTAGGTAGATACTGCAGAGACACACACTCACACACACTGAGAGACAGGTACAAACACCGCAGCTACATCTAGTTGATACCACACGTTAAAACATGTCCTGTCTCCCTGTGTGTGTTGTAGGTAACCTGCAGGCCCCTCTGGGATATGATAAGTTCAGCTACTCGTGGCGCAGTAAGAAAGGGACACGCTTCCACCAGTCTGTGGGGAAACACTACTCCTCAGGCTACGGACAAGGAGACACTCTGGGCTTCTTCGTAGAACTGCCGGACGGCACTGAGACAGCCAAGGCACTGCCTGACACGTACAAAGACAAGGTACTTAAAAAATATATATATATTTTTCAAATACTATAGTTGATAAATGAGTAACTGAGAATCAATAAAATATACGAATTATGATTAGCAAATAGCAGACATCCACTGTCTGTTTTTATGAGACTTGACTGCTCATCCCTTTGTGTTTGTGTTCACTCAGGCGCTGATTAAGTTTAAGAGCTACCTGTACTTTGAGGAGAAGGACTATGTGGACAAGGCAGAAAAGAGCCTGAAGACTGTTACCCCCAGCAGGGTGAGGCTCCAGCATAGAACTCCAACCAATAGCTCAGACATTCAAATCAATGGAACACATAGCTAGAACCAGTAGATCATTCAAAGCAGTGGAACGCATAGCTAGAACCAGTAGATCATTCAAAGCAGTGGAACACATAGCTAGAACCAGTAGATCATTCAGAGCAGTGGAACGCATAACTAGAACCAGAGGATCATTCAGAGCAGTGGAACGCATAACTAGAACCAGTCGATCATTCAGAGCAGTGGAACGCATAACTAGAACCAGTCGATCATTCAGAGCAGTGGAACGCATAACTAGAACCAGTAGATCATTCAGAGCAGTGGAACGCATAACTAGAACCAGTAGATCATTCAGAGCAGTGGAACGCATAACTAGAACCAGTAGATCATTCAGAGCAGTGGAACGCATAACTAGAACCAGAGGATCATCAGAGCAGTGGAACGCATAACTAGAACCAGAGGATCATTCAGAGCAGTGGAACGCATAACTAGAACCAGAGGATCATTCAAAGCAGTGGAACGCATAACTAGAACCAGAGGATCATTCAGAGCAGTGGAACGCATAACTAGAACCAGTAGATGATTCAGAGCAGTGTTAACGCATAACTAGAACCAGAGGATCATTCAGAGCAGTGGAACGCATAGCTAGAACCAGTAGATCATTCAGAGCAGTGGAACGCATAACTAGAACCAGAGGATCATTCAGAGCAGTGTTAACGCATAACTAGAACCAGTCGATCATTCAGAGCAGTGTTAACGCATAACTAGAACCAGTCGATCATTCAGAGCAGTGGAACGAATAACTAGAACCAGTAGATCATTCAGAGCAGTGGAACGCATAACTAGAACCAGAGGATCATTCAGAGCAGTGGAACGCATAGCTAGAACCAGTAGATCATTCAGAGCAGTGGAACTCATAACTAGAACCAGAGGATCATTCAGAGCAGTGTTAACGCATAACTAGAACCAGTAGATCATTCAGAGCAGTGGAACGCATAACTAGAACCAGTAGATCATTCAGAGCAGTGGAATGCATAACTAGAACCAGTCGATCATTCAGAGCAGTGGAACGCATAACTAGAACCAGTCGATCATTCAGAGCAGTGGAACGCATAACTAGAACCAGTCGATCATTCAGAGCAGTGGAACGCATAACTAGAACCAGTCGATCATTCAGAGCAGTGGAACGCATAACTAGAACCAGTCGATCATTCAGAGCAGTGGAACGCATAACTAGAACCAGTCGATCATTCAGAGCAGTGGAACGCATAACTAGAACCAGAGGATCATTCAGAGCAGTGTTAACGCATAACTAGAACCAGTCGATCATTCAGAGCAGTGTTAACGCATAACTAGAACCAGTAGATCATTCAGAGCAGTGTTAACGCATAACTAGAACCAGTAGATCATTCAGAGCAGTGGAACGCATAACTAGAACCAGTCGATCATTCAGAGCAGTGGAACGCATAACTAGAACCAGTAGATCATTCAGAGCAGTGTTAACGCATAACTAGAACCAGTAGATCATTCAGAGCAGTGGAACGCATAACTAGAACCAGTCGATCATTCAGAGCAGTGGAACGCATAACTAGAACCAGTAGATCATTCAGAGCAGTGTTAACGCATAACTAGAACCAGTAGATCATTCAGAGCAGTGGCAACCAGAGGCCATATTGGATGTACCATTTGGAATGTTGATGAATTTGGATAATCTCAATCTATTTTTATTGTCAATATCATACGTTTGTTGACAGTAGATATAGCAATTGGCTTTTCCATTTGTTGAAATCTCTGTTCTTCCCTCTTTCTAGATGCTGTTCTATAAGAATGGGGTGAACCAGGGTCAGGCCTATGAGAACCTGTTTGAGGGGCTTTACTTCCCTGCCATCTCTCTCTACAGGGGCTGCACGGTTAGTGCTGTGTGTGTGTCTGTTTGAAGGGTTCTATTTTCTCTCTCCATCTGCAGCAGCCGTTCTTAAAGTGTGGGTGTGACCCACGGACCCGTTAATGGTGGGTCGCGACGTGTCAGAGTAAATGTATAATTATTTCATTAATTACTGAAATTGATTTGGCAACGTGCATTTGCTCTCTCTGTTCAGTGCGCTCTCTGCTTAGCAGCAGCCTCTGCTCAGTTTGGCAGCTGCGGAAGTGTGAGAGGGAGATGCCCGTGTGCTTCGCGGTTTACTGGATCCTTTTTCTGCAGTTTTCTTTAAGATTACTCACCGACCCCACACGATGCAGCGCTGTCTTGTTATTCCCACTCGCCATCACTCACCGCTATCATCAAATGGACTCATGCTAGCCACAAGTTCTGACTGAGCTCAATTCATACAAACTTATAACGCGGAGCACCCACAATGTGTTTTGTGTGGGGAAGTGCTGATTAATGAGTCTCTCATAACAAACAAATGAATAAATCAAATCAAATCAAATCAAATTTTATTTGTCACATACACATGGTTAGCAGATGTTAATGCGAGTGTAGCGAAATGCTTGTGCTTCTAGTTCCGACAATGCAGTAATAACCAACAAGTAATCTAACTAACAATTCCAAAACTACTGTCTTGTACACAGTGTGAGGGGATAAAGAATATGTACATAAGGATATATGAATGAGTGATGGTACAGAGCAGCATAGGCAGATACAGTAGATTGTATCGAGTACAGTATATACATATGAGATGAGTATGTAAACAAAGTGGCATAGTTAAAGTGGCTAGTGATACATGTATTACATAAGGATACAGTCGATGATATAGAGTACAGTATATACGTATGCCTATGAGATGAATAATGTAGGGTAAGTAACATTATATAAGGTAGCATTGTTTAAAGTGGCTAGTGATATATTTACATCATTTCCCATCAATTCCCATTATTAAAGTGGCTGGAGTTGAGTCAGTGTCAGTGTGTTGGCAGCAGCCACTCAATGTTAGTGGTGGCTGTTTAACAGTCTGATAGCCTTGAGATAGAAGCTGTTTTTCAGTCTCTCGGTCCCAGCTTTGATGCACCTGTACTGACCTCGCCTTCTGGATGATAGCGGGGTGAACAGGCAGTGGCTCGGGTGGTTGATGTCCTTGATGATCTTTATGGCCTTCCTGTGACATCGGGTGGTGTAGGTGTCCTGGAGGGCAGGTAGTTTGCCCCCGGTGATGCGTTGTGCAGACCTCACTACCCTCTGGAGAGCCTTACGGTTGAGGGCGGAGCAGTTGCCGTACCAGGCGGTGATACAGCCCGCCAGGATGCTCTCGATTGTGCATCTGTAGAAGTTTGTGAGTGCTTTTGGTGACAAGCCGAATTTCTTCAGCCTCCTGAGGTTGAAGAGGCGCTGCTGCGCCTTCTTCACAATGCTGTCTGTGTGAGTGGACCAATTCAGTTTGTCTGTGATGTGTATGCCGAGGAACTTAAAACTTGCTACCCTCTCCACTACTGTTCCATCGATGTGGATAGGGGGGTGTTCCCTCTGCTGTTTCCTGAAGTCCACAATCATCTCCTTAGTTTTGTTGACGTTGAGTGTGAGGTTATTTTCCTGACACCACACTCCGAGGGCCCTCACCTCCTCCCTGTAGGCCGTCTCGTCGTTGTTGGTAATCAAGCCTACCACTGTTGTGTCGTCCGCAAACTTGATGATTGAGTTGGAGGCGTGCGTGGCCACGCAGTCGTGGGTGAACAGGGAGTACAGGAGAGGGCTCAGAACGCACCCTTGTGGGGCCCCAGTGTTGAGGATCAGCGGGGAGGAGATGTTGTTGCCTACCCTCACCACCTGGGGGCGGCCCGTCAGGAAGTCCAGTACCCAGTTGCACAGGGCGGGGTCGAGACCCAGGGTCTCGAGCTTGATGACGAGCTTGGAGGGTACTATGGTGTTGAATGCCGAGCTGTAGTCAATGAACAGCATTCTCACATAGGTATTCCTCTTGTCCAGATGGGTTAGGGCAGTGTGCAGTGTGGTTGAGATTGCATCGTCTGTGGACCTATTTGGGCGGTAAGCAAATTGGAGTGGGTCTAGGGTGTCAGGTAGGGTGGAGGTGATATGGTCCTTGACTAGTCTCTCAAAGCACTTCATGATGACGGAAGTGAGTGCTACGGGGCGGTAGTCGTTTAGCTCAGTTACCTTAGCTTTCTTGGGAACAGGAACAATGGTGGCCCTCTTGAAGCATGTGGGAACAGCAGACTGGTATAGGGATTGATTGAATATGTCCGTAAACACACCGGCCAGCTGGTCTGCGCATGCTCTGAGGGCGCGGCTGGGGATGCCGTCTGGGCCTGCAGCCTTGCGAGGGTTAACACGTTTAAATGTCTTACTCACCTCGGCTGCAGTGAAGGAGAGACCGCAAGTTTTCATTGCAGGCCGTGTCAGTGGCACTGTATTGTCCTCAAAGCGGGCAAAAAAGTTATTTAGTCTGCCTGGGAGCAGGGCATCCTGGTCCGTGACTGGGCTGGATTTCTTCCTGTAGTCCGTGATTGACTGTAGACCCTGCCACATGCCTCTTGTGTCTGAGCCGTTGAATTGAGATTCTACTTTGACTCTGTACTGACGCTTAGCTTGTTTGATAGCCTTGCGGAGGGAATAGCTGCACTGTTTGTATTCGGTCATGTTACCAGACACCTTGCCCTGATTAAAAGCAGTGGTTCGCGCTTTCAGTTTCACACGAATGCTGCCATCAATCCACGGTTTCTGGTTAGGGAATGTTTTAATCGTTGCTATGGGAACGACATCTTCAACGCACGTTCTAATGAACTCGCACACCGAATCAGCGTATTCGTCAATGTTGTTGTCTGACGCAATACGAAACATGTCCCAGTCCACGTGATGGAAGCAGTCTTGGAGTGTGGAGTCAGCTTGGTCGGACCAGCGTTGGACAGACCTCAGCGTGGGAGCCTCTTGTTTTAGTTTCTGTCTGTAGGCAGGGATCAACAAAATGGAGTCGTGGTCAGCTTTTCCGAAAGGGGGGCGGGGCAGGGCCTTATATGCGTCGCGGAAGTTAGAGTAACAATGATCCAAGGTCTTTCCACCCCTGGTTGCGCAATCGATATGCTGATAAAATTTGGGGAGTCTTGTTTTCAGATTAGCCTTGTTAAAATCCCCAGCTACAATGAATGCAGCCTCCGGATAAATGGTTTCCAGTTTGCAAAGAGTCAAATAAAGTTCATTCAGAGCCAACGATGTGTCTGCTTGGGGGGGGATATATACGGCTGTGATTATAATCGAAGAGAATTCTCTTGGTAGATAATGCGGTCTACATTTGATTGTGAGGAATTCTAAATCAGGGGAACAGAAGGATTTGAGTTCCTGTATGTTTCTTTCATCACACCATGTCACGTTAGTCATAAGGCATACGCCCCCGCCCCTCTTTTTACCAGAAAGATGTTTTTTCCTGTCTGCGCGATGCGTGGAGAAACCTGTTGGCTGCACCGCTTCGGATAGCGTCTCTCCAGTAAGCCACGTTTCCGTGAAGCAAAGAACGTTACAGTCTCTGATGTCCCTCTGGAATGCTACCCTTGCTCGGATTTCATCAACCTTGTTGTCAAGAGACTGGACATTGGCAAGAAGAATGCTAGGGAATGGTGCACGATGTGCCCGTCTCCGGAGTCTGACCAGAAGACCGCCTCGTTTCCCTCTTTTTCGGAGTCGTTTTTTTGGGTCGCTGCATGGGATCCACTCCGTTGTCCTGTTTGTAAGGCAGAGCACAGGATCCGCGTCGCGAAAAGCGTATTCTTGGTCGTACTGATGGTGAGTTGACGCTGATCTTATATTCAGTAGTTCTTCTCGACTGTATGTGATGAAACCTAAGATGACCTGGGGTACTAATGTAAGAAATAACACGTAAAAAAACAAAAAACTGCATAGTTTCCTAGGAACGCGAAGCGAGGCGGCCATCTCTGTCGGCGCCGGAAGTAGAATAAAACGACACGTCCTGACCAAACATCCACAGCATGACGGTAAACCCAGGGAGTTCTTTCAGAACAGGGCAGAATGCTTCAGGAAACCATGCTTCAAACCTGGAAAAGTTAGTCAGCTGGCAAGGCATTGTTGTCATTTTATAACAGATGATAATAAGCAGAAATAAGGGCGTACTAACTGTCATAGTAGTAGATGTGAGTTTCTCTTTCAAACTATCCCCTGTCCTTGTACACAGCTAATAGCTAACATTCGCCTGATAGTGCAACCCTAGTAACAGTAGAGATGAAAAATGATCAGGCCCTATGTACATCTTACTGTAGAAATGATTGTTGAAAACTAGTCTAGGTTGGAACTGTTGCTGCTAAAATACAATCATATTTTTTATTCTTAACTGGAATAAACTGATTGAAGCGACTCTTTTTGAGGTAAACACACACACAGTTCTGGGTTGCTCATCTACAGCAGGAAGCGGTCTCCTGCCTGACTGAGAAAGCAGTAGATGTTCTGGTCCAGTTTGGCACCACATACCTATGTGAGTCAGGGTTCTCAACTCTGACATACTTAAAAAACAAGTACAGAAACAGTTTCAAGGCTGAGCATGTGTTACACTGTCAAAAACAGAGGCCAGAATAGACATGCTCTCATTAGGACTGTGTGTTTTCTGGTCTACATCTGTGTGATGTGATCAATCTGTTTATTCCAGTTCAGAATGTAAATGATTGATTGTATTTTAACAGCACCAGTTCCAACCAAGACAGATATGTACGTGTTTTTAATGGGGGAGAATAAACATTAATATATATATATATATGGATATTACATTTCATTGTTATTTGTTTTTGTCTCTATTGCATTTGTTTTAGGCATAAGGGCAATGAAATGTACCGACATTTATGTATAGTTGCATATTGTCCTAAGCTTGGGTCCCAGGAAAAACACAGAATTTCTCATGTGTGTTCCAGGCTGAAAAAGTTTAAGAACCCCTGCCCTACAGCACTGTAAATAATTCAATGCCCCAAAGTTTTGTGCTCTGATATAGCCAAGTATCTACTTCAGGGATTCCCATTTGAATCACATTATGTTGATTGTCCCTCCTTTCTCCCAGGTGTCCGTTAACTTTGGACCACATTTCAAACACCCTCCAAAGGACATCAAGTACCAGCCAGTGAGTACACAGACATGCATGCTTTAAAAAAATTATTAGACGAGCAATAGAGGTACAGTACTTGGGAGTTTTGACGTCACTTGAGGTTGTAGATGGGATTAATTGGTGTACGTTTGTGTGTGTCCCCTCCCAGATGAGTGACATGGGCTGGGGAGCAGTGATCGAACACACGTTGGCTGACATGCTGTACCACGTAGAGACGGACGTGGACGGACGACGTAGCCCGCCCTGGGAAGGATAAACGCACGCGCACACCAGAGCTCAACACACAGACGGCCAGTTGAGTGTCTGGACAAAGGCACGGAGGAGTCCATTCCAGCAGATATAGGTGGGCTGATGTCGACCTGAACACTGACACACTGTACTCTCTTTGTACTCTCTCACTGTACTCTCTAAACATTACCTTCATTAGTAACTTTGAAAAAATCCTAATGGATAAGATGTGTGTGTGATCTAAAATAGGGAGACTTTGATGTCAGTTGACTGATTTTTACGTGTGTCTGAACATAACACTCTTAGCTTATGAAGCACATCCAGGTGTTTCAGCATTGTAAATTCATGTACTAGTATGCATAAACAATTAAAGGGAAGTGTAAAAAAACAAACAAAAAAATTCTACTTCATATTCATCTCCAGCATCACCCCAACATCAACATATGTGAAAATGGCGCGTTTCTGTTTTGTAGTAAAAAAGAGAGAACCTTAAGTGTTTCTAATGACATCATCGGTGTGCATCGTGATTTTTAACCAATTACGAGTAGGCATTGCCTACTAATTGGAAACACTTATTTTCCTCTTTTACTACAAAACATAACACGCCATTTTCACATATGTTGATGTTGGCGTGGAGATGATGAATATGAAGTTAAAATTGTGAAATGCCCCTCAAAAGGAAGGAACAAATCTGTACATTGTTTTGACCCAACTAAGTTTCAATTTAAAATATCTAACGTTTGTCAGCACCCCAGGTAGTCTTATTGACAGACGTTCTATCTTCAAATGAACAGATTCAGTTGCCTGTGTTCTGTTATTTGTCGTAAAATACTATATATACACAAAAGTATGTGGACACCCCTTCAAACTAGTGGATTTGGCTGTTTCAGCCACACCTGTTGCTGACAGGTGTATAAAATTGAGCGCACAGCCATGCAATCTCCATAGACAAAAATTGGCAGTAGAATGACCTTACTGAAGAGCTCAGTGACTTTCAACGTGGCACCGTCATAGGATGCCACCTCCAACAAGTCAGTTCGTCAAATTTCTGCCCTGCTAGAGCTGCCCCGGTCAACTGTAAGGGCTGTTATTGGGAAGTGGAAATGTCTAGGAGCGTTGAGCAATAACGAAGTATGAGGCTCAGCTGCGAAGTGGTAGGCCACACAAGCTCACAGAATGGGACTACAAGGGCTGAAGGGTGTAATCTGTCATTGGTTGCAACACTCACTACCGCGTTCCAAACTGGCTCTGGAAGCAACGTCCGCACAAGAACTGTTTGTCGGGAGCGTCATGAAATGGGTTTCCATGGCCGAGCAGCCACACACAAGCCTAAGATCACAATGCGCAATGCCAAGCGTCGACTGGAGTGGTGTAAAGCTCGCCACCATTGGACTCTGGAGCAGTGGAAACGCGTTCTCTGGAGGGGATGAAACACGCTTCAGTATTTGGCAGTCCGACGGACGAATCTGGGTTTGGCGAATGCCAGGAGAACGCTACCTGCCGCAATGTGTTGTGCCAACTATAAAATTTGGTGGAGATGGAATAATGGTATGGGGATGTTTTTCATGGTTAGGACTAGGCCCCTTAGTTCCAGTGAAGGGAAACCTTAACGCTACAGCATACAGTGACATTCTAGATGATTCTGTGCTTCCTCCTTTGTGGCAACAGTTTGGGGAAGGCCCTTTCCTGTTTCAGCATGACAATGCTGAACAATACAGAAATGCATGACAATACAGAAATGGTTTGTTGAGATCGGTTTGGAAGAACTTGACTTGACTGCACAGAGCCCTAACCTCAATCCCATCGAACACCTTTGGGATTAATTGGAACGCCGACTACGAGCCAGGCCTAATCGCCCAACATCAGTGCCTGACCTCACTAATGCTCTTGTGGCTGAATGGAAGCAAGTTTTCAACATCTAGTGGAAAGCCTTCCCAGAAGAGTGGAGGCTGTTATAGCAGCAAAGCAGCAAACACCATATTAATGTCCATGATTTTGGAATGAGATGTTTGACGGGCAGGTGTCCACATACTTTTGGCCATGTAGTGTAGCTGCTAGCTGGTCTCGTAGATGTAAAATCTAATTGTTTTACCAAGTAGTTTGGCCTTTTTTTTGGTCTTTTTTTTTACAATGTTATTTTGTTTTACATTCATACTGGTTTTAATAAAGTGAAGATTTTTGGAAAGATTTGTTTTCAGGCTCTTTATTCTGAGGTTACATACAAAACACAGGTAGGTACAGAATCAAAACACTCTCTTTGCTGAGGTTTCCCTTTGATCATTCTAAATGAGTGTTTTACAGAAATAAGACCGCCTCTCCTCAGTATGATAGTTTGGGGATGGTCCCTTTGGCCTGTGCTGGTGAATGATAGATGGTATGGCCCGAGTGTATGACAGACATTTTAAAGACATCTCTTAAATAAAGCCCTGTCTTGTCACTTCATCTTTAAAGTGTGCGCTCTTTAAGTGCTGGAGAGAAAGTGAGAACATCTGGCCACAGATTCTTGTTCTTCTTTGGCTGTGTTTGGGTTGTTGATTTGCAGAAGGCGGCAGGGTAGCCTAGAGCTTTGGACTAGTAACCGAAAGGTTGCAAGTTCAAATCCCAGAGCTGACAAGGTACAAATCTGTCGTTCTGCCCCTGAACAAGTTAACCCATTGTTCCTAGGCCGTCGTTGAAAATATGAATTTGTTCTTAACTGACTTGCCTAGTTAAATAAAGGTAACATACATTTAAAAAAATAAGTACTAACTGGTTGATCTGTGTATTGATCAGTGTGCTGAGTGATCATCAACACCAACAAATCATTTTACTCTACACCGGGTAAGCTGATTGAGGGAATGTTCTCATTTACAACTAATGTTGCAGTGGTGAGAGGGTTTGAGGAAGCCCATCTATCAACAGGTGTGTGTCTTGTGGAAGATGCGGTCCAGCAGTCTACGTTTAGGTTTCTCTGGGGCAGGATTCTGGCCCCAGTCCAGGTCAGGGGGTCTAGAACCCTGAGGGCCAAACACATTCAGCTCCTTGAAACAACCCATCTCTATCATCTATAGAGAGAGACGGGGGGAGAAAGGCGAGTGATCTCTATTAGCCTATGACGTAACCATACCTAACCTTATGTTCAAATTGCTACCAAGAGGATAAATTGCATTGAATTGAACAAAACGTAACTAAATCAAAGGTCATCTGCTGCAGTTGACTTTACCTCTGTCTGCCAGGGTATGGCCACGCAGCCTGTGTTAAACTTGGTGTAGAAGTCGTCGTCTGTCCTCTCCAAAATGACTCCTTTTACTGTGGAGAACTCATCAATGTCCTGCACATCCTTGCAGTACACCGCCCTGGGCTGGACAGAGGGAGGGAAGGATGGGGATGATGACATGCCTTCATTAGGGTTAATGCTATAGTTGGGGGTTAACAAGTAGAGGTTAGTGGGTACAGATAGGGTATGTACATTTGGTTTGAAGGGTGGCTCAATGACTCCGGCGTCCAGCCTCCTGAAGTTGATGGTGCTGAAGAAGGGATGGGACTTGACCCCTTCCACCCCACACCTTCGACACCCTAACCTCTGTCTCGGGTCTTTGGTCAACAGCTGAGAGAGCGGTGGGGGGTGAAAGAGAAAGATTAGTGAGAGCGAGAGAGAGAAAAGCATCGATGCAGTTCTAATATAGAACTATAGGTAACTGCTAAAATAAAGGAAACACTTGAGTATATTGAAAGCAGGTGCTTCCACACGTGGTCCCTGACCCATGCTTTGGGTCATGTATATAAATGCCCAGTTGTCCATTATAAGAGATCTTAGTGACTTTCAAAGGAGCATTAAAGGTTGTCTCTGTCACCAGATTTTAACCCAATAACACTTATGGGAGATTCTGGAGTGGTGCCTGAGACAGTGTTTTCCACCACCATCAACAAAATACCAAATTATGGAATTTCTCAGGGGGGAAATGGTGTTGCATCCTTCCATCAGAGTTTCAGACACTTGTAGAATCTATGCCAAGGCGCATTGAATCTGTTCTGACGGCTGGTGGTGGCCCAACGCCCTATTAAGACACATTTTTGGTGTTTCCTTTATGTTGACAGTTACATTTACATTTGAACTACATTTAGTTGACAAGCTTCAGGTCAAAGCTGAGCAAAAGTCTAGTCTCACAGAGCGGCAGAAGTCTTCTGTCTCGCTGCTAAATGTCTTCCTGTACACCTCCTCCGTCTCCTGTATCCTTCTCTCCATCTCTTTTTCTGTCAATTGCTCCCCTTGTCTCTTGAATGGGGATCGTCCGGCCGTCATCTCGTACACAAGGCAGCCCAGGCCCCACCAATCAGGGCTTATCCCGTAGTACTCATGGCCAATCACCTCTGGAGCTGAGGGAAAGAGGGACGGGTTTGGAAATGTCCACTCCCTGTTTGTTGTTGCTCCTAAATTAGATCTGTAATGAGACTTAGTACAACATCTGGAAGGAAAAGGTGAATGTAAAAAAATATATATATATATATTCATTTTGACCACTGTGGGCATCTAAACAGTGTGCAAGTCTTGTAATGATATTTCATATACCTTGCACTTTTTGAAGTCCACAAGATATGAATACACAACCTGTTGGAGCCAAATTCCTAGTCAAGACTGGGAGAAGGGGTCCGAGTCAAGACTGGGAGAAGGGGTTCGAGTCAAGACTGGGAGAAGGGGTTCGAGTCAAGACTGGGAGAAGGGGTCCGAGTCAAGACTGGGAGAAGGGGTTCGAGTCAAGACTGGGAGAAGGGGTCCGACTCAAGACTGGGAGAAGGGGTCCGAGTCAAGACTGGGAGAAGGGGTTCGAGTCAAGACTGGGAGAAGGGGTTCGAGTCAAGACTGGGAGAAGGGGTCCGAGTCAAGACTGGGAGAAGGGGTCCGAGTCAAGACTGGGAGAAGGGGTCCGAGTCAAGACTGGGAGAAGGGGTTCGAGTCAAGACTGGGAGAAGGGGTTCGAGTCAAGACTGGGAGAAGGGTTCGAGTCAAGACTGGGAGAAGGGGTTCGAGTCAAGACCGAGACCAGAAATATGCGAGTTCAATTACCATGATTTTAATTTTGTCAAATTGCCACCACAAAAGTTAAAAATGTCCACTATTTAAATTGTATTAGGGAAAATTTTTGAAGTGGAATCACATTTTGACTTAATGGATGGGACCATTATTACAATAATTTAGGTAAACTTACTGCGCAATAGCGAGCAGTAGTTTTCCCATGGGTGGGCTAGCTAGCTTGTTGTCGGCTAGTTTGCAGCAGGTGTTATCAAAGAGGATGATGTTGCTAATTTGTTAGCTTCTCCCTTTTCAGGAATAACTTTCAACAATAAATTAAGTTTCAAATGATCACCATCTGGTGAGTGGAACTGTTTTTAAAAAAAAATTTCTTTATTGTGGCTTTTTTGCTGTTAGCCATCTCTTTGAAAATGACTTGTTTGTGTGAAACATTGTTGCATTTAAAGTGGAACTGATAGCATTTTAGCAACATGAAATCTTATTAAAATCACTTAATATAAACCCCCAGGAATGACACTTTAAAAAAAACTTTCTGACAAGCGACCACTTAAATAGGGTCATTTTAATGTTTTTATAAATTCTTAGAACGTCTGGGAATTACGTATACTAAGGCATTTGTGAAAAGCGGCCGTGCATTTGGACAATTAATACACTGCAGTAAATAAAACCGAATAAAAACATTGGTGTTGTCCAGGACCGGTCTACACAGACCGGTGCACTATAGCCAATCGGAGCTACAGTAGGCCTTTATACAAACAAGCCATTTGTGTCGGAAATACTTCTTAAAAATATATCTTAGACACCGAAGCTTGTGAATTCAATGTTGACTTTATTACACAGTAACAAGCCGAGCTGGTCCCAGACTGAGATCACTTTCTATACAGTTTCAGTTTGACACAACATGTCCAAGGACACCCAAAGGACTAGACAACGGCCTCCCTCAAGCCCAGTCACACACACACACACATCTGTGAACACCACAGGAGTCCTCTTACATTTGGGAACTTAAGAATTTTTGATCAAACAACTCTGAAAAAGGTAGGCTCCCTCTCCCTCAGTTATGAACATCAACAACAACAAGATCAACAACTAATGCTTGCCAGAGCAAGATGAGCTAAAATCTAATGAAGGAACAACTTTTTCAGCTACTTGGCCATCAAAATTGCACTGAAAAACGATGGGGAATTGTAGCCTCATCATCCTTCTGCAGCTCGCCTGCCAATTCCCTGGGGCGGCAGGGTAGCCTAGTGGTTAGAGCGTTGGACTAGTAACCGGAAGGTTGTAAGTTCAAACCCCCGATCTGTCGTTCTGCCACTGTTCCTAGACCGTCATTAAAACTAAGGTTTTGTTCTTAACGGACTTGCCTAGTTAAATAAAGGTAAAATAACAAATAAATTCTTGCTTGTCCTAACCAAGCTCCCGAGCTAACTGGCTAAAGTTTGCTTCTAGCTTCTTCCAGACACAAATGAGAGAACACCTCACTATGACCATTTTACTCACTGTAGCAGGGCTGGTTAGGCTGTTTACATGTTATCTAGGGCATTCTTGACTATGACTTTTTTTTTGCCTACGTTTACTGACACCGGTCATATTCAGCGGGTGTCAGAGAGAAAGAGATATGCTAACTGGATAACAGTTGTTCAAGTTCTTGCTAGCTAACCAAATGACACCTGTATCTCTAGCTGTGTGTAGCCACCGAAAAAGAATATGAAGGTAAAAAGTCAGTCACTCACCCACTCCTCCAATGGCATGACATCCTCCTAGCAGCTAGCTAATGTTAGGCTCTGTGTTTTCATCTTGCTACATAAATAGATATGCTAGCCTATTAGCCATGTTAAATCAAATTAAATCCAATTTTATTTGTCACATACACATGGTTAGCAGATGTTAATGCGAGTGTAGCGAAATGCTTGTGCTTCTAGTTCCGACAATGCAGTAATAACCAACAAGTAATCTAACTAACAATTCCAAAACTACTGTCTTGTACACAGTGTAAGGGGATAAAGAATATGTACATAAGGATATATGAATGAGTGATGGTACAGAGCAGCATAGGCAAGATACAGTAGATGATATCGAGTACAGTATATACATATGAGATGAGTATGTAAACAAAGTGGCATAGTTAAAGTGGCTAGTGATACATGTATTACATAAGGATACAGTCGATGATAGAGTACAGTATATACGTATGCATATGAGATGAATAATGTAGGGTAAGTAACATTATATAAGGTAGCATTGTTTAAAGTGGCTAGTGATATATTTACATCATTTCCCATCAATTCCCATTATTAAAGTGGCTGGAGTTGAGTCAGTGTCAGTGTGTTGGCAGCAGCCACTCAATGTTAGTGGTGGCTGTTTAACAGTCTGATGGCCTTGAGATAGAAGCTGTTTTTCAGACTCTCGGTCCCAGCTTTGATGCACCTGTACTGACCTCGCCTTCTGGATGATAGCGGGGTGAACAGGCAGTGGCTCGGGTGGTTGATGTCCTTGATGATCTTTATGGCCTTCCTGTGACATCGGGTGGTGTAGGTGTCCTGGAGGGCAGGTAGTTTGCCCCCGGTGATGCGCTGTGCAGACCTCACTACCCTCTGGAGAGCCTTGTGGTTGTGGGCGGAGCAGTTGCCGTACCAGGCGGTGATACAGCCCGCCAGGATGCTCTCGATTGTGCATCTGTAGAAGTTTGTGAGTGCTTTTGGTGACAAGCCGAATTTCTTCAGCCTCCTGAGGTTGAAGAGGCGCTGCTGCGCCTTCTTCACAATGCTGTCTGTGTGAGTGGACCAATTCAGTTTGTCTGTGATGTGTATGCCGAGGAACTTAAAACTTGCTACCCTCTCCACTACTGTTCCATCGATGTGGATAGGGGGGTGTTCCCTCTGCTGTTTCCTGAAGTCCACAATCATCTCCTTAGTTTTGTTGACGTTGAGTGTGAGGTTATTTTCCTGACACCACACTCCGAGGGCCCTCACCTACTCCCTGTATGACTGACCTGTGATGATGCACTTGCTAGTTTGATTGTATTGACATTCCCAGCCTGAATTACATGTCTGTTTTTGTCCAGAATATTGAGTCATTGAAACTGAAACAGTACATCCTGAATGGAGGCAGCAGACAATGTACCAGGCCAGCTGTGATTTACAAACTCATAGCAATATTTTTTGGACTACCATGAAATGTATTGGTGAATGATATTAATCATGCATTGAACTGCATCCATTTATACTGCCAACAATGCCTTAGTGTTCGTCATGGAACGTTGAGTTAAATATACCCTATTTTTAAAACCTCCTTTTAAAGTTGGTTTTGTAGCATTAACTGGGAATTTTATATTTTTGACTGATATGATTGTCTGTTTCATATTAAAATGCTGACAGTTCCACTTTAAACTTTGTCATGGGTTACTTTGTGTGCTAAATGTGATGTTTCTTTGGGAAGTAATAGTTGTACATTTTGATTTGGGAAATGCTTAATGGTTGTGTTTCTGTATTATTATGATTGGGACCTCTACAGGCTTATGTCTGAGTGAATGGACTGCTTATCCTTTAATGTCATGGGAGCTCCCGTGTGCCGCAGCAGTCTAAGGCACTACATCTCAGTGCTAGAGGCGTCACTACAGACCCTGGTTTGATTCCTAGTTAAATAAAGGTTAAAAAAAAAGTCGTATTCGATCTGTCCCCAAATTCATATATAGTTGGTTCTGGGTTCGTTTTGATATTTCAACCTGCCTGTCCTGATCGCGTCTGGTGTGGATGGACAAAATCAATATGCTCACAATGACGTGCCTGGTCTAGTCGGCATGTAAGCCGTACACCCACTTTTTTTCAGTGGGCATTACGTATACTCACTTCTTATTCCCTACTGATGCGTATCGAAGTAGTGTAGCGGAGGTATATGACTTATTATGATGTAGTACAATGGAGAAATAATGCAAAAAGTTGCCTACACAATCGCAAAGTACATTAAATATATTCACATATGCGCCGCACTCATAGCTTACTTTCAACGGAATATAATCTGCAGGCAGCAAGTGTGTGCAGCTCAACTGGTCTTGGCATGGAGCAGTTCACCGAAGAATGACATCAGTAGCCGGTAGGGTAAGAAATGCTAAGGCAACAATGGGTATGCAAACCAGGAATTGAAAAAGTTTAGTCCGAAGTGTTGGTTAGTAGGTTATTGGTGATGTGCAATTGTCTTCATGTGCTATTTGCATCAGGGGCGTAGACATGGATGGGGTCTAGGTGGACAGAGGCCCACCCAATCAGATTTGATGTAGTTTAAGCATTGTTGTGACAATCAAATTGTTATTTAAAAAAAAAAAATGTAAACTACTGACAGTGAAAATCTATAGGAAAACAAACAAAACAG
Organism: Oncorhynchus clarkii lewisi; assembly: GCF_045791955.1. Lineage (NCBI taxonomy): Eukaryota > Metazoa > Chordata > Actinopteri > Salmoniformes > Salmonidae > Oncorhynchus > Oncorhynchus clarkii. The sequence continues at coordinate 9,337,088 of NC_092175.1, forward strand.
GATGTCTCACACAGGGTGCATTTCCTTCGCTGGGCGGGCCGTGTGGGAACTTTTTGGCAAAATTTGAGTATACCCACTCCTCTACTGCATAGGGCCGATGGAAAGACAGCAGTCACAGAGAGCATATTTTTATTTGATTTCGCCTTTTAACAAGGCAAGTCAGTTAAGAACACATTCTTATTTACAATGACTGCCAAAACCGGACGATGCTGGGCCAATTGTGCAGCGCCCTATGGGACTCCCAATCACGGCCGGTTGTGATACAGCCTGGATAAGCATTAAACATTCATGGTGATTTAGCTAGCTAATTTGTCCTGGGATATAAACATTGGGTTGTTATTTTACCTGAAATGCACAAGGTCCTCTACTCCGACAATTAATCCACAGATAAAAAAGTAAACCAAGTTAGTTTCTCGTAATCTCTCCTTCAGTCTCTGTCTTCTTTGGATTTTATATGGCGGTTGGCAACCAACTTTAAGGTGCATTACCACCACCAACTGGACTGGAGTGTGGATCTCAGTTTATCTTCAATCACCCACTTGTGTATATGCTCCTATAAACCAATGAGGGGATGGGAGAGGCAGGACTTGCATCGTGTCAAGCGTCACAAATAGAACCAAGTTATATTTTAGCGCCAAGCTACGCAGATGCTCGTGGGCAGTTTGGATGCAATGATTGAATAACGTGTACATTTATTTTGCAACGTTCGCTCACGTAATGCGAGCGGTATGGTTAGCATATGGTCAGCAAACGGTATGGTTAGCATATGGTTAGCAAACGGTATGGTTAGCAAACGCCCTTTGTGTTTGACGAAAAGTACACTCTCCCACATTAGTATGCTGGTATTCAATTTCTGTCCTTTCAGAATCACAAACCTGTCACACACGGAAAGACTATAGGTTCACCCCTGCGCAAACATGGCTATAAAATATATAAAGGCTGTTAAGATACTGTATTAATGTTTCATGTATCTGGTGAAGTGGTTTTATGCGCTGACTTAATAGATGCTGACGATTTGAGTTTTTTACTCGGCTGATCTCAGGAAGAAATTACTAGTCCTCACTGTCCGAGACTGAGTCAAGGCCGAGTACCCGATCAATATGTGGTCTCGAGACCGGTCTCGGGTACTACAACACTGACTGAAGCTAGTGTAGCTCTGACTGATTTTTATTTTCGCTTCGTGCTACTCACTGTGGAGAAGGGTTATGAAGTGCGGTTACTCTTTCTATTGCTCAATCTGCTCGAAGTGTTGGATGAATTTGGGAACTTTTAAGATTTGTGGAACTTTAGCTGTGTGTGCCTTCTGTTGGATTCGCGCTCTGAGTTGAGAGCTCTCTTTTCAGCGGAGAGAAAAGCGGACGCTTTGCTGGTTGTCTGTTATGTGTTGGGCTCATTCATTATGCTGTGCCTTGCTAAACTGTATTCCTGCTGTGCTGGTGGTTGCAAATCAATGGGATTTATGTTCAGTGTCACATGCCTTTTAAAATGGAAACTGCAAAAATTCAAAGGATCTAGAAGTGCTAAGTTCGGCACACTTTACTTAAAAGAGATGCGATCACACAGCTCATGGTGAAAATGTTCAATTGGTTGTCAAAGATGTGCACTGATTTCTCAAAGTTGGTTGAGTTGCATGATCTCAATGAGTCCATGAAGGCTTTGTTTCCCGCCAAGGAGGCAGAAAAGGATCCGGTTGAATGGTCTGGCCCAAACGGCAGTCTGAAAAGACAGCCTTCTTACTGGTTAAAGTTGAAGCATTGAAAAGGAAACGAGCATTGGCAACACTGGTAAAGCAGCAAAGGTTGTCCTCATCACCTCTTAGTGTACCAGTGTTTAAGGGTGACCCACTAGACTACAGGTTCTTTGAACATGCTATTGAAGACAGTACCGAGAACACCAAAGACAGGCTGTACTTTTTGGAGCAATGCACCATGGGCCAACCCAGACATCTAGTCTGCAGTTGCCGACACGTGGAGGCTGACAGAGATTAGGCAGATGCCAAAAGGCTTCTGAACCCCCCCCCACTGGAGATGAGTATAGAATCACCACAGCTTACATTGAGAAGCTGGTCGCCAATCAGGGTTGAAGATTCCAACATTTTTCTCACTGGAGGCCTCAACACTGTGGATAATGTTCAATATAGGGAGGAAATGGACAGCCCAACAAATGAGAGCTGTAGTCTCAAAGCTGCCATATAAGTTTAAAGGTGGGTCGGCTACCTACAGTGCCTTGCGAAAGTATTCGGCCCCCTTGAACTTTGCGACCTTTTGCCACATTTCAGGCTTCAAACATAAAGATATAAAACTGTCTTTTTTTGTGAAGAATCAACAACAAGTGGGACACAATCATGAAGTGGAACGACATTTATTGGATATTTCAAACTTTTTTAACAAATCAAAAACTGAAAAATTGGGCGTGCAAAATTATTCAGCCCCTTTACTTTCAGTGCAGCAAACTCTCTCCAGAAGTTCAGTGAGGATCTCTGAATGATCCAATGTTGATCTAAATGACTAATGATGATAAATACAATCCACCTGTGTGTAATCAAGTCTCCGTATAAATGCACCTGCACTGTGATAGTCTCAGAGGTCCGTTAAAAGCGCAGAGAGCATCATGAAGAACAAGGAACACACCAGGCAGGTCCGAGATACTGTTGTGAAGAAGTTTAAAGCCGGATTTGGATACAAAAAGATTTCCCAAGCTTTAAACATCAAACAAAAAAATACAGTTTTATATCTTTATGTTTGATGCCTAAAATGTGGCAAAAGGTCGCAAAGTTCAAGGGGGCCGAATACTTTCGCAAGGCACTGTACAAGAGAAATGGAAGAAGAGCCAGGTTTGCTGATCTGGTTCACTTTTATTGATTGCCAAGCCAGGATAGCATAACATCCTGTGTTTGGAAACCTAAGGGAAACCCTCCCCCCACCTCAGCAGTGAGGGGAGGTTCAGTACCTGTAAATAGGTCAAGTGTTTTGCCATCAGTGTCACACCAGCTGTGAAAACAGTGAAAGAGCTGGGTTGGCAATCCCTCTGGTGCGGCACTCCGGCAGTGTCCGTTCTGGCAAAAGAGAACACAGTCCAGGCACATGCACAGAACTGAACAAAAAGCCACATTGAGAGAAGTTGGACTTGTTGAAGATCCAAAGGAGCCTGCTTCGGGTTGTCTGACCCCCTGGAAACACGAGCAGAGGATGCACACAGACTTACCCGTGAAGTTTGTTCGCGCAGACATCCTACCATGTTGCACAGCACCCACAAAAAGCTAAACCATTGCAGAATAAATGAAAACGGAGAGCAGAGTGCTACCAGTGCATTTGTTCATTTGGATGGAGATGCTGGGGACAGGAATCCTGATTGCATCCTAGTCATCGTGCCCTGTCAGGGTTAATAAAATCAACACAAAAAAGGGGGAAAAAGTAAGAACTTAACTTTGATTGGAAATTGGACTAATGGATCATTGCGTGCAGAATGTCAGGTTATTGGAATCGCTCATGCTATGCCTGTGACAACGAGCCAGGGTTGTGGCAAGCATTTCCCGGCGAAACGAGAATAATTAGTTGAGCCAAATCTTCCGCGCCGTTGCTCATCAAAGGACATTGGTATGTGCGCGAAACTCTTGTGTTGCGCGGTGCAAGTTGAACATTTTGTTTTGGAAGCGTTGTGGAATAGGAATTGGAGTCAAGTGTTTCATAGGGAAATACTATCCAATATGTTGATGCTTCATTTATGAACATGAGAACAGAGTATTGGGCTCTGTATCTTCGCATTGGTGAACAGGCAAAGAGTGGCGTCATGTCATTGAATAATCAAACCTTCTGGTGAGTGGGCTTCATGAGGTGAAGATGGATTGTAAAGGAAGAAGTGGAGAACCACTGCTCTGATAACATGTAAGAAATTGACAGATAAAAACTACAATATGGTGGATTGGCAGCAATGCTCCACAGGCCATCAACCCTGCTGGTGACGACCGTGTTGGAGATGGATCCCATTGGTGTGGGTCTCTGGCGGCCCCTTAGGAGAAGGTGGTGGCAACCCAGGACAGATTGGCTGCCCTGCTGTTACTGCCCACCACATCTACACATAGGAGTGGCACACTGGGGTCAAGCTACTTTCAAAAAATGTAACTAGGGAAGTCCGTTAAGAACAAATTCTTATTTACAATGACGGCCTACCCCGGCCAAACCCGGACGATGCAGGGCCAATTGTGCGCCACCCTATGGGACTCCCAATCACGGCCGGATGTGATTTTAAAAATATATATTTCACCTTTATTTAAAGTTGAGAACAAGTTCTCATTTGCAACTAGGACCTGGCCAAGATAGAGCAAAGCAGTTCGACACATACAACAACACATAGTTACGCATGGAATAAACAAACACACAATCAATAATACAGTACAAAAATCTATATACAGTGTGTGCAAATGAGGTAGGATAAGAGAGGTAAGGAAATAAATAGGCCATGGTGGTGAAGTAATTACAATATAGCAATGAAACACTGGAATGGTAGAATGTGCAGAAGATGAATGTGCAAGTAGAGATACTGGGGTGCAAAGGAGCAAGATAAATAAATACAGTATGGGGATGAGGTAGATTGGATGGGGTATTTACAGATGAGCTATGTGCAGGTGCAGTGATCTGTGAGCTGCTCTGACAGCTGGTGCTTAAAGCTAGTGAGGGAGGTAAGAGCTTTAGTAATTTTTGCAGTTCGTTCCAGTCATTGGCAGCAGAGAACTGGAAGGAGAGGCGGCCGAAGGAAGAATTGGCTTTGGGGGTGACCAGTGAGATATACCTGCTGGAGCGTGTGCTACGGGTGGGTGCTGCTATGGTGACCAGTGAGCTGAGATAAGGCGGGGCTTTACCTAGTAGAGACTTGTAGATGACCTGGAGCCAGTGGGTTTGGCGACGAGTAAGAAGCGAGGGCCAGCCAATGAGAGCGTACAGGTCGCAGTGGTGGGTAGTATATGGGGCTTTGGTGACAAAACGGATGGCGCTGTGGTAGACTGAATCCAATTTGTTGAGTATAGTGTTGGAGGCTATTCTGTAAATGACATCGGTAGGATGGTCAGTTTTACGAGGGTATGTTTGGCAGCATGAGTGAAGGATGCTTTGTTGCGAAATAGGAAGCCGGTTCTAGATTCAAATTTGGATTGGAGTATTTTAATGTGAGTCTGGAAGGAGAGTTTACAGTCTAACCAGAAACCTAGGGATTTGTAGTTGTCCACATATTTTAGAACTAGGTACTGCAGTGATGCTTCTTGCACTGAGATGCAGTGTCTTAGACCACTGTGCCACTCGGGAGCTACTACAGAACTTATGCTGAAAAGGGGCAAAGTGCTAGCAACCTCTGGTCCTGAAGATCATCCCTTCCTGAAGACTAATCCACACACATACATTTGTGTAATTGTTTCTTCCCTAAATCAGAGAACAATTAGGGGCTGGTGTGTAGGAGCCATTTTGGCCTGTTTATGTGTTGTGTGTATGTTGTCTGTCAAGGGCTATTTTAAATTGTTTTGTACACTATATGATGGGGTCACTGGTCGTGTGTGTGTAGGTAGCACAGGTGACCAGGAAGGGTAAGCACAGTTGAGAGGAGAGCGCATACAGTTCTTAACCATATCACAGACACAGCTTATAAAATGCTTCTCTCTGCACCTTTTTGTATAGGAATATGTGTATTGGAGCTATTTATATTTTAAATGCGCAATAAATGGGAACTTCAGCCGACAAGAGTAACGTTTGGAAAGTTGATTCTTGTGGACGTGTTATGGACGGCTCTCTCCTGTGCCAGCGGCTTTTCATAGGGAATCACCACTACAACATGTAAGTGTACAGTAGGTTAGAGCCACGTACCCATGTAACCCAGGGTCCCCACCCTGCCTCGTACCAGATTCCCCCCGGATAGCTTCACCGCCAGGCCCAGGTCTGAGATACGGATGTGCCCTAAGAGAGGAGGTGAGGGGAGGGGTTAAGTGGAGCATTAGTTCATATAGTATGGTAGCCACAGATTATTTCACATACTAGATCAACGTTTTCCCATGACAGGGAAATTCATCGAACACAAAGTACAGTGCTTTCGGAAAGTGTTCAGACCCCTTCCCTTTTCCCACATTTTGTTACGTTAGTCTTATTCTAAAATTGATTAAATAAAAATGTTCCTCATCAATCTACGCACAATAACCCACAATGAGAAAGCGAAAACAGATTTTTGGAGTTTTTTCAAATTTATTGAAAATAAAAAACAGATTCCTACGGAAGTATTCAGACCTTTTGCTATGAGACTCAATTGAGCTTAGTTGCATCCTGTTTCCATTGATCATCCTTGAGATGTTTCTGCAACGTGATTGGAGTCCACCTGTGGTAAATTCAGTTGATTGTACATGATTTGGAAATGCACACACCTGTCTATATAAGGTCCCACAGTTGACGGTGTATGTTGGAGCCAAAACCAAACCATGTGGTCGAAGGAACTGTTCGTAGAGCTACGAGACAGGATTGTGTCGAGTCACAGATCTGGGGAAGGATACCAAAACAATTATGCAGCATTGAAGGTCCCCAAGAACACAGTGGCCTCCATCATTCTTAAAATGGAAGGAGTTTGGAACCACCAAGACACTTCCTAGAGCTGGCCACCTTGCCAAACTGAGCAATCGGGGGAGGAGGGCTTTGGTCCGGGAGGTTAACAAGAACCCAATGGTCACTCTGACAGAGCTCCAGAGTTCCTCTGTAGAGATGGGACAACCTTCCAGAAGGACAACCATCTCTGCAAGACAACCATCTCTGCAAGAATCAGGCTTTTATGGTAGTGGCCAGATGGAAGCCACTCCTCAGTAAAAGACACATGACAGCCCTCTTGGAGTTTGCCAAAAGACACACAAAGGAAACAATATTCTCTAGTCTGATGAAACCAAGATTGAAGTCTTTGGCCTGAATGCCAAGCGTCACATATGTGGAGATGTTTTCAGTGGCAGGAACTGGGAGACTAGTCAGGATCGAGGGAAAGACGAACGGAGCAAAGTACAGAGAGATCCTTGATGAAAATCTTCTCCAGATCGCTCAGGACCTCAGACTGGGGCGAAGGTTCACCTTCCAACAGGACAACAACTCTAAGCACACAGCCAAGACAATGCAGGAGTGGCTTCAGGACAAGTCTCTGAATGTCCTTGAGTGGCCCAGCCAGAGCCCAGACTTGAACCCGAACGAACATCTCTGGAGAGACCTGAAAATAGCTGTGCAGCGACCCTCCCCATCCAACCTGACAGAGCATGAGAGGATCTGCAGAGAAGAATGGGTGAAACTCCCAAAATACAGGTGTGCCAAGCTTGTAGAGTCATACACAAGAAGACTCAAGGCTGTAATCGCTGCCAAAGGTGCTTCAACAAAGTACTGAGTAAAGGGTCTGAATACAGAATGATTTCTGTTTTTATTTTTAATAAATTGCAAAAATTACTCAACCAGTTTTTGCCTTGTCATTATGGGGTATTGGGTGTAGATTTTTTCCCCCTATTCAATGTAATCCAATGTCGAATAAGGCTGTAACAAAATGTGGAAAAAGTGAAGGGGTCTGAATACTTTCCGAATGCACTGTATATGAGGGAAGAAGTATGATGTTTTTGGCAGGTGACATCGGCAGAGTGTGTGAATCCTGTGAGGTAGTAACTAATTACTGTGGTATGGTTGATATCATCTACAGGTGCCTCCAACACACTGCCAAGTTTGGAACAGGTGCAAATAAGTTGATCTAAATATATACTAGACCTGCTTATCACACACCGTTAACTTACTTCCTGATAGACCAACCGTTTGTGTGAAAAGCAAATCTGAAATGACGTCACCAGGATATCCTGTTTGGGGAAACTAGATTCTGCTTCGATGGAAGCGTGATCTGATCTGGGCGTGAAGCACAGATAAGGTTGCGACAGAGGTGCAACTTTCAACTTTTGTTTGGTGTGTTTATCTGACTGGATAATAATAATTATGCCCCCCACCACCACTTCTCAAACCAAAGTTGCGCTCCTGGATTGCGATATTATTGAAGTGTGCCTACCATTGTCATCCAGAAGTATGTTCTCCGGTTTTAGATCCCTGAAACAGAAAAACAAAAAGACAGAAGTCAGTACAGTGCCTTTTCAATGTCACAATCTGTTTTAATATGGTTGTGTTCCAGTTCTCCACCCTTTTCCAGAAGTGTGCAAGAGGTGGGCAAACAATTTCTCGCACAGATTTACAATGGGGGGGAACTCCTTCCAGTCAATACTTACACCAATCCTATGCTTTTAAATCCATGAAGGGGAGTGTGCGAGGGCACACTTCTGGAAAAGAGTGTAGAATCAGGACAGAGCCTGTGTCTACTGACCTGTAGACAATGTTCCTCTGGTGGAGGTGGTGGAGACCACAGCAGACCTCAGCAGCATAGAACCGAACCCTGGCCGGCTCCAGGCCTGGAGGACCAATGTTATAGATGTGGAACCGCAGGTCTCCTCCGTTCATTATGCTTAGAACCAGACAAAGAGATTGTTTGGTCTCATACGCATACGCCAGACTCACCTAGAGATAAAGTTATGGGAGGATGGAGGGGAAGAGAGGACATAGAGAGACAAAAAGAAAAGAGGGGATGAGGGAAAAAGGATGGAAAGAAGGAGAAGAGGATGGAGAGACAGAGAGAGTCCGATTGTGTGAAGAACCCTACCACAAATCTGCTGTTGAGCTTTTCCAGTATCTGTTTCTCGTTGAGGGCCATGGCCTCTCCTCTCCTCTTCTTCATGTGAGTCTTCTCCAGCTTCTTACATGCATACATCTTCCCAGAGGCTCGCACCTGGCATGCCCACACCTGGGGGAGAGGGGAGGAAGGGAGAAAAGGATGGGGAGGCGGAGAGTGTATGAGCTGAATCCTCACGATCAAAATTGTAGTTAATAATTTGCATCTCAAGTTGGATTTGGGCTCTATCTTTTCAGTTTTGATTTCTCTCCAAAACTTTGTGAAAAGAAGTGTAGTGAAAGAAGCCTAACCTCCCCGAAGCCTCCCTTGCCCAGCATCCTGTACTGTCTGAAGGTGTGTTTGGTAACGGGTTGTCTGGTGGGAGAGAAATACACAGTTAGTGGCTGGGTGTCAAGCACGTGGGGACATATCTCACTTAGTTTGATTACTCAGTCAAACACACACCCGTCCATATGCACTGACCTCTCTACCATCTTCCACTGCAGAAAACGCTCAAAGTACATGCTCTGCAGGTACTGAAGGAAGGGGGCACCACTCAGGAACTCATGGAGGTCACTGTGATCACACAGTGAGAGAAGGGTGAATTACTTCGCAGCACACACATTCACATTCACTCATGCGTGGGGTAAGATAGTGGAGGGAAGGGTGAGAGCAACATGGGGAAGGTTGGAGTAAGAGGGAGGTCAGTGTTTAGAGATCTGTGGTTAGGATAAGGGTCAGACTCACTCTGTGCAGTCAATGAAGATGTCTCTACCGTGCCTCACCTTCAGACTCTCTCTGCACCTCTTACCATAGCTCTCCACAACCTGTACACACTCAGACGACTGGCAGGAGAACATACACAGTTATTTAGCACAAATCTAAAGTGAGAAATCAACCTTTAGTGTGTGTGTGTGAAGAGACGGTACCTGTCTACTGAGGAACCTGTTAATGATTTGCATGCCAAAACTCTTCCTATCTTCATCTGATTGCACCTCATACTCCCCCTGTAAAAATTCAAAGACATCTGTACTTGTGATTCCTGTTTTGTCAACATGAATTTTGAAGATCCCCGTCTAGTATCTGTCACTGATTGCTTGATCGTTCTTCATGAACGACCCAGGTCACTAAATCTCAGCATGCCATTGAATCCAGGCCAATAAGGAAATACAGAGAGATCTGAATAACAAAGTTATTTATAACCCAGTAGACATAAGACGTCTTCTGCATACTGTAACATACTTTACGTTTCTAACAAAGTTATCATATTAGAACTCTTTCCTGGCCGTGCGCCCAAAACACACCCCTTTCAGAAATATGGCATCACTTTGTTATGACGCAGGTCTTTCAGCAGAGTGTACTTTAACATCAGCTCGCAGCATTCAGTCGGATCATCTCCCCCAAAATGGACCATACCACCTCCTTTATAGTGAATAAGGCCTATATAGTGGATCGTACCATTTTGTCCAGTAGGGAGTTGCAGTGCCGTAGCTCAGGTTTGCTCTGACAGAAGAGACAGAATAGTTGTCTGCCAATAGGCTGCTTCACACACAGACTGGAGTAGTCTCTCGCTGAAACAAACACACATTACAAACATACAGTATTACACATACAAAACTTGCACTCACACACGCACATAGACACACATACACACCAGGGTTGTGCTCAATTCATAATTGCATTGAGAATGCGTCATAAGTCATTTTGAATTGAAGTAGTAAACATGATACAGAATTTCAATTGAAATTGGTATTAAAGGCAATAGAACTGAATTCAGTGAAATTAATTGAAATTCAAATGCCTCTTCTATTGTATATTAGGTGTAGTCTATACAAATATACATATTGTACATAAAACATCAAACATGTCATTATGTACAGTTGAAGTCAGAAGTTTACATACATTTAGGTTGGAGTCATTAAAACTAGTTTTTCAACCACTCCACAAATTTCTTGTTAAACAAACTATAGTTTTGGCAAGTCGGTTAGGACATCTACTTTGTACATGACACAAGTAATTTTTCCAACAATTGTTTACAGACACATTATTTCACTTAGAATTCACTGTATCACAATTCCAGTGGGTCAGAAGTTTACATACACTAAGTTGACTGTGCCTTTAAACAGCTTGGAAAATTCCAGAAAATTATGTTACGGCTTTAGAAGCTTCTGATAGGCTAATTGACATCATTTGAGTCAATTGGAGGTGTACCTGTGGATGTATTTCAAGGCCTACCTTCAAACACAGTGCCTCTATGCTTGATATCATGGGAAAATAAATCAGCCAAGACCTCAGAAAAAATATTGTAGACTTCCACAAGTCTGGTTCATTCTTGGGAGCAATTTCCAAACACCTGAAGGTACCACGTTCATCTGTACAAACAATAGTACGCAAGTATAAACACCATGGGACCACGTAGCCTGTATACCGCTCAGGAAGGAGACGTGTTCTGTCTCCTAGAGATGAACGTACTTTGGTGTGAAAAGTGCAAATCAATCCCAGAACAACAGCAAAGGACCTTGTGAAGGTGCTGGAGGAAACAGGTACAAAAGTATCTATATCCACAGTAAAACGAGTCCTATATCGACATAACCGGAAAGGCTGCTCAGCAAGGAAGAAGCCACTGCTCCAAAACTGCCATAAAAAAAGCCAGACTACTGTTTGCAACTGCACATGGGGACAAATATCATACTTTTTGGAGAAATTTCCTCTGGTCTGATGAAACAAAAATAGAACTGTTTGGCCATAATGACCATCGTTATGTTTGGAGGAAAAAGGGGGTGGCTTGCAAGCCGAAGAACAACATCCCACCGTGAAGCACGGGGGTGACAGCATCATGTTGTGGGGGTGCTTTGCTGCAGGAGGGACTGGTGCACTTCACAAAATAGATGGCATCATGAGGAATTCAAATTATGTGGATTTATTGAAGCAACATCTCAAGACATCAGTTGGGAAGTTAAAGCTTGGTCGCAAATGGGTCTTCCAAATGGACAATGACCCTATTGTGGCAAAATGGCTTAAGGACAACAAAGTCAAGGTATTGGAGTGGCCATCACAAAGCCCTGACCTCAATCCCATAGAACATTTGTGGGCGGAACTGACAAAGCGTGTGCGAGCAAGGAGGCCTACAAACCTGACTCAGTTACACCAGCTCTGTCAGGAGGAATGGGCCAAAATTCTTATTGTGGGAAGCTTGTGAAAGGCTACCCGAAACGTTTGACCCAAGTTCAACAATTTAAAGGCAATGCTACAAAATACTAATTGAGTTTAAGTTTAACTTCTGACTCACTGGGAAAGTGATGAAAGAAATAAAAGCTGAAATAAATAATTCTGACATTTCACATTCTTAAAATAAAGTGGTGAACCTAACTGACCTAAGACAGGGAATTTTAACTGATTAAATGTCAGTAATTGTGAAAAACTGTGTTTAAATATATTTGGCTAAGGTGTTTGTAAACTTCCGACTTCAACTGTACATGCATATGAAATATTGTTGATACAATAGATTTTCAGGACAAAACCTTAAAATGTATGATCAAGGAAAACAGAACCTGTATGTGAATATTCTAAGTTATTATATTTCAGTAATCACTTACATTTTGTTCAATATGGGAAAAATAATACATTTCCCAGAATGCATTCGTTTAACCCTCAAGTTGACCCTGATGCCTTACATTTCTTTTTCAAACAAATGCAATGGTTGGTGGAAATATATTTGGCTATTAAGTTTCAAAGAGCATATGAATTTTTTTTATAGAGAAAAGTTATATATTCTTTGTTATCTGGAAGTGTGACCTGTCAGATTCAATGAAACTCTCATGTTCAACGATAGAGTGGAATTTCTTTGAATTGAACCAAATTAAATTCTACTTCCTGACATTCAAATTCTACATCCTGTTGGGTGTGGTCAATTCATTTCAAATTTCAACTCATGAGTTGAATGGGAGTCAATTCCCACAGCCCTGACACACACACACACACACACAAACAAACACACACTGACCGATGGTGTTACCCAGCTCCATACACTGGCTTATGTGAGGGAAGCGCAGCATCCTTCTCCATTTCCAACTCCTGCCTTTTCCTCCTCCACCTGGAGAGAGATGCAACAAGGGTAGGGAAGAATGAGAAGACATTTGATTTTACAGCTGAGCTGTCATAGTATACTGTTTTTCTTACCCAAAAGCATGTGAGTTTATTCAACCCTTTGGGTTATGTATTGTGTGTGATATGTTAACAGGGGGCTTCAGAAATAAAATAAATAGATAAACAATATCAGCAGTAAGACCAAAACATCTCACATTTGATAACTGGACAGATTCAGGCTTCTAGTTGAGTAGTTACAACCTTAACCTGAAGGTCTTTGCTCTGTTTACCTTTTCGTTCATCTCAACACACTGGAAATAGATTACTATCAGTCTGTCAACAACAGCCTTTGTTCCAGTGTGTGTGTGTGTGTGTGTGTGTGTGTGTGTGTGTGTGTGTGTGTAGTTTCCTTGTCAATCAGGTTCCAGCCCTGGCATCCATCCATTCCAAAAGAGAGATCTATAAATAGGTCTAGGAGCAGGAACAAAGCCTATGGGTCCACATACAGTAGCACTGCATCCTACACACACGTTTGCTTTACAATCCTTGCGGGGACCAAACCATTGATTCCCATTCAAAATTCTATTTTCCCTAACCTTAACCCTAATTCTAACACTAATTGTAAACCAAACCCTAAACCTAACCCCTAAGCCTAAAATAGCCTTTTTCTTTGTGGGGACCAGCAAAATGACCCCACTTGTCTGAAAATTCTAGTCCCCACAAGGATAGTAAAACCAAAAAAACGCACACTCACAGTGCAACCTGTTTTGTGACCTCACGCAAAATCCCAACATTAATGTCTCACAGAATGGAAAAACAAAATATAAAGTCATCTTTTGATGTGTGTGCCTACCACAGGAGGTTGGTGGCACCTTAATTGGGGAGGACAGGCTCGTGGTAATGAGCCATCCTCCCCTCAGCAGCCTCCACTGGTGTCTACAGTACCCCTTGGGGAGGGTATACCCCAAAAAAGCGGATGTTGGAGAAAAAGCAAATAAGAAGCGTTATGTATGTTACATGAAATAGACACACTTTTTGGGGCAGACTGAACTAATTAGCAAAAGTCTGAGTTGGTAGACCTTAGGTCAAAACATGCATGGTCAGTTGGAAGGAAAGGCTTGGTTGAACACAAAAACAATCATACAAAGAAACGTGCCATTTCCATTAGTACTTTAACAGAGGAAAAACAACCGTTGTGGATGTTTACAGAGTTTGAAATAGACATTCGAATCTTAAACATTTCTTTATAAAAATCTATCACAACACATTTGTTGTCATTTGGAATGTTTTTTAAAAGTCCCGTAGAAGGCATAGTATATTAGGATTGCATACTTAACATGTACCCTGGATAATAGACTGCCAGGCACCACACCCTAATAGGTCCTTTTTTTCTCTTGATGTATTTAAAAATGTACCTTTACCAGTTAAATAAAATATTTAAAAATATTTAAATGTTTCTGAAATATTGTAACAAAGCATGCAAATAAGACCATAGACGTGTCTATACTGCCAATCCACTTTTCCGGACACTGGATGATGTCAGAATATTTTGCTTGCATTTGAAAAGGACACTTATCTTTCTATCTAAAAAAAAACAGTACTGCCATACATGACAAATGTATTTCAGCATATATTCTCCAAGAGAATCTTAGCTAGAACCCGTCGTTTTCAAGATATCAACAATTGCCTCAGTAAAAGTCTGAAGAACATGGTGCATTCGGAAAGTATTCAGACTCCTTGACTTTTTCCACATTTTGTTATGATGTTGGAGTGGGGGACTGTCCTGTCCCAGTATTCTGCCCCGGATCTCAAGTTACATCCCTGCGCCGCCTTGTCCCACCCTCTATGCCATTGGGAGGAACTACGATGTGGGGAATCGTGAGCTTCTCACGGTTGGAGGAGTGGAGGCACTGGCTGGAAGAGGGTGGAACATCCATTCATTGTTTGGACCGACTACAAGAACCTGGATTATCTCCTCCCCGCCAAGCGTCTCAATTCCAGGCAAGCTAGTGGCGCCCTGCTTTTCTCCCGGTTCAACTTTTCCCTCTAATACCGACTGGGATCCAAGAATGCCAAGCCGGATGCTCTGTCACGCTGCTATAGCCCCACGGCTACAACCCCGGAACCCGAGACCATCCTTCCCACCTCGTGCCTGGCGATTGCGTTCAGCTGGGGAATAGGGAAGCAGGTTCGTGAGGCTCAGCATTCCCAGCAGAACCCTGGGGGGAGGCCCAGATAACCGGATGTTTGATCCTGACGTGGTCCGCTCCTCGGTCCTGGAGTGGTCCGCTCCTCGGTCCTGACGTGGTCCGCTCCTCGGTCCTGGAGTGGTCCGCTCCTCGGTCCTGACATGGTCCGCTCCTCGGTCCTGGAGTGGTCCGCTCCGCGGTCCTGGAGTGGTCCGCTCCTCGGTCCTGACGTGGTCCGCTCCTCGGTCCTGGAGTGGTCCGCTCCTCGGTCCTGACCCGGGCTCCCGTCAAACCCTGGCCTTTGTGCGACAACGCTTTTAGTGGCCCTGACGTCTCTGCATTCGTCGCTGCATGCACGATCTGTGCGCAGAACAAGACTCCTCGGCAAGCTCCGGCTGGTTACCTTCAACCTCAGCCTGTCCCTCACCGTCCCTGGTCTCGCATATCCCTGGACTTTGTCACGGGTCTCCCCCCGTCTGATGGCAACATCGCCATTCTGACAGTAGTGGACCGGTTTTCCAGAACTGCCCACTTCATTCCTCTCCCCAAGCTACCCTCTGCCAAAGAGACGGCCCACCTCACGGTGCAGCACATCTTCCGGATCCATGGACTCCCATTGGACATGGTCTCCGACTGGGTAGGCCGTCATTGTAAATAAGAATTTGTTCTTAACTGACTTGCATAGTTTAATAAATGTTAAATAAAAAATATATAATAATCTCTTCACTGCCTGGTCTCCGCCAACCCCACCACCTGGAGCCAGCAACTAGTGTGGGTCGATTACGCCTGCAACACCTTTCCTTGCTCTGCCACGGGTCTCTTGCCCTTTGAGTGTTCCTTGGGTTATCAAACCCCGCTCTTCCCTGCGCAAGAGCGGGTGGAGTCCCGCAAGCTTTCCCCTCGGGTTTATCGGTCCTTTCCCCATCTCCAAGGTCATTAGCCCCTCTGCTGTTCGTCTTCGGTTGCCCCGTACCCTCCTTATACATCCAAACTTTTCATGTGTCTAGAATCCCCCGCTAGGGACATCCTGGACCCAGGCCTCATCACTGATTTCCAACGCCGGCACCCCGGTCAACCACTCATGTGCCCAGGTAGAACGCCAGGTGGCGCCCCTAGAGGGGGGTTACTGTCACACCCTGATCTGTTACACCTGTCTTTGTGCTTGTCTCCACCCCCCCTCCAGGTGTCGCCCATCTTCCCCATTATCCCCAGTGTATTTACACCTGTGTTCTCTGTTTGTCTGTTGCCAGTTTGTTTTGTTCGTCTAGCCTACCAGCATGTTTACCCTTGCTCTTGTCCGTTTCTAGTTCCTGTTTTCCCGGTTTGACCATTCTGCCTGCCCTGACCATGAGCCTTTTGACCATGCCGTTCTGTACCTTTTCACACCACACTGGATTATTGACCTTTGCCCGCCCTGACTCTGAGACTGCATGCCGTTCTGTACCTTTTGGGCTCTGATCGGGATTACTGACCTCAGCCTGCCCTTGACCTGTTGTTTTGCCTGCCCCCTGTTCTAGTAATAAACTTTTGTTACTTCGACACTGTCTGCATCTGGATCTCCCCTAAAACATGATATGTTTAACAATTATTTTGGTTACTACATGACTCCATATGTGTTATTTCATAGTTTTGATGTCTTCACTATTATTCTACAATGTAGATAATAGTAAAAATAAAGAAAAACCCTTGAATAAGTAGCTGTGTCCAAGCGTTTGCACTGCAATCTCCCACAAAGCAGGGCATGGCCTGTAGCCAATGGCGACATATTATTCAGGGTCATGTTTAACTAAAAACCATTGGACATAAACATTACACAACAACTTGGAAATCACAAATTCAACAATGAGTGCTGAGGCGCCACCGCAGCCCCGGGTTTGATCCCAGGGTGTGTCTCAGCCGGCTGTGACCCAGAGACCCATGAGGCGGCGCACAATTGGCCCAGCATTGTCCGGGTTAGGAGAGGGTTTGGTTGGCCGGGATTTCTTTGTCTCATCATGCTCTAGCGACTGCTTGTGGCGGGCCAGTGGCCTGCAAGCTGACTTTGGTCGTCAGTTCGACAGTGTTCCTTCCAACACATTGGTGCGGCTGGCTTCCGGGTTAAGTGAGCAGTGTGTCAAGAAGAAATCCGTAGGGGAGTTGCAGCGATAAGACAAGTTCATAACTACCACTTGGATATAAAAAAAGGGGGGTAATGCCATGGGCCAGAAAAGTTTGAATACATTGGCCATGCTGTCAGTCCAGCATGACTTCTGCCGCGTTCAAAACAACTGGAAACTCGCAACTGGGAAATCTCAGACTTCAGTGAGTTCAAGACAACTGGGAACTCGGATAAAACTAGCTCAGACTGGGAAAATACGGGAAATAATTTTGAACAGTCATCCAACTCGGAATTCCAAGTCAGGATTTCGGGCCTCTGTCTAGAGCCCACAAGAAGGACCGCCGCGCCAACTTCCTGTTCAAGTGAAGCACAACCGAAAACCAAAATATACAAAATAATACAAGTGGGTTCAAAACCCGTCGCACACTAGAACATATCTTGCACATAGTTTACAAAGAAACAATCACCGACGAGGACAATGAGGGGGAACAGAGGGTTAAATACACAACATGTAATGTATGGGATTGGAACCAGGTGTGATACAAGACAAGACAAAACCAAAGGAAAATGAAAAGAGGATCAGCGATGGCTAGAAGGTCGGCGACTTCGAACGCCGCCCGAACAAGGAGAAGGACCAACTTCGGCAGAAGTCGGACAACAACACAACAAGGTGAGTCCAAAAATGTATTGTATGCTGCTGCATAAATTATGTAATATGCCAGGGAAATATGTATACTGAAAGTAATACTGAGTGTATGTTGTGTAGTAAACTGTTAATAGCCCAAGTGCCTCACCCTAATAATTTGGTCCCTTTCCTACCTCATAATTTGGCCTACTGTTCTGACTGTTGTAACTGTTAAGATGCACTGAAGAACACGTTTTACATTCTCCAAACCATTTGTGCTATTTCGTTTTTTTTTTTGCGTTTTGTGTAACTTATTTTTTAACTTATTGTGTACATAAATGTTGCTGGTACCGTCTCTTATAACTGAAAATAACTTCTGGACATCAGAAAAGTGATTACTCATCGCGGACTGGAAGAAACCTTTTCTTTTAACGAGTCCAACGAGAATGAAATCCTGCATTCACTGGAACAGGCCCAGATCCATGCCTTTTGCGTGAAGAAAAGACGGCGGAAAAGGGGACGCAGATCGGGGATCCTTCTCAGAACCCGGAGGCGAACGAGTAAACTCCCAATGCCTTCCATTCTTCTTGCTAATGTGCAATCATTGGAAAATAAAATTGATGACCTAATATTAAGATTATCCTACCAACGGGACATTAAAAACTGTAACATCTTGTGTTTCACCGAGACATGGCTGAACGAAGACGCGGAAAATATAGAGCTAGCGGGATTTCCCATGCACCGGCAGAACAGAGACGCTACCTCTGGTAAGACGAGGGGTGTGTGTCTTTTTGTCAATAACAGCTGGTGCTCTCCCCCGCCCTCCATTTGTCAAATCTGACCATAATTCTGTCCTCCTGATTCTTGCTTAAAAGCAAAACCTAAAGCAGGAAGTACCAGTGACTCGGTCAGTACGGAAGTGGTCAGATGCTACACTACAGGACTGTTTTGCTAGCACAGACTGGAATATGTTCCAGGATTCATCCAATGGCATTGAGGAATACACTACCTCAGTCATTGGCTTCATCAATATGTGCATCGATGACGTCGTCGCCACAGTGACTGTACGTACATATCCCAACCAGAAGCCATGGATTACAGGCAACATCCGCATCGAGCTAAAGGCTAGAGCTGCCGCTTTCAAGGAGTGGGAGACTAATCCGGATGCTTATAAGAAATCCCGCTATGCCTTCAGATGAACCATCAAACAAGCAAAGCGTCAATACAGGATCAAGATTGAATCCTACTACACCAGCTCTGACACTCGTCGGATGTGGCAGGCCTTGAAAACTATTACGGACTACAAAGGGAAACCCAGACGCGAGCTGCCCAGTGATGCGAGCCTACCAGACGAGCTAAATGCCTTTTATGCTTGCTTCGAGGCAAGCAACACTGAAGCATGCACGAGAGCACCAGCTGTTCTGGATGACTGTGTGATAATGCTCTCGGTAGCCGATGTGAACAAAACCTTTAAACAGGTCAACATTCACAAAGCCGCTGGGCCAGACAAATTACCAGGACATGTACTCAAAGCATGCGCGGACCAACTGTCAAGTGTCTTCACTGACATTTTCAACCTCTCCCTGACCGATCTGTAATACTTACATGTTTCAAGCAGACCACCATAGTCCCTGTGCACAAGGAAGCGAAGGTAACCTGCCTTAATGATTACTGCCCCGTAGCACTCACGTCGGTAGCCATGAAGTGCTTTGAAAGGCTGGTCATGGCTTACAACAACAACATCCTCCCGGACACCCTAGACCCACTCCTATTTGCATACCACCCCAATAGATCCACAGATGACACAATCTCAATCGCACTCCACACTGCCCTATCTCACCTGGACAAAAGGAACACCTATGTGAGAATGCTGTTCATTCATTCCAGTTCTCTGCTGCCAATGACTGGAACGAACTACAAAAATCTCAGAAACTGGAAACACTTATCTCCCTCACTAGCTTTAAGCACCAGCTGTCAGAGCAGCTCACAGATTACTGCACCTGTACATAGCCCATCTATAATTTAGTCCAAACAACTACCTCTTCCCCTACTGTATTTATTTAATTAATTTGCTCCTTTGCACCCCATTATTTCTACTTTGCACATTCTTCCACTGCAAATCTACCATTCCAGTGTTTTACTTGCTATATGGTATTTACTTCGCCACCATGGCCTTTTTTTGCCTTTACTTCCCTTATCTCACCTCATTTGCTCACATTGTATATAGACTTATTTTTCTATTCTATTATTGACTGTATGTTTGTTTTACTCCATGTGTAACTCTGTGTTGTTGTATGTGTCGAACTGCTTTGCTTTATCTTGGCCAGGTTGCAATTGTAAATGAGAACTTGTTCTCAACTTGCTGGTTAAATTATTTATCCTTTATTTAACTAGGCAAGTAAGTTAAGAACACATTCTTATTTTCAATGGCGGCCTAGGAACGGTGAGTTAACTGCCTTGTTCATGGGCATAATGACAGATTTTTACCTTGTCAGCTCGGGGATTCAATCTTTCAACCTTACAGTTAACTAGTTCAACGCTTTAACCACCTGATTACATTGCACTCCACGAGGAGACTGCCCATTACGCAAATGCAGTAAGAAGCCAAGGTAAGTTGCTAGCTAGCATTAAACTTATCTTATAAAAAACAATCAATCAATCATAATCACAAGTTAACTACACATGGTTGATGATATTACTAGTTTATCTAGCGTGTCCTGCGTTGCATACAATTGATGTGGTGCGTATTCGCGAAAAAGGACTGTCTTGCTCCAATGTGTACCTAACCATAAACATCAATGCCTTTCTTAAAATCAATACACAAGTATATATTTTTAATCCTGCATATTTAGTTAATATTGCCTGCTAACCTGGCTCGTTGCGAACTCTGTGAAGACTATTTCTTCCTAACAAAGACAGCCAATTTCGACAAACACGGGATGATTTAACAAAAGCGCATTTGCGAAAAAAGCACAATCGTTGCACGACTGTACCTAACCATAAACATCAATGCCTTTCTTAAAATCAATACACAGAAGTATATATTTTTAAACCTGCATATTTTGCTAATAGAAATCCAGGTTAGCAGGCAATATTAACCAGGTAAAATTGTGTCACTTCTCTTGAGTGCATTGCACGCAGAGTCAGGGTATATGCAACAGTTTGGGCCGCCTAATTTTGCGTAATTATGACATAACATTGAAGGTTGTGCAATGTAACAGGAATATTTAGACTTATGGATGCCACCCGTTAGATAAAATACAGAACGGTTCCGTATTTCACTGAAAGAATAAACGTCTTGTTTTTGAGATGATAGTTTCCGGAATCGACCCTATTAATGACATAAGGCTCATATTTCTGTGTTATTATGTTATAATTAAGTCTATGATTTGATAGAGCAGTCTGACTGAGCGATGGTAAGCACCAGCAGGCTCATAAGCATTCATTCAAACAGCACTTTCGTGCGTTTTGCCAGCAACTCGTCGCTGTGCTTCAAGCATTGAGCTGTTTATGACTTCAAGCCTATCAACTCCCGAGATTAGGCTGGTGTAACCGATGTGAAATGGCTAGCTAGTTAGCGGGGTGCGCGCTAATAGCGTTTCAAACATCACTCGCTCTGAGACTTGGAGTGGTTGTTCCCCTTGCTCTGCAAGGGCCGCGGCTTTTGTGGAGCGATGGGTAACGCTGCTTCGAGGGTGGCTGTTGTCGATGTGTTCCTGGTTCGAGCCCAGGGAGGGGCGAGGAGAGGGACGGAAGCTATACGGTTACACTGGCAATAAAAAGTGCCTATAAGAACATCCAATAGTCAAAGGTATATGAAATACAAATCGTATAGAGAGAAATTGTCCTATAATAACTACAACCTAAAACTTCTTACCTGGGAATACTGAAGACTCCTGTTAAAAGGAACCACCAGCTTTCATATGTTCTCATGTAATGAGCAAGGAACTTAAACGTTAGCTTTTTTACATGGCACATATTGCACTTTTACTTTCTTCTCCAACACTTTGTTTTTGTATTATTTAAACCAAATTGATCATATTTCATTTTATTTTAGGCTAAATTGATTTTATTGATGTATTATATCAAGTTAAAATAAGTGTTCATTCAGTATTGTTGTAATTGTCATTATTACAAATATATATATATATTTTTTAAATCGGCCGATTAATCGGTATCGGCTTTTTTGGTCATCCAATAATCGGTATCGGCATTGAAAAATCATAATCGGTCGATCTCTAACAGAGGGTAGTGCGAATGGGGCCAAGCATCCTGCCATCCAGGACCTATATAATAGGCCAGAGGAAAGCCCATAAAATTGTCAGAGACTCCAATCACCCAAGTTATAGACTGTTTTCTCTGCTACCACACTGCAAGCGGTACCAGAGGGCCAAGTCTAGGACCAAAAGGCTCCTCAACAGCTTCTATCCCCACACCATTAGACTGCTGAACAAATCACAAAAATAGCCATCGGACAATTTACATTGACCCCCCCACCCCCTTTTCTAGACTGCTGCTACTCGCTGTTGTTTGTTATCTATGTATAGTCTGTCACGCCCTGACCTTAGAGATCCTTTAAATTCTCTATTTGTTAGGTCAGGGTGTGACGAGGGTGGGAAAACTATGTTTATATTTCTTTGTTGGCCGAGTATGGTTCCCAATCAGAGGCAGCTGTCTATCGTTGTCTCTGATTGGGAATCATACTACGGCAGCCCTTTTTCCCACCTTCTGTTGTGGGATCTTGTCTTTGTGTGTTGCATGTGTTTGCACTCCTAGCTTTACGTTTGTTGAGTTGTTTATTGTTTTTGGTGGAACATTTAAAATTAAAAGAAAATGTACGCCTTCCACGCTGCACCTTGGTCTTCCTTTAACGACAAGCGTTACATAGTCACTTAGCCCCCACCTACACATTGACTCTGTACCGGTGACCCCTGTATATAGCCTCGTTATTGCTATTCTTATTGTGTTACTTTTTATTATAACATTTTATTTTAGTCTACTTGGTAAATATTTTCTTCTTGAACTGCACTGTTGGTTAAGGGCTTGTAAGTAAGAATTTCACAGTAAAGTCTACACTTGTTGTATTCGGCGCATGTGGCAAATAAAGTTTGATTTAATTTGACTTGATGGTGCCCATGTAGCCTATAGACTGTTTTAGAGAAATGTAATCATTGAATATTGTAAGAGCTTTCATTGTCTGCTTATATGCCCCCAAGCCATAAGACTGCTGAAAAATTAATCAAATGACCACCTGGAGTATTTACATTGACCCCCCCATTTGTTTTTACACCACTGCTACTCGCTGGTGCTTGGTGGGGAAAACAAACCAAAAATGTGGGATGCATGCCAACAAAGCCACTACACAAAACAACACAACACTAAACAATACATTAATTGCACTATAACGGTGACAAACGGGGCCCACAAACTGTTAGGGCCTACATAAAACTGGCCAAGCAGCAGAGTCCCAACAGCAGTCCCAGCACCTTACTGCTGCTACACCTGGCTATCAACAGAGCCTTGTCTGGCAGCGAAACAGTTCATTCAGCCTCATTTACTGCCTTTAAAAAAAACATAGCTGATATGGCTGACTTGCTTAAACAAATGTGGTTTCTACTGACAATTGAGATGTACAAACTATGGCATAAGGGGACGACAAGCAGACAAGAGGCAATCCGTAATTTCGATTAAGACGTTCATGAGCGAGCGACGACGGACGTAGTCAATATAACTATTTGTTCAGCACTTTTGAAATGTACAGCGATAGAATTCAGAACATGGGCCGTTCTTACAGTGTTCTCCCTGTACAACAGGTCAGAACCGTACGATAAATAAAGGGGGCCTATAAACAGACACTGAAAGCTCTTACAATATTCGATGATTACATTTCTCTAAAACATGTTATAGGCTACATGTGCACCACCAAGTTAGAACAGTAGGTGAAATTAAGAGGTGAAAATAGACTAAATTATTAGGGTGAGGCACATTGAACGCCGTTTGGGTCTTTGTGTGTCGAAAAGGATACACGTCATATAACCTGATTTGACGCGTTAAATAAGCTTTTCATTTGACAGGCCAAATAACACAATTATATTATAGAAGGTTGTGTACAAGCCAAACGCCACCACTACTATCAGTAGCACTGTCAAAGCAGCACACCGGCCACAAACGATGTGTTTACAATACCGCGTTGGTGAAAACAGACCAAATTATTAGGGTGAGGCACACATGGGTTTACCAACAGCTTACTACACAACATACACTTAGTATTACTTTCTTAACTACGGGATACATATCTCTCTGGCATCCTACATACTTTGTCCTTTGACAGCTCTTTGGTCTTGGCCATAGTGGAGTTTGGAGTGTGACTGTTTGAGGTTGTGGACAGGTGTCTTTTATACTGATAACAAGTTCAAACAGGTGCCATTAATACAGGTAACAAGTGGAGGACAGAGGAGCCTCTTAAAGAAGAAGTTACAGGTCTGTGAGAGCCAGAAATCTTGCTTGTTTGTAGGTGACCAAATACTTATTTGCCACCATAATTTGCAAATAAATTCATAAAAAATCCTACAATGTGATTTTCTGGATTTCTTTTCTCTCATTTTGTATGTCATAATTGAAGTATACCTATGATGAAAATTACAGGCCTCTCATCTTTTTAAGTGGGAGAACTTGCACAATTGGTGGCTGACTAAATACTTTTTTGCCCCACTGTAGCTTCCGTCCCTCTCCTCGCTCCTCCCTTTGCTTGAACCAGCAACACAATGACAACTAGCGCACGTTAACTAGCTAGCCATTTCACTTTGGTTACACGAGCCTCATCTTGGGAGTTGATAAGCTTGAAGTCATAAACAGCGCAATGCTTGACGCACAACGAAGAGCTGCTGTCAAAACGCACGAAAGTGCTGTTTGAATGAATGTTTACGCGCCTGCTTCTGCCTACCACCGCTCAGTCAGATACTTAGATACTTGTATGCCCAGTCAGATTATATGCAACGCAGGACACGCTAGATAATATCTAGTAATATCATCAACCATGTGTAGTTAGTTAACTAGTGATTATGATTGATTGTTTTTTATAAGATAAGTTTAATGCTAGCTAGCAACTTACCTTGGCTTCGTTATTGCGTTGGACTAGTTAACTGTAAGGTTGCAAGATTGGATCCCCCGAGCTGACAAGGTGAAAATCTGTTGTTCTGCCCCTGAACAAGGCAGTTAACCCACCGTTACTAGTCCGTCATTGAAAATAAGAATGTGTTCTTAACTGACTTGCCTAGTTAAATAAAGGTTTGTTTTTTAAAAGAAATGTTAAAAAATCAAATCAAACTTTGTCACATGCGCCAAATACAAAAACTGCAGACCTTACCGTGAAATTCTTACTTACAAGTAGAGGTCGACCGATTAATCGGAATGGCCGATTAATTAGGGCCGATTTCAAGTTTTTATAACAATCGGAAATCGGTATTTTTGGGCGCCGATTTGCCGATTGTTATGAAAACTTGAAATCGGCCCTAATTAATCGGCCATTCCGATTCATCGGCTTTTGTATTTGGCGCATGTGACAAAGTTTGATTTGATTTATTCTACGGTTCTGACTTGGTGGACAGGGAGAAAAATGTAAGAACTGTCCATATTCTAGAACTGTCCATATTCTGAGTTCTGTCACTGTACATTTCAAAAGTTCTGGTCAAATAGTTACGTTGACTACGTCTGTCCTACCTTGCTCATTATAATGGCTTAATTCGAAATTATGGATGACCTCTTTTCCACTTGTTGTTCCCTTATGCCAGGGTTTGTACATCTGAATTGTCAGTAGAAACCACATTTGTTTAAACAAGTAATCCATATCAGCTATGTTTTTTTTTTTTTAAAGGCAGTGTAATGAGTCTGAATGAACTGTTTCGCTGCCAGACAAGGCTCCTTCACTTCATCGTGTTGAAAAGAAAACTCTGCTGTTGGGACAGCTTTATGCAGGCCCTAACAGTTTGTGGTCACCTTTATAGTGCAATGAATGTATTGTTTAGTGTTGTGTAGTGGCTTTGCTGGCAAACAAAAAGACGTTTTTCATTTACCCCACCAAGATGTACATGCTAAAATCGTCACTGCCTGTAGCCTACTGTAACCCCCCCACTCATATGTGGCAACACAGCATTGTAACAGAGGTGTAAATAGGCTATGTTTTTCTAAACTTCTTAAACGAATATACTGTACAACTAACTGTAGACGCATCATTACTGACTTCCATGGTTAAATAAAACGAATGCATAAAGACAGACATGTTGACAAGTGACAACCAGAAGAATGTTTTCCTGAAGAAAATGTTTCCTTGCTTCTATATGGTAATGGGAGAAGTAGTTTTTCCTATATCTTTCTTACCTTCCCTGGCACTGATGAGTGCGCTGTTTGCCGCCATACTATCTATTTCCATTGTTGCAGAGTGATGCGGACTGGAACAACTTTCGTTTTTCTCTCCTTTACCTTATTCAAACCATCCATCCGTCTGCAATGACAGATTTAACTACCATCCATTCTACTGATGACGCGCATAGCCTGGTTCTCGTTCTCATGCGGAGAAAGTGTTTCTTAACCAAATACCGATCTAAAAACGCAGTAGCCTACCCTACCCTAACATAAACTTGTTTATCAAAAGTGGGATAAAGTAGGCTAGGCTAAAGCGTTCGATCTGTCAGAGCTTAGGCCTAGAGTAACCGACCAAACGAATACAGGTGCGCCCAGGTGCACCGGCAGCGGCATCACAGGTAGGGTACAAAGGGTGTGGTAAGTGCCTCCCCCCGTAAATCACATTAAGACCACAAGATGTCACAATTCTTTCCCCAACAATTTCCCTGGCTGCCACTGCTCTGGCTCAACACAACTTTTCCTCTGTTTCATCACAACTTTTATAGATATTTATATAATGTTTTTTTAAATATACCAATAGAAAAGCATTAAAATAAGTAATCCACTTTTAGCTAATTTACACAGCATTTTATGTTATAGCTAGCTATGTTTTTAAGAGGGAACTTTTCAATTGGCATCTCTCCCCCTGTTTTCAGTCACAGGTGGGGGCTGGATTAGGCTTGAGCAGTGCAGAAGGTGGGCTCATGAGTTGTGCTCCAATTTGACTGGGGATAGCTTTATTTGTGACCTAGGATGGTGCAATAGCAGAGCATAAGAGAGTTGCCACATCAATGTTACACTGAATGAGTTAGTTATTGTTATTAAATGTTATATTCCAATGTTATTTAATGTTATTAGTTATATTCCAATTAATATTTTTCATGAATTAAAAACAACAATTGAAAACCTTGTGGTCCTGAATGGCCTTTTTTAAGACTGCTGAGATTTAGTGCAATTGTACATAATGGATTGTATGGAAAAGGAACAACACAGAAAGAACACAGAAAATGAATGTGCACGTGAGTTAAAAAGAGGGACTTTACATGAAATCTCCCCATAGTGCGGATATTAATGGTGGCATGTGCAACACCATTTATCCCCCATATTTAATTTAGATCATTCAAATGAGACAACTAGATTTAGCTGTTAGGTATTACTTACTAAATCATTTCTAAATAAAAACGGATTAAATGGATTTTAACACACTTGTGTGAAGCCATAATCTTCTGTCGTAGTACCGGGGTAACTGGCACTCCCCATGAAATAACAAAAACATTTATTTCCCTTTGTAGTTTATTCGCCTAAGCATGATCTTTTTTCCCCTCCAAAATGTGCTTTTTTTTGTGTCAGCAATTATACATTGTTCTTAGGGGGGCTAGTTAGCCCCTAGTACCCTAAGTTGCTGCCAAAGGCAAGCCATGAAAAAAATTATAAAAGTGTACTGCAGTTGAACTGCAGTTATTCTCTACAGGATGCATGAGGTTGTAGGTAACAAGAACATTTCCCAGTACATAGACATATCTGTTAGGTGCAGAAAGCTTAAGTGATTGGTAATCTAACTACACTGTTCAATTTATAATAGCTATTACAGTGAAATAATACCATGCTATTGTTTGAGGAGAGTGAACAGTTAGGAACTTGAAAATGTATCAATAAACCAATTAGGCACATTTGGGCAGACTTGACACAAAATTTTGAACAGATATCTAATGGTTCATTGGATCAGTCTAAAACTTTGCAAATACACTGCTGCCATCTAGTGACCAAAATTGAAATTGCGCCTAACCTGAAATAATGCATTGTGACGTTTCTCTTGCATTTCAAAGATAATGGAACAACAAAAAGAAAACACATATTTTTTTCTTTGTATTATCTTTTACCAGATCTAATGTGTTATATTCTCCTACATGAATTTCACATTTCTGCAAACTTCAACGTGTTTCCTTTCAAATGGTATCAATAATATGCATATCCTTGCTTCAGGGCCCGAGTTACAGACAGTTATATTTTGGTATGTCATTTTAGGCGAAAATTGGAAAAAGTTACACTGCAAAATTACTGTAGTAAAAAAAACGGTTATTTTGGACGTGGTGTTTTCTGCAGTTATACTACACTAGTCAGACTGCAATATTTTTTCTTAAGGGTGGGCACAATACAGGTACTTGTGCAACCTTCACAACCACTAATACCTCACCACACCTTCCGCGTCACTAATCCGCGCAGAGGGAGTGTTGTTAGAAATACAATATTGGCAGCATATCGGAGAAACAGTAGATGAATGTACCTAAAATAGAGAAAGCACGTCCTCTGTTGGTAATAGAACTACAGCACTGCCAGCTTGTCAGCTGTTTTGTCCCTCAAACTCTTCCGTCAGTTGCGTTGTCAAGGGGATCAAAACACAGGCGATGTCCACGGTACAACAAAATGAGATGACCGTTCTCCTAGAAGCGGGATATCATGCTGGCAGCACAATGGTGCATTCCTTT
The DNA here is from genome assembly GCF_045791955.1 of Oncorhynchus clarkii lewisi. Classification (NCBI taxonomy): domain Eukaryota; kingdom Metazoa; phylum Chordata; class Actinopteri; order Salmoniformes; family Salmonidae; genus Oncorhynchus; species Oncorhynchus clarkii. Next base: position 9,365,666 of record NC_092175.1, read on the forward strand.
TCAAAATAAGAGTCGCGTTTGGAACCACCTTCGGAAAAATAAATGGATAATTTGATGTACTTTTATTTTTTATATTGTATTATTTATACCAGCATTTCTTTAGAAGGGTTACACACCAATACTGGTATGTTAAAATCTATTGTGTAGGCTATATTTAAAGAAATACCATTTTAATAAAATGAATACCCATTATGTACAAAAGTATGTGGACACCCATTCAAATGAGTGGATTCGGCTATTTCAACCACACTTGTTGCTGACAGGTGTATAAAATCGAGCACACCGCCATGAAATCTCCATAGACAAACATTGTCAGTAGAACGGCCTTACTGAAGAGCTCCGTGTCTTTCAATGTGGCACAGTCATAGGATGCCACCTTTCCCTTCTAGAGCTGCCCCGGTCAACTGTAATTGCTGTTATTACATCTAGGAGCAATAAAGGCTCGTCCACGAAGTGATAGGCCACACAAGCTCACAGAACCGGACCGCAGTGTGCTGAAATGGGTAACGCGTAAAAATCGCCTGTCCTCGGTTGCAGCACTCACTACCGAGTTCCAAACTGCCTTTGGAAGCAATGTCAGCACAATAACTGTTCATCTGGAGCTTCATGAAATGGGCTTCCATGGCTGAGCAGCCGCACACAAACCTAAGATCACCATGCGCAATGCCAAGCGTCGGCTGGAGTGGGGTAAAGCTCGCTGCCATTGGACTCTGGAGCAGTGGAAACAGTAGTCTGACGGACAAATCTGGGTTTGGCAGAAGCCAGGAGAATGCTACCTGCCCGGATGCATAGTGCCAAATGCAAAGTTTGGTGAAGGAGGAATAATGGTCTAAGGTTGTTTTTCATGGTTGGGGCTAGGCCGCTTACTTCCAGTGAAGGGAAACCTTAACGTTACAGCATGCAATGCCATTATAAACGATTATGTGCTTCCAGCTTTGTGGCAACAGTTTGGGGAAGGCCCTTCCCCATTTCAGCATGACAATGCCCCCATGCACAAAGCTAGGTCCATGCAGCAATGGCTCGTCGAAATCGATTCTATGTGTAAAAAGTATAAGTGAGGTTGGAAATATTCAGTTGGGTCTGTCGAATCTATATATGCTGTTTTTTTGTTGGGGGACTGAGGTCTAATTACCCAGCAGCACTTTCTACTCCACCCAGTCCATTCACTGCAATGCAAGACACTATAGGCCTGTTAATTACATATTGGCTTATAGAGAAACTATTCTATGTGCCGAGGCAAAATTGGGGTTGGGAATACTCAGTCGGGTCTGTATCATCTATATATTGTGCTATTTCATGGGGGATTGAGGTCTGAAAACCCAGCAGCACTTTCTACTCCACCCACACTCCATTCACTTGCGATGCAATAAGCCTACACTAGACTCTTAGAAAAAAAGGTGCTATGTAGAAACTAAAATGGTTCTTCGGCTGTCCCCATAGGAGAACCCTTTTGAATAACTATTTTTGGTTGCAGGTAGAACCCATTCTACAGAGGGTTCTACCTGGAAGCCAAAATAGTTTGACCTGGAACCAAAAAGGGTTATCTTATGGGGATCACCGTAGAACCCCTTTGGAACCCTTTAACATATTGGCTTATAGAGAAAAAACTATTCTACATGCCGAGGTAAAAGTGCAATTGGGAATACTCAGTAGGGTCTGTGGAATCTAAATATGGTGTTATTTGTTGTGGGAGTGTTGTGTAAATACCCAGCAGCACTTCCTACTATGCAATGTATAGGCCTATAGTGTATTACAGTGAATGTAGTGGATGCAGTATAAAGTGCAGCTGGGTATTTATACCACAGTCCCCCAAGAAATAACACCTTATACAGTACCAGTCAAAAGTTTGGACACAGCTACTCATTCAAAAACATTTTGTGCGACTATTTTCTACATTGTAGAATAATAGTGAAGACATCAAAACTATGAAATAACACATATGGAATCATGTAGTAACCAAAAAAGTGTTAAACAAATCCAAATATATTTGAGATTTGAGATTCTTCAAAGTAGCCACCCTTTGCCTTGATGACAGCTTTGCAAAACTGCTTTTCCAACAGTCTTGAAGGAGTTCCCACACATGCTGAGCCCTTATTGTCTGCTTTTCCTTCACTCTGCAGTCCAACTCATCCCAAACCATCTCAATTGGGTTGTCTCAGAGGGGAACAAGGGGCGAGTGACACCTGATAGGGTTTTATAAATAAGCATCAACCAGTGGGTCTTGCGACGGGTATACAGAGATGACCAGTTTATAGAGGAGTATAGAGTAATCTCTCATATTAAATACATTTTAATTTGTTTAACACTTTTTTGGTTTCTACATGACTCCATATGTGTTATTTCATAGTATGTATTCACTATTATTATTCTATTTTCTTCTGTAGAAAATAGTAAAAATATAGAAAAACCCTTGAATGAGTAGATGTGTCCAAACTTTTGCCTGGTACTGTATATATTCTACAGACCCTACTGATTAATCCCAACGCCACGTTTACTTCGACACATGGAGTATTTGTTTCTCTATAAGCAAATATGTCATTTATGTGCCTATAATATATGCTTATAGTATGCCTATATTGCAGTGAATGTAGTCAGTGGAATAGAAAGTGCTGCTGGGTATTCTACAGGCCCTACTGAGTGTACCCAACCCAACTTTTCCTCTGCACATAAAATTGTTTTTTCTCTACAGCCCAATATTGTGAACAGTCTAAACATTGTATTGTTCGATAGTGGTGTTCATTTTTTGTAAGGGAAGCATAATTGTTTCCATAAATTCCTTATCCTTATACGCACAATAAAAATGGAAATTAGTTCAAATGTAATATCTTTTCATTGAGTTATTCACATTTGCAATGTTTTGAAATGCGGGCTTTTATTTTGAAGGTTTCAACCTTTCCATGCGAAGTGACGTCATCATTTGTGCTGCTGGCCTTGCGCAATTGTTGCCAAAATGACTCTTCCGCCGACCCAGGCACAGTGACAGCCAGGCAGGGGCACATCTGCCGCACGACAGTCTTGTCCCGATGATCGGACGATATTCACTTGCTATCAATGCATTTGAAAGGTAACTCGATACAATCTGTAGATTAAATGGCGAAATTCGTTTCTGTGGATGACACAAAAGACAACTGATGTGTTACTGTTCGCTAGGTGCAAGCTAGCGGTGTGAGGCAGTCAAGCCAGCAATGTCCACTGGTGTTAGCTAGCCTGCTAGCCCTGCAATTTACTCTACTCAGTGATTGAATAATGATAGCAAGCTATCGCAACCTAAGCAAATATTTGCTTTCCGGGGATGAAACAAAGTGTCTAGCTAGCTAACGTTAGCTATATCTCGTGGGAAGATCTTGCCCAAACCTCACATACAATAGCCTAGTTTAAAGCCTTACTTGGCTAGCTACTAGGCAACTTAACGATGACAGCTGACATGGGCTCTGTCCATGGGAAGTTTCACTGAATCATCTGTAGTCTAGCTGAACTGTCGGCACCGTTGCAACGTTAGGCAAGCTGGTCCACGAGTGGTTACACTGTAGCTAGCGTGTGCCTGGACAGCTATGCAAAATTCTGTTTGTCACTGGCTCACACATTATTTTCGGGCTGTGCGTTATTGCCGAGCCCTGCCTTGTGGTATTGATTCGTATAATGAGTGATCATTATGTAAAAGTGAAGGTTCAACTCGAACAAATGAAATCATCCGGCGAGGGTGTGGAGAAGGAGGAGGCAGATATGATCGAGGATGAGGTGCTGGTGGCATCCCCGCCCGCATCTGTCTCCCCAATCCCGGCTAGTTGTACCCCCGCAGCCCAGAGGGAACCACCCAAGACCACTGTCACTTGCAGGAATCAGAGTAAAAGTAGGAGCAAACTAGGCAAAGATGAGAAGAACACGGGCACCAAGCAGGATTCAGTCCCTGCGCTGCAAGGGACAATAGTAGCTTCCAATGCCAATTCTGGGAAACCTGTGAATCGAAAAGACAATGAGCAGCAGACGCTTCAAATCAAAGGGACTGGGAAGATACTGCAGGGGAAGACGGAAACAAATGGGAACGCTGTTCCCATCCACCTGCCAGAAGACATCAAAGTAGGCCCACACAACAAAGAGGACGCCAACAAAGTTGCGAAGAGGAGGAAGCCAGTCACCGTGGACACGTTCAAAGCCAAAACCTCTTTGGAGGCACTGAAGCTCAGCATCAGGCAGCTCAAATGGAAAGAGGTAAGTCCTTGTTTCATTGATTCATATTTATTGACAAAATGTAGGCTATAGATAGTCAACATGGCCTCTGTGCTTAAGTTAGGGAGTTCAGAAGCCTATGGGCCGGTCCTTGCCATTCCGCCGCCCTCGTTGAGACCAAAAAATGTGGCCCCTGCAAAACTAGTATAGTCCCAGTGAGCTAAATGACACTGAAAATAAGTCTAAAATACGTATTTTTCAGATGTTGAAGTTGCGTTCAATTTAGGTTCTGAATGAAAGGTGAAAAGACGTATTTTCCGTACGTTTAGTACTTATTTTCCAGGACGTTGAGAAGGCATCTTCCGGAAGTTGAATAATACTTATTTTCCAGGACGTTGAGAAGGCATCTTCCGGAAGTTGAATAATACTTATTTTCCAGGACGTTGAGAAGGCATCTTCCGGAAGTTGAATAATACTTATTTTCCAGGACGTTGAGAAGGCATCTTCCGGAAGTTGAATAATACTTATTTTCCAGGACGTTGAGAAGGCATCTTCCGGAAGTTGAATAATACTTATTTTCCAGGACGTTGAGAAGGCATCTTCCGGAAGTTGAATAATACTTATTTTCCAGGACGTTGAGAAGGCATCTTCCGGAAGTTGAATAATACTTATTTTCCGGAAGTTGAAACTAGGTCATTTTTAGGTTCTGAATGAAAGTTGAAAAGATGTCATTTATAGACGTCTATGTTTTGGGCCAAATCAAGGCTGGTCCAGACCTGACCAAATCTGAACCAAATATAGACATCTATAATTGGTTCAGATTTGGTCCGGACCAAAAACCAATATCTGTGGGTGTGGAAATCAAGGCCGGTCCGGACTGCACCAAAAAAAGCAGTGTTAGCTGAAATTGAATTTGATGAATACCCATCTACGTGGTAAGCCTACCGTTTGTAATACACCAAAAAGGACATCTGGACAAGACCAACAAAAAAACAAACATCCAAAAGACATTGGCTCGTGTTTACTGGGGTGTAGTTTACCATGTCAGCCCTCAATGGAATTGTATGAATGACCATCACAGGAGGTTGGTGGCACCTTTTTAATTGGGGAGGACGGGCTTGTGGTAATGGCTGGAGCGGAATGAGTGGAATGGTATCAAGGGGATTTTGACACCTTTCTATCCATATTTAGGCTCCTTTTGGAGGATGGATTGTTGACATACAGTAGCAGTCAAATCCAACCGCACCCTGGAGAGGCACGCTGGGAATGGACACGCAACATATTTTGACTAAGTGGCCACTGCTTATCACAGGGCGACATCAACACTCAACCTAAAAAAAAAAACGTTATGCCACTGGATGAAGCAAATTGTCATTGTTTTGGGGGCAGAATTATGTGAGGTTTTATGTGTTGTTGTTGGGCAGTCATATACCCTGACGAAGACAGCTTGGCTGTCGAAACGTTTTGCATCTGAGCTCCTAGAGTGTGTGGCTCTCCTTTTATTTTCAGGTTGTTGGGCAGTTTACCTCAGAAAAGGCCGCCCGCGTCAATCTGCCGCCGTAGACGTCCGCCTAATCCCGCCTAATGAGCGGGCCGGCCGTGAGTGGCCTACATCTATCAGGGGTGCACGACTCCAGTTTACTGTAGGACTGACGCTTATTCCGCTTGCGTAATAATACAAAACAGCATAAATTACTACAACAACTATATAAAGGAACAACAATGTTATAACCGGTTTAGCAGCTACCACTATACACCCCATTAATCTTTGTTGCATCAACAGCTTTAATCTGTTCGTAGTCTTTTGTCCCTCAAGGGCTTGATAAAGAATAGCATAGAAGGCCTTCAATGTTAGTGTTGATTGACAGTGTCCTACAACACATTGATGAGGTCACTCGGCCTCTGTTAACCCTTTCACACCGGCCTGACCGCTCCAAGTCCCGTATACGGTTACACAGCCTGCACCTGGGTATGTGCCGTCTGAAAGTTGTGCTTAATGGCAAGCAATGTCTTTTAATACATTTATGAGATGGCTAATTGATACGGGTCTCCTCACGTCGCCAGGCGAGCTCCATCTGTTCGGCCCTACAGGCATCGAATGTGACGCAATTAATACCTGCCTTCAGCCATTATCAACGGTGTGGTTCATTATACATGAGACCCAGAGGAGTTTGTGAGAGGTAAACAACTCTCTTTACTATCACCACGGATGACCGTCATGCGTAGAAACGTAATCCTTTCCAAGTCCGCCTCAGCGCATCTGATCTGGTTTCAAAACTTTTGTAGACGGAGGCCCTATACATTACCCTTTGTTCTGACAGATACACCTTTAACATAGTCAAGGGCGTAACTGATCCCCTGTCAGTCTGAAAAGAGGTTGGAGGCATGCAGTGCTGAGGTGTAGTGAGTGATTTCTCACAAATGGAACAGAACAATATCATTTTATTCATATTTAGGGTCCTTTCGAAGGAAGGATTGTTGACATACAGGACCAGTCAAATGTTTAGACACCGACTCATTCAAGGGTTTTTCTCTTTTTTTTATTACTATTTTCTATGTTGTAGAATAATAGTGAAGACATCAAACCTATGGAATAACACATATGGAATCATGTAGTAACCAAAAATGTGTTACACAAATCAAAATATAGTTTCTATTTGAGATTCTTCAAAGTAGCCACCCTTTGCCTTTGACAGCTTTGCACTCTCTTGGCATTCTCTCAACCAGCTTCAATGCTTTCCCAACAGTCTTGAAGGAGTTCCCACATACGCTGAGCACTTGTTGGCTGCTTTTCCTTCACTCTGCTGTCCAACTCATCCCAAACCATCTCAATTGGGTTGAGGTCGAATGATTGTGGAGGCCAGGTCATCTGATGCAGCACTCCATCACTCTTCTTCTTGGTCAAATATCCCTTACACAGCCTGGAGGTGTCCTGTCATTGTCCTGTTGAAAAACAAATGATAGTCCCACTAAGTGCAAAACCAGATAGGATGGCGTATTGCTGCAGAATGCTGTGGTAGCTATGCTGGTTAACTGTCCCTTGAATTCTAAATAAATCACAGACAGTGTCACTAGTAAAGCACCATCACACCACCACCTCCATGCTTCACGGTGGGAACCACACATGCAGAGATCATCCGTTCACCTACTCTGCGTCTCACAAAGACATGGCGGTTGGGACCAAAAATCTCAAATTTGAACTCATCAGACCAAAGGACAGATTTGTACCGGTCTAATGTCCATTGCTTATAGTTCTTGGCCCAAGCAAGTCTCTTATTATTGATGTCCTTTAGTAATGGTTTCTTTGCAGCAATTCAACCACGAATTCCTGATTCACGTACTCCTCTGAACAGTTGATGTTGAGATGTGTCTGTTACTTTAACTCTGAAGCATTTATTTTGGTTGCAATTTCTAAGGCTGGTGACTAATGAACGTATCCTCTGCAGCAGAGGTAACTCTGGGGTTTCCTTTCCTGTGGCGGTCCTCATGAGAGCCAGTTTCATCATAGCACTTGATTGTTTTTGCGACTGCACTTGAAGAAACGTTCAAAGTTCTTGACCTTCATGTCTTTTAAAGTAATGGTGGACTGTTTCTCTTTGCTTGTTTGAGCTGTTCGTACCATAAGATGGACTTGGTCTTTTACCCAAAAAGTATATCTTCTGTATACCACCCCTACCTTGTCACAACACAACTGATTGGCTCAAACCATTTAAGAAGGATATAAATTCCACATATTAACTTAACAAGGCACACCTGTTAATTGAAATGCATTCCAGGTGACTACCTCATGAAGCTGGTTGAGAGAATGCCAAGAGTGTTCAAAGCTGTGGCAAAGTTGTGGCTACTTTGAAGAATCTCAAGTATAAAATATATTTTGATTTGTTTAACACTTTTTGTTGTTGTTGGTTACTACATGATTCCATATGTGTACAAATAAAGAAAATCCTTGAATGAGTAGGTGTGTCCAAACTTTCGACTGGTACTGTATATGTGATATTTGTATCTTTTAAGCATAATTTACATAATTCATTTTAAGTTGGGAATATTTGTGACATGGCCTTTGGCCTTACCCAGGCCTCCTTTGAAACTCTGTTTCATCTGTCGTTGCTTAAGTTGGTGTCATATGAAACTTGCTCTGTAATATGATTTGGTATTTTCAATAACAATTTTCTTACATTCATTTATGAATATTGAAAAATATAAATTATACACTGCTCAAAAAAATAAAAGGGAACACTTAAACAACACAATGTAACTCCCAAGTCAATCAAACTGTCCACTTAGGAAGCAACACTGATTGACAATAAATTTCACATGCTGTTGTGCAAATGGAATAGACAACAGGTGGAAATTATAGGCAATTAGCAAGACACCCCCAATAAAGGAGTGGTTCTGCAGGTGGTGACAACAGACTTCTCAGTTCCTATGCTTCCTGGCTGATGTTTTGGTCACTTTTGAATGCTGGCGGTGCTTTCACTCTAGTGGTAGCATGAGACGGAGTCTACAACCCACACAAGTGGCTCAGGTAGTGCAGCTCATCCAGGATGGGACATCAATGCGAGCTGTGGCAAGAAGGTTTGCTGTGTCTGTCAGCGTAGTGTCCAGAGCTTGGAGGCGCTACCAGGAGACAGGCCAGTACATCAGGAGACGTGGAGGAGGCCGTAGGAGGGCAACAACCCAGCAGCAGGACCGCTACCTCCGCCTTTGTGCAAGGAGGAGCACTGCCAGAGCCCTGCAAAATGACCTCCAGCAGGCCACAAATGTGCATGTGTCTGCTCAAACGGTCAGAAACAGACTCCATGAGGGTGGTATGAGGGCCCAACGTCCACAGGTGAGGGTTGTGCTTACAGCCCAACACCGTGCAGGACGTTTGGCATTTGCCAGAGAACACCAAGATTGGCAAATTCGCCACTGGCGCTCTGTGCTCTTCACAGATGAAAGCAGTGAGCTGAGCACACGTGACAGAGTCTGAAGACGCCATGGAGAATGTTCTGCTGCCTGCAACATCCTCCAGCATGACCGGTTTGGCGGTGGGTCAGTCATGGTGTGTGGTGGCATTTCTTTGGGGGGCCGCACAGTTCCTCTTGCAGGAACTGCTGACACTCTAGCCACATGAGGTCTAGCATTGTCTTGCATTAGGAGGAACCCAGGGCCAACCGCACCAGCATATGGTCTCACAAGGGTCTGAGGATCTCATCTCGGTACCTGTCCACTTAGGAAGCAACACTGATTGACAATAAATTTCACATGCTGTTGTGCAAATGGAATAGACAACAGGTGGAAATTATAGGCAATTAGCAAGACACCCCCAATAAAGGAGTGGTTCTGCAGGTGGTGACAACAGACTTCTCAGTTCCTATGCTTCCTGGCTGATGTTTTGGTCACTTTTGAATGCTGGCGGTGCTTTCACTCTAGTGGTAGCATGAGACGGAGTCTACAACCCACACAAGTGGCTCAGGTAGTGCAGCTCATCCAGGATGGGACATCAATGCGAGCTGTGGCAAGAAGGTTTGCTGTGTCTGTCAGCGTAGTGTCCAGAGCTTGGAGGCGCTACCAGGAGACAGGCCAGTACATCAGGAGACGTGGAGGAGGCCGTAGGAGGGCAACAACCCAGCAGCAGGACCGCTACCTCCGCCTTTGTGCAAGGAGGAGCACTGCCAGAGCCCTGCAAAATGACCTCCAGCAGGCCACAAATGTGCATGTATCTGCTCAAACGGTCAGAAACAGACTCCATGAGGGTGGTATGAGGGCCCAACGTCCACAGGTGAGGGTTGTGCTTACAGCCCAACACCGTGCAGGACGTTTGGCATTTGCCAGAGAACACCAAGATTGGCAAATTCGCCACTGGCGCTCTGTGCTCTTCACAGATGAAAGCAGTGAGCTGAGCACACGTGATAGAGTCTGAAGACGCCATGGAGAATGTTCTGCTGCCTGCAACATCCTCCAGCATGACCGGTTTGGCGGTGGGTCAGTCATGGTGTGTGGTGGCATTTCTTTGGGGGGCCGCACAGCCCTCCATTTGCTCGCCAGAGGTAGCCTGACTGCCATTAGGTACCGAGATGAGATCCTCAGACCCTTGTGAGACCATATGCTGGTGCGGTTGGCCCTGGGTTCCTCCTAATGCAAGACAATGCTAGACCTCATGTGGCTAGAGTGTGTCAGCAGTTCCTGCAAGAGGAAGGCATTGATGCTATGGACTGGCCTGCCCGTTCCCCAGACCTGAATCCAATTGAGCACATCTGGGACATCATGTCTCGCTCCATCCACCAACGCCACATTGCACCACAGACTGTCCAGGAGTTGCGGATGCTTTAGTCCAGGTCTGGGAGGAGATCCCTCAGGAGACCATCCGCCACCTCATCAGGAGCATGCCCAGGTGTTGTAGGGAGGTCATACAGGCACGTGGAGGCCACACACACTACTGAGCCTCATTTTGACTTGTTTTAAGGACATTACATAAAAGTTGGATCAGCCTGTAGTGTAGTTTTCAAAATCCAGACCCCCATGGGTTGATAAATTTGATTTCCATTGATAATTTTTGTGTGATTTTGTTGTCAGCACATTCAACTATGTAAAGAAAAAAGTATTTAATAAGAATATTTCATTCATTCAGATCTAGGATGTGTTATTTTAGTGTTCCCTTGATTTTTTTGAGCAGTGTATATATATTTATATATTTTCATGATAGAGGCTTTGGTAAGGCCAACATGTCATACATTTATTTCTCAATTATGTTTTAAGATATGTGTCAATAATCCTCCCTCCAAAAGACAGTTCTATGGATTTACATTTTGTGAAAATCCCCCAAATCATGGTATATTTTTTTATTTTAGTTTCGTAAGGAATCACACTAGTTTAGGTAGGAAAGTATATTAAGGCCCACCTACCTTTCAGTGGCAGGAGAATATTCAGCTTAACATGTTTTGAGTGACACTTTGACCTTTTAGTAGACTAAAGCCAGGTGTATGGAGAGGAGGAACTTGGAACGATTTGATTATCTAATGTCATTTATTATCTGAGTAGGTCTTTGAAGATTTTGACCCATATGTGAACTCGAAGAGCGGTTCCTCCCTCCATATTCAATTACAATAATTACATTACAATAATGACATCTAATTCCCCCATTCCTTCCTACGGCAGGAAGCCGGTCTAGTTAGTTGATTCCAGAGCCATTTACTGTATGGCTCTGGTTCTCAACTCCGCTTTTCACTGATAACCAGTAAGGGACATGCGGTTTTGAGTTTTGCCAGTAGCCTAACATGACGTTGGATATGCTTGCGGTGCATTGCCTCGACGTATACTGAAACGATGTGGGCTAGGCCCAAAAGACGAGATGCACAGTGGGAGAATCGCACAGTCTTCCCGCTAAGCCTAACTGTATTGATTGACGGCAGAGAGAAAGTGACCCATCTCTCCTCTCATTTCCTACACTACTCCCGCACTCTACGGTTGTTATTGATCCATGCTCCACTGCAGATGACCCACCCTTACTGTCATCTGTCGTTAGACATTACCCTCAGTCGTTAGACATTACCCTCAGTCGCTCACTACACCCACTCGCTGCTATCCATTTCCTGAGTTAAAAAAAACAACAACAAAAATTATTTTTAGGTTGAGGACCGACACTAGTGTTATTCCCCAGGCGTAGGCTAGTCTTGTGTAGAGTAGCTTCAGCCTGCATGAGAGAAACTGTCCGAAGCCTGGCTCTGCTATGGAGGAACAAGCCCTCTGTATCATTGACGGTCACTAAGGGCATTTTGTTTGTTAGATTATAGCACTATATAGGCCCTGGGCAGGGTCCTAATCATGGTTTGCTCACTGAGTTAGTGTAGCCTATAAGGCTTGGCCATAATGTGTCAGTGAACTAGGCCTAACATTCTGGCTGCTGTCTAACCGGGTGGTTTTGTTGGCACAGCACTTTTGAAGCCCCAGAGGCATCTCTGCCTGCTGACTTTTCAGCATATGGCCTTCTCTTAACGGTAGGAAATGATTAGAGAGTAATCTCTGATAATCCAATATGATTATATTCCCCTTAGGGAGCTGCACAGGAAAGAGTCAGATTGAGAGGGAGAAAGAGAGAGAGTCAAACGTCACTTGAAATAGGGAGGATAATGTCTGTTTTAATTTGGATCTGACAGATCTTTCTGTTTTCTACTACTTGCCAAGTGAGGTTGAGAATTTTTTTTTTTAAAGACAGTAGGCTGTCATTGACCTTTTCTGGATTAAAATAAAAATATTTTTGCCTAATCTACTGTCTTTCTGTGGAACCAAAAAAGAGTTGTCCAGGAACCAAAAAGGGTTGTCCTGGAACCAAAAAAGGGTTGTCCTGGAACCAAAAAGGGTTGTCCAGGAACCAAAAAGGGTTGTCCTGGAACCAAAAAAGGGTTGTCCTGGAACCAAAAAGGGTTGTCCAGGAACCAAAAAAGAGTTGTCCAGGAACCAAAAAAGGGTTGTCCTGGAACCAAAAAAGGGTTGTCCTGGAACCAAAAAAGGGTTGTCCTGGAACCAAAAAGGGTTGTCCTGGAACCAAAAAGGGTTGTCCAGGAACCAAAAAAGAGTTGTCCAGGAACCAAAAAAGGGTGGTCCTGGAACCAAAAAGGGTTGTCCAGGAACCAAAAAAGGGTTGTCCTGGAACCAAAAAAGGGTTGTCTGATGGAGACTTTCCCCTCTAAGAGTGTAGGCAGGTCTTCAGGTCTTGGGCAAGGTTACCAATCACCTGAACGTGGTTCACCAAATCACCTCTGTTAAACCTGTCTGTCTCTCACTTGCCCTCTACCAACAACACCATACATGGCCACATGTGCCAAGTGCTGACTTAACCGCTCGGCATATTCGGCCACGTGTAGCGTTGTTGACATGGATAGCTCGCCTAACAACTCCAACTTTAGTATGATGTCAAAGAATAGGCAGGCGACGGGTTGACAGGCAGAGTACAGATCTTGTTATAAAACTGTTACGTGCCCACTGCCAGGCAACCTTACCAGGCTGGATCGGGAGGAATGATCAGGCTTGCCAAGACAAGTCTGCTAATTCATGCCAATGTCCCTCAGCCAATTATGATTGAATGTTAAGGAGATGAGCTCATGTCCTCTTCTGAACTGTGGGACGGTGCCAGAAGAACTAGAATTGTTCATTATTCACTCAAATCACGCAATGTCCACAAGTGACCCTTTGTGTGTGTTAGTGTGTGAGATGAAGTTCTGGAATGCACTCACAGATGGGGCTATTCCCGTCTCTCTTCCCCCTCCTCCACTAGATACTGCCCAAATGAATGTGACCCAATTGGCTGATAAGATTAAGGGGTGGTTAAACATTGAAATCTATGAGATCGTATTTATAGCAGGCTTTGACTGTCATGCATGTTTTTGTCTCGCACTCTTTCTTTCTTTATTCAGTTCCGCACCACGGGATGGTCCGACACCTCCCCTGGCATGTAGCTCCCCATACAGAAAACAACTAAAGGACTTCACGTGTGGAAAATCACGATTTTCATGTTTCACATGTTGTTTCGTGTTATCACGTTGCTTTGCATGTTACCACGTTGACCTCACGTAAGATCACGTGTTCACATCTGAAATCCAAGTTGTTTTTCTTCAAGGGCCACCTTGGGCCTGTTCACTTGAGGTGGCAATGAGGATATTTCAGAACATCGCAGATAGAAATACGATGTGTGGAGTTGTGAGATTCCCTAACTTAAACCGTCATAAAGGTAGATTCCAGACAATAACCCACATTTTCTGTCTGATGTGACGAGACAGTATGTTGCCACCGCTGGTGACACCATGGGTTTCTCTGTCTCTGTGTGTGTGTGTGTGTGTGTGTGTGTGAAGGGTTAGCAGGAAGGTTTCAGTGGTCCAGGGCAGGCCCCAGCAGGGGGTTGTTGAAATCATGTCATCCCCCTGCCAGGGCTCCTCCTCAACAGAGACTTACAGTATATGATTAGCTAACACCGGATTGCAAGTCTCATTCACTTTACCCACTGGGAGGATAAGCTCTGTCTCCTAGTGTCACTGGAAGGGCCACCCCTACGCCTTGGCCTGAAATGATTTATCTTATTCATAACAATCAAATGACCTCATCAAAAAACCCCTCCTCTAACATGGCTCTTCTTCCTTTTACAGTTCCCTGTGGGTAGACGGTCTGCCTGTGACATCTACTGGCATGGAGTCTCTTTCCATGACAATGACAACATCATCTCTGGACAGGTCAACAAGTTCCCAGGTAGACTGATCCCCTCTATTTATGGAAAGAACCTATGGGAGACGCTGGGCACCATTTTGTATGCTGTCACAGTGTTTCCCACAGATGATTTTCCAGTTTCCCAATTCAACATCCAGAGCCTCTTTTAACTAAAAATGTATTGGTCAGTCCTACCCCCTATATAATGTTATAGTGGGAAACACTGTTGTCAGGCAGGTTTTTGGCATGCATCCTGTTATGTGAGCCTTGCTAAGCCCAGCTTTGTTAATGCCTTGTCATGCCAAGGTAATAACCAAGTATTACTGATTTATTGTAATGTCTGTAGAACCCTTTTGGGTTCAGTGTAGAACCCTTTCGACAGAGGGTTCTACCTGGAACCCAAAAGGGTTCTACCTGGAACTTAAAAGGGTTGTCCTATGGAGACAGCCACCCTTTTGGAACCTTTTTTTTTGTTGTAAGATCTTAGCCAAGTCTTCAGGTCTTGGGCAAGATTGCTTATCACCTGAATGTGGTTCACCAAATTACCTCTTTTACACCTATCTGTTTCTCTCTTGTCTTCTACCTCTCAATATACACTATATATACACAAAAGTATGTGGACACCCCTTCAAGTTAGTGGTTTCGGGCTATTTCAGCTACACCTGTTGCTGACAGGTGTATAAAATCAAGCACACAGCAATGCAATCTCCATAGACAAACATTGGCAGTAGAATGGCCTTACTGAAGAGCTCAGTGACATCCAACGTGGCACTGTCATAGGATGCCACTTTTCCAACAAGTCAGTTTGTCAAATTTCGGCCCTGCTAGAGCTGCCCCGGTCAACTGTAAGTGCTGTTATTATAAAGTGGAAACGTCTAGGAGCAACAATGGCTCTGCTGCAAAGTGGTAGGCCACACAAGCTCACAGAACAGGACCACCGAGTGCCGAAGCACGTAGCGTATAAAAATTGTCTGTCTTCAGTTGCAACACTCGCTACTGAGTTCCAAACTGCCCCTGGAAACAACGTCAGCACAATAACTGTTTCTTCTGGAACTTGGATTTCAATGGCCGTGCAGCCACAAACAAGCCAAAGATCACCAAAGCTCGCCACCATTTGGACTCTGGAACAGTGGAAACACGTTCTCTGTAGTCATAAATCACGCTTCACCATCTGGCAGTCCGATGGACGAATCTGGGTTTGGCGCATGCCAGGAGGACGCTACCTTCTCCAATGCATAATACCAACTGTAAAGTTTGGTGGAGGATGAATAATGGTCTTGGGCTGTTTTTCATGGTTCAGGCTAGGTTCCAGTGACAGGAAATCTTAACGCTACAGCATACAATGACATTCTAGACGATTCTACGCTTCCAACTTTGTGGCGACAGTTTGCGAAAGGCCCTTTCCTGTTTCTGCATGAAAATGCCCCTGTGCACAAAGCGAGGTCCATACATAAATGATTTTCCGAGATCGGTGTGGAAGAACTTGACTGGTTTGTACATAGCCCTGACCTCAACCCCGTCAAACACATTTGGGATGAATTGGAATGCCGATTGAGCCTAATTGCCCAAAATAAGTGCCTGACCTCACTAATGCTATTGTGGCTGAATGGAAGCAAGTCCCTGCAGAAATGTTCCAGCATCTAGTGGAAAGCCTTCCCAGAAGAGTGGAGGCTGTTATAGCAGCAAAGGGAGGACCGACTCCATATTAATGCCCATGATTTTGGAATGAGATGTTCGACGAGCAGGTGTCCACAGACTTTTGGTCATGTAGTGTACCTTTTAACTTGGCCTCTGTCTATCTGACCGTCTGTGAATTGTTCTGTAGGTATGATTGAGATGCTGAGGAAGATCAACCTGACCCGAGCTGTAAGGACCATGCAGGAGCTGTTCCCTGAGGAGTACAACTTCTACCCCCGCTCCTGGATCCTGCCCGAGGAGTACCAGCTCTTCTCCACACAGGTACAGGACAATAATTGGGCAAGAGATTAGAATTGAGCTGCCTCCTCACCTCTGTTTTCAGCTGCGTTCAGCGTTTCCCGGTGGCAAAGTTGGTGTGGGTTTTAGAGGCCCTCGGTTTTAAAGCAAATTTCTTGCAATTCTACACATTTTGCCATGTGCCTTATGCCGTGCTCTTATATCTAAGTGACAAACAAATAAAATCAACGGGGGCCCCATGCCATGACACTGAGAATGTTTGATTCTCTCTGACTCGTGTTTTTTTTTTTGGTGATTATTAGTTCTCAAAGATGATCTTATTAAAAAAAATATATATAGCATTATCATTTCTGCATACTTTATATCTGGTTTTAGTAGTTTAAGTTTACACTGAATGTTTTACCATCCCCCAAATTATATATAAAAACATACAGTATATACACTCCGTGGACTGTTTATTAGGTACACCACCCCATTCACGAAAATGGTTTGCTCCCACAGACAGTGGCTGTGGCTTGTTATATAAAGCAGGCATCGAGGCATTCAGTTACTGTTCGATTGAACGTTTGAACGGGCAAAACGAGTGACCTAAGAGACGTTGAGCATGGTATGATCGTCTGTGCCAGGCGTGCTGGTTCCAGCATCAGTCAATGTTTTCCTGGCATACGTTAGGTCCCTTTATACCAATTAAGCAAAGTTTCCATGCCCCGAAGAATTCAGGCTGTTCCAGAGGCAAAGGGTGGGTCTGACCCGGTACTAGATTGGTGTACCTAATAAACTGAGTATATATTCTTATCATTAATCTTTTTTTGTGGCGGCAACGATTTAGCACTGGCGCCCCGCCCCTGCTAAATTAAAATGGGGGAAACACTGGCACTGTAAGACTACTTCCCTCCAGAGACTGTCCTCCCATAGTGGACCAGGGACATTCACTCCCCAGGGCATCCAGTCACAAGGCTGATCTCTTGACCTTAATTGGATGTTGTAAAATAGTGTAAGTGCTCGCTGGCATCTCTGAGTCAATGATGAGGTTTTACTATTCTTAGTTAACTTTCTTTGGCACAGTTTGGCAATTTACCGCTAACCCATCTGTCGAAAATGGCAATCCAGACAGTGTCTTAACTCCTATGGCACAGTTTTGCGTCCAATGATTTCATGCAAACTAGTGGTGCACAGGCCTTTGTGTATTCCACACACACACGTGTACACACACACACACACACACACACACACACACACACACACACGTACACTAACACACACTGGGGTAATTGGCAGGGACAGTAGATCTGTTCTGAGCGTGCTCAGTGCGAACAGGGCATGGCTAAGCAGTTTAGCACAGAGAGAGCCAGCAGCAGCTGCTAATAGTGAATGACACGCTCTCTAACAGGCTGTGACACACCCTGGTCCCTACCATATCACAGCATACCACACATACTGTACCACAGCTCCAGCTGTGTTAAACACACACACACACACATACTCTAATGCTCGCATGTACTCGCACATATATAAACACACACACACCTCACATACACAGTCCTCCTGTCCCCATATTGAAGCCTCAGCATTGGCACCAATGTCTGTATATACAGTCAGGCCCATAAGTATTCGGACAGTGACACAATGTGCCTCATTTTGGCTCCGTTCTCCACCACAATGGATTTGAAAGGAAACAATCGAGATGCGTGGTGAAAGTGTCGACTTTGATCTTTAATATAAGGGTTTTGTCAAAATTATTGCATGAACGGTGCAGGAATTATGACCAGTGTTATACATGGCCCCCAATTGTAGGGTCTCAAAAGGTAATTGGACAAACCAAGCGAATCACGAGTTAATTCTTGGTTGCAAATCCTTTGTAGTCAATGACTGTCTGAAGTCTGGAACCCATAGACATAACCAGATGCTGGGTTTCAGCCCTGGTGATGCTCTGCCAGGGCCTTTACCTCTGCTGTCGTCAGTTCCTGCTTGTTCTTGGGGAGTTTTGCCTTCAGCAAGTGAAATGCATGCTCAATTGGATTCAGGTCAGGTGATTGACTTGGTCATTGCAGAACATTCCACTTCTTTGCCTTAAAGTATTGGGTTGCTTTCGCAGTGTGCTTGGGGGTCATTGGGGCGGCAGGTAGCCTAGTGGTTAGAGCGTTGGACTTGTAACCGAAAGGTTGCAAGATCGAATAACAAGGTAAAAATCTTGTCGTTCTGTCCCTGAACAAGGCAGTTAACCCACTAGACCGTAATTGAACATAACAATGTGTTCTTAACTGACTTGCCTAGTTAAATAAAAGTAAAAATGTTTAAAAAAAATGTTACATCTGCGCTGTGCCGTCCAATGAGTTTTGATGCATTTGGCTGAATCTGAGCAGATAATATAGCCCTAACCCCTTCAGAATTCATACTGCTGCTTTTGTCAGTAAATACAAGGGAACCAGCTCCATCGGCAGCCATACATGCCCACTCCATCACACTACCTCCACCGTGATTCACAGGTGAGGTGGAATGCTTCAGATCATGAGCAGTTCCTTCCCTTCTCCATACTCTTCTCTTCCCATCATTCTGGTACAAGTTGATCTTTGTCTCATCTGTCCATAGGATGTTGTTCCAGAACTGTACAGGCTTTTATTTTTTTATTTTTTTTGGCAAACTCTAATCTGGTCTTCCTGTTTGAGGCTTACCAATGATTTACGTCTTGTGCTAAACCCTCTGTATTTACTCTCGTGAAGTCTTCTCTTGATTGTCGACTTTGACACAGATACGCCTCCCTCCTGGAGGGCGTTCTTGATCTGGACAACTGTTGTGAAGGGGTTTTTCTTCACCAGGGAAACAATTCTTCTGTCCACCACAGTTGTTTTCCGTGGTCTTTCTGGGTTTTTTGGTTTCCTGAGCTCACCAGTGCGTTCTTTCTTTTTACGATTTCTCAGCCTAATGATGGCTTGCTTCTCTGGCAGTGACAGCTCTTTGGACTTCATATTGAGGGTTAACGGCAACTGATTCCAAATGCAAATGCCACACATGAAATCGATCCTAGACCTTTTGTCTGCTTACTTGTAAATTAACTAATGAGGGAATAACACACACCTGGCCATGGAACAGCTGAGCAGCCAATTGTCCAATTACTTTTGGTCCCTTAAAAAGGGGTGGACCACATATATAAAGTACTGTTATTCCTACACCGTTCACCCGATTTTGATGTAAATACCCGCAAATGAATATTCCTTATTTAATATGCTGTGGTAGACAGGTCAAATAATAATAACTTGGTCAATATCCAAATATTTATGTACCTGACTGTATGAATGGATAAAGCCTTTGATTACGTGACACCATATATGTCTAATAACGTTTTGAAGCCAAATGAAGTCGGTTACGATGGCCTCTCATGGAGACATAACATGCGCAGTTTGAGCTACTCCAGGAAGTGATGTTGCAGGCTAGCTCAGTGCTGCCCCCTCTCATTGAGTAACTCACGTTGATGGCCGACCGGCGTACTGCAGGCGCCCATTAGCAACTCGATTATCTTTATATCTTATTTTGTGTGTGATTTTTAAAATGATTGTTTCAAGGACATACATCGGGTGTATTAGAAGCAATTATTGGCACCGTGATTGTCTTTGAAACATTTTATTATGTACAAGAAGATTGGACTATTCATTCTAATGGGACATCCTGTTTTCTGCTAACAATGCCTGCCGTACAGAAGTTGGCCTTGAACTATTGTGGCTTTGATGAGAGGGGGCAGTCGTTCTCCCCTGGTTGGCACGCAGGATTATTTAGAGCTAGAAAATGTAATGGTGTTTGACCTTCGGAGGTCACTGTGACTTTGAGAGGGTGTGTCCTCGGACAGACTCCCTGCCTAGCATAGGGATGAATGGTGGATGGGTCATTCAACTGGCTTTGTGAATGAACTGACATTGAAAGGGCACAGTGTAAAAAGAAAAAACACAGCTCAGCTAGTCCAACAGAGGGGGGCACTACAGTCCCTTTTTTAAAAGGCTCTGCATCTCTACCACAGATGATCTACAGCAGGGCTCTCCTATTCCGGTTCCTGGAGAGCTACCGTCGTGTAGGTTTACACTCCGACCCTAACCATGCGCACCTGATTTTAATAATTAGCTGGTCGGTAAGATGAATCAGGTTAGTTACAACTGGGGTTGAATTGAAAACCTAGAGGACGGTAGCTCTCCAGGAACAGGGCTGGAGAGCCCTGGACTAGACATAGACTAACCTCGATGGGGCTGTGCCATAAGGATCCTATCAGACCTGAGGGCGTTAAGTAACATCAGGCTGAATTACTTCATTCTTCAATCACGGTAGGTTACGATAAGGAATGAGACTGTGTATGTAGTTTAATATGAATGAATCCCAATGTAGGAAATTGCTCTAGATAAATATAAGCCCCCCCCCCCCGAGCTCAATATCTGGCCTTGGGATGTGGTGTCTGACTGGTGCAAAAATACTCATGAGAGAGTGAATATTGAAAAATGTCCATACAGACATTAGCAGTCATGTTTTTCCAGAGAGACACGGACAGGATAATGTCCTGCGCTAAAGATGCAGTCAAGCATAGGCAAAGCCAATGGCTACACGATTAGACTTGATATCGCTCTCCTTATATCACTCTGCATGAGCTTAAGTCACGTTTACGGGGGATGACAGGAAGTGCGCTATCATCTTTCAGCACTAAATGTACTGGGATTTGACTCCGAGGGGGCTCCTTTACAATCCAGCTGATTTGGCCTCTTTGCCGTTGGTAAGAATTGGTTTGAAAGTTAAAGCGCAAAAATATTTGGCATTTTCCCCTAAACATCAAATCAGATGACCCTTGCTTGATTGACCTTTAACGTCTTCTCCCATTTAGGCCTCTGGCTGGTCAAATGTTTTATTTCTGAGTGTTGCTGTCTATCTCAGATCAGTCTGGCCAAGGACGGTGACGTGTCCCAGAAGCCCACCTTCATCATCAAGCCGGACGGAGGGTCCCAGGGGGATGGCATCTACCTCATCCGTGACCCCGGCGACCTCAGGGTCATAGCGGGGTCACATACCAAGCAATCCGTGGTCCAGGAGTACATCCACAAGCCCCTGCTCATCGACAAGCTCAAGTTTGACATCCGTCTCTACGTGCTGGTCAAGTCCCTGGAGCCGCTGGAGATCTATATCGCGAAAGAGGGGCTGTCGCGTTTCTGCACCGAGCCATACCAGGTAGGAACACTTTAACTGAAGAGCACCTACGCATGGCCTTCATGACGCATACATACCGCATTCATAAGCAGTACATAAGATATCTTCCATTTGGCCTAAAAGCATACGACTAGCATTTTAAACATTGCCTTTCTTTCTGTTTTAAACATTGAATATAGTATTCTGAAATGTGTTTCTCCCATCTCCCTGCCACCCCACTAGGAGCCCAATCAGAAGAACCTGAGCCACGTGTTCATGCACCTGACCAACTACTCTCTCAATGTCCAGAGTGGGAACTTTGTCCACTCCGACAGCCTATCGTCGGGCAGCAAGCGCACCTTCTCCAGCGTGCTCTACCGCCTGGCCTCTAAAGGAGTGGACATTAAGAAGGTGTGGTCAGACATCATCTCTCTGGTCATCAAGACGATCATCGCCCTGGTTCCTGAGCTCAAGGTTTACTACCAGGCCGACATACCGCCCGGCAAACCAGGACCCACTTGTTTCCAGGTACGGAGTACGGAGAGGAGAGTGTGGAGTGTGTGACTCAGTTAGTTGTCATGTGAATGTCATGGGAAAGAGGTTTTACAGTCTAATACAACTATTGTCGTTGAATATTCTAATCAAGTGAGAGAGACTTTTGTCATTTCTTCAAACAATCATCTTTATTCAATATTGATTCATTATTGCAATAATGAGGCTGGTCGAGTAACCTAACCATTACACAAATGCAAATAGAGTCCAAATATAGCTGACACTAAAAATGCATCATAAGCCACTCTGGGTTCATCCAGTCATTTTAGTTTAGTTTCCCAGACGCAAGGATGATTTTGAGACAGTGAGGGACCGTTCTACTCCTAAGCTATCCCTAGTAAAACACATGCTTGTTTCTGTAATGCAGTCTAACTCATTTGTCAGCTCAAGCCTTCTCTGGTGACCATACGCCCAGATTAGCTGCAGGGAACTAGAGTGGAGACTATTAAAAACACAGACACTAGTAGGACAGAAATGTCTTACTCTTAGTTAAATATTAATTGTTAACCATTTAATATGAAATAAATCAGGTAAAAATTTAATTTTCCTCTCACACGATCTTCGGTTGTGTCAAGGTTTGAGCGCAGACGGAGTTATGGAAAACTACACCTAATATATATGATATGTGTTCTTAGGTACTAGATGTATTTCAGGGATAATGTGACTGAGTTTTAGATGTGGTGTTTTGCAATACATAACGCCCATCTCTACCGTGTGCGTGTGTGTGTGTGTTAGATCTTGGGATTTGACATCCTCCTGATGAAGAACCTAAAGCCAGTTTTACTGGAGGTCAACGCCAACCCCAGTATGAGAATAGAACACGAGCAGGAAGTGAGTAGGACGATCATCATCATCATCATCACCACCACTGCCATGCTCTGAAGTGCTAATGGTGTGTCTGTTTCAGGTGTCCCCGGGGGTGTTTGAGTACGTCCCCAGCCCAGTAGATGAGGAGGTGAAGGTGGGAGTCATTAGGGACACACTTCGTCTCATGGACCCTGCTCAGAAGAAATCACTAACGTGAGTCACACACACACACACACACGTGACCATGAAGCTATGGTTAAGGCAGGGGTTTGGATTGACCTGGAATGTGGACATGAAGTTAGGGTTCAGGGCCCTACGACATCACAGCTTTAGGTGTTCACAATCCATTTCAAGGAAACAGGTTTGTGATTTTGACGTGCGCAGAAAGGAGTCCTTGTGAGTGCGTGTGTCGCAGCTAATTCTCTTCACAATATACAAGCACAGGCTCATTCTGTTCAGAACAACCCAGGGTAGCCTAGAGGTTAAGAGCATTGGGCCAGTAACCGAAAGGTCGATGGTTCGAATCCCTGAGCTGACTCGGTGAAAAATCTGTTGATGTGCCCTTGTGCAAAAGCACTTAACCTTAATTGGTCCTGTAAGTCGCTTAAGATAAGAGCTTCTGCTAAATGACTACAATGTAACTTTACATCAAGCGTAGTGATCGTAAATTTATATTTATTATAATCCTCAATGTCTTATCGTTCAAAATACAGAGAGTCCTCTTAATTTATAGCATTTCCCTCACTCCGACAACAAAAACATTTGAAATATTTGCCCAATTAGCGCGTCTTGTCACGTGAGGTAATCAAGTTCAGAACGGCTGTCAGTCAAAACCCCATCCAGCGCGGAGCCAGAGCTCTGACGTCTTGTATCGCGTGTTACTGTACAGCCACTGTGTTCCAATTTTAGGCGTTTATCGGTGACCAAATATGCAAAGCAGTGTAAAAGGCTACAAAGCTTTATGACATATCTGAGCAATGTAAGACATTACTCTATTCTTTAGGATTGCATTGCGTTTATTTTTGTTTCCAAAGTAGGCCTGTCTTTTTTAAGATTGACGACAGTAAGGCTAGCCAAGACAAATGCTAGGTGTCTTTTTAAGATTGACGACAGTAAGGCTAGCCAAGACAAATGCTAGGTGTCTTTTTAAGATTGACGACAGTAAGGCTAGCCAAGACAAATGCTAGGTGTCTTTTTAAGATTGATGACAGTAAGGCTAGCCAAGACAAATGCTAGGTGTCTTTTTAAGATTGACGACAGTAAGGCTAGCCAAGACAAATGCTAGGTGTCTTTTTAAGATTGACGACAGTAGGCTAGCCAAGACAAATGCTAGGTGTCTTTTTAAGATTGACGACAGTAGGCTAGCCAAGACAAATGCTAGGTGTCTTTTTAAGATTGACGACAGTAGGCTAGCCAAGACAAATGCTAGGTGTCTTTTTAAGATTGACGACAGTAGGCTAGCCAAGACAAATGCTAGGTGTCTTTTTAAGATTGACGACAGTAGGCTAGCCAAGACAAATGCTAGGTGTCTTTTTAAGATTGACGACAGTAGGCTAGCCAAGACAAATGCTAGGTGTCTTTTTGTACCAATAGACACCTTTTTTTTCTTCTTCTCCCAGTGACAAGTAAGATAGGCTACCATCTAGGTTATGATTAAAAAAACTATAAGCTATTTTAATCTGACATATCCAGGGAATGCGTGATGGATATTTTGACGTGCAACCTATCGAATTATCAGATTTTTGTATTATTTTTTAGGTTTTTGTGCATATTGGCCTGGGCTATATTATTCACCACCTGAGGAAGTGGGAACTCCAAAACACTTATATTGCTAACTTTAAATATGACAATGTTGCAAGATAGCCATGTAGGCTAATTGTGTTATCTATCAATAAATGTAATGTCCTACAGCAACTTTCCAGCGCTAGGCCTATGCAGGCTACTTTAGGTAGGCCTAGTCACCACATGTGGCGTGCTCCGCTCCGCGGGCGCATCAAAACCATATACTTCATACCACTAATAAAACTAGTAGTATAGTATGTACGGGATACACATGGTTTCTCGCAGGTTCCTTCTCGACGATGCAACAATACGAAATAATAAGAATACGAACATAAAGTAAACGGCTCAGTAGAATATATATATATTTATTTATTTATATATTTATATTTATTTATTTATTTATTTATAGCAGAAGTATAATACAGGAAGGCACAATTTTATAGTACAATATTTACACGTGTTTTGGCGAAGGGGTGATTGGGGGACAAGTGTTTTTTTTTCATAATAAGAGTCTGGTAGCGGAGTGTGTGCTCTAACGTGTGTAGAATCAGTGCAGGTGGTCAGTCCAATTTAAGTCTTCGACAATCTGATGGCTTGTAGATACCAACAGGCTCTGAGACACTTTCTATCAGACCTCATGCTTCCGATACTGTCTACCCGACGGTAAGGCACAGCTCTTGGCTGGGGTATGTGGAGAGCTAGAGGAGGATGCTGCCTGAGGAAGTAGAGACGCTGTTGCGCCCTCTTGACAAGAGTACAGCCTGGGACAGGGACAGGTTGCAGATGTCCAAGAAGAAGCCTACTCTGATTGTAAAGTGACGCTATGAACTCCATATCAAGAGGTGAGAAATAAATGATGTACGACCAGAAAGCCGTGACTCTCCTCTATGTAACGAGAACAACAGTAGTTACTTTGAAGACGGTTTATTTTGAGGCTAGGGTTAGTGTTCTACTGAGATGTGGATGAAGCTGCATCATTCCCCCATTACCATAGCTGGTGTCTGTGACCCAAGTCTCTCCTTCCCTACCTCCCTCCATCTCGACTAAGTTCACCCTGTGTGTGTGGTGATATTAGCCAATCAGTGTGACGTGTGGGCTCTAGGCTGGACCTGGGGATTGCTGATAGGGGAAAGTCTATCTCGCTCTCGCCCTCTGGTCTCTCTGGCCAGCCAGCTTTAGAAACGCCTCAGTGAGCAGCTCTCCATAAGCCTGTTAAAGGGAAACATTCAATTCCAGCCCAGCCGTGATGAAATTTCACACATGACTGCCGTGTGTGTCTATACCGGGTATGTTTGTGTGTGTGTGTGTGTGTGTGTGTGTGTGTCTAGCAGGCAGATCGATGCTCTGCGGCCCATGGGGTGGCCATCACTAACCTCCCCTTACCACTCTTCCGTTGAGACTTACTGTAACGGTATCGCTCTCTCTTTCTCTCTCTGCCTCTCTCTCTCTCTGCCTCTCTCTCTGCTTTCTCTGCCCTTTTCTATCATTTCCTATCATTTTCATCCTCTCGCTTTCTGTCTTGATCTATCCCTGTTCTCTCTCGCTCTCCCTTCCTTGGTTATCAAGACACGGCTTTCACAGTCAGAATGGTCTCTCTCTCTCCGCATCTCTTTCTCTATGTACGATTATCTTCCATATGTGACTCGTTTCAGGAAACTAGGCACATGTTGCACGTCACGACTTCGCAGGAGCGCCATTTGAACGTAAACTTCTGGAACATGTGATCTTTCATGTGCCTTAATAACAAACTCGTATGCCATCTGTAAAAACGAATAAAAATGGTTAAATTACGAGCCTAGTTGGTTTAGCCACGGAAAAAGTCAGCAACCTTCCCGCTAGCCATGACTGGCTAAAATAACGAGTTGGCTGGACATGCCGAGAGATGAGTTCAGATTGGTCTGCCATGTAGCATGCTTCTATTCTAATAATGAGCTGGTCAGTATGTGTAGGTAATCCTTTCTAACGTGAAAAAAAAAGAAAGAGAAATCACGTCGTAGAGCTGCATAAGTGTTGTTCTCCACTTTCTGGAGGACTGAGTTTTGAAATCAGTGGAGTATGATAGCTAAGGAAAGAGAGAGAGAATTCTGCCGCTTACTGCACACACCTCACTGCCACAGTACTGTTTCTAATTGGTTAATGTTGCATAGGCTTACCTCTTTTTAAGTCATGTTGATAAACAAATCAGAGCGGTAGATCTCTGCATACATTTTGACTCAGGAAAGGTTGGTGACCACTGGTTTAGCACATGGCCTCACATTGGAATCCTTAAACAGATGGGTGGGGCTAAAGCTTAAGAGGGTGTGAATGATGCTGAATGGGTGGAAACAACAGAGAACTCTCCAGTTGGTACCATACATTCAAGGGCCATTTTCTCAAATGTGAGGTTACAAGTTTATTAACTTTCAAAGCAGAATTACTTTCCCATTGTTCCTGTAGTGTATGATAGTGTATGATATACCATTGTCTAGCTCCGAGTCTCTATTTTTATCCAATGTAAAAAAAAAAAATTTTTTTAAATAAGACCGAATCAAGCCGGTCGGTCACATATCTTCTATGATCAGTCAGTTTTTCCTATGTGAGAGGAATATCTGCTGGGGGATAATGCCCTTTCAGCTATTACCATATTCATGACCAGGACCTTATTGGTATAATCCTGTATAATATCTATAATCCTAGATCATCCTCACTGCATATCTCTCGCTCTTTATACAACCGGTGTGGGGCTAAACCTGGATGCTGATTGGTTAAAACCGCATTCCAGCCGGTGTCTATTCCACAGGTTACCAACGGCTGAATCTGTGTTAAAACGCCTATTTACTCTGTTCCTTCTGACTGTTCAATCCACTGTCTTTTCAGCCCAGCCAGGCAATTTATATACTAGATCTACACTGTAAAAAGCATCTAGACATTATGTTCCATTTTTCTTTTCGTGTAGCATTAGGTTTTCAACAGCAGAGATTTGTAATGACCTTGCCGTCTGTCTCCAACATTTGCAACGTTGTTTCAATGTTGAAGTTCGGTCTCCGAACATGTCGGGACAAGAAACAGGCTGGCAGCTTTTCTTAGCCAGTCGAAATCATGAATTGGCATCATTTTTTATGGATGTACATGAAGAAATATCAATCGAAAAACACAAAATGCAGGTAGTTTGCTTTCATTTCATCTTAATTTTGAAGTGATCGTGTTAGCTGTGTAGTCAGCTGTGTATCTCGTCTGAACAGTGGCCTGGCGTGAGAGCAAGTGTTCTAGCAAGCAAGAGATTACGACATTGCCAGCCATCATGGCAACCAAACCGATAGAACGAACGACCAGCCGGCTTGGGTAGCAACCCCAGATTTGTGTCGGGACTATATCTCGTAGAGGGATGAAATAGAATGAATAAATTCATCAAAATAATGAAAATATGTCTAATTATTTGAATATGTTGGTAACCCGTTGTATCGCGTACATCGCAGCTGAATAGGGCAGTATTTTCATATTTTATGAGGGATTCATACTTTCTGTGACGTCGTTAGTGGAAAATACACTGAACAGTAAAGTGATTTTTGGATTCTTTTCCTCAAGGTGTAATGCCATAGTTACAGTACTGCCGTAGATATCATGTATGACACCAATGACAACCAATGACATTGGTTCCTACTACCAGGAGAGCTATGCCCTTCTGAAGACTTGACTCAGTTGTCATGGTGTTTGGCATTGGTATTCCCTTGTCGTCATTTCTGCCTTAGCCCACTTGTGTTCTATATCAGATGACGGGAGTATTGAGTTGCTTTTTAAGCCGTCAACAGTTTCTGATTTGTCTTCTAGCCCACAATTCTGTTTGATTCAGTGTTTCAGTCTGCTGAAATCTGCTGAAAACTACAAAGTAGTGGAAAATGACACAACAAATCCGATTTGTTTTGCTTTGGTTCCCTTTATGTATTCTGCTAAGACACACACACCCACACACAGTATACACTCCCCCTGCTTTTTCTGCCAGGCGGGAACAAAAATGTGAGTGATCGTGTCAGGCAGGTGAGGCGGTGATTGCGTGGAGATGTGTTGTCAGCTGTGCAGATGGAGTGTGACAGAGTCCGATGGCTGCCTGTAGTGGAAAACGCTAATTAGCCCCGGCTAGCTAGCGCTAATGCTTATTAATTTAGCCATTTAGATTTGATGTGTTGCTAAAACATGCAATCAGTGCAGCGCCGAGCGATACAGTGAGCAAAATGAGAAGACGTTAATCATGTCTTCTTTTTTTTGTTGAGTTACTGTGTGTGTGTGTTTGTGTCCTGAGCTGTGTTTATCAACTCTATGCCTATCGAACAAAAACCCATCGTTAAGAAACTACGTGACGCAGCTATGGCAACAGCCAGACAAAATTTGCTGCTGGTGGCTTCATCTGATGCATCCTAAACTAGCCGCACTGACAAGCTCTTTCCTCCCCCTCCATACCTTCCACAGCAGCCAAACGCGCCTGATTTCCAGTAATGATCTGCAAAATTCAAATAAAACTAAGTGTAAAAATGGATGGGAGACTTTTTGATTCGGGAATCGTCACGGGAACAGATGAACAAAGTAATGACCGGGTGGCCAAGGGAGGTCACATCCGTGTGTCAAACCCACCGCGAAGGTGGTTCTAAGGCCAGGGCCCGTATCCACAAAGCGTCTCAGATTGCTGATCCGGGATTTGTCCGTATAATATTATAATCTGAAATGCTTAACTGCTCTGAGATCAGCACTCCTTCTCTGAGATGCTTTGTGAATACAGGCCACCCATCCATAGCTGCTGGTACTGTTCATCTTTCGACTTCTCTCTCGCTCTCCCAGGGGGATGTCGTGGGCTCAAAACAGAACAGGCAATAACAATGTTAGCAGGAAAGCAATAACAACTCGAACAACTCTGCGGTTTTCCCTGTTTTCACTGGAACTGGATGGGATACACTTCTGTTTTCCTCGTCCTCGCTCTGGCTGGCTATTAATGAGTTAATAAAGGCTCACTCTCTCAGCATACCTCTCATTATCCGACGTTTACTGTTCCGGAATGCGTTAAAAAAAAATGCTGATCAGGGACTCCTCTCTTCAACTCTAGGAAAACAATGTGTGTTTCCAGCGTCATTTGGCGTTGCTTACTCAGCAGATGGTGCAGGTACATCCGCAACCAAACGTACCAGAGTGGATTATAACCGCAGGCAGCTTTAGATGCTGTAGAGAGGTAGGATGTAGAATGTGGAAAAGATGGCACATCGGAAGGTAGGACACAAAGGTAGGCTGTAGACTAGAGACATACTTTTGTATATATAGTGTATGTGGACACCCCTTCAAATGAGTGGATTCGGCTATTTCAGCCACACCCGTTGCTGACAGGTGAATAAAATTGAGCACACACCCATGCAAGCTCCATAGACAAACATTGGCAGTAGAATGGCCTTACTGAACAGCTCTGTCATAGGATGCCACCTTTCCAACAAGTCAGTTCGTCAACTTTCTGCCCTTCTAGAGCTGCCCCGATCAACTGTAAGTGCTGTTATTGTGAAGTGGAAATGTCTAGGAGCAACAACGACTCTGTTTGCATTGTAGTAGGCCACACAAGCTCACAGAATGGGACCGCCGAGTGCTGAAGCTTGTAAAAATCATCTGTCCTCTAATGCAACACTCACTACCGAGTTCCAAACTGCCTCTGGAAGCAGCGTCAACAGAATAACTGTTCATCGGGAGCTTCGTGAAATGGGTTTCCATGGCCGAGCAGCCTTAGATCAACATGTGCAATGCCAACCGTCGACTGGAGTGGTGTAAACCTCGCCCTCGCCATCATTGGACTCTGGAGCAGTGGAAACACGTTCTCTGGAGTGATGATTCACGATTCACTATCTGGCAGTCCGACGGACAAATCTGGGATTGGCGGATGCCAGGAGAACGCCATTTTCCCCATGCATATTGCCAACTGTAAAGTTTGGTGGAGGAATAATGGTCTGGGGCTGTTTCTCATGGTTTGGGCTAGGCCCCTTAGTTCCAGTGAACTGAAATCTTAACGCTACAGCATACAATGACATTCTAGACTATTCTGTGCTTCCACTTTGTGGCAACAGTTTGGGGAAGGCCCTTTCCTGTTTCAGCATGTCAATGCCCCTGTGCACAAAGTGAGCTCCATACAGAAATAGTTTGTTGAGATCGGTGTGGAAGACCTTGACTGGCCTGCACAGAGCCCTGACCTCAACCCCATCGAACACCCGTGGTGTAAAGTACTTAAGTAAAAAAAATACATGAAAGTACTACTTAAGTCGTTTTTGGGGGTATCTGTACTTTACTATGTATATTTGACTACTTTTACTTCCCTACATTCTTAAAGAAAAGTATGTACTTTTTACTCCATACATTTTCCCTGATACCCAAATGTACTCATTTACATTTTGAATGCTTAGCAGGACAGGAAAATGGTCTAATTCACATACTTATCAAGAGAACATCCCTACTGCCCATCCCTATCTGGCGCTCACTAAACACATGCTTTGTTTGTAAATTATGTCTGAGTGTTGGAGTGGGCCCCTGGCTATCTGTAAAAAAAATACATGTATAAATGCATATAGTCTGGGTAGCCATTTGATTAGCTGTTCAGGAGTCTTATGGCTTGGGGGTAGAAACTGTTAAGAAGCTTTTTGGACCTAGACTTGGTGTTCCGGTACTGCTTGCCGTGTGGTAACAGAGAGAACAGTCTATGACTAGGGTGGCTGGAGTCTTTGGCAATTTTTAGGGCCTTCAACTGACACCGCCTGGTATAGAGGTCCTGGATGGCAGAAAGCTTGGCCCCGGTGATGTACTGGGCCGTACCACTACCCTCTGTAGTGCCTTGTGGTCGGAGGCTGAGCAGTTACTATACCAGGCAGTGATGAAACCAGTGCGGATGCCCTCGATGGTGCAGCTGTAGAACCTTTTGAGTATCTGAGGACCCATGCCAAATCTTTTCAGTCTCCTGAGGGGGAATATGTGTTGTCGTGCCCTCTTCACGACTGTCTTGGTGTGTTTAGACCATGATAGTTTGTTGGTGTTGTGGACACCAAGGAACTTGAATCTCTCAACCTGCTCCAGAATTAAGGCGTACTCGGCCCTCCTTTTCCTGTAGTCCACGATTGTCTCCTTTTGTCTTGATCACGTTGAGGGAGAGGTTGTTATCCTGGCACCACACAGCCAGGTCTCTGACCTCCTCCCTGTCATTGTCGGTGATCAGGCCTACCACTGTTGTGTCATCAGCAAACTTAATGATGGTGTTGAAGTCAAATATAGAGGTAAAAAAATAGAGAGCGTTGAAAGACATTGGTGAGGTTAGACAGGAGGGAGTGAGAGAGCTAGACAGGCAGGATGAATAATTACGGTTCGATCGGCACCCAGAGAGAGGGAGAATGGAGAGGTTTGATGGTATCACTGACACACTCAGACATGCAGCGCACTCACCTAGCACATTAATCTTTCAGCACAGACTCTGTGTTACGGTGTTACGCTGAGCTATGGTGAGCTGAGGTGTGTGTCGCGGTGAGCTACGACGTGTGTCCTGTGCCGTCGGCGAGGACGATTTATGAGTTGGAATGAGGTGTGTGTGTGTGTGTGTGTCATTACTTCACACTCACATCCCAACCTACAGGAAGCTTTACCTGACTGAAACCCACTTCACTTACCCTGGGGTGCCCCCAATAGCACAGGGCGACCAGGGCTTGGTGAGTATCCCTATCCTCTTCACACTGTATACAACAACGACAACAACAACTGCGTCATCAGGCACCCCAACAACTACGTGGTTAAGCTCTCGGACCGCTGTCCTCGGGCTCCAGATTGGTCCGTCGGACTGTCAGATGGTAAAGCGATATTCATCACTCCAGAGAACGCGTTTCCACTGCTCCAGAGTCCAACGGCAGAGCGCTTTACACCACTCTGGTCGACACCAACGGCCACAGGACAGAGCTCAAAGTATTTGTCAGATGGTGTGATGAACATCACCTACAAGTGAATGTGACAACAAAAAAACAGGAGATTATCCTCAACCCTAAAAGTCCGTTGGGCACCACGGCCCCATAGGGGTGCACAGAGGGAACGTTGAGATTGGGCTGTGCTGGCACACCGCTGTGGAGAGCTCGTCAACGCCGGGTCTATGGCGTCAACACTACAGCATTGCTACATGGTTTGGTAACCTGACCGTGTAGCCCGATGCCCAAATCTTGAGATTAACCAAGACCGCAGGGAAGATTTATAGGCATGACACTTCCCTCCTCTCTCCAAGACACCATCATCAGACAGGCCAGAAAGGTCACATGGGACCCCATACATGCACTGAAAACAGAGTTCCAGCCATCGAGGAGACGTTATAGGGTGCCTATATGCAGTCGGAACAGATAGAAACATTAGTTTGTACCCCTGTCAATAAAACATCTTAACAACAGGGGAGACATACAGTAGAGATGAGGGAGTTGGCAATGACTGACTGGAGCCTGGCCCGTAGTTCTTCATCATGTGGAACTGCCACCTTGTCACGGCCTGGCCTGACATTAACTTTTTGTGTGGTTGGTTGGGTGGGGTGTGTGTGTGTGTGATTGAGTGTTATTCTCAATTGATTCTATTTATTTGTGTATTATGTGGGAGCAGCAGCATTCTCTATTGTCCAAGGGGACAATAAAGTATATTTATATGAAATGAGAGGACCATTTGTAGCATTTCCTGTGTATTTGCTCTGGTTCTGTTTTGGATCTGCTTTTCTTGTTGCCGGGCTGATTTGAGCCCATTAAAGGCAGAAATACCACCTTTTGTGGAGCCGGGCCACAGGAGCCTTTTCTCTAGTTCTAAAACTGCTGGAAAAGGTGAAGGGCTGAGCCAACTGGCAGAAGACCCATAGTAAGGAAGACTGTCTTTCCTTCAAGCCAAACCTAGATTACACTGACTGCCTGGTGACAAATTCACACTATCCTGCGCCATTGCTCTTTTTCCCCCAACACTCCTATTCAACTTCAATGGGATGCTTCAGCCTGAATCTGCGTTTCCCCTTTACATCTGTAT
Organism: Oncorhynchus clarkii lewisi; assembly: GCF_045791955.1. NCBI lineage: Eukaryota > Metazoa > Chordata > Actinopteri > Salmoniformes > Salmonidae > Oncorhynchus > Oncorhynchus clarkii. Next base: position 9,399,260 of record NC_092175.1, read on the forward strand.
TTTCCCACCCAGTGAAGGCTCTGATTCAGACAAGTAGAACATTTGTCAGCTGCACACTTTGGTCAACAACAACCGGGCTGTTTTATCATTGATCAATGCTACTTTCTCGTTTCCGTGGTCACGTTGGTTACTGGAGGGTGACGATTCACAAAGTTGCCGTGAGAAAACAGAAAGTGGAATATAGATTGTTTTAGCTCCTCCTTTAGCTGGCTACGGTTGGCTTGGCAGGGAGTGTTTTGGAAACGCTAGCTGCTGGTTAAACCCCCCTCTGCAGTGTGACAGCAGGTTTAAGAGTTATGTGGCCACTCTGCTACCACCACAGCAATTTGAGTGGAGAGGGAGAGATGTGGGAGGGAGAGATGGATGTGGATGACAGGAGAGTGGACGGATAAAGGGTGGGAATGAGGTTGTTTCTTCTGTCATTGATTAGCTGTAGCTCAGCTCTGTGGTTACCCTTTCCAATGGACAGTCTCTCTCTCACTCTCGCTCTCTCGGTCTCTCTCTCGGTGTCTCTCTCTCGGTGGCTCTCTCTCTCTCGGTGGCTCTCTCTCTCTCCTACTATGCACCAACAGTAGACCCTAATCGCTCCTCTGCACTCTACCCATTCTCCTATTTCTTCATATATTTTATTTTTTTAGCTTCTGTCCTTTTCTCTCTCCCTCTCTTGCTCAACCTATTGTTGACTCTTTCTCTTGCCTCCACCCTGTTACCATCGCCCACACATAATCGTCCAGGGTAAGTCTACTCTCCAGTTTGGAGAAACAAAGTCGGACAACACTTTCTTTGGACAAGAAATGTCATCATTTCTCTCCTTAGATGAGCCGTATTCAAAGGGGAAAACCCACAAAAATGTTGCATCATCGTGATGATGCGGCCGGTGACACATTTGCTTCTTGAATGTCCGATATCTTGAAGACTTGACTGATGACACGCACAACACTTTGGGACTGTATTAACAGTCAGCTAATGAAAAAAATGTTGTTGAGTGGATAATTGATTTGTGTTTTGAGAGCGGTTGTAGAGGTCAGATCGGTCGTTGTTGTTTTCTGGGCCTGTCGAATAGTATAGTTGTATAATTATCAGTAAAGCTGTCTCTGCTTTTCACATCTGCAGCATTTGTAAGCTCACAGGGACAGAATAGACAGTACCAGTCAAAATTTTGGACACACCTAGTCATTCCAGGGTTTGTCTTTATTTGGACTATTTTCTACATTGTAGAATAATAGTGAAGACATCAAAACTATGAAATAACACATGGTAACCAAAAAAGTGTTAAACAAATCAAAATATATTTTATATTTGAGATTCTTCAAATTAGCCACCCTTTGCCTTGATGACAGCTTTTCACACTCTTGGCATTCTCTCAACCAGCTTCATGAGTTAGTCACTGGGAATGCATTTCAATTAACATGTGTGCCTTGTTAAAAGGTCATTTGTGGAATTTCTTGCCTTTAATGCTTTTGAGCCAATCAGTTGTGTTGTGACAAGGTAGGGGTGATGTACAGAAGGTGGACCCGTTTGGTCAAAGACCACGTCCATATTATGGCAAGAACAGCTCAAATAGGCAAAGAGAAATGACGGTCCATCCCTTAAGACATGAAGGTCAATCAAAGTTTCTTCAAGTGCCGTCGCAAAAACCATCAAGCGCTATGATGAAACTGGCTCTCATAAGGACTGCCACAGGAAATGAAGAACCAGAGTTTCCTCTGCTGCAGAGGAAAAGTTCATTAGTTACCAGCCTCAGATTGCAGCCCAAACAAATTCTTCAGAGTTCAAGTAACAGACACATCTCAACATCAACTGTTCAGAGGAGACTGAATCAGTCCTTCATGGTCGAATTGCTGCGAAGAAGCCACTACTAAAGGACATCAATAAGAAGAAGAGACTTGGGCCAAGAAACACGAGCAATGGACATTAGGCCGGTGGAAATCTGTCCTTTGGTCTGATTCCAAATTTGAGATTTTTGGTTCCAACTGCCTGCCGTGTCTTTGTGAGAGGCAGAGTAGGTGAACAGATGATATCTGTGTGGTTCATACCGTGAAGCATGGAGGAGGAGGTGTGATGGTGCTTTGCTGATGACACCGTTTGTGATTTATTTAGAATTCAAGGCACACTTAACCAGGAAGGCTACCACAGCATTCTGCAGCAAAACGCCATCCCATCTAGTTTGTGCTTTGTTTTTCAACAGGACAATGACCCAACACACCTTCAGGCTGTGTAAAGGCTATTTGACCAAGAAAGAGAGTGATGTAGTGCTGCATCAGATGACCTGGCCTCCACAATCACCTGACCTCAACCCATTTGAGATCATTTGGGATGAGTTGGACCGCAGAGTGATGAAAAAGCAGCCAACATATGCTCAGCATATGTGGGAACTCCTTCAGGACTGTTGGAAAATAATTCCAGGTGAAGCTGCTTGAGAGAATGCCAAGAGTGTGCAAAGCTGTCATCAAGGCAAAGGGTGGCTACTTTGAAGAATCTGAAATAGAAAATATATTTTGATTTGTTTAACACTTTTTTTTGGCGGGGTTAGTACATGATTCCGTATGTTATTTCATAGTTTGGATGTCTTCACTATTATTCTACAATGTAGAAAATAGTACAAATAAAGAAAAACCCTTGAAATGAGCAGGTGCGTCCACACTTTCGACTGGTACCGTATGTTTTTCACCTCTGTCTCATTCTCTGCTTTATTCTGCCGTCATTCATCAAAGCATGGCACTCTGCATAAAGGTCAAATCGAATAGGTAACGTCAAATACAAAGATATTCCTAGAGAACTGTCTTGAGAGAGAATGGGTTCAAACTGAGTCTGACATAGAAACATGACAGTTAATCTGAGTTGGTCTGTGCGAAAGTCGAGCGCTATCTGTTCTCCCAAGTAGCAGTATGCCACTCAGAACTAAACACTAATTGTTTTGCCACTACAGCTTTGCTCAACACTGCCGAATATCCTCCACAGCCAACGCCGAGTGTTTATGAATTGCTCACACAGGGGAGCTTGAGGGATTCATCTGTGTGTCCTGTCTCCTTCCAGCATGTGTGAATGTATGTTAACCTGCTCTTAGGTCTTCAACCAGGGCAGCCCAAAACTCCTAATTACCTAGCAGAGCTAGCACTGAACCACCTACCTCCTGAAAGAACGACGTTAAGAAAGACTAAAGTTCTTACACAGCTTCTGAAAGGGCGAGTTGTGTTCGTCTCCTCTGGTAGAACACGTGTGGGTGATTTTGTTCCACGTCAACTAAAGGAGCAGAACAGCTACATGTTTTTTTTAACAGCATTACAGTTTTTTTCCCCCCAATGTGCTGCTGATTTGTACGATTCAGTGTCCTGTCGAAGATGAAGGTGAGGTATTATGCAGGGAAAGTGAGGATTGGAGATTTGCATTGTAAGCTCAAATGTTTTGTTCTCGGGAAGTGGTACTCTGCTCCCCTGTTTTCACTTGTGTTTGTGACTGGTTTTCCGGGTTGGCTTTAAATTTCTGTTGACGTTGTCCTTTGTTCATCAAACACGAGCGGTACTTCAGCATATTCAGCTGTTGTATCGGAGAGGAATACAGATATAACATACAGCAAGTTAAACCAGAGTGCTGAGAGTGCTACCTCATTTGTCTTCTGTGCGTGTGCGTGCGTGTGGGTTCCTTTACCTGTGTGGGTGCTGCGGGCCGTGGGTGCATTATCCTAATGATTCGCCACAGTGGGCCAATGGTGGTAGACCCCTGGTCCCTCTTTGAGTACATGGGAGCACCGCTAGAAGAAATGGTGGGATGAACTCCTGCACCCTGTCCTCTCTGGCCCCCTCTCTCCTCCCTTCGGCCCCCTCTTCCTCCCCTGCCTCGAGGACTAATTGAAAGTAAGGTGTGTGGCCTGCATGACATTAACATAATTCAGAAATAATTGCTTTTGTTTCTCCTTGAACCGTAAGAATGTTATGTTGTTCTCCCCTTTTCTCTCTCCTACTCTCCCGCTCGGTCTCTCTCTCCTCTTCTCCCTTGGTCCGCTAAGACGGACCTAGACGTCCAGGAACAGACAGGAGAGCTTAGCATCTTCCGCTCTTCACCACTTAGTTTGTCTTGTTTGTAGTCCATCTGGTAGCCGGCCTTTTAGGTGACATTTGCTACGTGTGTGTGTGTGTGTGCGTGCGTGCGTGCGTGCGTGCGTGCGTGCGTGCCAGGCATGAGTGTGTTATCTGCTCCAGTGAAGAGCCACAGCACAGTGCTTTTATAGACAGATGATTTAATCTCCCGGCCGAGCGCAGTGAAACCTTCCATCCTCCTTTTCCTCCAGCTCGCCTGTCCATCTCCTCTCTCTCTCTTTCTTTCTCCTCCTCTCCAGTATACCAGCTGACTCATTAGGCTGGCCTTGTGCTCCTATGTCCAGAAGGACTATAGAGGCCATTACTCAGCCCTGCTGCCTGGGTACATAGGGTCAGACGCCGCATCAGTGTTACATCACTATAGGCGTCTACACAAGATGGAGACCGCTCTTATTCACTCATAGATCACCTCCTATCAACACACAATTCCCCTAAATAACCTCTCTCTCTTTCTCTCAATCTATCTCTGTCTTCTCACTCACACACACACACACACACACACACACACACACACACACACACACACACACACACACACACACACACCTCCGTAGAATAGGTGAATCTAGGTGGATACACCCACTTCCCATCAATGACCCTCCCCCTCTCCTCCCCCAGGTCCTACCCAGAGCACCAGCAGGAGGAGCTGTTGGGGTCACCAGTGAGGGGGGCTGGGGAGGAGGGGCGTGTCCTGCCCTCTATGTGTCTGAAGCAGGTGTTCCCTAAGTACACCAAGCAGTTCAGTTACCTGCGGACCGTGGAGCGCATCACTGCCCTCTTCCTGCGCTTCCTGGGCATCAAGGGCAACATGCGCCTGGGGCCCACTGGCTTCAGAACCTTCATCAGGTACTAGTTCCTCTTCCTCACCCCTTACACACACACAGAGTCAGAGCTTACGTTGGTGTGCGCATGGACTTATTGTCAAGCAGTGCCTTAGCATGGTTCTTTTTTGATAAGTAACCTAATTTGTCTGTTGTTTCAAGCGATTCCACTTCTTGGCTGCCGATGGTGCGTTGTGTTCTTTTTCAGGTCAATAAAACCCATAGGCCACATAAAACCATGCTATCCGTCTGTCTGTGTGTAGGAACTGTAAACTGAGCAACAGTCACTTCTCCATGGCGACTGTGGATATCCTCTACATCGACGTCACACGACGCTGGGCCAGCATGCTGCCTGGCTCCAGAGAAGCGGGTAACCCTCCGGCCAATCACAAGTCACCTCTCACACAGCCCACCAGTCACAAATCACTCTGCCCACCAATAACAACAAACCGTATTTGTGTTAGCCCGCTGAACTAAGCACTAGGTATTCGTTGGGGGAGCTAATGCACGTCTTCAGGTCTCCGGCAGAACTAGCTGTGACCTTTTTTTAGAATTGGCCAGGTTTTGTTTTTGGATCTAACTGTCCACGGAATCCCCTCTCACATCATTGAAATGAGCTCACAGCGTAGTGACATCCATTTGTGAGAGCATCCACTATGAATAATTCACCAGCTTCCACCTGAAAATATGCAGAGGGGGCAGGATGTTGAGGAAGAGAGGGGTACAGCGGTACGATTGATTGCTGTTCGGGTTTCCTCTTGCTGGGCTCGGTTGGCATGGGGGGACAGTTTTTAGCAGGACGCAACGCGAGGAGTTGTGAGCTGAATATTTGGTTCCCGACCAAAATCAAGGGGTGAGAATTTGGTCATTACCCCTACGGGTAATAGGAAAACAGAGCCAATCTCTCTCTGATGATTGGGTCGCAGTGTTGGGGAGGGAAGGATTGTGGAGTGTATGTAGGGGTAGGGATTCGGCAAGTATTTATTATTAATAATAAAGTTTTGTGTTTTGGGAAGAGGGAAGCGCTGACTCAGGACTTTAGCTGAATGCTAAAAGCCCCTTATCACCTCAGAAGAAAGTCGCTCTCTCTGGCTTTCGCCCCCCCCCCCCCCCCCCCACGAGACTTTATAGGAAAATAACTCTCGCCCTCACTTTAATCCTTGTTTTTCACTTTCTTCGTGTGTTTCACCCACTCATCCTAATGTTTTATTGAGGGCCACAGCACAGTTTGATGGAACGTGTGGTAAATAGTAAAAGCTAGAATAAATGGCGTGCAATGTGCAAGTACTGTATATGAAAGGGATGTAGTGTACCTACCTGGATGGTGTGTCTCTGGGTGTGTTCTGGTTGGACAGTCAGAGCTTCTGTGTGTCGTAGGTAGGTTGATTTATTAGTTTGACTTCATCTTGATGTGGATACCTACAGGTGTGGCATGTCAAGAAGCTGGTTAAACTGGGGACAATAAAAGGCCACTCTCTAAAATGAGCGGTTTTGACCAGGAATGTCCACCAGAGCTGTTGCCAGAGAATTGAATGTTCATTTCTCTACCATGAGCCACCTCAAGTTTTAGAGAATTTGGCAGTATGTTCAACTGGTCTCAAAACCGCAGACTACGTGGCGTCTTGTGGGCGAGCAGGTTTGCTGATGTCAACAGAGTGCCCCATGGTGGGGTTATGGTATGGGCAGGCATAAGTTACGGCCAACAAGAGGAATGTGGGAGAGCTAGTGGACAGCTACAGTCACAATTGCATTGTATTGATGGCAATTTGAATGCACATAGATACCGTGACGAGACCCTGAGGCCCATTGTCGTCCCATTCATCTGACCCCATCACCTCATGTTTCAGCATGATAATGCACGGCCCCATGTAAGGATCTGTACACAATTCCAGGAAGCTGAAGATGGCCCAGTTCTTCCACGGCCTGCATACTCACCAGAGATGTCACCCATTGAGCATGTTTGGGATGCTCTGGATCGACGTGTACAACCGCGTGTTCCAGTTCCCTCCAATATCTAGCAACTTCGCACAGCCATTGAATAGGAGTGGGACCACATTCCACAGTCCACAATCAGCCTGATCAACTTAATGTGAAAGAGATGTGTTATACTGCATGAGGCAAATGGTGTCATGCAGTACAACACATCTCTTTCACTGGTTTTCTCATCCACTCCCCTACTCTTTAAAAAAAAAAACATTTATCTGTGACCAACCGATGCATATCTCTATTCCCAATCATGTGAAATCCATAGATTAGGGCCAAATGATTTCCTATATGACCTGTAACTCAGTAAAATCTTAGAGATGGCATGTTGTGTTTTATATTTTTGTTCAGTATAGTTACTCATTATAGGAGAGTGACTCAAGGATCAGGGAGAATCAGTTTGATACACGGCAAATACTCTCTCTCTCTTCCACCTCCCTGTTATCCTTTTTCCCCCCGCTCTCCTCTCACCCTTCTCCCCCTCTACCACATCTCTTCTATTTGTCTCCTCCTCTCAGGGATGGGTCTGCAGGCATTCGTAGAGGCCTTCTTCTACCTGGCCCAGCGCCGGTTCAAGTCCCTCCCCCTGAGGGAGCAGGTGGTGTCCCTGCTGGAGGTGTGTGAGGCTCAGCTGGAGAACCAGGGAAGAGGGGATCCTGGAGGAGCTCTACCCGAGGACAGCACCTCCTCCACCAGGCGCTCTGTAAGCTGCGGCAGGACCCAGCCAGGCAGGACTGTACACCCCCACCATATGTCAACCTCCACCCCAGGCCAGGCTCTGTCGGCCCCTCAGCTCTGCTCCCCGTCCACCCCGCGCAGGGCCTCGTCCCAAGACTACAGGCTGCATCAGAGACTACGTCCCACACACAAGGGCAATGTAGAGAACTGACCCGACTGGGGCCTAAGGAGCTATACACACACACACACACACACACACACACTCCTAACAGAGGAACACAAAGACTGGCTCAAATTCCCCCAGGGGGTCCTGTTGAGAGAAGAGACACAGATTGTTGGGAGCTGACCTCAGAGGCTCAGCACCATGAGGCCTTTTCTGGAATTCATTACTTTCCTTAAAAAGGAGAGGAGGAAGTCCACAGGGTGGTTGAGAAAGTGGGAGAACGAGGTGTGTGTGTGTGTGTGTGTGTGTGTCAAGAAAGGTCACTCAGGTCCAGAGGGGGAGATGGTTGGTTGTAAGGCCCTGCTTGAGATGCAATTATTGATTAATAACTTCAGGGTAGGTTGTGTCTCGCTTCAGCCCTGTTGAGCAACCCACTGAGCAATCTCACACACACGCTCTCTCTTCAGGGAAATCGACGCACGTACTGCAGTTTTACACACAGTGTATGTTGCGGGTATGGATCTGAGCAATTCCACGATAGCTTTAGAACCTACAACATTTGCACAGATGTGTGTGTGTGTGTTTGCCTGTGTGTTTAGTGTATTTGGCCATAAACTGTAATGGCCAGCGGTTCTGCCATTCGGCTGTTCCTGCTCACAGAACCAATCAGTGATGAGATGTCTCATCATTGTACCAAAGGGAAAAGGACATCCTCCCAGACCGTTCCACCCAATCACAAATGGTCCCTTAGCCCAACAGTACCCCCCATGCACTGAAGACCACCTGAGAAGATTGGATGGTATATAAGTAATATGGGAAAAAACAGCCTATCTGAAGACAAAGTCAAGTAATTAATGATTTGCCAATACCTATCATATACTCTCAGATATCAGAAGTGTGTAGGTCATATGGGCTATGGTTTGATTTGGGACTGGGCATTTCCTCTCCTTTCATAACAGCAGCTACTCCAATAACATAGCAGCCTTAGACAAACAGCAGTGAGCGAGACAGATGGTTACTCAAAATGGCCGCCACAGACCCAAATAGGAGCGCGTCTCCTTTGCTTTGACGCCCTTCGTGGGGAATAGGAAGTTACGAGACCGAACCAGGACTGTAATCAGGAGAATGCTGTCATTCAACACTGCTTGTTTGCGAATACTGTGTCATCCGTATCCATAGGAATGTTTTGAATTGTATTTGATTTTGTTAGTTTTTCCTCCACATAATTTATTCCCGCCAGTCAGTGTCACCTATAAACAGTTGCCGCTTGCCGGAGAATGAAACTAAACACTAAAGCTATCATCTTGGTTCCTTCAGTACCACATGGGCTGCTGCTTGTTCACAAGCCCATCATTAAGAACACACACTACTAAGACTATAGACGTTTGGGCCATCTACTACTGTACTCTACCACAGCATCTGAGAAAATAGATACTCGACCATAACCTCCATTGGGATGTACTGTGCGTCTGTTCATAGCACTGCAATGCAGAATAAAGGACTGTATTTAAACCAGTTGAAAGGGTTTTTCTTGAATGCTGACAGATTGTAAAAACAGAATCTCCTAACTCCCAATAGGTTTTGAATGTGCAGTGCATATACATATTTTCATGCGCCAGTGTGGATGAAGGGGGGGTCAATTTTAAAGCCATATGTATTCAATTCAAAATCAAATAAATTGTGAACATGAAGAATAAAGTTAAGAATGTAGGCAGCAGGTAGCCTAGTGGTTAGAGCGTTGGACTAGTAACTGAAAGGTTGCGAGATCGAATCCCCAGTGCTGACAAGGTAGAAATCTGTCGTTCTGCCCCTGAACAAGGCAGTTAACCCACTGTTCCTAGGCCGTCATTGAAAATAAGAATTTGTTTGCCTAGTTAAATATAAAATTGTAAACATTTGAGGACGGGTGAAATAATGAATGTTGAAATCAAAAACCAAACGATTGAAAGCAAAATGTATAGAATTGTAAACAAAAATAAGGTGTCAAAAACAAAATCCCAACTTGTAAGCAGATCATTTTAAAGCGAGAGCTGAACTCTATGACAAATTTATTTAAAAATATATATATATATTTGAAAAAAAATCGTTTTCGGTTCAACTTTCCCAGCAACCAATCCTATTGAATAGATTTTGCCAACGCTCTTCCCTGCATGTACTACCTTTTGGTTACGCTACTCGTATCTTTGCTTTCAATGTCTGTTTCTTTGCTTTTACTGCCAGTCTTTTCAATTGCGAGTTTTGGCATTATTTTTCAGAGAAAGGCGGGGTTTAGAGGGAGGCGGAAACAATGAGTTTCCATTGGTCCACTAGTTTTGGAGTGACGGTTCATCTTGACCCAATCAATGAACATGATAGACAGGCTTTTTCTATTGCCTACTTAAGTAGACGGTCTGACGTCACCTGATTTTAGGGTTTTAAGCTAACGTACTTAAACATTTGGAGACCTAAGATATAGGCTTCAGTAGCCATGCGCAAATTAATAACAGTATAGCGCCATACCTACTGAGTTGATTTATAAAATGTTTTAATTCTATGCCAGGACTTTTCACTGCATTTTTTAAAACAATTTGTATCGTGTTAAATGTTAGCCACTATCAGTAACCACCGTCAGTTATACCCATAACCTACATTTATAACTCATTTGAATGTTACTTTCCTTACGTTTAGCATCGTTCCATTACAATGTTATTTTAGCATTCTTTCCTCTGTCACATTCATGTGGTTGTTCCTGAGGATCTCTAGCAATAGTGGATCATATTAGACTAACGTATTACAAGTTGTGCAATAATGTAGCCTGTTTGAATTAATTTTATGGAACGCTCGTTTAAACCTGGAGCCTGGCACGGTTCATGAAGGTTCAGGACTACTGGAACATTGTTTTCACAGTTCCATGATTAGTGATAATTAGAGTAAATGTATAGGACCAGCTGTATATTTTTGTATATTATATATTTATGTTTATACAATATACACTGCTCAAAAAAATAAAGGGAACACTTAAACAGCACAATGTAACTCCAAGTCAATCACACTTCTATGAAATCAAACTGTCCACTTAGGAAGCAACACTGATTGACAAATTTCACATGCTGTTGTGCAAATGGAATAGACAATAGGTGGAAATTATAGGCAATTAGCAAGACACCCCCAATAAAGGAGTGGTTCTGCAGGTGATAACCACAGACCACTTCTCAGTTCCTATGCTTCCTGGCTGATGTTTTGGTCACTTTTGAATGCTGGCGGTGCGTTCACTCTAGTGGTAGCATGAGATGGAGTCCACAACCCACACAAGTGGCTCAGGTAGTGCAGCTCATCCAGGATGGCACATCAATGCGAGCTGTGGCAAGAAGGTTTGCTGTTTCTGTCAGCGTAGTGTCCAGAGCATGGAGGCGCTACCAGGAGACAGGCCATTACATCAGGAGACGTGGAGGAGGGCAACAACCCAGCAGCAGGACCGCTACCTCCGCCTTTGTGCAAGGAGGAGCAGGAGGAGCACTGCCAGAGCCCTGCAAAATGACCTCCAGCAGGCCACAAATGTGCATGTGTCTGCTCAAACGGTCAGAAACAGACTCCATGAGGGTGGTATGAGGGCCCGACGTCCTGCACGGTGTTGGGCTGTAAGCACAACCCCCACCTGTGGACGTTTGGCATTTGCCAGAGAACACCAAGATTGGCAAATTTGCCACTGGCGCCCTGTGCTCTTCACAGATGAAAGCAGGTTCACACTGACCACATGTGACAGACGTGACAGTCTGGAGAACGTTCTGCTGCCTGCAACATCCTCCAGCATGACCGGTTTGGCGGTGGGTCAGTCATGGTGTGGGGTGGCATTTCTTTGGGGGGCTGTGCTCGCCAGAGGTAGCCTGACTGCCATTAGGTACTGAGATGAGATCCTCAGACCCCTTGTGAGACCATATGCTGGTGCGGTTGGCCCTGGGTTCCTCCTAATGCAAGACAATGCTCATGTGGCTGGAGTGTGTCAGCAGTTCTTGCAAGAGGAAGGCATTGATGCTATGGACTGGCCCGCCCGTTCCCCAGACCTGAATCCAATTGAGCACATCTGGGACATCCACCAACGCCACGTTGCACCACAGACTGTCCAGGAGTTGGAGGATGCTTTAGTCCAGATCTGGGAGGAGATCCCTCAGGGGACCATCCGCCACCTCATCAGGAGCATGCCCAGGCGTTGTAGGGAGGTCATACAGGCACGTGGAGGCCACACACACTACTGAGCCTAATTTTGACTTTTTTTAAGGACATTACATCAAAGTTGGATCAGCCTGTAGTGTGGTTTTCCACTTTAATTTTGAGTGTGACTCCAAATCCAGACCTCCATGGGTTGATAAATTTGATTTCCATTGATAATTTTTGTGTGATTTTGTTGTCAGCACATTCAACTATGTAAAGAAAAAAGTATTTAATAAGAATATTTCATTCATTCAGATCTAGGATGTTATTTTAGTGTTCCCTTTATTTTTCTGAGCAGTGTATTTTGTGCATCAATTTAAAAAAAAAAAACATTTATAAATATTTTCCTCACCCTAAATAATATACAAGATCCGAGTATTTTAAATCTGCTGAAAAGGAGACTAATATGCATGTATTTAAATGGATTTCTTTCATTGATCTCGAATATTCTGAACTGTTCTCTGTTGAGAAAACTCTAATTAAAGGCACACCAAATGTTAAGGACTTGCTTTAGATAAATGTACTGAAAGCCCTATTGAATGAAAACTCCACAAGAAAATCTGTTGACCAGCAAGTTTTTTTAGCGGTTTAATTAAATGTATTCAGCACGCTCAAGGGAATCACGCCTGCAACGCCCGTTAACTTATGTCGGTGCTTACGTCGGAGTACCAACTACGGAGAAGTGCGTAGGAAAGACATGTGTAGGAAAGACGTACATTTCCTAAGTCTGAATCAGGCCTTAAGTGAGCCTCAAGGGAGCAATTAAAGGCATCTCTGTGAAATAAGCATGAGGAGGCATTATGAATGAGGTCCGTTCCCTACCCACCGTCTTCTCCCTCCCCACTAGCTCTCTGCTCCTAGGTCTAAGTCAATGGAAATGCATTCAAGAATTCAATCAATTCAGCCTCTGAAGTGTATGTGGAAAGACGAGGCGTTATGCTATAGGATGGTGGTAATGCTCTGCTTTGCATCATTCTGGGCTGCCTGTGTCTAATCTTAGATTTGTTAGATCTTACATAATATACATTTTCTACACCGTCTAATATGTGGTCCACAGCACGTGTGGTGAAGCATGTGTGGTGTGGTGAGGTCCGTGGCTGGGTAGGCACTGGCTATGATCAAATCCAGATTTAAGGGTCCATTCAATCTGTATCGCTGAAGTGTTACAGATTGCACAATAGAAATGTAAAGATAAGTTAACGATTGAGCCGACATACTGTGTATGCAGCTTTTAACGTGAATGCGGTCTCCGCTAACGTGGAAACATTGCCTTTAAATTTCAATTCCGCTGTTACGCTGAACTTCCGCGATACAGATTGAGTCGAGCTCTTAGTCAATAATAAACATTGATAATGCCCAACTTCACCATACAACAGATAGCTCTAACAACCAGTGACATAGGCTATTAACCGAAATTGACAAACAATTTTCACCAAATTGTAAATACCAATGGAGCCAATAAAAAATGTATCATCTGACAAAATGACACAGCACAACTGAGCTCAGCCATAGACCGATGTAGCATCCACAGTTACAACCAATAGGTGGCACTAATAGACCAATTTTATCTGAATAGTTTTCAACACAAACTCTTTCACAATGGATTTACAATTCTTCCAATGCACTGCGCGGGACAGACACACACAATAATATTATATTATGTGAAATATTATTACACACAAATATTTAATAAATACGGAACTAATGGATTTTCCATAACAATCGAAATGACTGAAAAATGTAGTTCAAGACGGTGTCTCATCAGAAAATTCCAGCTTGATAAATCAAATGCATCAAAGGGAATGCTGTCTATTCTCATGTTTATTCAACAGTTGACTAACCCGTAAATTGCAAAAGAAAATGCATTTAGAACTAACTTTACTTGTAAATGAAGTCCATTAGTCTGTCCTTCAGGGTGAACCTCTCAGTGACAGGATTGTAGGGCCAAGAGTGACAAAATGATCAAACCTGGCTTTCATTTGAACACTGATATTGTACAAAATGTTGTAAAGCATTCCTCTCACCTCCGATCGGCCGTCTGCTCCGGATTACTTTGTCTTTTTAGGCCGAGTGTGGTGCAGTTCTCCTCAAACCAATCATAGAAACACTTGCCTCCTGGCATCCGCATCATACATCGTGTCGCTGATACGTGCGCAGCAGAACCCCATGTCTATTGTTTTATGCTGCAGAACACGAAAGAGTGCATCAGCACAATTGACAGTGCCCAAGACACTAAAGCAAGGCCTATTTGGCAATACATTTAGACTGCAAGCTAGATAGACCGTTCGTAATAGGTGAATTACCCTACGTGAGTGCAGCCGTACACACAGCTATCTTACCAAAATAATACAAACTAAATGCTGAAAGTAGCTTATTCATTCAAAACAAAAAATACTGAATAGCAGTTTGGCTTAGAATACCGACACAACTGCGAATGAACGTATGCGAACAGAACAAAACGGCGGTAGGCCTACCATAAGCCTATAAACAAAATATCAGATTGATAAAGTTATGACGCAATCTGTATATAGGCTAGTTACATTAATAGTAAACAAACGCAGTAAACAAAAGTTGAACGCAGTAAACCTAAATACCGCCTGCTACAGTGACATGTAGCCGTGCACAGCTGCCTTGTCAAATAAATAGACCTATAGGCTTCAAACAGAGAATATTGCGCCGCTCATTAGTCCAGCAGCATGTTGCGATATGGCAATACGCCGGTTCCAATATGTACAGTTCCATTTACAACCAGGAAAAGCAATAGGCTACCAAGAAAACATAGAAATAGAATGTAACCCATCCGTTTCTATGATCAAACATACCGATATACCCTGGGTCATTGGAATTATATTGAATACTGCTTATATCATTCTACACCACAAACGTAAAAGTTCTATTCTCATTTTGCTATTCCCTATTCCCTGAATTTTTGCTGAAAATGACACCACGGGCTATACCACCAAGATGTTGATCAAAACCAACCAGCTAGATTGTTAGCTTTTCAGAAGAGTTGAGAAATCGAGCATTTCATTTTCCGCTGAAATCTTCTTCCAAAAGCATTCCTTGAGTGTAGCATGCTTCCTCTGTGCTGACTGAACACGTCTATGTGCCGGGGGGCTAGGTTCAGTCTGTTTTATCTGGTGTAATTCTCCTGTCTTATCTGGTGTCCTGTGTGAATTTAAGTATGCTCCCTCTAATTCTCTCCCTCTCTCCCTCCCTGCCCGGAGGAGCTGAGCCCTAGCATCATGCCTCAGGACTACCTGGCCTGTTGACTCCTGGCTGTCCCCAGTCCACCTGGTCGTGCTGCCGCTCCTGTTCTGCCTGCGGCTAGGGAACCCTGACCTGTTCACTGGATGCCCTACCTTGTCCCGTACCTGCTGTTTTCGGCTCTCTCTCTCTCTACCGCACCTGCTGTCTCGACCTCTGAATGCTCGGGTATGAAAAGCCAACTGACATTTAATCCAGAGCTACTGACCTGTTGCACCCTCTACAACCACTGTGATTATTATTTGACCCTGCTAGTCATCTATGAATGTTTGAACATCTTGATGAACCATCTGGCCTTAAATGGCCATGTACTCTTATAATCTCCACCCGGCACAGCCAGAAGAGGACTGGCCACCCCTCAGGGCCTGATTCCTCTCTAGATTTCTTCCTAGGTTCCTGACTTTCCAAGGAGTTTTTCCGAGCCACCGTGCTTCTACATCTGCATGGCTTGCTGTTTGGGGTTTTAGGCTGGGTTTCTGTATAGCACTTTGTGACATCTGCTGATGTTAAAAGGGCTTTATAAATACTTTTGATTGATTGACGGTTTGTCAAAGTGGAAAATGAGTTATTGCTAAGTGTTGACATCTCATTTCCCCATTGAACTTCAAACTTGTTTTTCATTCCACAGTGCAGTACCTTTACAATTCTCCTTGCTTGATGCGAATCATTTGGTTGTGTAAATAGCATGCTTCCAGTTTCAATATCCGCCTTGGGTGAAAGCCCTGTTTGCATTAGGATTCTAGGCTAACCTGGGCTGGCTCCTCTGTTCCAAGATCATCAGGAACAGTTGGAGGGGGCTGTTGAGCAGTTATCCTGGTGCCACTTTTGGAAGGGGGGATAAGCTCTTCGAGCATCATCGCTGCTGGGCTTGGCAGCGGCCTCGTGGTTTGATTTCTGAGATCCATTGTGGCAGTGGCAGATTAGCTGGTTGAAGCTAAATAGGCTAAAAACACTAATGCCTTTTACAGCTAGCTAAGAAGCGAACTCATTTCTGTAGTGGTGGGGTGTGAGGCAGAGTTGAGTGAAGCAGCTTCAACTGTAAACTTGACCCCGTCCTTCTGAATCAAAATCAAAATTACAGGCGGAGGCGTATCACAGTATTCACATAGCCTACCACGTTATTCACGTAGCCTACCACGTTATTCACGTAGCCTACCACGTTATTCACGTAGCCTACCACGTTATTCACGTAGTCTACCACGTTATTCACGTAGCCTACCACAGATAAGTAGCGTTTTTTCAAGCTTATGGAAACCCAAAGGAATCATAGCCTACCTAACCGCCCAGTGGCCTTCCATAGCCCCCTTGCGCACACACACACACTCTCCGCTCTGTCTATGGTTCCTGATACAGCGCAGTGGAGACAGCGCCAACCTGTCACTAAATCATTTTCACTTTTTTGCTATTTTTAATACTGGGATATACAACTAAAACTGAGGTGGCAAATCTACCTTTTGCCACCTCGTGGAGCCGGGCCCGAGCGTGTCTTTGTCCTGATGATTTTCTGTCGCTTCCTCTGATGAAGGTCGGCAGCGCAGGTGTTGGTCTTCCCCTCTGAACTATACCAAGTTTGGAAAATGTTGTCTAATGTAGTATAATGTCAATGTGCCGGGTTGTTTTTTCTATCTAGCTACTGTAGCTTTGTTCAGTTCAAAGGATGCAAGCGCCAAATGATGTAGACATGCCCAAAATGTGCAGAGCTTACCCACACAACTTGTTTAGGCAATACGCATGCGCAAAATATGAAATGGGCTCAATGCAATGAATGAAGCGAGGCAGCAAAACCTATGCTGAGCCTGTCCATTAAGAGTGACTGTCGTCAGGGATGGCCATGCTCGGCAACGATTTAAAGGAATTTTAATTAGTAATCAATTCGACATGATTGTTCTTTAAGTACCCACGTACCCTTCCAACTGTTTGGGTTACAGAAATATTGATTCATTATTCAACCTTTTGATGTTACCGTACTGCAACGTCTCTCTCTGTGGTAACAAAGGGATTTAACTTCCATTTCTGAAAGAGTGGGAGAAAGAGTTTTCCTGCAGGTGTTTACAGCCATCATAAAACTGTGGTGTGAAAGAGAAGAGAAGGGGGCGGGGTCTATGGTCCTCACCAAAAAGGGCAAGTCATGACAGTGCATTCGGGAAGTTTTCAGACCCCTTGACTTCTTCTACATTTATGTTACGTCATTATTCAAAAAATGTCCTCCTCAATCTACACACAATACCCCATAATTACAAAGTAAAAACAGGTTTTTAGAAATTTTAGCAAAAAAACAGAAACACCTTATTTACATAAATATTCAGACCCTTTGCTATGAGACTCGCAATTGAGCTCAGGTGCTGAGGTGCTCTTTCCATTGATCATCCTTGAGATGTTTTTACAACTTGATTGGAGTCCACCTGTGGTAAATTCAATTGATTGGACATGATTTGGAAAGGCACACACCTGTCTATAGAAGATCCCACAGTTCACAGTGCATGTCAGAGCCAAAACCAATCCATGTGGTCGAAGGAATTGTTTGTAGAGCTCCAAAACAAGATTGTGTGTCTGCACAGATCTGGGGAAGGGTACCAAACAAGTTCTGTAGCATTGAAGGTCCCCAATAATACAGTGGCCTCCATCATTCTTAAATTGAAAAAAGTTGGAACCACCAAGACTCTTCCTAGAGCTGTCGGCCCAGCCAAACTGAGCAATCGGGGGAGATGGTCCTTGGTCAGGGAAGTGACCAAGAACGTGATGGTCACTCTGACAGAGCTCCAGAGTTTCTCTGTGGAGATGGGAGAATCTTCCAGAAGGACAACCATCTCTACAGCACTCTACCAATTAAGCCTTTACGGTAGAGACGGAAGCCACTCCTCAGTAAAAGGCACTTGACAGCCCACTTGGAGGTTGCTTAAAGGCAACTAAAGGACTCAAGACTCATGACTCAAGAAACAAGATTCTCTGGTCTGTTGAAACCAACTATTTGGCCTGAATGTCAGTTGTTTTTCAGCATCAGGGACTGGGAGACTGGTCAGGATCGAGGGAAAGATGAACGGAGCCAAAGTATAGAGGGATCCTTGATGAAAACATGCTCCAGTGCGCTCGGGACCTCAAACTGGGGTGAAGGTTCACCTTCCAACAGTACAACAACCCTAAGCACACAGCTAAGGCATCGCAGGAGTGGCTTCGGGACAAGTTTCTGAATGTCCTCGAGTGGCCCAGCCAGGGCCCGGACTTGAACCCGATCAAACATGTCTGGAGAGACCTGAAAATAGCGATGCTCCCCATCCAACCTGACAGAGCTTGAGAGGATCTGCAGAGAAGAATGGGAGAAACTCCCCAAAATACAAGTGTGCCAAGCTTGTAGCATCATACCCAAGAAGACTCAAGGGTGTAATCGCAGCCAAAGGTGCTTCAATAAAGTACTGAGTAAAGGGCCTGAATACTTATGTAAATGTTATTTCCTTTTTATATAAATATTCTTGCTAAAATGGATAAACAGTTTTTCCTTTGTCATTGTGGATTATTGTGTGTAGATTGATGAGAAAAAAACGATTTAATCTGTTTTAGAATAAGGCTGTAATTTAACAAAATGTGGGAAAAGGTCTGAATGCTTTCTGAATTAAATGAGTAAAACAGTATCAAACATTATTAAAGTGACCAGTGTTCCATTATCAAAGTGACCAGTGATTCCATGTCTATGGACATAGGGCAGCAGCCTCTATGGGGTAGGGTTAAGTATCCGGGTGGTAGCCGTAACAATGACTAAGTTCAGGGCAGGGCACTGGGTGGAGGCCGGCTAGTGATGGCTATTTAACATTATAATGGCCTTGAGATAGAAGCACCTGTACTGACCTCACCTTCTGGATGTTAGCGGGGTGAACAGGTAGTGGCTTGGGTGGTTGATGTCCTTGATGATATTTTTGGCCTTTCTGTGACATCGGTTGCTGTTGGTGTCCTGGAGGGCAGGCAGTGTGCCCCCGGTGATGCGTTAGACAGACCGCACCACCATCTGGAGAGCCCTGTGGTTGCGGGCGGTGAAGTTGCCGTGCCAGGTGGTGATACAGCCCGACAGAATGCCCTCAATGGTGTATCTGTAAAAGTGTGTGAAGGTCTTAGGGACAAGCCAAATTTCTTCAGCCTCTTGCGGTTGAACAGGTGCTGTTACGCCTTCTTCACCACATTGTCTGTGTGTGTGGACCATTTCAGATTGCCAGTGATGTGTACACCGAGGAACTTGAAGCTTTACACCTTCTCCATTGCGGTCCTGTCGATGTGCATGGACCCTCCTCTCCTCCCTGTAGGCTGTTTCGTCATTGTTGGTAATCAGGCCTAATACTGTTGTCATCTGGAGGCGTGCGTGGCCATGCATGTCATGGGTGAACAGGGAGTACAGGAGAGGGCTGAGCACACACCCTTGTAGGGCCCCTGTGTTGAGGATGTGTAGTACAGGTGTTGTTTCCTACCTTTACCACATGGGGGCGCCCTGTCAGGAAGTCCAGGACCCAAATGCACAGGGCGGGGTTCCGACCCATGGCTCCGAGATTAATGATGAGCTTGTGGCGGTATGCAAATTGAAGTGGGTCTAGGGTGTCAGGTAAGATGGAGGTGATATGATCCTTAACTAGCCTCTCAAAGCACTTCATGATGACAGAAGTGAGTGCTACAGGGCGATCGTCATTTAGTTCAGTTCAGTTATCTTTGCTTTCTTGGGTACAGGAAGATCGTGAAGCATGTGGAGACAGCAGACTGGGATAGGGAGAGATTGAATATGCCCGTAAACATTCCAGCCATCTGGTCTGTGCATGCTCTGAGGACGCGGTTAGGATGCCGTCTTGGCCGGCAGCCTTGCGGGGCTAACACGTTTAAATGTCCTACTCATGTCGGCTACGGAGAACGAGAGACCAGAGTCCATGGGAGAGGGCACTGTGTTATTCTCAGTGGGTGAAGAAGGTGTTTAGCCTGTCTGTGAGCAAGATGGCGACGTCTGCGATGTGGCTGGTTTTCCCTTTGTAATTCATGATTGTCTGGAGTCTCATCCACATGCGTCTCGTGTCTGAGCTGTTTAATTGGGACTCCACTTTGTCTCTGTACTGACGTTTTGCCTGTTTGATTGCCTTACGGAGGGCATAACTGCACTATTTGTATTCAACCATATTATCAGTCACCTTGCTGGTGTTAAATGAGGTGGTTCGCGCTTTCAGTTTTGCGCGAATGCTGCCCTCTTTCCAAATTTTTTTTGGTTTGGGTATGTTTTAATAGTCACTGTGGGAACAACTCAGTCATCGTGTTAGTGTATACATCAATGTTATTCTCAGAGGTAACCCGAAACATATCCCAGTCCGCGTGATCCACAGGAGGTTGTTGGGACCTTAAACTTATTTTCCACCATAATTTGCAAATAAATTCATTAAAAATCCTACAATGTGATTTTCTGATTTTTTTTTTCTAATTTTGTCTGTCATAGTTGAAGTGTACCTATGATGAAAATTACAGGCCTCTCTCATCTTTTTAAGTGGGAGAACTTGCACAATTGGTGGCTGACTAAATACTTTTTTGCCCCACTGTATATTGGTGCCATCTTATAGTCTTTTCACAGAGTTAGCACTGCCTACCTTGCCTACCCTTACTGCACATCACTGCCTGTTACTGGCCCACAGGGCAATAATTCTACACTGGTGTTAAGCCATTTTATTTGAAGTGTAGCATATAGCACACTTTCACATACTGTAATCAGGGTTGGGGAGTAACTGATTACACGCAATCGGATTACAAAAAAAACTAACTACAATCAGTTATGTTACCAGCAAAAATATTGTAATTAGATTACAGATACCTTCAAAAAACTTAGATGATTACTTCGGCTGTGTTTACACAGGCAGCCAAATTCTGATATTTGTTTCATTAATTGGTGTTTTGACCAATCCGATCTGATGTGATTGGTCAAAAGACCAATTCGCAGAAAAGAGTTCAGAATTGGTCTGCCTGTGTAAACACAGCGCTCTTGGATTACTTTTAAACAATGTTAGTGGAAAAAAAACACATGGACACCTTTCTGTTTTGTCAATGACATTCAGTGCAGCACTGGAAAAAGGCATAAGTTTACGTTTTTTCCACCTGAGCGAGTTTTACCACAAGTCAGAGACCACTATGATGACAAACCAAACACGTTTGATGGATTATTTTTGGCTTCTTCTAATGCCTCTTATGGGAAAGTGATCCAAAAGTAACTGAAAGTAATCAGATTATGTTACTGAGTTTGGATAATCCAAACGTTACATTACAGATTAAAATGTTGGACAGGTGACTAGTAACTGTAATGGATTACATTTAGAAAGTAACCTACCTAGCCCTGACTGTAATACATGGCAAGAAATAATGTCTACCTTGGGTAAGGTAGGATAGAGATTTTGAGCATTTCCAGCTCATGTGTTTTGGAGCATTCTCCCTCTTTCCCTCTTCTCTTCATCTTCTCTCCCAGCTACTGTGGGGAATAACAATCAGGCAGTATGTAGGTCAGCCGAGCTGAGGAGCATGCACCACTCACTACCCCTCTTTTACCTCTCTCCATCTTCCCCTCCTCTAAATGGTTCTCGCAATCATCATTCTATTACTAGACTGAGTATCTTAGAACATATGAACATTTTCTCATCATAAGCCAAGTTGTATCTGATTTAATACCTGTCAATCATCTAAGACAGTGTTTACCAAATTATAGGTCTGAATCTACTGGTTTGCGTCTGAATTATAGGTTGTGGCTGGAAATATGTTAATGTTTTTTTGTCTGAGTCACATGAAAACCGCATAGCAATTTGAGACAATCGTTACGTGATTTGTTGCATTTACCAAAATCACATGGTATGGAAAATATAAAGGTATTGGAAAATATATTCATCACAGTGGCAAGAAGCACACAAGGCAGAGGCTTAAAATAGGTAAATAAAACTTTAATAAGTCTAGTTGCAAATGTACATAAATTGCACAGCCACATGGTTTTTATATATATATCGTCAACACAAACAAATTCCTCTGTACATTATTGTTTTTGTCACTGTTGTCCAAAGGAAGCAGAATCCAGCCAATACTTTACTTTCAACATCATTACAAAAGCATTTTCTACAAGATATTAGAAAACATACATCTTTTACTTTATTTATAGATATATATTTAGTTTATAGTATTTTTTTTCTCCACTGGCTGTAACTGCACTGTATGTACTATATAATTGTGTGTGTGTGTGGCTACATTGACATCATCATCACATTTCTCTCTCTGACTCTCCTCTCCTACATTCTTTAACAACTTAACGAAGGTGGAACGGCGGTGGGACGTGACCAGAAACAGACAAGAGGGTTTAGAATTGATTGCCAAATGAAGGACATTGCATTGCCTATTTCTATGGAAGTGGCATTATGCTATGTGGCACTGGTAACACAAATTGATAATGACAGTTTATACCAGTATTAAACTAGCTGATTTGGGAGAGTTGGCATTTTCCATTTCCTGTTTCAGTTTAGAGGTACAGAGGACTAGAGAGAACACATCCCTAAAGACGGAAGTCTTGACCTCATCTAGTCCTCTCTACAACAGTCAGTAATGTCTTTTCCCCTCAAAATGCTGGACATAAAATACACAATTGAAGTAAATTGAGTGAGCAAATTTATATGAGTATTGCACTCAGTAGTACACTCCACGACATGGCTGATCAAGCCAGGAGTGCACACGTCTGCAGTCCAAAAGACAGGGGTGTGTTTATGGAACGTAGACTAGGGGCTGGAGTCAATCCGTGTCGCGGAAGATCCACGTTAAAATGTCTAGATCCTTTCCAATTTCGCTGACATGTGCAGCGTTTACGGGTAAATGCAGTTTCCGCGAATGTGCCACGCTCCGCGTTACATTCGAGCAACCCATTGACTGAAACTCATCCCTGTATGTCAACTTCGTGGACTATGAGAAAGCATTTGACAGCTTAGACAGAGATGCCCTATGGAGGCTCCTCAGACCAGAGAAGCTTGCCAGAATGATCTGCACTACCTATAATGGCATAACATGCAGGGTTGTGCATGCAGGCAAGCTTAGCACACCCTTCAGACTCCTGACTAGAGAAAAACAGGGATGTCTCCTGTCACCCTTCCTTTTCCTGTTAGACATTGACTGGGTCATGAGGAAGACAACCGAGAACAGGTGACATGGCATACAATGGTCTCTATGGACACAGTTGGACGACCTCAACTTTGCGGAGGATCTAGCACTCCCGTAGCACAGTCAACAGCAAATGCAAGATAAAACGTCAGACCTGGACACCACATCATCCCAGCCAAGACTCCATATCCACAGAAAACAAAACCAAGATAACGATCAACGACGAATCTAACAATCCAATCACCCTCAGAAGAACCCTTGGAGGATGCCAGTTCCTTCACCGATCTGTGATGCGTCATCACCAAACAAGGCGAAACCGAGCAGGATGTAAAGGCAGAATTCAAAAAGCAAGAGTAGCCTTCATCTCCCAAAGAAACAAGAGTAGCCTTCATCTCCCATCTGGAGCTCCAGGAAAATGAAAACGCAAACCCTTTCAACACCAATGTTAAGTCAGTGATGGCTGTATGGCTCAGACAAATGGAGGACAATGTCTTCCATTTGTCCGTGCTTCTACACCTGCATTGCTTGATGTTTGGGGTTTTAGGCTGGGTTTCGGTACAGCACTTTGAGATATCAGCTGATGTACGAAGGGCTATATAAATACATTTGATTTGATTTGACAACAAAACCCACAATGACAACAACTCAGAGCTTCATAAACAAGTGCCTGTGACGCATCCTTCACATCAGATGGATGGGCAGAGTCCGTAGCATTGACCCGTGGGAGCGCATCAGCCAGGTTCCGGTGGAAGAGGAGATCCGGAGGAGAAGATGGGGATGGATCGGCCACACCCTCCGAAAGTTCCCCTCCAACATCACCAGGCAAGCGCTATACTAGAACCCACAAGGGAGCTCCCGAAGGAACGTAAGTAAGTCTCTGCGAACGTCGGGAACATTGCCTTTGAATTTAAATCCGATACGGTTTGGATCCAGCTCTATCAATGCTTAAAACCTCCATTGTAAAAGTGCAGAGCTGGGCTGATGACAAATGGGGTTTTGTGCTTGTGTTTCTCTCTCACCACACCTGATTGGGTCATAGGTCGCTGGACATTTGGACTCTCTCTGACCTCTACACGCCAGACATCATCCAAAACCTCTCAGAGTCAACATAGTCATTTACATTTTTTGCAATATACTCTTGAAGTGTTTTTTCCTTGATAAAAAAAGAGTATATTGAATGCGGGTGGGGGGGGGGGGGGGGATTAGAGGATTGCACTAAAACCTGGAGATCTAACTGAACAGGACAGATGGCTGGTTGAGCTATTTACAATATCCATGATGTCATATCAATCGATACAGCAGTATTATTGAACACAAGGTACATTTACAAAAAAAGGCTCTCTTTTTAACATTAGTTAAAAATATTGTGAACATTTTATCTACACTCTCGTCTCCAAGGCTGTCCAGCCTCTTGATACACTCATTATCATATATTTATATGATATATAAATCACATATCATTCATGTCTGCAGCAACTCATAAAAACAACATTCCATCATCTTCCTATATTGGAAACATATTATTTGTAATTTTTTTTGAAATGGTGACGCAGTGGGTCGCTACCATTCGTTACGGCGCCAAAATGAAGCATGCAGATTTTTCAACCCTAACTCATCTGTAAAGGTAAGAAAAATGAATTACAAAAATATACAAAATATAGATGTGCTGAAAATGTCTGTGGGGTGGTGGGAGCAAGCGGGAACAGTAGCTATAGGATCATTCAGGGACAATAGGTCTAGACCCCACATTAGGGTCTAGACCCCACATTAAGACCAACCGTGTGTTTGAGTAGCATCTTCACATTCAATAGAGAGAGGGAATGAGGGAGAAGGGGAGAGGGAAAAAAGAGGAGAGGAGAGAGAGATGCCTCGAAGCGAAGTGGGGGGGGGGGTCACAGTCTTTATGCGGCATGCTTCTTTGACATGAATTAGCAAACAGGAGAGTTTTAAGAAAAAGCGTACGATTCTAACCTGTGAGGTCACATTATAACACACACCAGTGCAGTGTATAGTATAACATCGTGTTCAACAACGCAACTCTCTCTCCCCTTGTGCTACAGGGCTCCGACCAGCCATGGCTCCTGAACGTAAAGCGACACACAACCAACATACGCCGTCGTTTCAACGTCGATTCAACATTATTGGTGAAGCACTAAAGCAAACCTCAATCCCGACCAGGTCTATTTCCAAAAACCTGGATAAAGTACAGGTCAAGAAGAAGAAGAAGAAGAAAGGAAACAGGATTTGTATTTCATCTGCTTATGGTGCAACTCACAGCATAGTGTGCAGTCTCTCCCTGCCCCGAAGCCCTATAAGACACACTATAGCTGCAACCACACACTCCTTGGAACGGGCTTCTTTCGTACTTGACCTGATCAAATATATCTATATATCTCATGTATACTTTACAGAGGGAAAAATGAAATATGCATACATCTATCTTACATTAGTATATTTTCACATACAGGTCATGATTTAGTGTTCAGAAAAACATTTTGCGTGATGTGTTTGTACAATATATTTATATTCCTTTACAAATCTACTGTATCATAAGACGTGCCTTTTGTTGTTGTTGTTGCAGGAATAGGGGGTCTGAAGGACAAAGTAGAGATGTGTTCCTTACTTAAGGCGTTTCATGTACCAATAGCTTTCACAAAGTGCACTATACAGTGCCTTGCGAAAGTATTCGGCCCCCTTGAACTTTGCGACCTTTTGCCACATTTCGGGCTTCAAACATAAAGATATAAAACTGTATTTTTTTTGTGAAGAATCAACAACAAGTGGGACACAATCATGAAGTGGAACGACATTTATTGGATATTTCAAACTTTTTTAACAAATCAAAAACTGAAAAATTGGGCGTGCAAAATTATTCAGCCCCCTTAAGTTAATACTTTGTAGCGCCACCTTTTGCTGCGATTACAGCTGTAAGTCGCTTGGGGTATGCCTCTATCAGTTTTGCACATCGAGAGACTGACATTTTTTCCCATTCCTCCTTGCAAAACAGCTCGAGCTCAGTGAGGTTGGATGGAGAGCATTTGTGAACAGCAGTTTTCAGTTCTTTCCACAGATTCTCGATTGGATTCAGGTCTGGACTTTGACTTGGCCATTCTAACACCTGGATATGTTTATTTTTGAACCATTCCATTGTAGATTTTGCTTTATGTTTTGGATCATTGTCTTGTTGGAAGACAAATCTCCGTCCCAGTCTCAAGTCTTTTGCAGACTCCATCAGGTTTTCTTCCAGAATGGTCCTGTATTTGGCTCCATCCATCTTCCCATCAATTTTAAACATCTTCCCTGTCCCTGCTGAAGAAAAGCAGGCCCAAACCATGATGCTGCCACCACCATGTTTGACAGTGGGGACGGTGTGTTCAGCTGTGTTGCATTTACGCCAAACATAACGTTTTGCATTGTTGACTGATTGTTGTCCTATGTCCTATGGACAGAGTCTCCCTTGTTCTTCATGATGCTCTCTGCGCTTTTAACGGACCTCTGAGACTATCACAGTGCAGGTGCATTTATACGGAGACTTGATTACACACAGGTGGATTGTATTTATCATCATTAGTCATTTAGGTCAACATTGGATCATTCAGAGATCCTCACTGAACTTCTGGAGAGAGTTTGCTGCACTGAAAGTAAAGGGGCTGAATAATTTTGCACGCCCAATTTTTCAGTTTTTGATTTGTTAAAAAAGTTTGAAATATCCAATAAATGTCGTTCCACTTCATGATTGTGTCCCACTTGTTGTTGATTCTTCACAAAAAAAATACAGTTTTATATCTTTATGTTTGAAGCCTGAAATGTGGCAAAAGGTCGCAAAGTTCAAGGGGTCCGAATACTTTCGCAAGGCACTGTATAGGGAGAGGAGGAAAAAGCGGAAGTGTTTCGGCCCTCCAGGACTGACACTGAACAGCCCGGGGTTAGGGCAGGAGTAGGCAAGTCGATTCTGCTGCGGGACTATTTTTGTCAGAGCGGATGGTTGGGGACCGGAACATTGCTATGATAATTTGTACACTGCAAATTGACAACAGCTAAGCCCAAAAGAAGATTGTATTTGAAAATAATAATACATTTCAATACCTTGATTACATTGAGACACAGTCATATACAGTGCCTTCGCTAAGTATTTTACACCCCTTGACTTTTTCCACATTTTGTAACATTACAACCTTATTCTAAAATTGATTAAATAGTTTCCCCCCCCCCCTCATCAATCTACACACAATACCCCATAATGACAAAGCAAAAACAGGTGTTTAGAAATGTTTGCTAATAAAAAAATAAAACCATTAAATATCACATTTACATAAGTATTCATACCCTTTACTTTGTTGAAGCACCTTTGGCAGCAATTACAGCATCGAGTGTCCTTGGGTATGACGCTACAAGCTTGGCACACCTGTATTTGGGGAGTTTCTCGCATTCTTCTCTGCAGATCCTCTCAAGCTTTGTCAGGTTGGATGGGGAGCGTTGCTGCACTGCTATTTTCAGGTCTCTCCAGACATGTTTGATCGGGTTCAAGTCCGGACTTTGGCTGGGCCACTCAAGGACATTCAGAGACTTGTCCCGAAGCCACTCCTGCGTTTTCTTGGCTGTGTGCTTAGGGTCATGGTCCTGTTGGAGGGTGAACCTTCGCCCCAGTCTGTCCTGAGCGCTCTAGAGAGGATCAAGGATCTCTCTCTATTTTGCCTCTTTGCCACCAACATTCTTCTCCATCCGGATGGTGCCAGACGTGGCGCTTGGCATTAAGGCCAAAGAGTTCAATCTTGGTTTCATCAGACCAGAGAATCTTGTTTCTCATGGTCGGGGGGTCTTTAGGTGCCTTTTGGCAAACTCCAAGCAGGCTGTCATGTGCCTTTTACTGAGGAGTGTCTTCCATCTGGCCACTCTACCATAAAGGCCTGATTGGTGGAGTGCTGCAGAGATGGTTGTCCTTCTGGTGGGTTATTCCATCTCCACAGAATTCTGGAGCTCTGCCAGAGTGACCACCGGGTTCTTGGTCACCTCCCTGACCAAGGCCTTTCTCCCCCGATTGTTTGGCCGGGCGGCCAGAGTCTTGGTGGTTCCACATTTCTTCCATTTAAGAATGGTGAAGGCCACTGTGTTCCTGGGGACCTTCAATGCTGCAGAATTTTTTTGTTACCTTTCCCCAGATCTGTGCCAGGACACAATCCTGTGTCGGGGGTCTACGAACAATTACTTTGACATCATTGCTTGTTTTTTGTTCTGACATGCACTGTCAACTGTGGGACCTGAAATAGTCAGGTGTGTGCCTTTCTAAATCATGTCCAATCAATTGAATTTACCACAGGTTGACTCCAATCATGTTGAAGAAACATTTCAAAGATAATCAATGGAAACCGGATGCACCTGAGCTCAATTTCGAGTCTCATAGCAAAGGGTCTGAATACTTAGGTATTTCTGTTTTTATATTTTAATACATTTGCAAACATTTCTAAAAACCTGTTTTCACTTTGTCATTATGGGATATTGTGTGCTCAGGATATTTTTTTAAGTCTGTAACGTAATGTGGAAAAAGTCAAGGGGTCTGAATACTTTGCGAAGGCACTGCATGTCTCTTTTTTTTTATTCTTGGGAATACTTAGGAACAGATTTCCTAAATTAAACACATCTTTTGCTGAATTCATAGTGATTTTACAGTCTTTTTGACCACAAACTAAAATTCCCTCAAAAAGTATTATTATTGTTCGGGGTTGTGGGGCACTTTGGAACAAAGCTCCTATTTGTTTTTTAAAAGAATGAGATAAGATCTAAATAAACCATTGGACAAAAATACTTTTCTTTGAGATTTAACACTACTATAAATTATTTTTCTGTTATTATTGTTTTGTTTTGTACACGGTCCACATGACCTGGTCGTAACAGAGAAGAGAGGAGAAGAGAGGAGGTCAGGAAAGGAGAGGAAACAGAGGAGAGGGGAAGAGAGAGGATTGGGTGACTATCTGACAGACAGACATTGTGTTCATTATAGTGATTTGTCCAAAGCTTTAGGGAAGAGAGTCTGAAATTGTCCCAGCAACTGCATACATCCAATGGAAACATCCAAATCGGTTGATTAATGGAGAGTTCAGTTCATATCTACAGCTTGTCCCGCCTCCTCCTCTGCAGGGCCCACTGGTGTTCAGCTCTGTCCATTGATTCGCTGTCACTGACTTGGTCAGCTGTCTGTCAAACTGAAGTCCCGCCTCCTCGCTGCTTGGCCCCTCACAGTGGTCTCCTCACTCAGACTAACCCCCGTTTAGTGTCCATATAAGGAAGTGTCCTTTACAAGCACCAGCCAACACACACACACATACACTATCAGACTCTCTCTAGCAGTTGCTGCTGTTCCTGAACTCTCCGTTCTCAGTGATCTGGAGCTTGGTGGGATTGGTCGGGGATATGCCGTTACGGGTCTGCATGCTGTAGCGCTCCTTCAGCTGGGTCAGGGCACTCATCAGACGGGCGTTGGCTGCGTCAAGAGACGCGATACGCTTCTCCTGCAGAGAGAGGGGGAGGGAGAGAGAAATAAACACTCGGTTAGAGAGCGGGAGAGACGGAGGGAGGGGGGGTGAGCCAGAG
Source organism: Oncorhynchus clarkii lewisi (assembly GCF_045791955.1). Lineage (NCBI taxonomy): Eukaryota > Metazoa > Chordata > Actinopteri > Salmoniformes > Salmonidae > Oncorhynchus > Oncorhynchus clarkii. The sequence continues at coordinate 9,429,172 of NC_092175.1, forward strand.
CAGCAAACAGCAAGAGAGAGAGATACCAAATATAGGCCTGTGCAAAGATAGGCGGTGAAGTACACAGACGCAGATAGCCAGGCAGCCAGCCAGACAGCGAGGCAGTCAGCCAGACGACGCATTAATGGCAAAATGGAGATGTAGCCTCCTGCTCCTGTTAGCGTTGCTTACGGTATCATCTGAAGTCCCATCGCGTTCATGTTCATCCACCCGAGGTGCTCTCTAATTCACCATTCACTTCTCTCCCTCTCTTCTTAATGAGCTTTCCATATTCATTCTCTCTGTCTGTTGACTCAGGGAGCGGCTCATTGCCTCACCACCGCCTCTTTGTTTGCACACTCATCTCCCATTACTTTACTGTGCAGATGAGCTTCTGTTTGTACGCACGTGTGTGTGTGTGTGTGTCTGTGCACCGCTGTCTGTGAGTTGACATTGAGCCGTCTTTCAACCACACCTCTGCAACTTTGTTTAACTCTCGTTGAAGCTTGTGTGCTGGCGTCAGTGTCTGTGTTTGCATCCGAAAATGTTACGCCACAACACAGAGCTGCCACTCTGCTGTCAGAAGTCGACAAGAGTTTACAATGTAAAACGAGTCACGGCCATTGACAAACCGGCAGGGGCAGGAAGGAGTCAAGTAAAGGAAGAATAGTGTTCATGTAAATATTAGTTAGCGAAGCGTAGAGTCAGTCGCGTGTCGCGCTCAGCCATTCAAGCCTTGTCACCGCCAGAGTTCTGACTGGTTGAATTAAACATGATGTATTTCCATGTTCTGTCACCCTTCACGTCCTGTAGCAGATGTCACAAAACACACACACAGACACACACACACAAAATAAATAGTAGGAACAAATATACACACAATATATTGAGAACAGTTGACTAGGCGCTGCATGGGCTTCTTTGTTTTCTCCATGCATCTCTCTCCACGAGGTTAAAACATTGCAAACACAGGACGTGTGTGTGTGACAGGAGGTGTGTGAGTGCTCAACTCTCCTTCCAAGATGATCATAATGACCTGCAGTACTCTTTCATGCCACCGCAGACTGCCCTGCCCTCTCTCATTGGGATTTTATATAGTCAATCAACTAACTATCCCTGAGAATGCTTTGGCTAAATCTATCTGTCACAGGCTTCATTAGGAAATATTTTGATTGATGTTGTACCCACAATAACAGTCCGGACACACCCCAAACAAAAACCCTGGATGAACAGAGAAAATCCGTACCATGTTGAGAGTCCGTACTGCATCATTCAATGTCCGCAGAACGAACCCCGATGACGCGCGACACATACACAGCAAGCCAGGTACAAAGCGCCGTAAATCCACTAGGGACGCAAAAAGACCATACAGACTCAAACTTGAACAGATGTTCGACAACTCAGACTCACAACACGTGGCAAGGTGGCAGGTAGCCTAGTGGTTAGTACGTTGGACTAGAAACCGAAAGGTTGCAAGATCGAATCCCCGAGCTGACAAGGTAAAAATATGTTGTTCTGCCCCTGAACGAGGCAGTTAACCCACTGTTCCTAGGTCGTCATTGAAAATAAGAATTTGTTCTTAACTGACTCGTCTAGTTAAATAAAGGTAAAATTAAAGAAAGGACTACATGCAAATACAGCTGTGTGCTGCCCACCAAAGCCTCCCTCCCAGGGAGGTGTAACAAGAGCCCACAAGGGGGGTGGACTGGGTGATGGAGAACAGATATCCCAAATTCTAGCCCCCCCCTTTACAAGACAAATAAACACCCGTTCCCTATTTATGACTCTGGGGGGCCAGCAGACAGAAAAAAAGAACGTCTTGTGATCTACTTTTGTTCCTGGCTAAATGGCTAGCCAGTCTTTTGAGTCTGAAGGACATTTAAACATGTTTTCTTATCAATGTAATCTGGAAGCATAATGTGCTATTATTCTCCTGATTGTCCTATGTCATTAAAGGGGGTATGACAGGTATTTTGCTATAACATAGAACAGACACATTTTACCAAAAGCATGTTTGGTGCCTACAGGCTTATGTACTACATCCTAGAGACTGTTTAAACTGTACACTAGAAACATGCTGTGGACACTTTTATAAGGAAGTCTCAGGTTTTTCTCAAAGAACACAAAATGTGTTGAATTCTTAGAACCACCCTGTCCGGACCGTCATAAGCCTGCCCCCCTGTGAGTATCACTATAATTTACAGAACTTGCTAACAGATGTGCGATCAAGTTTCTGCGAGGTGCGGCCACGCCCATGGGATCTCTTGGGAAAGCAAACACCTACTGATGAGAACCAATCCTCAGCTCTACTGTGGCGAGAGACTTGGCTTCATCCCATCCGAGCAGAATCCCACTGAGGTGACATCGACATACAAGTAAATGATCCTGTTTACATTCTTCCTTACCTAAAAGTGGTGTAGTGTGTGTGTGTGTAAAAGTGGTGGAGGTTACTAAGAATCGCAAGGCCCACACCAGATGCTGACATCCTAGCCCATTGGTTGTGTGAAACTCTCTACACCCTCTGCTCTGCTCCCTGCTCACCCGCAACCGTGTGGCTTTTCACGACAGCAACTACATCATCAAGTTTGATGACGACACCGTACGGTTGTAGGCCTGGTAACCGACGACGATGAGTCAGCCTATAGGGAGGAGGTACGTGAACTGGCATTGTAGTGCCAGGACAACAACCTCTCTCTCAGCATCAGCAAAACAAGTTAATTGTTGACTTCAGGAAGCAGAGGAGGGAACACGCCCCCGATCCACGAGACGGCAGTAGAGTTAGTGTGCAGTTTTACAGTGCCTTCAGAAAGTATTTTTGTTGTGACTTATTCCACATTTTGTTGTGTTACAGCCTGAATTCATTTTTTCCCCCCTTTATTTAACTAGGCAAGTCAGTTAAAGAACAAATTATTATTTTCAATGACGGCCTAGGAACAGTGCCTTGTTCAGGGGCAGAACGACACATTTTTACCTTGTCAGCTCGGGGATTCAATCTAGCAACCTTTCAGTTACTGGCCCAATGCTCTAACCACTAGGCTACCTGCCCCCCCTAACCACTAGGCTACCTGCCCCCCCCCCCCCCCCCCCCCCCCCCCAACCACTAAGCTACCTTCCCCCCCCCCCCTCTAACCACTAAGCTACCTGCCCCCCCCTATAACCACTAAGCTACCTGCCCCCCCCCTTCTAACCACTAAGCTACCTGCCCCCCCCTCTAACCACTTAGCTACCTGCCCCCCCCTCTAACCACTAAGCTACCTGCCCCCCCCTAACCACCCCTCTAACCACTAAGCTACCTGCCCCCCCCCCTAACCACTAAGCTACCTAACCACTAAGCTACCTGCCCCCCCCTCTAACCACTTAGCTACCTGCCCCCCCCTCTAACCACTTAGCTACCTGCCCCCTCCCCCTCTAACCACTTAGCTACCTGCCCCCCCTCTAACCACTTAGCTACCTGCCCCCCCCCTCTAACCACTAAGCTACCTGCCCCTCCCTCTAACCACTAAGCTACCTGCCCCCCCCCCCCTCTAACTACTAAGCTACCTGCCCCCCCCTCTAACCACTAAGCTACCTGCCCCCCCTCTAACCACTTAGCTACCTGCCCCCCCCCTCTAACCACTAAGCTACCTCCCCCCCCCCTCTAACCACTAAGCTACCTGCCCCCCCCTCTAACCACTTAGCTACCTGCCCCCTGCTCTAACCACTAAGCTACCTGCCCCCCCCCCTCTAACCACTAAGCTACCTGCCCCCCCCTCTAACCACTAAGCTACCTGCCCCCCCCTCTAACCACTTAGCTACCTGCCCCCCCCCTCTAACCACTAAGCTACCTGCCCCCCCCCTCTAACCACTAAGCTACCTGCCCCCCCCCTAACCACTAAGCTACCTGCCCCCCCCCTCTAACCACTAAGCTACCTGCCCCCCCCTCTAACCACTTAGCTACCTGCCCCCCCTCTAACCACTAAGCTACCTGCCCCCCCCTCTAACCACTTAGCTACCTGCCCCCCCCTCTAACCACTTAGCTACCTGCCCCCCCCTCTAACCACTTAGCTACCTGCCCCCCCCCTCTAACCACTAAGCTACCTGCCCCCCCTCTAACCACTTAGCTACCTGCCCCCCCCATTGTTGAATTATTCTTTTTTTGACCCATCTACACGTTTTTAGACATTTGAGCAAATGTATTGAAAAATAAATACAGAAATATCTCATTTACATAACTATTTACACCCATGAGTTAACACTTTGTCGACGCACCTTTGGCCGTGATTACAGAGTCTTTCTGGGTGAGACAGGAAGAGCTTTCCACACCTGGACTTTTCAAAATTCTTCAAACTCTGTCAAATTGATTGTTGATCATTGCCACACAACCATTTGCAGGTCTTGCCTTAGATTTACAACTGTGACTCGGCCACTCCGGAACATTCACTGTCGCCTTGCTATTGTACTACTGAAAGGTGAATCCATCTTCCATCGTCTGGTGGAAAGCAGACTAAACCAGGTTTTCCTCTAGGATTTTGCCTGTGCTTAGCTCCGTAACATTTCTTTTTTTTATCCTGAAAAACTCCCCAGTCCTTAATGATAACAAGCATACACATAACATGATGCAGCCACCACTAGGTTTGAAAATACGGAGAGTGGTATTCAGTAATGTGTTGTATTGGATTTGCCCCAAACATAAGACTTTGTATTCAGGACATAAAGTGAATTGCTTTGCCACATTTCTTTGCAGTATTACTTTTAGTGCCTTGTTGCAAACAGGGTGCATGTTTTGGAATATTGTTTATTCGGTACAGGCTTTCTTTTCTCTCTGTCAATTATAGGTTAGCATTGTGGAGTAACTACAACGTTGATCCATCCTCCGTTTTCTCCTATCATGACCATTAAACTGTGTAACTGTTTTTAATGTCGCCATTGCATTGGCCTCATGGTGAAATCCCAGAGTGGTTTCCTTCTTATCTGGCAACTGGGTGAGGAAGGACGCCTTTACCTTTGTAGTGACTGTGTGCACATATACACCTTTCAGAGTGTAATTAATAACTTCATCATGCTCAAAGGGATATTCAATGTCTTCTTTTTTTAATTTTTTACTTTGTACCCATCTACCAATAGGTGCTCTTCTTTGCGAGGCTTTAGAAAACCTCCCTGGTATTCGTGGTTGAAAATGTGTTTGAAATTCACTTGACTGAGGAACTGTAAAGATAATTGTATGTGTGGGGTACAGAGAGGACGTATTCATTCAAAAAGAATGTTAAATCACTATTATTACACACACACACACACACACACACACGTCATTTTTACTCCTGAACTAATTTACACTTACCATAACAAATGGGTTGAATACTTACTGGCTCAAGCCATGTAAAAAAAAAAAAAATCCACTTTGACATTTTGGGGTATTGTGTGTAGGCCAGTTTATTCTATTGGCTCATTTACTTTGTTTGTAATTTTTTATCATTTCTTACTGTTGTTGCATTGTCGAGAAGGAGCCTGCAAGTAAGCATTCCATGTGTATATTGTACATACGACTATTATATAACTTGAAAACTTGAAAAGTCATGCAGGGGCGATGGAATATGGGATAATATACCCGCGTATGGATGAGGGTAGTAGTATACTAAGGGTTAGGGTAAGTGTGTGTGTGCGTGTGTGTGTGTGTGTGTGTGAGACTGACTCTCACCTGTGCATCAATGACCTTCTGTTTGGAGTCGACCGCAGCCTGCATATCACTATGGTCTTTCTTCAGCTCCTCTTCCACAGACATTAGCCTGGACACACACACGTACACAGCGAGACATGACGCACACACACTGTGTTAGAGGGACAGTAGCGACACAAACAGAAGGACGCACACCGTGTAAGAACCAAGGCATGTGGACACAGTGCAGGGGCGTGCGTAAGGATTGTGTTACACTTGACACACAGGGGGTCTGCTCGTGCTTTAAAGATGTATGCCGGAGTGCACGCTGCACAGCCTGTAATGGAGTTATTGGAAGGAGGGTATCTTGGGCCCACTGGTCTGCTATGTATTTAGGAGGTGTGTGTAGGAGTGTGGAGCTTCTAATTGAGTTTGTGAGGTGTGTGTGTGTGTGTGTGTCTCGGGCACTGGTCTGCTAGGCATTTAGACATCAGGATAACACTTTTCACTTTAATTGAGTTTGTGAAATGTCAGTATATTGAGTTGTGTGCGATGTGTGTGAGTTGTGTGTGTGTGCGTGTGTGTGTAGGCTCTAACAGCAGAGTGCAGTGTGATAAGGATCTGACGGGAACAGGGAAGCGTTGTGTCTCCTGACATCACAGACCAGCAGATAACATCAGGAAAACACAGCAGATAACATCCCCCATCTCTCTCTCCCCTTCCATTTTATTCCGTGCCACCACCACCCGCTTCACTTTGTCACAGGTGACCGGTTTAATGCTCATCACCGCATCCTTTATCAGAAGGTCGGCTGGACCTCTCGAAATTCCCGTGGATCACTTCATTTCTCCCCTTTTTGTTTCCAGATCTCTGCTGCACAAAGCTTCTAACATATCTCACTTCTCTGTTAAAGCATGGAAATACGAGGCATGAAACCCACTCACAGGGATGGTTAACTCTTGAGGTCCCTTGTGTCTCTACAAAACCTAGGTCAAATCAGCCTGTAGTTTGAACTTTCTCTCTCTCTCTCTCTCTCTCTCTCCCTCTCCCTCTCCCTCTCCGTCTCTCTCTCTCTCTGTCTCTCTCTCTCTCTCTGTATCTCTCTCTGTATCTCTCGCTCTGTCTCTCTCTCTCTCTCTCTCTCTCTCTGTCTCTCTCTCTCTCTCTGTATCTCTCTCTCTCTGTCTCTCTCTCTCTCTGTCTCTCTCTCTCTCTCTGTATCTCTCTCTGTATCTCTCTCTCTGTCTCTCTCTCTCTCTCTCTCTCTCTCTCTCTCTCTCTGTATCTCTCTCTGTATCTCTCTCTGTATCTCTCTCTCTGTCTCTCTCTCTGTCTCTGTCTCTCTCTCTCTGTCTCTCTCTCTCTCTGTCTGTCTCTGTCTCTCTCTCTCTCTCTGTCTCTCTCTCTCTGTCTCTCTCTCTCTCTGTCTGTCTCTGTCTCTCTCTCTCTCTCTGTCTCTCTCTCTATCTGTCTCTCGCTCTCTCTCTCTCTCTCTCTCTCTCTCTCCCTCCACTCTACATTCACGGGAAAGGGTCTGATCCCCCACGCCAGACGTACCTGCTGATAATACCCTTCATCTGGAGGTCCTTGTCATCCTGCTGTCGCCTCAGGCGTTCCTCAGACTCCTCCAGCCGTGCCTGGTACTCCATCAGAACCTTCGGACCTCCGTCATCCTGGCCCTTCAGACGAGCCTCGTACTCCTCCAGCTTCTGGACCGACACACGCAGCTTCTCCTGGAGGACCACGATCTCCTGCTGGTACTGGAGAGAGAGAGAGAGAGAGAGAGACAGGGTTAGAGGAAGAGTCAGTCACCAGCAATACAGCCACCTGCTACTACAGACAGGAGAGAGAGAGAGAGAGTCAGAATTTGTATTATTATCATCATCATCAACCGTGCCAACCCGATAACTGTTTCAAATGGTGCCGACCCATACTAGCCCATTCAATTGTCCTGTTATTTCTAGGTTAAGGAGGGCATTAACCGTCAACATTACCACCACTGTCAATGTCCTCGTCATCAAAGTGGTCCTCCGGTAGACCTTGACAGGTGTACCCCCCTCCTTGTCACACAATTTCTGCATCTCATCCGATTCGTTATTTTTTTGGTCCACCTGGCTTCACGTTTTTACACGGTCAAATATTGAAGGGAAACTAAAACTCGCACGAGTCAGGATTATAAAAAGCGCTGGAAGTGTGGAAGACTATAAGTACCCATTAGCCAACACTCGTAGTGAAACGTCAAACTTTTCTAAGCCACCAGCACTCCTGGGAGGGATAAGTTTCCATTCCTTCCATGTCCCAAATCCCACCAGCCCTTGCCTTTGATCCCTAACCTCTAAACCTGGGCCTGTGAGGGGACTTAAGCTGAGCACTGTTCCAGAAGAAGAAGGAAGAGAGGGAATAGACGGAGGGATGAGAGGGAGAAGACGGAGGGATGAGAGGGAGAAGACGGAGGGATGAGAGGGAGAAGACGGACCTGTGAACGGTACTGGAGAGGAGAGAGTTTGTGCTGGCTGGGAGAAACGAGGCGCAGAAGCAAATCCCTTTAATAAAACACATCCTGGATCCTGCAGGTGCATTTAAGGGTACGCACTAAACAATAATGGTTCTAAATAGTACCAGATAGGGGTTCTAAATGGAACCTGTATGGTGGTATAAAGAACACCCTTTCCTAAGGATCTATAAAGCACACAAAAAGGGTTCCGCTATGGTTCCAAACCCTTTTTTAAATGGTTCTTTATAGGTCCTTTTGAAGAACCACAGGGTTTTCTATCAGCCACATTATATTGTTAAAATTCCATAGGTGTTATGATTGTGTTAATTGACAAGTTGAATCGAGTGTGCTACCTTTGAAACAGCTGGGTGTCCCTGAGGAGAGAATTGAGAACGCAAGGACTGATTTAGTCAACCAGACTCAATTGACACAAGGCCATCCTGGAGTGTTTCACAAGACAGCGTCACTGGTCTTATATAACATGTAACGGCATTAAAACACATTACTTAAACTGGAATGACATTCTCACTCACAGTTGCACAAAAAGAGCGGTACGCAAACCACACCCCCAAAAAATGATAATGAGCCGCCTCCCCTACATTTTAATTATCACTAAAAGAGCAAAGAACTATTTTGTGAACTGTGAAGAACCATCGGAGAACTCAAAGGTTTATTTGAGTCACTATGGTTCCACATAGAACCATCCCCTTGAGGAACCCAGATTTATTTTTGTGTGTGTGTAGTTTTAAAACGTCTTCGGATCCCATCAAAGCTGGAGTTAGTTATTGATCGTGTGTTGGTTATGCACGCTCCATTTTCCTCAGCGTTTTGATAGAGCTCCAACGATCATGTATGAATCATGTGCAGCCGAGGAGTGACGGCCAGTCAAAGCATGAGGAGCTGAGAGCCAATGAGATGCGCTGTTGGGATGACAAGCAAGTGAATAAGCAGCAGGAAGCATAACCACACACACACACACACACACACACACACACACACACACACACACACACACACAATTACAAAAGAGAATACCTTAAAGTTGAAATCCTTTAGATCATTCAGAGTATTGTTATTAGAGATGCTGGGTTACTGTGAGTGATTGTAAGTTGTAAGGGGGAAAAGCTTACGGGTAGGAAGGAGGTCTTGGCATTGGGAGTTGAGGGGAGTAGAGAGAGTACTGGTTACAGGGAGTGAGGTAGTGTTTACAGTTGAGGTTTAGGTCAGAGAGGTAGAGGATGGGTGCTGAGGACCGGGGGGGTAGTTAGGGAGGTAAAAGGGAGGTTGAGAGAGGGTTAAGGTTGGTTTGGGAGTTGGACGTTACCTTCTCGGCCAGAGTGAGATCCTCTCTGTTTCTGAACTCGGGGTCCATCCCCTCATGGTCTACATACTGCACATTCATATTCAACAGCCAGGCAGCCGTACGGTCCAGCGCATTGGGGTTCATTGGGGAGGGGGCCTAGTGGAACCAACACAACACACACACGCATGAGCTGAGTCGAGTGGGACGCCCACACACGTCATACGGTACACACACACACCAGCATACGGTGCACACACGCCGACATACAGATTACATACACACCGGAATAAGCATGGAATGTGCATGGAACGTGACGAACAGATGTGATCACTAGAGCAAAGTGTGTTTGAGTGTGAGATAGAGAGCGAGTGTGTGTGTGTATGAGTGAGAGAGAGAGTGAGTGTGTGTGTGTGTGTGTGTGTGTGTGTGTGTGTGTCATTGAATGTGTCAGTTAAGGTGACTGACAGTTGGTCAGAGGGAGATGGAGCCTTTGGACTGTGAAGGGAGGGGAGGAACAGTGGGGTCGTTTCACAGACAAAGTCCAAAACACTCTTTGGAACTGAAACATTGACCATATTCATTTGAATCTCAGATATGGTGTGCTGAATGAATTAAAATATATTCGCTCAAACCTCACACTGTCATTTCATTGTCCTTGGACACTTCTCAGAAGAATACCAAGGTCAAGACAGACAAGAGATTTCTACTGAATATACAGTGTTAGTAAGTCAGTCAGTTAGGTAGCGACATATTCATGTGATGTTCGGTGACATGCACAGCAGCCTATCGACATGTCTGGACGTCATTCCAAATTGGACAGAGACAGGATCATTTCGTAAACTCAGAACCTAGCCAGGTTTGATTACAGCTGTGTTGCACGGATGAGAGCTACAGTTGCAATCTTGTCAGTATATAAAGCACCGAGCTCTATTAAAAATACATGCATCTCCAGACACAGCTGAAACCCAGTCAGTGTAGCCAGACAGCGACTCAATCAAGCAATTGATTTCCTTCTCAATGTCTCGCTCCAATCCCCCTGCTATGTATCTCTAATGGAGTTCAGAGAGGAAGGAAGGAAGGAAGACATTCAAAACAACATGCTTAACAAATCCCAGTAGAGCGCGCATGGTGTCTGTCTGGTTTCCATTACGACCCCATTAACCCTCGACCCTCGGGCTACACCAATCAGTCAATCACTAAGCCGGGGGGGGGGCAGGGTATTGCAGGAAACTGGGAATGTAACCTGTCACCTTGAGGCCAGAGATCACCGGGGGGGAAACCATCGAACAGCCAGCCTGGTCGATGGTGACCTGCTGACTATGAGGTCATCTTTAACAGCCCGAGGATGCCAGCAGATCAATTATAGACACACTAGAACAACTCCCAGTCCTAACAGCGAGAGACACACAGCCACACAACCCACCAACCCCAAAAAAACGACTAACTAATAAACAAACAAGCCTGTCTATCTCGATGCGTCAGTACGAAAGCAGGAAACAATAGACCTACGCCTGCATCCATCACTCTACCTGTGATCCCGTGCTATTAGACTTCCACGTGTAAGCGGTGGAGACGTTGAGCGTGGCGTTTACGGCCATGACACGCTGGCTGCTCCGACGACTAGAATCAACTGAGAGCTCAGGCACCACCCACCGGACACACAGGCCTCGTCAACATGCAGCGCATAATGGGATGAAGTGGTGTTAATGGAAGCTTTCGGTGACACTGCGTCATTTGTTCATTTAAAGCCGTATTTAGCCTGAGAACTCAGTGAGAGACAAATGACCCTGTTTCAACGCTGATCCGTTACGAACCCTCCTGAAAGCCAATTTTGAAGTTACCAACATGACTGCCAGCCAAGGACCACGCTGTAACAGCTATCCCCATAGACAGTCATTTAAACAAGCGTGCGTTGCCTGACCTGTTTGTGCTGGGCTCTCTGCTTGGTCTCGGGGCTGTCTCCTTTTGATGACGACGACTGTTGCCGTAGCCGCGCACCACTGCCGGGCCAGTCGGGCGATGATGACATCATGCTGCCGCTGGAGGGGCGCGGGTAGGGCCCGCTGTTGAGCAGGTTCGGCGGCGTGCGGCCCCTGGTGACGGTGGTCTGCGGAGGGGGCTGGTCTATCCTGCGCTGGGGGCCGCCGTTGTTTTGTCTGGGCATGGTGGGCTGGGCCTCTGTGAGTGACAGCTGCCTCCGCGTGCCTACAAACTCCCCTGAACGACGTGCATACTCCTCCCCGCTACTCCCCCCAGCACCACCACCTCCTCCGTGGTTCAGGAAGGTGTTGTGTTTCCCTCCTCCCAGCCCGTCCTCATTGTTGCTATGGGAACTGTGGGAGCTGTGGCACTCGGAGCCTGAGTCGGCCATGCCTCGCGGCGACACTGGCAGCCCTGCCGCCATCTGGTAGACGGGGTTCTGGAAGGACAGGGGGGCCAGAAGCTGAGCCGACCTGCCTGGGGCACTCTCCGACCCAGGGGTGGTGGGGGTCTGGACCGGCCTCCTCAGTGTAGGACCTCCAATGATGTTACCCTGGGGGGTCCGGGCCGACCACACTCCCCCAGGAACGATGCCCTCTCCCAGTCCGTCTGAGGGGCCGCCCTCTAAGATGCGGGGGTCCTGGAGGTCCACCATGGAAAGGCTTTTGCTGCCGTTGGCCATGCCCAGCTCGGGTTCATTGGACTCGGAGTAGCTAGAGCTGCGGGCCGGGGAGGGGTGGATCCCAGAATTCCTGGTGACGAAGAAAAGGTCCTTGTTCTCCGGGGTCGGGGAGGGTAACCTGGTGAAGTCCACCAACCTGAGAGGGGGGGAGGAGCAGGAGGTAAAAAGGAGGAATGGCAAAGATAGAGAGGTTTTGACTATTCTGTAAAACAGTTGTACACGGCTGTATCTATTGACCCTTACAGACATGAAAAATGACCAGTCAAACCCTTCAGCCCACACATGAGAAACAGTTAAGTGTGAAATCCCAATGAACACTCACCCTACACAACAGGACACATGGTATAAAAACAGCAAACCAGCAGCAGGTGAGGATGTGAGTCATAGGGAGAAGTTAAGTGATCCCCACTCATTCTCTCCTCCCCTCCCCTCCTCCTCCTCCTCTCCTTTCCTCCACCACCCAGTCAGAAGCTTTATTGTCTGGAGACGATTACCTTGACAGCCACGATTTATGTCCCCATAATCTCTCTCTCTCACTGTCTCTCTCTCTGCTGCTTTCTCTCTCTCCTCTCTCTATATCCCTCCCTCCCTCCCTCCCTCTGTGTGAATGGGATGTAATTAAGAAAGACTGCTAGAATGCTAGTCTTGTTCACTCCAGCCTCCATAAATCTGACTGGGGTTACAGGTTCTCTGCCAGCCTGATAAGGAGGGAATGGAGGGGACAGGACAGGGACTGTGGCTGGGTCGACACACCATAGCGTGGTCTGATAAGGGGGGTGCGCGACGACGACAGTTGCTAATTATACCGATTGATCCTGGACCGCTGTTGAACACAATAGACAACAATGACCGTCATCTCATTCACCTAACAAAGAAATGAACTTACAAGAGATCGTCATTATCATTCTTCATTTGTTGACCTTCATTAGAGATCGTCATGACCTTTTATCTCACATGAAATTTGAAGAGCAAACCTTGACCACCTTAATCATCCCTACCCTTTTGTTTGTTTGTTCCTCCTAACCTTTACCCTACCCTCACCCTGTCCTTACCCTGAGAGGTCATTGTCGATGACCATCTTCTGCAGGCCGGTGGAGATGCTGCAGCCTGCCCCGGTGTTGGGCGGAGACCCTGTACGGTCAGAGGGGGACGGAGCGGTCATGGTCATGGTCATACTGGACGGGTTGGTCAGCGCTGTGCTCACCTCCCGGAGGATCCTGGGTAGAGGCCCCAGTTTGGAGGCGGAGGTCTGAGGGGCAAAAGGTTCCAAGTCAGAGATGGAGTCAGGGGTGAGGGTAGCGCAGTAGAAAAGTTGAGGCCTTTAAGCACAGATCTGAGATCCACTTCCACCTCCTGCAATCCTAATAATTAATCAGGGCGGTGGGGTACGGAAGACATTAGACTGACAAGACTGACATTAGATCAGTGTCTAGGCTTGGGGGCAAACGTCATCCTACTTAGGCTCACTCTGTATTAATGGCATTCTTCACAGTCTTCTACTCCACTATATATGAAGCCCTTTTAAGCATTTCGTGTGGTGCTGCTGCAACTTTTATAGGCACTAACTGAAACCTTGGATCGCAGATGAGACGGCCACTTATTTTCCTCCAAAATGTCCGTCCCCGTGTCTGTGTCAGTCAGTCAGCTGCTCGATGGCGTATTATTTTTCCAATTACAGAGTGCTAATCTTACTCTAATTATGCCCTTCAGTTTGAATAATGAATCCGAGCCTGGGAGGACTTGATGTCGAACGGGGACAGACACGAGTTTAAAAAAAAAATTGAAATAAAAGGAAGCGTGTTGTTCTCTGTGAGGATCGGATGGAGCACACACACATACAAATGGAGTCTATATGGGTTTTGACCCCAAATGTACCTAGTAATTACCACGCTGGGATGGCTCTCCATACGGAACCATGGCTTATGCACTAGGTGCCCCAGCAAATCCATTTGCAAGTCAGAGCACACCAATAGTGCACTCTCATTGACAGAGAGTGGTAGCGGTAGTTGTATTATATAAGCAATAGTGTGCTGTACACATTGGTGAATGTTGTTCGGTAAACATGCTAATGCACCCTGTACATCATTAAACACTGAAGGGTAGTGCTCATGCACCACAGCATTTTTAAGTATGTACTTTCAAAGTACGTATTTAATTAGGGCCAGAGGTTTTTCCTGACTACATGACCTGACCAGAGAAAAGGTCTGGGGGCCTAGTTATATAGGCTTTCACCAGGTCTCAGAATTGTTCTTGGACAATTCCGATCATGAAAATCCACTTATAGCTGGGGCCTTGAGAGGTCAGGACAAACTCTCCTTTCAGTTCTTGAAAAAAACGATATACAGACGCAAGTGTATATGAACGAATGACAAAATGTCCCTTGTATTCATTGTTGCCCCCCCCCCGGTTGTCAGCCCTACCTGGTCCATGCTAGAGACGACCTCTGACAGCAGGTTGTGCAGGGTGGACAGCTCCCGTCCCAGGTCGATGTAACCTTCGAACCCTGCTGTGTTTGAGATGGTCTCTGGGTTAGAGATCTCCAGCAGGAAGCGCTGCATGTTGGTCCACTCGTGCTCCAGGAACTGGTTCATAAAGGACATGTACTCCTCCTTACTGCCAAACCTGGGATGGAGGGAGAGAAAAAGAAAGCGAGAGGGAGAGAGGGGGGAGAGTGAGTGCCTGCGTATAGAAAACACGCTCTCTCTCTCTCTCTCTCACGCATGCACACACACAAACACAGTGAAAACGGACGACGTCAACAAACACACGCCGTCAACACACACTCACTTGGTGAAGTTGGCCAGGTTCTGGGTGACCTTGGCGATGAGCGTGAGTGTGCGTGCGGTGCGGTCGTCAGGGTACTCCTGCATCAGGTTGAAGAGCGACGGGGACATAACGGCCGGGCACAGGAAGCGCAGGAACAGAGACGCGCTGATCAGCCGCTCGCTGATGTCCGGTCGTCCCCGGCTACTGCACTCCTGTCGCCACGACGCAAACACCTCCTTCAGTTCCCGTGGAAACACACTGCCAGGGAGGGGGACGTATCAACAACGTTAGGGAGGAGATTAGACAGTGTGCTGTTCCCTGTGGTAAATGTGGTTCCTAAAATGTCATGAGAGATAAATGGTAGTGTATTGTGGCTCGGTGTCCCAGTAGTTACCAGTAGGAGTTGATGATCTTGCAGAAGGCCAGCTCACAGCACATCTTCAAGTTGCTCTGGTGCTCCTGCAGGTCATTGGACGAACACTTGGATGGGTCCACCTCACAGTTCTCATCTGACTCATACAGCGCCTTGATAAACTCACCTGTAACACAGGGAGAGAGAGAGAGGGAGACAGTCAGACACGGACATTCAGCCAGTACGGAGAGTCAACTGGGTTGGAGAGGGAGACAGTCAGACACGGACATTCAGCCAGTTCGGAGAGTCAACAGGGTTGGAGTGGGAGACAGTCAGACACGGACATTCAGCCAGTACGGAGAGTCAACAGGGTTGGAGAGGGAGACAGTCAGACACGGACATTCAGCCAGTACGGAGAGTCAACAGGGTTGGAGAGGGAGACAGTCAGACACGGACATTCAGCCAGTTCGGAGAGTCAACGGGTTGGAGAGGGAGGCAGTCAGACACGGACATTCAGCCAGTACGGAGAGTCAACAGGGTTGGAGAGGGAGGCAGTCAGACACGGACATTCAGCCAGTACGGAGAGTCAACAGGGTTGGAGTGGGAGACAGTCAGACACGGACATTCAGCCAGTACGGAGAGTCAACGGGGTTGGAGAGGGAGACAGTCAGACACGGACATTCAGCCAGTTCGGAGAGTCAACGGGTTGGAGAGGGAGACAGTCAGACACGGACATTCAGCCAGTACGGAGAGTCAACGGGGTTGGAGAGGGAGACAGTCAGACACGGACATTCAGCCAGTACGGAGAGTCAACGGGGTTGGAGAGGGAGGCAGTCAGACACGGACATTCAGCCAGTACGGAGAGTCAACGGGTTGGAGAGGGAGACAGTCAGACACGGACATTCAGCCAGTACGGAGAGTCAACGGGTTGGAGAGGGAGACAGTCAGACACGGACATTCAGCCAGTACGGAGAGTCAACGGGTTGGAGAGGGAGGCAGTCAGACACGGACATTCAGCCAGTACGGAGAGTCAACAGGGTTGGAGAGGGAGGCAGTCAGACACGGACATTCAGCCAGTACGGAGAGTCAACAGGGTTGTAGAGGGAGGCAGTCAGACACGGACATTCAGCCAGTACGGAGAGTCAACGGGGTTGGAGAGGGAGGCAGTCAGACACGGACATTCAGCCAGTACGGAGAGTCAACGGGGTTGGAGAGGGAGACAGTCAGACACGGACATTCAGCCAGTTCGGAGAGTCAACTGGGTTGGAGAGGGAGACAGTCAGACACGGACATTCAGCCAGTACGGAGAGTCAACGGGGTTGGAGAGGGAGGCAGTCAGACACGGACATTCAGCCAGTACGGAGAGTCAACGGGGTTGGAGAGGGAGACAGTCAGACACGGACATTCAGCCAGTACGGAGAGTCAACGGGGTTGGAGAGAGAGACAGGTGAGTGACGAGACACAAACATTCATCCATTCAGACACAAACATTCATTCATTCAGTAAACAGTTTGTGGCTGGGGGTAGTTATAATGATTGACCACAAGGGGGCTGTTTTTGCTATTGACCGCTGGGATTTTTTAAAATTAAAGTGAAACTGAATCGCTGAAAGAATTACCGTGTCTCAATTCAAAACATCACATCATAACAGCATACCATAACAGCATACCATAACAGCATACCATAAGCAATACATCACTTCAGACCAACAATATGTCAACCAACAATAAGAACACTGAGTGAACCTGAGTCAGAGACCCAGGTCATCCCAGGTAACACAACTGATGTTCATGCGCTTCAGACAACGCTCCATCAACGTTCCACAAACACCCCCCTCTCTCTCCCCCTACCTGTCAACTTTGTCCTTCCCATATGAAGGAGAACAAGAGAGGAAGAGAGAGAGAGAGAGTGAGGGAGGAGAGCGAGAGCGAGAGAGAACGAGAGAGTGGATGTGGTAAGACTATAAAAAGAAGATCTCATCCGTAGTTTGACAGTGATAAAGGTGTAATAACTTCCCCTGTACAATTTGTCTGTCTCTCTCCCTCCCCATCTCCCTCCCCCTACTCCTGGTCATCCTTATGTCACCCCTGCATGGCAGACCAGAACCAGTTCATCTTTGGCAGCGATGAGATTCCATTATTCACCTACGGTAGGCTTCAAAGCACATTAGCTCCAAGGAATACACACATGGATGATTCACTGAGGCCCCAATATATTCTTAACACAACCCCAGAAATAAAGACAGACAGACAGACAGACCTTTTAGATCTATACACAGAGAGGGAAATGAGAGAGGGATGGGAAAAGAAAGAGCATTTGCAGGGAGGGCGTGTGCTTTTCTGCAGCTAAAACTGCTGCTGTGTACGTTTCTAAATCAGGCTGGATGAGGTAAATACAGCAACATACACCAGGCTTATCGCCGGGACCACGGCCAAACAATAACACAACACTAACCTTATGGTAGAGAAAGGGAGAGTGAGATAGGGAAGGGGGAAAAAAAGAAAGTCCTGTGTACAGGAGGGTTGGGCCTTCTCTGCCTTAAGACCTCCACTACACCTCAATGACCTTTGACCTCTACTACAGCTCAGTAAGCTCTTTACTATGAACTATCTAAAAAATGTGGTATTTCATTACTTTAACAGAACATTTCCTAAAACTTAAAAGATGGTTATATTTAATTTAAATTTTGGTAATGATATAGGAACGACCTCCGAAAGACGGCACAACATTGAGAATGGCGTCAAATATTTCTGAGAATGTTAAAAAACAACGTTCTTCTGTGGGAATTTCAGTACTTCAGCATAATGTTTCCTACAGGTTTCCTTATGGTTCTATTTAAAGCCATGTTCTCAAATTGTTCCGGAACGTTAAGAAAACTCTCAACAAAAACAACAAGAAAACTTTAGTAACGTTCAGGGAACGTTCTAATAATGTTATTTTAAAACATATACATTCCATTCTTCTCAGCATCAACAAAACTCTTCCCCCTATCGTGTTAAGTGTGTTGACCGCGCCTACTCATTTGCCACATCTGAACTTAAAGTGGAACTGGCAGCGTTTGAACTGCTTTGCAGATATGAAACAAACAGACAATCATAATATCAGACATGATGATCAATATAAAATATTGCTATCAGGTTGTAAATCACAGCTGGCTTGTATGTTGTTTGTTGCTTCCACCCATTCGGGTTCCACTGTTTCAGTTTCAATGACTCAATATTTTGGACAAAAACAGATTGATGTAACTAAGGCTGGGAATGTCAATACAATCAAACTACCAAGGGCAATGATCACAAGTCAGTCAACATGGCTAATAGGCTAGCATATCTATTGATTTAGTTATTTATTTAGCTATTTATTTAGCAAGCTAGAAACCGAGAGCCTAACGTTAGCTCGCTGCTTGGAGGATGTCAGGTCATTGGAGGAGTGGGTGAGTGACCGACCTTTCGCTCAATTTTTTCCCGGTGGAGACAGATGGTTTTTAATTAGGCGTTATTTACCGCAGTGTCTATTAACTGTCCAAACGCACGGCCGCTATCCCACTCTATAATGCTATAGAATATTCACAAATGGCCTTACTCTATGTCATTCCCAAGCATTCTATGAATTCATGCTTGTTTGATTAATAGTGTGAAGACTTGACAGCTTGAAGGCAGGCATTAGAGAGATAAACATTATTTATCTTCTCTCCTCCAGAGGGTGGCCTGCGCTGAAGGGAAATGTCACGGTCCACAGACTGGAGCAGTCATCTCTACAGCCATCTCCTACAGCTGAATACAAAGACCATATCTACAGCCCCATCCTCCTCATCTGTACAGCAGATGCTACCACATACATCGTCTCCAATAGCTTTATCTCTCCTCTCCTATAACTGAAGACATAGAGAGGCTGGAGAAGACAGGAAGGCAGACATTCAGAAAACGAGGCAGGCAGACAGATATATAGATACAGACAGACAGACAGACTTACCAAGTGCGTCCTGCAGGTACTTCTGCCCCACCAGTTTGAGGTACTCCTCTATAGCCTTGGTGGCCAGGGTGTTCTCTCGGAAGATCAGGTGCTCGTTCTCCCCACACCGGTCCACCTCTGACATCATCAGGTCAGTCAGGAAGTCCTACAGCAAAACAGGAAGAGAGAACATGTTGAGATGAGACTACAACTCCCAGAAGACACTGCAGTTGCTAAGCCAGCAGCATACCACCCTGCATACCACTGCTGGCTTGCTTCTGAAGCTAAGCAGCGCAGTCCCTAGACGGGAGACCAGATGCTGCTGGAAGTGGTGTTGGAGGGCCAGTAGGAGGCACTCTATCCTCTGGTCTAAAACATATCCCAATGCGCCCCAGGGCAGTGATTGGGGACACTGCCCTGTGTAGGGTGCCGTCTTTCGGCTGGGACGTTAAACGGGTGTCCTGACTCTCTGAGGTCATTAAAGATCCCATGGCACTTTATTTTTATTTATTTTAATTTTAAATTTTAAATTTGATTTAATCCATTTTAGAATGAGGCTGTAACGTATTAAAATGTGGAAAAATCCAAGGGGTCTGAATACTTTCCGAAGGCATTTCCTCAAATAAAACAGCAATTTACTGTGTTAGTCTGACGTGTGTAGACCTATGACACAACTCAGATCTTATTTGCATTGTGCAAGTAATAATACAAATGACAATAATAATTTATTCAATTTATATAGTGCTTTTCAAAGAATCTCAAAAGCGCTTCAAAGCACTAAAAAAAAAGACAAGTAATTGAGAAAAACAACATCACAACATCATGAAATGGACAGTCGTTAGAAAGTTCATGGTCATCTGAGGGAGGTGGTCAAGTGGGGAGAGAAAGTCCGTAGGCAGGGTAGGAAACGCAGTCTCATTAAGGTGTCTCAGTCGGATGAAGTTGTGGCTAAGCCACTGCAGTTCATGGACTCTGTAGTAAGTAGGTAGTTAGCTAGCTAATTTCACTACCCCAAAAATGAAGCTCTCACTTGGACGATGCTATGGCAGTCACGAAGTGGTGCCAGAAAGCACAACACATTTCAATAAAAGTTCAAGAGCAGCCTTGTAACTTTGTCCTCCCTACAATCCTCATCGCAGCACACCACTGCCGTCTTGCTTTCGGATTCTCTCCATCCTCGACCAGCTAACGTTAGCTAGCTAGCCAATTAAAAAATGACTTGCCAGCTTCAGTCTTAATTAACGCTGTGGTGGATTCTGATTATATGAATTAGCCACATTAATTGCAGTGGCGTGTGTTCATGGATGCCAAGGGAAGCCAGACTTCCCCAAATACCAATGAAATAAATAAATAATCATAATAATTGATCTTTCGTCTCTCTGTGTTTTCATAATTTTCCGTCAATTCGCTAGTGGCTGAATCTCACCGGAGAAATCATCTGAGCGAGGGAAACAGCGCCCCTCTGTGTCAGTATGTGTAGCCCATGTATCTGATGCTGTCTGGAACAAAAGAGTATGACATGTGTCCACCCGTAGCATTCGATTGATTGATGCCAGCAAGCATTTGGCCTCCCTTGATAAAACAATTATAAAATAATTAGCCTATCAGTGTTGAGCTGAGCTCAACTGTGGGTTGTCCTGGCACAGCAAAATTCCCCCCAAGGGCAGCCAGTATGGATTTGGCTTCACACCAATCAAATCACATCCTAATCAAAACGTCATCATTGTCAGACAAACGTGTCTGTTTCATGTCTGCTTGTGTTAACCTGCAGTACCTAGCTTGCTAAAATCGTCCCTTTCCTAAGCCGTGGATGGAGATGTGGATTTGGACTTGTGGTTTTGACATAATGCTCTGTACAGGCCAACGATTATGATCTAACCATAAATGAATATATTGTGCCACTGGCCTGAGATGACTGAAGTTCAATATGTAGCCTAGATGTAGCCTGGTAAGCTCACGTTAACTAGCTAGCTAATTTAGCTGGTTCATTTTTGCCCATGCGAGGAAGTTAGGCTACCTACTGTGGCTAAAATGCTTGCTAGCCTATGGAAAAACTAAAAGCGTAGTATATGACAGACCATAGACTGCTTTGGCAATACGAGGAGGATGGCATTGGCGTTCAACTAGTCTACAAGTAGTGTGAGTCAATTTCTTATTTTACTTGTGTGTAAAATCAATACCATGGACAGCCACATGATATTAAGCAACATTGATTGAGCTAAAAGCAAAAGCACTCACAAACATCTACAGATGCACAATCGAGAGCATCCTGTCGGGCTGTATCACTGCCTGGTACGGCAACTGCTCCGCCCACAACCGCAAGGCTCTCCAGAGGGTAGTGAGGTCTGCACAACGCATCACCGGGGGCAAACTACCTGCCCTCCAGGACACCTACACCACCCGATGTCACAGGAAGGCCATAAAGATCATCAAGGACAACAACCACCCGAGCCATTGCCTGTTCACCCCGCTATCATCCAGAAGGTGAGGTCAGTACAGGTGCATCAAAGCAGGGACCGAGAGACTGAAAAACAGCTTCTATCTCATGGCCATCAGACTGTTAAACAGCCACCACTAACATTGAGTGGCTGCTGCCAACACACTGACTCAACTCCAACCACTTTAATAATGGAAATTGATGGAAATGTATGTAAAATATATCACTAGCCACTTTAAACAATGCTACTTAATATAATGTTTACATACCCTACATTACTCATCTCATACAGTGCCTTGCGAAAGTATTCGGCCCCCTTGAACTTTGCGACCTTTTGCCACATTTCAGGCTTCAAACATAAAGATATAAAACTGTATTTTTTTGTGAAGAATCAACAACAAGTGGGACACAATCATGACGTGGAACGACATTTATTGGATATTTCAAACTTTTTTAACAAATCAAAAACTGAAAAATTGGGCGTGCAAAATTATTCAGCCCCCTTAAGTTAATACTTTGTAGCGCCTTTTGCTGCGATTACAGCTGTAAGTCGCTTGGGGTATGCCTCTATCAGTTTTGCACATCGAGAGACTGACATTTTTTCCCATTCCTCCTTGCAAAACAGCTCGAGCTCAGTGAGGTTGGATGGAGAGCATTTGTGAACAGCAGTTTTCAGTTCTTTCCACAGATTCTCGATTGGATTCAGGTCTGGACTTTGACTTGGCCATTCTTACACCTGGATATGTTTATTTTTGAACCATTCCATTGTAGATTTTGCTTTATGTTTTGGATTATTGTCTTGTTGGAAGACAAATCTCCGTCCCAGTCTCAGGTCTTTTGCAGACTCCATCAGGTTTTCTTCCAGAATGGTCCTGTATTTGGCTCCATCCATCTTCCCATCAATTTTAACCATCGTCCCTGTCCCTGCTGAAGAAAAGCAGGCCCAAACCATGATGCTGCCACCACCATGTTTGACAGTGGGGATGGTGTGTTCAGCTGTGTTGCATTTACGCCAAACATAACGTTTTGCATTGTTGACAAAAAGTTCAATTTTGGTTTCATCTGACCAGAGCACCTTCTTCCACATGTTTGGTGTGTCTCCCAGGTGGCTTGTGGCAAACTTTAAACAACACTTTTTATGGATATCTTTAAGAAATGGCTTTCTTCTTGCCACTCTTCCATAAAGGCCAGATTTGTGCAATATACGACTGATTGTTGTCCTATGGACAGAGTCTCCCACCTCAGCTGTAGATCTCT
Organism: Oncorhynchus clarkii lewisi; assembly: GCF_045791955.1. Taxonomy (NCBI): domain Eukaryota; kingdom Metazoa; phylum Chordata; class Actinopteri; order Salmoniformes; family Salmonidae; genus Oncorhynchus; species Oncorhynchus clarkii. The sequence goes on from NC_092175.1 coordinate 9,452,002, forward strand.
GCAGTTCATCCAGAGTGATCATGGGCCTCTTGGCTGCATCTCTGATCAGTCTTCTCCTTGTATGAGCTGAAAGTTTAGAGGGACGGCCAGGTCTTGGTAGATTTGCAGTGGTCTGATACTCCTTCCATTTCAATATTATCGCTTGCACAGTGCTCCTTGGGATGTTTAAAGCTTGGGAAATCTTTTTGTATCCAAATCCGGCTTTAAACTTCTTCACAACAGTATCTCGGACCTGCCTGGTGTGTTCCTTGTTCTTCATGATGCTCTCTGCGCTTTTAACAGACCTCTGAGACTATCACAGTGCAGGTGCATTTATACGGAGACTTGACTACACACAGGTGGATTGTATTTATCATCATTAGTCATTTAGGTCAACATTGGATCATTCAGAGATCCTCACTGAACTTCTGGAGAGAGTTTGCTGCACTGAAAGTAAAGGGGCTGAATAATTTTGCATGCCCAATTTTTCCGTTTTTGATTTGTTAAAAAAGTTTGAAATATCCAATAAATGTCGTTCCACTTCATGATTGTGTCCCACTTGTTGTTGATTCTTCACAAAAAAATACAGTTTTATATCTTTATGTTTGAAGCCTGAAATGTGGCAAAAGGTCGCAAAGTTCAAGGGGGCCGAATACTTTCGCAAGGCACTGTATGTATATGTATATACTGCACTCGATACCATCTACTGCATCTTGCCTATGCCGTTCTGTACCATCACTCATTCATATATCTTTATGTACATATTATTTATCCCTTTACACTTGTGTGTATAAGGTAGTAGTTTTGGAATTGTTAGGTTAAGATTACTCGTTGGTTGGTACTGCATTGTCGGAACTAGAAGCACAAGCATTTCGCGATGCTCGGATTAACATCTGCTAACCATGTGTGTGACAAATACAATTGGATTTGATTGGATTTGAAATAGTTTTTGGTATCTTTAAGTTTGTTTTCAGTGTATTAAACTATAAAAATGTAGCCTTATTGATTTGATGATGTTTAAATGTTTCCATTGAAATGGTGCTGGAATAGCAGAGGCGTTGCTCCATTTGTCTTTAGGCTGACTTGTGGTATGGTTATAAATCAGTATTTGTTTAGTAAACTGTGGAAAACAGGAAGTTGTTTCACCACGCTGCAGGTCATAAAACTGTCTGTTACGTTCAATATTTTGCTTTGTGGAGTTCTCCGGACAGATGTCGCTTTCCGGGTTTTGTGATGAAACAAACGTACGTGTAGTCGAATTTATTCCGCCACTGTGTGACTGTTGTCTTTGCGTTGTCACGGCCTTACTGTATATCACGGTGGCGTATGAACGAATGGGTTATAGAGCAAACAACGTTGTACTATAGTTTATTTTGATTGGCTTGGCTTCCCCAGTGATTTTACACACGCACTGCTACTGATTAATTGTTCTTTTTTTTTTTTATCAACTTGACCAGACTCAAAGCTAGGCACATGGACTCCCTCTCAAGGTAAATCCGAACTGCTTTTCCCCTCCATCGAGTCTCTTACAGCTGCATCGGCAACTCCATCTGGAACTAACCCATCAGGTTGCCACACGTCCTTAAAACAAATATATTGTCGGTGAAAAAAATGCCATAAAAAGGAATTCATGCTAAAAAAAAACTACTTAGGCTGCTGCTAAGGCGCCATGGCCCTGCGTTTCATTTCACGTGTTGATAAATGTAAAAGAAATCTACTGACAAAGAAAAAGTGTCATTTTTCCGGTCGTTTCTATTTCCATTAGCAGTCGAGTGAGAAAGTGAGACTGTGTGTCACAGTGCCAAGCCCTGCCCATAGCAGTGTGATTACGGCTCACACTGTGATAATGGTTTGTCTCATTCTTCTGACGCAGTCATGGGGGAGTCTGTATTATCTAGCACACGCACGCACGTGCACACGCACACGCACACACACACACTAATGGCAAAATGGAGATGAGTTATCAAAATTATCCACAAAAGCCATTCAGTATAAACTAACCTAGCTCAGAACCATACTACCGGACAAGCGGAGTGCTAGTAGCACATGATGGTGATGGCTAAATGGGCCTGTGGCAGCAGGGCTGCTCGTTAAGGGAATTTGCGTGTGTGTGTGTGTGAGAGATGAGCCCAGTTTAGTGTGAGGAGTGTGTGTGTTGATCTGTGAAATGGATAATTGGAAAACTGGGAAGAGGAAAAGCTATCATGGACCATCCCAGTCCCTGCCATCTGGCCCTGGCAAATACTTCCTAAACACTTCCAGAACGTCACTCAAACCCAATACTAGGACAGCAGGAAGCAGGGTAGAGCGGCCTCTGAAATTGAACCCTACTCCCTATATAGTGCACTACTTCTAACCAGGGCCCATAGGGAATAGGGGGCCATTTCAGCCTAGATATGCAGCCAGTGTGCAATTTACCAAACTAATATGCCGTTATGTCCATTTTGTGAATCAATTGTAACCCAGTATCTGCGACACACATAGGGAATAACGACAAATCTTAATAACTCTCTGAAAATGACCGGGAAGCCGGGAAGTCTTCTTAACCAGAGAACGCCAGCAGGGTGAGAGAACGCCAGCAGGGTGAGAGAACGCCAGCAGGGGCAGAGAACGCCAGCAGGGGCAGAAAACGCCAGCAGGGGCAGAGAACGCCAGCAGGGTGAGAGAACGCCAGCAGGGTGAGAGAACGCCAGCAGGGTGAGAGAACGCCAGCAGGGTGAGAGAACGCCAGCAGGGACAGAGAACGCCAGCAGGGACAGAGAACGCCAGCAGGGTGAGAGAACGCCAGCAGGGTGAGAGGACGCCAGCAGGGACAGAGAACGCCAGCAGGGTGAGAGAACGCCAGCAGGGTGAGAGAACGCCAGCAGAGTGAGAGAACGCCAGCAGGGTGAGAGGACGCCAGCAGGGACAGAGAACGCCAGCAGGGTGAGAGAACGCCAGCAGGGTGAGAGAACGCCAGCAGAGTGAGAGAACGCCAGCAGGGTGAGAGGACGCCAGCAGGGACAGAGAACGCCAGCAGGGTGAGAGAACGCCAGCAGGGTGAGAGAACGCCAGCAGGGTGAGAGGACGCCAGCAGGGTGAGAGAACGCCAGCAGGGTGAGAGGACGCCAGCAGGGTGAGAGGACGCCAGAAGGGTGAGAGAACGCCAGCAGGGACAGAGAAGAGACAGATGTAGTGAGAGGGGAGAGAGGAGAATAAACAGTGGGGTACCGTAGTCTTTAAAGAACAGACGAGGAAAGAGAGCGAGGCAGGGAAGAGACAAGAGGGAGAAAGAGAGAAGAGAGTGAGAGAGAGAGAAGAAATTGGAGCGAGAGAGAGAAAGCAAGTCAGAGAGAAATAAGAGAAGGAGGGTACTCAGACAGGTCCTGTGGTTCTAAGCATGTTATCCCAGAAAATCAAAGACTAGCAGCAGGAAGCCAATCAGAGAGCTTGATGTGAATGAAAAGAGAGACTTTCCGTTAACACACGCGCACGCGCACACGCACGCACACACACACACACACACACCAGCAGCAGCAGCAGCAACACATCTCTGGGTGGTGTGGCAATAGTCAAGCCGCTGCTGGGGAAATTGGCAGGGATAAGGGATCAGACACACACACACAAGGTAGCCTGAGGATACCTGACCTTTCCTGTGTGGATGGGCAGCCACCTGGCCAAACATTAGACTAGGGGTTCTTCTTCTCTGCTCTTTACTCTGGGAGAATGTCAGCCCAATTATGATCTACTCTCCAACCTCCACCCTTCTCTCTTCATCTCCACCCCTTTCCTTTCCTTTTTCGTCCCTTTATCGCCATTTCTGGCAAATTCATAAATTCATAGAGAGGAGTTAGATGAGAGAGCAGGGGCAGAAGAGAGCGAGAGGGGGATGAGAAATGGGAGGGGGTGCAGAGAACGGAAGAAAGGGGGATAGAGAGAGGGGGGGAGCATGTAGCTTAGATTCAGTGTCTCGGGAGCAAACTATGACCCCTCCACTCACCTAAATGTAGCAGTGTACTGACTGGGTTAGACAGGGGTGCTGGATAAAAACAGAACCTGTTCAATACATGCAAAGGTCTGATCCTAGCTTAGCAACAGGGCTGTGATGAATCTATCATGTGGTCCTTAGAATGGACTAGCAATACTCAAGGAATACAGAAACCTTTGATAGGGCAGAGAGAGAGTGTGTGTGTGTGTGTGTGTGTGTGTGTGTGTGTGTGTGTGTGTGTGTGTGTGTGTGTGTGTGTGTGTGTGTGTGTGTGTGTGTGTGTGTGTGTGTGTGTGTGTGTGTGTAGTAATCACAGGGCCAGCGGAGACCAGTCTCATAACAGAGTATTACTAGGAACCCCACTCTGCCTCTCTAATACGCCGAGACAAGGGCCTAAAAAGAGCTCCAACCCCCCTTCCCCTCTCTCTCTTTCCACCACTCCTCCCTCGTTCGCTCTCTCCTCCGGCCCGCCCCCCTCCTCCCTCGCTTCAGTGCTAATGAGGAAAAACGGGACACTTTCTATATTACTGTCACATCCCATCACCCAGACTATACCTCACTACCACCACAACCTCCCATGCAGAGAGACATGAGGGAGACAGGAAGGAGGGAGTGAAGAGGGAGAGGGAGGGTAGGAGGGAGAGGGAGGGTAGGAGGGTAGGAGGGAGATGAGCGAGCCCGGAGAAGAAAGTGCAGCTCAACAGATCAGAGTTAATAAACGGAGGAGATGAGGGGAGGGAGAAAGTGGACGGAAGGAGGAAGGGAGGAAGGGAGGAAGAGGATGGTGGAGAGAGTGGGAGAAGAAAGTGCAGCTCAACAGATCAGAGTTAATAAACGGAGGAGATGAGGGGAGGGAGAAAGTGGACGGAGGGAGGAAGGGAGGAAGAGGATGGTGGAGAGAGTGGGAGAAGAAAGTGCAGCTCAACAGATCAGAGTTAATAAACGGAGGAGAAAGGACAGGGAAAGAGGGGAGAAGTCTATTACCTAATTTAACCAGGATTCACGGAATGTTGCCTGTAGAAAAAGAAAAGGGCAATGTTTATATGATCCCCTTTCAAACAGTCCCATTTTTACCTCTTTCTTGTTGGCATTTGCCATTTAAGCATCCAGTGTTTAGCTGGCATCGGGGAGGGCTGGGAGAAGAGACATTTAACTTTGACCCTGTTTTTGTGACCGTTGTCATGGTAACCTGACTAACCCAGCATTGATTAAGTTCTAGATTCCTCCGACAGAATGCACTGCTATCATTTCTTTACATTCACAACAGTAAGTTAGCTATTTTTAGCGCATCATACTTGTTAAAAAAACTGTTTCAATTCGTTAATTTAAAATTATTTTCAAACAAGTTCCATTTTCTAACAACAGTTTGAATTGAGGTGTGTTCTGCCTCCTCGTTAATTGACATAGAAGTAGCCCATTTCACTGTTGACGACAATTTATGTTTGAGGCTTTACTGAGCTGGACAAACTTCTCTCTTCGACTAGAGCCCAAGCACATCCCCAGTGTTTCCCCAGATCAAGTGCGCAGACGTTTGCGCAGTCTTGCATAAACTTTTTGTCGCGCCCTGGCCATAGAGAGGCTTTTTATTCTCTATTTTGGTTAGGCCAGGGTGTGACTAGGGTGGGCATTCTAGTTTCTTTATTTCTATGTTTTGGTCGGGTATGGTTCTCAATCTGGGACAGCTGTCTATCGTTGTTTCTGATTGGGAATCATACTTAGGCAGCCTTTTCCCACCTGTGTTTTGTGAGAAGTTATTTTCTGTTTAGCTGTCTGACAGAACTGTGCGCTTTTGTTTTTCTACTTTGTTATTTTGTTGCGGTGTTCAGTTTAATAAATATCACGAACGCCTACCACGCTGCACCTTGGTCCACTTCTTCAGACGAGCATTACACTTTTTCCCCCTGGCACATTTTCAGGCTGGTCCTCAGATTGCCTTCATTGTTGTTTCCCTAACAAATAGGGAATAACTTTGGAAATGTGTGTGTTTCTATCAAAGTACAGTGCCTTGCGAAAGTATTCGGCCCCCTTGAACTTTGCGACCTTTTGCCACATTTCATGCTTCAAACATAAAGATATAAAACTGTATTTTTTTGTGAAGAATCAACAACAAGTGGGACACAATCATGAAGTGGAACGACATTTATTGGATATTTCAAACTTTTTTAACAAATCAAAAACGGAAAAATTGGGTGTGCAAAATTATTCAGCCCCTTTACTTTAAGTGCAGCAAACTCTCTCCAGAAGTTCAGTGAGGATCTCTGAATGATCCAATGTTGACCTAAATGACTAATGATTATAAATGCAATCCACCTGTGTGTAATCAAGTCTCTGTATAAATGCACCTGCACTGCGATAGTCTCAGAGGTCCGTTAAAAGCGCAGAGAGCATCATGAAGAACAAGGAACACACCAGGCAGGTCCGAGATACTGTTGTGAAGAAGTTTAAAGCCGGATTTGGATACAAAAAGATTTCCCAAGCTTTAAACATCCCAAGGAGCACTGTGCAAGCGATAATATTGAAATGGAAGGAGTATCAGACCACTGCAAATCTACCAAGACCTGGCCGTCCCTCTAAACTTTCAGCTCATACAAGGAGAAGACTGATCAGAGATGCAGCCAAGAGGCCCATGATCACTCTGGATGAACTGCAGAGATCTACAGCTGAGGTGGGAGACTCTGTCCATAGGACAACAATCAGTCGTATATTGCACAAATCTGGCCTTTATGGAAGAGTGGCAAGAAGAAAGCCATTTCTTAAAGATATCCATAAAAAGTGTCCTTTAAAGTTTGCCACAAGCCACCTGGGAGACACACCAAACATGTGGAAGAAGGTGCTCTGGTCAGATGAAATCAAAATTGAACTTTTTGGCAACAATGCAAAACGTTATGTTTGGCGTAAAAGCAACACAGCGCATCACCCTGAACACACCATCCCCACTGTCAAACATGGTGGTGACAGCATCATGGTTTGGGCCTGCTTTTCTTCAGCAGGGACAGGGACGATGGTTAAAATTGATGGGAAGATGGATGGAGCCAAATACAGGACCATTCTGGAAGAAAACCTGATGGAGTCTGCAAAAGACCTGAGACTGGGACGGAGATTTGTCTTCCAACAAGACAATGATCCAAAACATAAAGCAAAATCTACAATGGAATGGTTCAAAAATAAACATATCCAGGTGTAAGAATGGCCAAGTCCAGTTTTATATCTTTATGTTTGAAGCCTGAAATGTGGCAAAAGGTCGCAAAGTTCAAGGGGGCCGAATACTTTCGCAAGGCACTGTAAGTGCCTATGCAGTGTTTCTAAAGTAGCATACCGTATGTACAGAACCAGTCAAAAGTCTAGACGCACCAACTCACTCATGGGTTTATTTATTTACACTTTTTTGGTTACTACATGATTCCATATGTTATTTCATAGTTTTGATGTCTTCACTATTATTCTACAATGTAGAAAATAGTACAAATAAAGAAAAACCCTAGAATGAGTAGGTGTGTCCAAACTTTGACTGATACTGTGTGTATTGAGCATAATGTATTTACTGTTTTATTCACGTTTTCAAGTACTGGTGACAAATAATGCATTCTGATTCTTGCATAGATTGTAATGGACACTTGTGATGTGTGTGAAATACTTTTTTGAAGGTTGTACTGATTATAACGAGCTAAGCTATTTGGCCAACTGTGTGGCGCCATGTTTGTTGACATTATAAAATGCATTATGGGTGTCACGTGAACGTTTGTCAGACCAAAGATGTTATAACAAAAATGAGGTGAAGGGATGGTTCACTCATCTTTCGAATAAACTTCCGAGAATGAAGGGAAGTGAATGATGGTAGACGACACACCCTCTTCAACATGCATACTGCAAACAGACCAAACTCATCTTGTCCTCTTCTTATCTTTGGTTGACGCGAAAAACTACCCATCGTCGGATTACTTTCGATGACTAGAAAGCGTTTTATTCAATTATTTTGATCAATGGCGAGTTCACCCGTGGACTGATTCATTGTAAATAGTAATTGCTATTAACTAATTCATATTATGGTTTGTCAGCTGAGAGTTAGCTAAATATGACCGCTTGTGTTACATCAATCTTTCCCCAGTTAGCACTAGGACTAATGTAGCTTACATTTTCCGGTTTGGATGATTGTGTTAGGCTGTAGCTACTTCTGTGAATGTCTGAACATTGCATTGAAAAACAAACTGCTCACAATCAAGACGTTAACTTGTAAGGACTGTGTTTGTGCAAAATGTTTCTGTGGGAAAAAAAAAAAAAAGTGTGGCCAGCTCAAACGCTGTATGCTGCGTCAATCATAACTGGACGTTCTACATACGCGTTCTAATCACACCGGTTTGAGAGTACACTGCAGGGACCACTGTAGAATGATCACACCCCTGTGTTGGTTTGTGTCAAACAGGTTAATGCGTGCCAAAGTCGGTAAGATGAAAGGCAACGCTTTATACTGAGGCGTTGGCGGGTGTTTTAAACACAATACCGCAATCACGTCTACCTCCCTTGAATAAAAGTGCCGGCTTCCCCTTTCCGATACAAAGAAGAGGCATTAAAAAGAAAACGGCATGGTTAAGTTGGCAGGTTTCAGTCTTGGTATAAAAGGGTTATAAGAGGTTAAACTCTAGCAGAAGAGTCTCCCTGCAGACTGTCTTACCTGGCAGCACCACACTCATAAAGCCTTGTCCATCCCAGGGGCGTGTGTGTGTGTGTGTGTGTGTGTGTGTGTGTGTGTGTGCTATAGCACTTCGAAGATCAGCTTTCTTGTGTTTTCTCTGGGGCAGTAGTGAGACAGCAGATGTGTGTGTGTGTGCGTGTGATAGTGTCTGTGTGCGTGTGTTGGCATGTGCTTGTTTGCCGGGGCATGGTTCTTTATTGAGCCTTCAAAAAAGGGTTCTACAGTTTTGAGAACCAAAAAGGGTTCTGCTACGATTACATGCCAAAGAACCCCTATCGGGTACTATTTAGAACCATTATTTGTTAGTGTGTACATGTCAACATAAACAGGAGCTGGGTACAACAACAAAGATATCTGAAGAAATCAGGACTTCGACATTGCCTGCGCCAGGTGTACCTATTCAATACATCTCATTACAAAACACTGATTATAACACACACACACACACACACACAGAATATACTCTGACCCTCAGAATACAGAGCACATTACATTCCCGGCTATCAAAGACAACAAAACTAAAAGACGCAGAAAATCATTCTCTGTTGATGCTGAGATCTCTCTCTTTTTCTAAAGTGTTTCCATAGCTAAATTTGTCAGCGAGAGATAGTGGGAGAGTCTTGGCATTTTCCTTTAGGGCTGGGCAATATGGCCAAAATATCACATCACAATTATTTTCTCACTTGTGACTGTATTTTCAGTTTTTTAATAATAAAAGCTCTAAAGTAGTGGTTTTAATGGGGCTTTTCTCTCTTCTGATTGTTAAAATAAATAAAAAATAATCATAATTTACAGCATTTTCTGGCATTTCCTTTTAATCCTTTTAATTATCACTCCTCGCATTTCCTTGTGGTACACTGTGGAAAATATAACAAATTAGTATTTGTTTTCATTTCCAGTGTACCACATTTTTGTTGTGTTTGTATGCCTCTTTTGGGTTTAATAGCCAACACCATAAAGTCCCAAAAGCAAGACAGGAAGCTTTTCCAATAAACGAGTGAAGACAAGCTATTGGACAATTTTTATTTTTTTTAAAGGTATAGAAAAAAGAGAGGGCGTAGAGAGAAGAAAAGAGATTACAACAGCGATTCGGCTGATCGATAACTGTGGCTTAGAAGCCCCGGGCTGAGACTCTAGGGGAGCGGACACAAACCACTCTCACTCTCTCTCTCTCTCTCATCTATTCCCCCTCTCTCCTTCCCTCCCGCTCTCCTCTACCACTCCCTCTCTTCCTATGGAGGGTATAATTACATTGGGTACATTGTAGTACAGAGTAGGGTCAGCTGGGAGAGCTAGCTGGGGATGAAAATGAATCCCAGTCTTCCCACAGGCACAGAGTGAGGCGGTGTCTCAAATGGCATCTTGTTCCCCTAGTGCACTACTTGGGCCGGAGCCCTAGTGTCAGTCAGCCTTACAGCAGAACAACAACAGGGAGCTAGGACCAAACCTCTCCACATCACAGCTGTGGTAAACACACTGTAGTACCGTGATAGCTGGAGGAGGGCTTTCATCCAATGTCATCAGCTCCTTGCAGATATGGGGGGGATCCCATATCTGTCTGTGTGTGTGTGTGTGTGTGTGTGTGTGTGTGTGTGTGTGTGTGTGTGTGTGTGTGTGTGTGTGTGTGTGTGTGTGTGTGTGTGTGTGTGTACACGTGTGTCCTGACCAAGGGAGGAAAACATTATTTTTTAAAGTCAGGACTTGTTTCATGTCCTGAATTTGTTAAAATGCTATTTTAAGCTTAAGGTTTAGGGTTAGGAGTTAGGGTTAGGTTTAGGGTTAGGAGTTAGGGTTAGGTTTAGGGTTAGGAGTTAGGATTAAGTTTATGGTTAGGAGTTAGGGTTAGGTTTAGGGTTAGGAGTTAGGATTAAGTTTATGGTTAGGAGTTAGGTTTAGGGTTAGGTTTAGGAGTTAGGATTAGGTTAAGGGTTAGATTTAGGGGTTAGGGAAAATAGGATTTTGAGTGGGAATACATTTTTATCCCCCAAAAATACATACAATTCTCAAAAACAAAGCTGTGTGAGTGTATATTTTCTGTCTCTCTTTGCGAGGGTAATATTGTGCCAGTTGTGACTTCAAAGAAGGTTCTGGATCATTTGGGTGGGGGGTTATTTCCCATGCAGACCATTGCTGGTTAGTTCCCCAGTTCCAGGTTTGACTGAAAGGGTAAACTAAACTCAAACTGACAGTTAATGCAATCTGTCCTTCTAGCTCTCCCTTTTCCTCTCTCCTCCATCACTCCCTATTCCTCTCTCCTCCATCACTCCCTATTCCTCTCTCCTCCATCACTCCCTATTCCTCTCTCCTCCATCACTCCCTATTCCTCTCCTCCATCACTCCCTATTCCTCTCCTCCATCACTCCCAATTCCTCTCTCCTCCATCACTCCCTATTCCTCTCTCTTCCATCACTCCCCTTTCCTCTCTCCTCCATCACTCCCTATTCCTCTCCTCCATCACTCCGCTTTCCTCTCTCCTCCATCACTCCCTATTCCTCTCCTCCATCACTCCCCTTTCCTCTCTCCTCCATCACTCCCTATTCCTCTCTCCTCCATCACTCCCCTTTCCTCTCTCCTCCATCACTCCCCTTTCCTCTCTCCTCCATCACTCCTTATTCCTCTCTCCTCCATCACTCCCTATTCCTCTCTCCTCCATCACTCCATATTCCTCTCTCCTCCATCACTCCCTATTCCTCTCTCCTCCATCACTCCCTATTCCTCTCTCCTCCATCACTCCCCTTTCCTCTCTCCTCCATCACTCCCTATTCCTCTCTCGTCCATCACTCCCTATTCCTCTCTCCTCCATCACTCCCTATTCCTCTCTCCTCCATCACTCCCCTTTCCTCTCTCCTCCATCACTCCCTATTCCTCTCTCTTCCATCACTCCCTATTCCTCTCTCCTCCATCACTCCCTATTCCTCTCTCCTCCATCACTCCCTATTCCTCTCTCCTCCATCACTCCCTATTCCTCTCTCCTCCATCACTCCCCTTTCCTCTCTCTTCCATCACTCCCTATTCCTCTCTCTTCCATCACTCCCTATTCCTCTCCCCTCCATCACTCCCTATTCCTCTCTCTTCCTTCACTCCCTATTCCTCTCTCTTCCATCACTCCCCTTTCCTCTCTCCTCCATCACTCCCCTTTCCTCTCTCCTCCATCACTCCCTATTCCTCTTTCCTCCATCACTCCCTATTCCTCTCCTCCATCACTCCCTATTCCTCTCTCCTCCATCACTCCCTATTCCTCTCTCCTCCATCACTCCCTATTCCTCTCTCCTCCATCACTCCCTATTCCTCTCTCCTCCATCACTCCCCTTTCCTCTCTCTTCCATCACTCCCTATTCCTCTCTCTTCCATCACTCCCTATTCCTCTCCCCTCCATCACTCCCTATTCCTCTCTCTTCCTTCACTCCCTATTCCTCTCTCTTCCATCACTCCCCTTTCCTCTCTCCTCCATCACTCCCCTTTCCTCTCTCCTCCATCACTCCCTATTCCTCTTTCCTCCATCACTCCCTATTCCTCTCCTCCATCACTCCCTATTCCTCTCTCCTCCATCACTCCCTATTCCTCTCTCCTCCATCACTCCCTATTCCTCTCCTCCATCACTCCCTATTCCTCTCTCCTCCATCACTCCCTATTCCTCTCCTCCATCACTCCCTATTCCTCTCTCCTCCATCACTCCCTATTCCTCTCTCTTCCATCACTCCCCTTTCCTCTCTCCTCCATCACTCCCTATTCCTCTCTCCTCCATCACTCCCTATCCCTCTCTCCTCCATCACTCCCTATTCCTCTCTCCTCCATCACTCCCTATTCCTCTCTCCTCCATCACTCCCTATTCCTCTCTCCTCCATCACTCCCCTTTCCTCTCTCCTCCATCACTCCCTATTCCTCTCTCCTCCATCACTCCCTATTCCTCTCTCCTCCATCACTCCCTATTCCTCTCTCCTCCATCACTCCCCTTTCCTCTCTCCTCCATCACTCCCTATTCCCCTCTCTTCCATCACTCCCTATTCCTCTCCTCCATCACTCCCTATTCCTCTCTCTTCCATCACTCCCTATTCCTCTCTCTTCCATCACTCCCTATTCCTCTCTCTTCCATCACTCCCTATTCCTCTCCTCCATCACTCCCTATTCCTCTCCTCCATCACTCCCTATTCCTCTCTCCTCCATCACTCCCTATTCCTCTCTCTTCCATCACTCCCCTTTCCTCTCTCCTCCATCACTCCCTATTCCTCTCTCTTCCATCACTCCCCTTTCCTCTCTCCTCCATCACTCCCTATTCCTCTCCTCCATCACTCCCTATTCCTCTCCTCCATCACTCCCCTTTCCTCTCTCCTCCATCACTCCCTATTCCTCTCTCCTCCATCACTCCCCTTTCCTCTCTCCTCCATCACTCCCCTTTCCTCTCTCCTCCATCACTCCTTATTCCTCTCTCCTACATCACTCCCTATTCCTCTCTCCTCCATCACTCCATATTCCTCTCTCCTCCATCACTCCCTATTCCTCTCTCTTCCATCACTCCCTATTCCTCTCTCTTCCATCACTCCCTATTTCTCTCTCCTCCATCACTCCATATTCCTCTCTCTTCCATCACTCCCCTTTCCTCTCTCCTCCATCACTCCCTATTCCTCTCCTCCATCACTCCCTATTCCTCTCCTCCATCACTCCCAATTCCTCTCTCCTCCATCACTCCCTATTCCTCTCTCTTCCATCACTCCCCTTTCCTCTCTCCTCCATCACTCCCTATTCCTCTCTCTTCCATCACTCCCCTTTCCTCTCTCCTCCATCACTCCCTATTCCTCTCCTCCATCACTCCCTATTCCTCTCCTCCATCACTCCCCTTTCCTCTCTCCTCCATCACTCCCTATTCCTCTCTCCTCCATCACTCCCCTTTCCTCTCTCCTCCATCACTCCCCTTTCCTCTCTCCTCCATCACTCCTTATTCCTCTCTCCTCCATCACTCCCTATTCCTCTCTCCTCCATCACTCCATATTCCTCTCTCCTCCATCACTCCCTATTCCTCTCTCCTCCATCACTCCCTATTCCTCTCTCCTCCATCACTCCCCTTTCCTCTCTCCTCCATCACTCCCTATTCCTCTCTCTTCCATCACTCCCTATTCCTCTCTCCTCCATCACTCCCTATTCCTCTCTCCTCCATCACTCCCTATTCCTCTCTCCTCCATCACTCCCTATTCCTCTCTCCTCCATCACTCCCCTTTCCTCTCTCTTCCATCACTCCCTATTCCTCTCTCTTCCATCACTCCCTATTCCTCTCTCTTCCATCACTCCCTATTCCTCTCTCCTCCATCACTCCCTATTCCTCTCTCTTCCATCACTCCCTATTCCTCTCTCTTCCATCACTCCCCTTTCCTCTCTCCTCCATCACTCCCCTTTCCTCTCTCCTCCATCACTCCCTATTCCTCTCTCCTCCATCACTCCCTATTCCTCTCCTCCATCACTCCCTATTCCTCTCTCCTCCATCACTCCCTATTCCTCTCTCCTCCATCACTCCCTATTCCTCTCCTCCATCACTCCCTATTCCTCTCTCCCCCATCACTCCCTATTCCTCTCCTCCATCACTCCCTATTCCTCTCTCCTCCATCACTCCCTATCCCTCTCTCCTCCATCACTCCCTATTCCTCTCTCCTCCATCACTCCCTATTCCTCTCTCCTCCATCACTCCCTATTCCTCTCTCCTCCATCACTCCCCTTTCCTCTCTCCTCCATCACTCCCTATTCCTCTCTCCTCCATCACTCCCCTTTCCTCTCTCCTCCATCACTCCCTATTCCTCTCTCTTCCATCACTCCCTATTCCTCTCCTCCATCACTCCCTATTCCTCTCTCTTCCATCACTCCCTATTCCTCTCTCTTCCATCACTCCATATTCCTCTCTCTTCCATCACTCCCTATTCCTCTCTCCTCCATCACTCCCTATTCCGCTCTCTTCCATCACTCCCTATTCCTCTCTCCTCCATCACTCCCTATTCCTCTCTCCTCCATCACTCCCCTTTCCTCTCTCCTCCATCACTCCCTATTCCTCTCTCCTCCATCACTCCCTATTCCTCTCTCCTCCATCACTCCCCTTTCCTCTCTCCTCCATCACTCCCTATTCCTCTCTCTTCCATCACTCCCCTTTCCTCTCTCCTCCATCACTCTCCTTTCCTCTCTCCTCCATCACTCCCTATTCCTCTCCTCCATCACTCCCTATTCCTCTCTCCTCCATCACTCCCTATTCCTCTCTCCTCCATCACTCCCTATTCCTCTCTCCTCCATCACTCCCTATTCTTCTCTCCTCCATCACTCCCTATTCCTCTCTCCTCCATCACTCCCTATTCCTCTCCTCCATCACTCCCTATTCCTCTCTCCTCCATCACTCCCTATCCCTCTCTCCTCCATCACTCCCTATTCCTCTCTCCTCCATCACTCCCTATTCCTCTCTCCTCCATCACTCCCAATTCCTCTCTCCTCCATCACTCCCTATTCCTCTCTCTTCCATCACTCCCCTTTCCTCTCTCCTCCATCACTCCCTATTCCTCTCTCTTCCATCACTCCCCTTTCCTCTCTCCTCCATCACTCCCTATTCCTCTCCTCCATCACTCCCTATTCCTCTCCTCCATCACTCCCCTTTCCTCTCTCCTCCATCACTCCATATTCCTCTCTCCTCCATCACTCCCCTTTCCTCTCTCCTCCATCACTCCCCTTTCCTCTCTCCTCCATCACTCCTTATTCCTCTCTCCTCCATCACTCCCTATTCCTCTCTCCTCCATCACTCCATATTCCTCTCTCCTCCATCACTCCCTATTCCTCTCTCCTCCATCACTCCCTATTCCTCTCTCCTCCATCACTCCCCTTTCCTCTCTCCTCCATCACTCCCTATTCCTCTCTCTTCCATCACTCCCTATTCCTCTCTCCTCCATCACTCCCTATTCCTCTCTCCTCCATCACTCCCTATTCCTCTCTCCTCCATCACTCCTTATTCCTCTCTCCTCCATCACTCCCCTTTCCCCTCTCTTCCATCACTCCCTATTCCTCTCTCTTCCATCACTCCCTATTCCTCTCTCTTCCATCACTCCCTATTCCTCTCTCCTCCATCACTCCCTATTCCTCTCTCTTCCATCACTCCCTATTCCTCTCTCTTCCATCACTCCCCTTTCCTCTCTCCTCCATCACTCCCCTTTCCTCTCTCCTCCATCACTCCCTATTCCTCTCTCCTCCATCACTCCCTATTCCTCTCCTCCATCACTCCCTATTCCTCTCTCCTCCATCACTCCCTATTCCTCTCTCCTCCATCACTCCCTATTCCTCTCCTCCATCACTCCCTATACCTCTCTCCCCCATCACTCCCTATTCCTCTCCTCCATCACTCCCTATTCCTCTCTCCCCCATCACTCCCTATTCCTCTCCTCCATCACTCCCTATTCCTCTCTCCTCCATCACTCCCTATTCCTCTCTCCTCCATCACTCCCCTTTCCTCTCTCCTCCATCACTCCCTATTCCTCTCTCCTCCATCACTCCCCTTTCCTCTCTCCTCCATCACTCCCTATTCCTCTCTCTTCCATCACTCCCTATTCCTCTCCTCCATCACTCCCTATTCCTCTCTCTTCCATCACTCACTATTCCTCTCTCTTCCATCACTCCCTATTCCTCTCTCTTCCATCACTCCCTATTCCTCTCTCCTCCATCACTCCCTATTCCTCTCTCCTCCATCACTCCCCTTTCCTCTCTCCTCCATCACTCCCTATTCCTCTCTCCTCCATCACTCCCTATTCCTCTCTCCTCCATCACTCCCCGTTCCTCTCTCCTCCATCACTCCCTATTCCTCTCTCTTCCATCACTCCCCTTTCCTCTCTCCTCCATCACTCCCCTTTCCCCTCTCTTCCATCACTCCCTATTCCTCTCTCTTCCATCACTCCCTATTCCTCTCTCTTCCATCACTCCCTATTCCTCTCTCCTCCATCACTCCCTATTACTCTCTATTCCATCACTCCCTATTCCTCTCTCTTCCATCACTCCCCTTTCCTCTCTCCTCCATCACTCCCCTTTCCTCTCTCCTCCATCACTCCCTATTCCTCTCTCCTCCATCACTCCCTATTCCTCTCCTCCATCACTCCCTATTCCTCTCTCCTCCATCACTCCCTATTCCTCTCTCCTCCATCACTCCCTATTCCTCTCCTCCATCACTCCCTATTCCTCTCTCCTCCATCACTCCCTATTCCTCTCCTCCATCACTCCCTATTCCTCTCTCCCTCATCACTCCCTATTCCTCTCCTCCATCACTCCCTATTCCTCTCTCCTCCATCACTCCCTATCCCTCTCTCCTCCATCACTCCCTATTCCTCTCTCCTCCATCACTCCCTATTCCTCTCTCCTCCATCACTCCCTATTCCTCTCTCCTCCATCACTCCCCTTTCCTCTCTCCTCCATCACTCCCCATTCCTCTCTCCTCCATCACTCCCCTTTCCTCTCTCCTCCATCACTCCCTATTCCTCTCTCTTCCATCACTCCCTATTCCTCTCCTCCATCACTCCCTATTCCTCTCTCTTCCATCACTCACTATTCCTCTCTCTTCCATCACTCCCTATTCCTCTCTCTTCCATCACTCCCTATTCCTCTCTCCTCCATCACTCCCTATTCCTCTCTCTTCCATCACTCCCTATTCCTCTCTCCTCCATCACTCCCTATTCCTCTCTCCTCCATCACTCCCCTTTCCTCTCTCCTCCATCACTCCCTATTCCTCTCTCCTCCATCACTCCCTATTCCTCTCTCCTCCATCACCCCCCTTTCCTCTCTCCTCCATCACTCCCTATTCCTCTCTCTTCCATCACTCCCCTTTCCTCTCTCCTCCATCACTCTCCTTTCCTCTCTCCTCCATCACTCCCTATTCCTCTCCTCCATCACTCCCTATTCCTCTCTCCTCCATCACTCCCTATTCCTCTCTCCTCCATCACTCCCTATTCCTCTCTCCTCCATCACTCCCTATTCCTCTCTCCTCCATCACTCCCTATTCCTCTCTCCTCCATCACTCCCTATTCCTCTCTCCTCCATCACTCCCTATTCCTCTCCTCCATCACTCCCTATTCCTCTCTCCTCCATCACTCCCTATTCCTCTCCTCCATCACTCCCTATTCCTCTCTCCTCCATCACTCCCCTTTCCTCTCTCCTCCATCACTCCCTATTCCTCTCTCCTCCATCACTCCCCTTTCCTCTCTCCTCCATCACTCCCTATTCCTCTCTCCTCCATCACTCCCTATTCCTCTCTCCTCCATCACTCCCCTTTCATCTCTCCTCCATCACTCCCTATTCCTCTCTCCTCCATCACTCCCTATCCCTCTCTCCTCCATCACTCCCTATTCCTCTCTCCTCCATCACTCCCTATTCCTCTCTCCTCCATCACTCCCTATTCCTCTCTCCTCCATCACTCCCCTTTCCTCTCTCCCCCATCACTCCCTATTCCTCTCTCCTCCATCACTCCCTATTCCTCTCTCCTCCATCACTCCCTATTCCTCTCTCCTCCATCACTCCCCTTTCATCTCTCCTCCATCACTCCCTATTCCTCTCTCATCATTCCTTTTTCTCTTTCCCCCTCTCGCCATCTCGATACACAGAATCTCTCTATCGCAGACATACACTGTATAGCGAGTGTTGTGGTAGGAACATGTCAAATTCAAATTCGCCCCTTAGAGAGGTGTACATAATTCTCTAGCATAAGCTACAGAAACATAGTGGGAATATACTGTATGTTTATATTCTGCAAGCACTGCAAAGACGATGACCGGA
This sequence comes from Oncorhynchus clarkii lewisi, assembly GCF_045791955.1. Lineage (NCBI taxonomy): Eukaryota > Metazoa > Chordata > Actinopteri > Salmoniformes > Salmonidae > Oncorhynchus > Oncorhynchus clarkii. The sequence continues at coordinate 9,470,409 of NC_092175.1, forward strand.
ACTTTTTAAGAATTCTCTTTTTTACCTCTTATTTGGTGTTTCCATTCATCTCCAGCTGCTGAAATCCTTCCCCGGTTTGACCCATCTGAACCACCAGCCTGTGACTGGCTGTCATCTGTGTGTGTGTGTCTCCCAGCATAGTGTGTCTCTGAGAGTGACAGGGTGAACGCTTACAGCGATGTGACACAAGTGGGTCACCCAGTCACACGCTGGGCTCTGAAGAGTCGGTCTGTCCGATGGCCTCTCCATCACCTCTCACTGGTCCTGGCCTTCATGACATCACAATCACCACAACCATACTCTCTCCTCACCCACTAGAATTAAGCAATAAGGCCCCAGGGGGTGTGGTATAAACCCCCGAGGTGCCTTATTGCTATTATAAAAGGGTTACCAACGTAATCAGAGCAGTAGAAATACATGTTTTGTCATACCGGTGGCTGTCAGCCAATCAGCATTCAGGGCTCGAACCACCCAGTTTATAAACAAAAACCACCTCCCAGGCCCAGAGCCTAAAGAATCAGTTGCAAAACTAGAGCACTGTTAAAGACCCAGTAGCTGTCCGCCAACAAGCATCCAAGAAAACCGTATTGTGCTCTGAGACACTCATTAGCAGCGTGTGTGTTCATCCGTGTGTGCGATTGCACACAGCAGGTTTTAATCGATGAATCGAGCAGACTAGCAGTGCTGCTGCCCCGCAAAGACCGAATTGACCGCTGAGCAAGAAGAGGGGATGTCTGCACTTCATCTAATTAAATAACGAGAGCTCTGCTGCTCGGGGGAGAAGGAGGATAGGAAGGAGAGATGGAGGGAGGGAGGGCAAATTTGTTATCTGACTGACTGATGAAGGGCCACTTAATACTGTCTGTTAGTTTCCTTTACCTCCATGAGCAGTAAAACAGGAACAATAACAGCAGAAGTAGACACCACCTCTCTGCTTTCTGTTCTCTATGGCCAGCTGAGCGCTGTACTCCATAAGTATAAATCATAGGACTCAGATGAGGCCCTGAATAGCCTCTCCGAGACGAGGCGCCTTATTCCTACTTGCCCCAACGGGCTGGAGAAGAAGACTCAAATCAATAGTGTTTGCAAAGCCATTTTCACCGACAGAAAAGTGGATGCTGAGAATGCTGCTTGGGGGCACCCCGACACATTGCTGTCTTGTTGTGGTTGTTGATGTTTGTGTGCTGCGGCTAACGCTGCTGTGTGAGTGCACTGAGACGCTGGTCGGGTCAGAGAGTGGAACACGCCGCCCGAGGGAAAGGACGGAGAGAGGGATAAAGGTGTGGAGAGGGGGATAAAGGGATGGATAGAGAAGCACTCGGACCTTGTGTTTTAGGGAACATTCTCAAGACAATGCCCTTAATAAAGCATTGTAACAGTATAACATTCGTCCTTCCCCTCGACCCTACCCGGGCTCGAACCAGGGTCCCTCTGCACACATCAGCAACCGACACCCAAGAAGCATCGTTGCCCATCGCTGCACAAAAGCCGCGGCCCTTGCAGTGCAAGGGGGAACCACTACTTCAAGGTCTCAGAGCGAGTGACGTCACTGATTGAAATGCTATTAGTGCGCACCACCGCTAACTAGCTGGCCGTTTCACATCGGTTCCACGTAAACACAAAGGAATTGACCTCCCATCTACCCCTCTGATGTCTTGTTATGCGTGAGTGTGATCCCCGGGCCTACAGCATTGAGTGACTGCTGTGACAACCAAGGCGTCCGACGATAAAGGACCGTCAATGACAACCCCTCAAGCATCCCCTCTAGCCTTAGAACGCACTGAGTCATGAGAGAGAGAGGAAGGGAGAGTGAGGGCGTTGTGGTTTGTTATATATTTCACTCGCTTTGGCAATGTTAACATATGTTTCCCATGCCAATAAAGCCCCTTAAATTGAATTGAAATGTAATTAGAGAGAGAGAGAGAGAGACCGAGAGAGAGACCGAGAGAGAGAGAGAGAGAGAGACCGAGAGAGAGAGACTGAGAGAGAGAGAGAGAGACCGAGAGAGAGACAGAGAGAGAGAGACCAAGAGAGAGAGAGAGACCGTGAGAGAGAGAGAGAGAGAGAGAGAGAGAGACCGTGAGAGAGAGAGAGAGAGACCGAGAGAGAGAGAGAGACCGAGAGAGAGAGAGAGAGACAGAGAGAGAGAGACCAAGAGAGAGAGAGAGAGAGAGAGAGAGAGAGAGAGAGAGACCGTGAGAGAGAGAGAGAGAGAGACCGAGAGAGACAGAGAGAGAGAGAGAGACCGAGAGAGAGACCAAGAGAGAGAGACCAAGAGAGAGAGAGAGAGAGAGAGAGAGACCGTGAGAGAGAGAGAGAGAGAGAGAGAGAGACCGTGAGAGAGAGAGAGAGAGACCGAGAGAGAGAGAGACCGAGAGAGAGAGAGAGAGACAGAGAGAGAGAGACCAAGAGAGAGAGAGAGAGAGAGAGAGAGAGAGAGAGAGAGACCGTGAGAGACCGTGAGAGAGAGAGAGAGAGACCGAGAGAGAGAGAGAGAGAGAGAGAGACCGAGAGAGAGAGAGAGACCGAGAGAGAGAGAGAGACCGAGAGAGAGAGAGACCAAGAGAGAGAGAGACCAAGAGAGAGAGAGAGAGACTCCCCCTGACAGGGCATGTGGTAGACACGTCTCTCCAACCCAATGACTGTAATGTCTCCATGCTTTCTTAAGTTGACGCTGCTAATGTTACCACAACTGACTTCACATCAGCATCATTAGATCAACAGCAGGGTGAAGGGATGAGTGAGTGAGTAGGTAGAGGATCAAAAGGTTTAGACTTGTTCTGTAGACACTACATCGGCACAGTCAGAAGACTAAATAATAAACAAGACGGGGTGTGAAACAGCCAGACATAATACCTAGAGGCTGTTATTTAGTCACCACAGACACCCTGGTTCAATTCCAGGCTGTATCACAACCAGTCATGATTGGGAGTCCCATAGGGTGGCGCACAATTGGCCCAAAGTCGTCCAGGTAATTGGTAGGCCGTCAAAGGAAAAAATAATTTGTTCTTAACTGACTTGCCTAGTTAAATTAAATTTGTAAAAAATGGAACGCGATAACAGAAACAACCAGCCGAATGAACTTTGGCTCTCCAGATGCTATCGTTGGCCAGACGAGATGGCAGATTCCTTCAAATGAAGAATATGATGGTTTCCACTCAAGGATTGTGTGGAGGACAAATATTTTGTAGATGTGTATTTGGTTGCTGCAGTCAAGGAGCAGTCATAGACTTGGATGACAAAGACAGCCAGCAGATGAAGTTAATCCTAAAACAAAATAACTTAAGAGATGAGCAGAGCAGAAGGAAGTTTGGGCCAAGGCTTAATCTGTAGCTTGTATAAAGGACAAACCACACAGTGTAAATCAGGATATGAATATACACAGCAGAGTATTAGGACTGGGTCAAATATAGTTTGGAATATTTTTGGGGACTATTAGTTGGGAATATTTTGGATGTGTTGTGGTGCTGTGGGCTACACTCTGTGTAGTGCTCCATCGAGAATGTAGAATAGGATTCGAGGGTGATCTAGTGCTAAGAAATTGTACGGCGGGACAAACATCATATCTACGTTTTCCTTAATTAGTTCAATCTTTTTTGTCTGACCACAGCTGAAGCCAACCAAACTACCGTAACATCCAAACGGAAAACAGCTTTACTTGAATTAATCAGTCAATACATTCTTGACCAGGCTAAATGTATCCATTTGATTCTGTCTATCCCTTTAAAAGCTATTACTGGCTTTTAAATTATTAGTCTGGTCGCAATAAACATTTGTAGAGCGAATGAGGGGAATTCTTCCGTTGGGATTGTGTGATCTACCAAACCTATAGATTTGTGGGGGGGAAATAAAGACGTCCCGGTGTAAATCAACCTTGAAACTGCTTCTCTCCGCTGGTATTAAAGTTTAACGACCTGTCTCCATTTAAGACGACAGGCAGAGGGAGGGAGGAGGTATGGGAGAAAGAGGAGGGAGGGAGGAGAGCGGTAAGGGAGAGACGAAAGTTGAACACTTTTCAGGGCCCCTGTAATTAATTACGTCTAATTAACAGCGTGACCATCTCTCCAGAGACCTATAGTACCTTTGTAACGTGTGTGTGTGTGTGTGTGTGTGTGTGTGTGTGTGTGTGTGTGTGTGAGTGTGAGTGAGTGAGTGAGTGAGTGAGTGAGTGAGTGAGTGAGTGAGTGAGTGAGTGAGTGAGAGAGAGAGAGAACCCAACCCAGAACAGCGACAGTCTACTGTGGTTCAGCGGGACCTCTTAAGTACTAATTGTTCATCACGGCAGTCTCGACTCCAAAGTCAGAGAGAGAAAGTCAGGGAGCCTCAACTGGAAAACAACATGAAGAGATAAAAGAGCAATAAATCCTTCTCTTACCGAGGCAGCAGCCAATGAATTGTGCATACGACAAACATCTCTGAGCTTTTACAACCCTGCAGGAGAGTGAACTAAGGAGAACTGAGGGTGGATTAAACGCTCATTTGGGATGTAATACTTCCTCTGTTGTACGAACGTGTGGCCATCGACTCCAAAAGGAAAAGGTCAAGACTCTCTGGCGAATGAACAAGAAATCACCTGTCTGACCGGGTCAAAGTAAAATAAATAAAGCATTTCGTCAAGTTTGACCACATTCATTGGCTTCACTTGCCTTCAGTTTGAACTTGTTTGACACAGAATAACACTGTAATACAGAACATAGGCTGAGTTCTGACACCTACATGTTGAGGATGAAAGATATTGACCTTACTTTAGCCAACACCCCTGATGCACTACCTTGAGCAAATCATTTGACAGGAAACATTGACCGCGGATTGAACCAAAACACGTGGAAAATAAAAGTCAGTGTGTATGTGAAAAAGAGTCATCTTGACGATCGCCAGTTAATAAAATAATAATAAGCGACTTACAGTGTATGAATACATAGTTCCTACCTTGGCCTTGCCGGTGCTCTGTAGAATGTGGACCAGGGCAGAAGCCATCTCCTCCTTGTTCTTCACACTGATGCCAGGCTCCAGCACAGAGCACAGCAACATGTAGTTATTGGTGGTGTACTCTGCAAACTCCTTATACATCTCCATAGGCAGGATGTTCATGCTCTGGTAGCAGGCCTTGATCCGGATCATGGGCCCCGGCGTCTTACCCTTATTGGGCGTCGGCGTGCTCACAGAGTACCACTTTTCCATAAACTGCCTCCCCGTCACCGCGGCAACAGGGATGTTGACCAGTCCAATGTAGTTGTTCTTGTCTTTCTTCTTCTTCTTGTCCGAGTCCTTGTAGAGGTGGGCCGTGATGCTTTTGACGGCCGGGAGGTTGTTGAACTCAAAGTGCTCGCCCCAGAAGACGTTGTCGGTCTTGAGCTTGCAGGTGGTGCGGGCGTACAGCGCGTCGTCCAGACACAGCTCACAGAAGTACTTCTTCTTGGCAGGAAGGTCCTTGGCTTCGATGATCCACAGCTTCAGCATGTTCTCCACCCGACGGCTGTTGTCCTGTGTGTGGATAGAGAGAGGGAGGGCCGGGTTTAGGGGTGGATCACAGTCCTGGGTCTAGACTCTCGTACATACTCACTGTAACTCAAATACTTTCAAATATTTGAGGGAGCGGAGAGGGGCGGTTAGGGTCAGTGGTAGCCAGATCTGGAGCGAATACATATCGCAAATAGTATGCAGGTATATTAGTGCCACTAGTAGTTTTCTATGGGAAAGTGGTGCTTCTCTCAATAAACATTGTAGTTTCCGAGCCTTCCAAAAAAGGAAAAATAACAGCAACATACCTAAAATATTTAAAAATACTTGAGGTGTGCTTGATTAAAGCTTGACTCACTGGAATGCAGGGAGGGTGGGTGAGGATTAGCATATAACGGGCAATTAAGATGTTAAACACCCCCCCCCCAAAAAAAAAAATTTATAAAAAATAAATAAGATGTTAAACATTAATAAGCAGATCAATAGCTGATTAAAAATGCACATGTTAATGGGCCTGCACAGTAGCTATTGCATATAAACACAGTTCATTATGCTCATTTAATTTAACCAGTAAAACAATAAGTGTCTCATGAGTAGAACTCTGAAATTGGCTTTCTGACTATTTTGGATATGACACGTCATTTGACACCCAGCACAAAGACTTTCCTCCGTTTTTCTTGTTTGAAAAATGTCTTAACATTTGTTTCCCCCGCTGATGTTTACGGACAGACATGCAAACTTACACTGTATCTAATCTGTGGAAAATCACAAAATAATTCAAAACTTGCAAGGTCGGGATGGAAAAATTCACATCTGTGCCAGGGAGAGTATTTTTGAGAAGAAAAAAAAATGCAAAGGTTCAAGCCAAACTTTTTCCTTAAAGTTCTAATTAGCAAGTGGTTTGCTAAATAAAGAAAGATGAAAGCGGGAGAGTGCTGTCAGATTTGCATTTTGGGGGGGGGGGCTTGACGCAGGGAGCCAGCCATATGTTAGCCGCTCGCCTGCCGTCTTTCTGCGCTGTTGTGATTAAAGGGAAACGTTTTGAGCCGAGAGGAAAGCGACGCTCGGGGGAACATGTGCATTGGGACATCTATTTGACACTGACAGTCTGGAGACTGTGTCCCTTTACTGTCTCACTGGGAGGGCCATCACACCGCTGAGGATGTACCATACTGTACCCCAGACCGTGTGGATGAACCAACCGGTCTAAATGTCTGACTCAATGGCTCAATTCCAATTTGGTCACTTGGCTATCTTTCCTGGGCCCGTGTTGAGTTGTGAGTGATAGGTTTGGAATCCAGACGGTCTCTGTCTGTACTTGAACTAGATTATCCCCTTCCTTTGTCAGAAGCCTGACAAAGACCAACTGGTGCAACATTGTCTGGTTAAAACAACAGGAGGGCTCCAACAGCGTGTAGGCATCTATTTTTATTTTTATTTGAATGAACCTACACTTGGCCCATCATGTCTCACCTTGTTGGGGTGGACGGCTCTCCTCAGGTTCTCCATCCACTTGTCCCTTTCGGCTGACGATCGACAGGAGAAACATTTCGTTCCCGTTGAAGTGGTGACCTGAAACACGGAGAAACACAACACAGTGACTACTGTCCTTCACACTGTCCTTCACACTTCACACTGTCCTTCACACATCGGGAAAAAAAAAAAACAGATACAGGGCACAGGACATCGAGTCTTTCAGAAGGACAAATGCCTCACTGTTGTACAACTAATCTTATCTTGGCTTATGAATACTAGACTACACACACACACTCTGTGCGGTGAGATGAGGTGTCTGGCCGAGGGTCGGTTAGAGCTGAAAGAGGAACGATGCGATTGGGCAGAGTACTCTGTGGGGATTGGACATAGGAGAGAACGAGAGAGAGAGAGAGAGAGAGAGAGAGAGAAAGAGAATATACTAGAGAGAAGAAAAAAAGCGAGAGAGAGCGTATGCGAGAAAAAAAGAAAGGGCGAGCGAGAGAGAGAGTGGATGAGAGGTGATGGAGAACAGAGACGGCCTCTTCAGTCCACGCTAGACAATGGCTGGTTATTTTTCACTCTCAGCCTGCTCACACGGTGCTCATGGAGTGTTTAGTCACTCACTTTCCTCTCCTCTCAGTGCCGCGTCTACTGCCAGCAGGGCTCGTTTTAGAGCCGCGGTCCTGCTGTGTGCGTGTGCGTATGGTAATTGGGCTCATCTCAAGGCAGTGCTCCTGTGGTGTGTGTGTGTGTGCGCGTGTGTGACAGTATGCTCTCAATGAAGAGGGCCTTGCCAGGTGTATAATGTGGGTGTGTGTTCAAGTGAATGTGTCTCTAGTGTTTCTCTCTCTCATTGAAGAAATATCTTTCCCCAGGATCAAGCTCAGTTTGTGTGTACAAGCGTGTGTGCACTTGTGTGTCTGCGCATTTGCAGCCCCTGATTTCAGAGCAGTAGTCCTGGCCCTAGACGATGTGAGTAAGTGAGTGCACGCCTGTTTGTGAATGTGCGTGCATACGCTTGTGTGTGCCCACTTACTGCATGTGCGTCAGTGTGTGTGTGTCTATCTGTCTGTCTGTGTGTGTGTGTGTGATTCCATGTGTTCTGACCCTCACCTCGAAGCAGTAGTCCTGTCCGAGGATGGAGCTGTGAACAGGTTTGATGAGCACCTCATCCTCCATGCTGAGGTCCACGGCCTCCACAGCACTACCGGGGCTGAGCAACGACTCGTGGCTGCGAGACTCCTTCAGCCTCGGCATCAGATGAGATCTGGAGGGGGGAGGGAAAGGGGGGGAGAGAGTTAGTTAACACGCATGAGGGAGGGGGTGGGTGGGTGGGTGGGTGTGTGTGTGTGAGAGAGAGAAAGAGAGAGCGAAAGAGAGAGAGAGAGAGAGATGTGTGTGTGTGTGAAAAGAGAAGACACTGTAAGTGAGGAAGAGAGAATGCCATAGGTATGCTCCTAAGTCTTTTCTCAATGTCGGCAGGGGACACCCTCAGTCCTTAGCTCAACCCTACATATACAGGTAACTGACAAAATAATGGAAACACTTGAGTAAATGAGTTATACAAAGTATATTGAAAGCAGGTGCTGGTTCCTGAGTTAATTAAGCAATTAACATCCCATTATGCTTAGAGTCATGTATAAAAATGCTGGGCAGGCCATTCTTTTGGATACCATGGCTAAGCCTCCATATAATGACAATGTCCATATCCACATGGCACGAGTGATCCCTGAACGGTTTGATGAGCATGAAAACGACATAAACCATATGCCATGGCCATCTCAGTCACCAGATCTCAACCCAATTGAACACTTCTGGGAGATTCTGGAGCGACACCCGAGACTGTTTCCCACCACCATCAACAAAACACCAAATGATGACATGTCTCATGGAAGAATGGTGTCGCATCCCTCAAATAGTGTTCCAGACACTGTGCGGGCTCGTGGGCAGCCCAACAGGTAGGTAGCCTAGTGGTTAGTGGTTAAATAAATAAATAAAAAAGCGCAATGAACGTTTCCTTTATTTTGGCAATTACCTGTACACAGTCTTAAATCAACACACGTTTACTCACACGTTCACTCACACGTTCCCTCACACGTTCCCTCACACGTTCCCTCACACGTTCCCTCACACGTTCCCTCACACGTTCACTCACACATTCAGCTAACATGTTCTCAGGTACTTTGAGAAATCTCTCTTTCGTCATCTCTGTTAAACAACAACTATATATTGTGTTGTGCCCTGTCTCGCCTTCGATCTACCTCTCAAACCATATGCTGTTTAATCTTATTGTCTATATACAGCGAGTGAAGTGTTGTAAAGAAAAGCATGGCCATTCAAACTCATTTTTTAGTTTTCTGTTGTCAGAAGGAGAATTTTATTACATTTTCAAAAAACTTTGGCAGACAAAAAAATATATATACAGTATTTGCAAATTATTGAATGAGGAAATATAGACTCATTAAGATAGGGCCAATTGTTTCATTAATTACAGTGTTGTTTTACGGAGCTCCACACACACACACACACACACACACACACACACACACACACACACACACACACACCTATACCAGCTAGCTGACTACAATGCTCTTGAGTGCTCACACTCAGTACATTCAGTTCAAATAAAGGCTGACTTAAAGCCCGCATCCATCTTTCAGCCACAGAAGAATGGAAAAACAAAGAGGTTTCTTTCGGCACGGTGTTTGATATCGACCCACTTGCTCTGTCCAAGAGAGTGCTTTCTACTGCCACCTGAAAACACACAAAAGACTGTTCTGTTCAGTTACAGTTCTATGGAGAGAATATAGTCTTTGATAAGATGGTAGTGCTGCAGAAGCTGAGGGAGGTTCCCATTAACACACAATCGTATCATGGCCACTTTTGATGTTGTCACACCGACAGTCAACAATACAGCCCAAATCAAAATCCTACACACATCCTATATAGCAGGGTTCCCAAACCGGATTAGCATTTTCATTGTTGGACATAATAGACTGTAACAACACCAGGAAATCAGCTCCAAGTGATTTTAATTGAAGAAATCTGTTCCCAAGTATTCCCACACATAGTAGAGAGATACGTGACCGTACACAAATGTAAGCATGGTCTGAAATGATGTTTTAGTCAAATATTATGCATGTTTGGAATTTCTTACTGTCAATTCGCAGTCTACAAATGATTTGTAATTATGTTCCAAATCATCCCGCGGCTGAATCTAGTTGATGATCCCTACTATATACAGTATGATCTTATGAGACATGTATAAAGCCACTGGAAAGCACACACAATACTGGGACACTTTAAAGGCCACCACTGATGATGTCATCACACAGGGAAGAATGGTTAAGCCAGCTATAGAATCAAGCACCTGCATCAGCCAATGAAAAAAGGCTCCATCACAGGGATAATACAGACAGTAAATTAAACATAATATTCTGCACAATATTTGAGTGCCGTACCAAGCTAATTACCGTTTGGTCCTAACCGGCTAATTAGCTCGAAGCATCCACAATTCTGTTCTCCCCCAACTTAAAACAAGATCAACAGCTATACCACCTATATATGATAATTGACATGTATGCACTACGCCTCTAGAGATGGAGAGCTGCGCCATTTTTCCACATTTTGTTGTGTTACAGCCTGAATTTAAAATGAATTACATTGAGATACCAGCAATGTCAAAGTGGAATTTTGTTTTTAGAAAGTTCAACAAATGAATAAAACATTTAAAGCTGAAATGTCTTGAGTCAATAAGTGTTCAACCGCTTTGGTGTGGCAAGCTTAAATACGTTCAGGAGGGAAAATTTGCTTAACAGGTCACATAAATTGCATGGACTCACTCTGTGTGCAATAACGGTGTTGAACATGATTTTTAAAATAATTACCCAATCTCTGTACCCCACACATACAATTATCTGTAGGCTCCATCCATCAAATAGAGAATTTCAAGCACAGATTCAACCGCAAAGACCAGGGAGGTTTTCCAATGAGGGAACCTATCAGAATTTTTTATTTTTTTATATCACCTTTATTTAACCAGGTAGGCTAGCTGAGAACAAGTTTTAATGTATCACTGTGAGCTGGCCAAGATAAAGCAAAGCGGTGTGATACAGACAATAACACAGAGTTACGCATGGAATAAACAACAAACAAGCCAATAACACAATAAACAAGTCAGTGACACAGTAGAAAAAAAGAAAGTCTATATACAGTGTGTGCAAAAGGCATGAGGAGGTAGGCAATAAATAGGCCATAGGAGTGAAGAATTACAATTGAGCAGATTAACACTGGAGTGATAAATGAGCAGATGATAATGTGCAAGTAGAGATAATGGTGCAAAAGAGCAGAAAAGTAAATAAAAACAGTATGGGGATGAGGTAGGTAGATTGGATGGGCTATTTACAGACGGACTATGTATAGCTGCAGCGATCGGTTAGCTGCTCAGATAGCTGATGTTCAAAGTTGGTGAGGGAAATATAGGTCTCCAGCTTCAGCGATTTCTGCAATTCGTTCCAGTCACTGGCAGCAGAGAACTGGAAGGAAAGGCGGCCAAATTAGGTGTTGGCTTTGGGGATGATCAGTGAGATATACCTGCTGGAACGTGTGCTACGGGTGGGTGTTGTTATTGTGACCAGTGAACTGAGATAAGGCGGAGCTTTACCTAGCATAGACGTATAGATGACCTGGAGCCATTGGGTCTGGCGACGAATATGTAGCGAGGGCCAGACGACTAGAGCATACAGGTCTCAGTGGTGTGTGGTATAAGGTGATTTGGTAACAAAACGGATGGCACTGTGATAGACTGCATCCAGTTTGCTGAGTAGAGTATTGGAAGCTATTTTGTAGATGACATCGCCGAAGTCGAGGATCAGTAGGATTGTCAGTTTTACTAGGGTAAGTTTGGCGGCGTGAGTGAAGGAGGCTTTGTTGCAAAATAGAAAGCCGATTCTAGATTTGATTTTGGATTGGAGATGTTTAATATGAGTCTGGAAGGAGAATGAATATCCCTTTACGCTTTGGATGGTGTATCAATACACACTAGTCACCCTAGGAAGGAAACCGCTCAGGGGTTTCACCATGAGGCCAATGGCAAAGAAATTAACTTTTTGTCCTGAATACAAAGCATCATGTTTGGGACAAATCCAACACATCACATCATTGAGTACCAATCTTCATATTTTTAAGCTTGGTGGTGGCTGCATGATGTTATGGATATGCTCGTCATCGGCAAGGGCTATGGAGTTTTTTGAGGGGGATAAATTATGAATTGAGCTAAGCACAGGCACAATCCTAGAGGAAAACCTGGTTCATTCTGCTGTCCAACAGACACTGAGACAAATTCACCTTTCAGCAGGATAATAACCTAGAACATAAGGCCAAATATAAACTGGAGTTGCTTACCAAGACGACATTGAATGTTCTTTAGTGGCCTAGTAACAGTTTTGACTTAATCCTGCCAAAGGTGATTCTAACATGTATTGCGTCATGGGGTTGAATAGTTAACTAATCAAGGAACACCTATGTAAGAATGCTGTTCATTGACTACAGCTCAGCGTTCAACAACATAGTGCCCACAAAGCTCATTGCTAAGCTAAGGACCCTAAGACTAAACACCTCCCTCTGCAACTGGATCTTGGACTTCCTGACGGGCTGGCCACAGGTGGTAAAGGTAGGCAACATCACATCTGCCATGCTGATGTTCAACACTGGGGACCCTCAGGGGTAAGTGCTTAGTCCCCTCCTGTACTCCCTGTTCAACCACGACTGTGATTCTTCACCCACAATTGAGATTCTTCAAAGTAGCCACCCTTTGCCTTGATGACAGCTTTGCACACTCTTGGCATTCTCTCAATCAGCTTCATGAGGTAGTCACCTGGAATGCATTTCAATTAACAGGTGTGCCTTGTTAAAAGTTAATTTATTTCCTTCTTAATGCGTTTGAGCCAATCAGTTGTGTGGTGACATGGTAGGGGTGGTATACAGAAGATATCCCTATTTGGTAAAATACAAAGTCCATATTATGGTAAAAACAGCTCAAATAAGCGAAGAAAAATTAAAAGTCCATCAGTACTTTAAGACATGAAGGTCAGTCAAATCGGAAAATGTTTTGTTTCTTCAAGTGCAGTTGCAAAAACCATAAAGTGCTATGATTAAACTTGCTCTCTTGAGGACTGCCACAGGAAAGGAAGACCCAGAGTTACCTCTGCTGCAGAGGATAAGTTCATTAGAGTTACCAGCCTCAGAATTTTCAGCCCAAATAACTGCTTCACAGAATTTAAGTAACAGACACATTTCAACATCAACTTTTCAGAGGAGACTGTGAATCAGGCCTTTATGGTCGAATTGCTGCAAAGAAACCACTACTAAAGGACACCATTAAGAAGAAGAGACTTGCTTGGGCCAACAAACACGAGCAATGGACATTAGACCGGTGGAAATCTGTCCTTTGGTCTGATGAGTCCAAATTTGAGATTTTTGGTTCCAACCGTGAAGCATGGAGGAGGAGGTGTGACAGGAGTTCTTTGCTGGTGACAATGTCTGTGATTTATTTAGAATTCAAGGCACACTTAACCAGCATGCTACCACAGCATTCTGCAGCGATAAGCCATCCCATCTAGTTTTAGTGGGACTATCATTTGTTTTTCAACAGGACAATGACCCAACACACCTCCAGGCTGTGTAAGGACTATTCGACCAAGAAGGAGAGTTATGGAGTGCTGTACAATCACCCGACCTCAACCCAATTGAGATGGTTTGGGATGAGTTGGACTGCAGAGTGAAGTAAAAGCAGCCAACAAGTGCTCAGCATATGTGGGAACTCCTTCAAGACTTTTGGAAAAGCATTCCAGGTGAAGCTGGTTGAGAGAATGCCAAGAGTGTGCAAAGCTGTCATCAAGGCAACGGGTGGCTACTTTGAAGAATCTAAAATATAAATATATTTAGATTTGTTTTACACTTTTTTGGTTACTACATGATTCCATATGTGTTATTTCATCATTTCAATGTCTTCACTATTATTCTACAATGTAGAAAATAGTAAAAATAAAGAAAAACCCTTGAATGAGTAGGTGTGTCCAAACTTTGACTGGTACTGTATATACTAGGCGGTGTCAGAGGAAAACCCCAAAAATAGACTACAGTCACCCAAGTAATAGAGTGTTCTCTCTGCTACCTCATGGCAAGTGGTACCAGAGCACCAAGTCTAGGACCAGAAGGCTCCTTAACAACTTCTACCCCCCAAGCCATAAGACTGCTACACAATTGGCCACCCGGACAATTTACATTGACCCCCCCCCCCCCCCCCCCCCCTGTTTTTACACTACTGCTACTCACTGTTTATTATCTATGCATAGTCACCTTACAAATTAAATTGACTAACCTGTACCCCCGCACATACCCCCTGTATATAGCCTCGTTATTGTTATTTAATTTTCTTCTGTTAATTTTTCAATTAAATGTTTTACTTAAATATTTTCTAAACACTATTTCTTGAACTGCATTGTTGGTTAAGGGCTTGTAAATAAGCATTTCATGGTAAGACCTGCACCTGTTGTATTCGGCGCATGTGACAAATAAAATGTGATTTGATATACTAGTTCTATTTTTCATGAAGCCCCCCCAGTGCATTTTTTTCCAATTTGACATTACATAGTTTTGTGTAGATTGTAGGAAAAAATACAATTAAATCCATTTTAATCCCAATTTGTAACACCATTTTTGAAAAATGTCAAGGGGTGTGAATACTTTCTATAATTAGTCATTAGCCTCTGTAGATTATGCAGCTAGGGCTAACAATATCCATTTGCACTTAGCCTCTGATTCTCCAGGACAAGTCTCTGTGGATGATGCAGCTAGCGCAAACATTCCTCACTAGCATTCAGCCCCTGACTCTCTCCTGACTGATGCAGCTAGTGCTAACATTCATCACTAGCATTTAGCCCCTGACTCTCTCCTGACTGATGCAGCTAGTGCTAACATTCATCACTAACATTTAGCCCCTGACTCTCTCCTGACTGATGCAGCTAGTGCTAACATTCATCACTAGCATTTAGCCCCTGACTCTCTCCTGACTGATGCAGCTAGTGCTAACATTCATCACTAGCATTTAGCTCCTGACTCTCTCCTGACTGATGCAGCTAGTGCTAACATTCATCACTAGAATTTAGCCCCTGACTGATGCAGCTAGTGCTAACATTCATCACTAGCATTTAGCCCCTGACTGATGCATCTAGTGCTAACATTCATCACTAGCATTTAGCCCCTGACTCTCTCCTGACTGATGCAGCTAGTGCTAACATTCATCACTAGCATTTAGCCCCTGACTCTCTCCTGACTGATGCAGCTAGTGCTAACATTCATCACTAGCATTTAGCCCCTGACTCTCTCCTGACTGATACAGCTAGTGCTAACATTCATCACTAGCATTTAGCCCCTGACTCTCTCCTGACTGATGCAGCTAGTGCTAACATTCATCACTAGCATTTAGCCCCTGACTCTCTCCTGACTGATACAGCTAGTGCTAACATTCATCACTAGCATTTAGCCCCTGACTCTCTCCTGACTGATGCAGCTAGTGCTAACATTCATCACTAGCATTTAGCCCCTGACTCTCTCCTGACTGATGCATCTAGTGCTAACATTCATCACTAGCATTTAGCCCCTGACTCTCTCCTGACTGATGCAGCTAGTGCTAACATTCATCCCTAGCATTTAGCCCCTGACTCTCTCCTGACTGATACAGCTAGTGCTAACATTCATCACTAGCATTTAGCCCCTGACTCTCTCCTGACTGATGCAGCTAGCGCAAACATTAGCCAATAGCCTCTGGTCCACTGACAGCAATCTGGGCCAATATACTCTGTAATGAGAGGAACTATTTGTTTAATAATGCTCTCTATGGAAGGTTTACATGCTAATCCTGTGTGTATCTGTGTATGCCCTAGTCCTGGTTCTCTAGTATAATAGCATTGCAGGAAGAAAAAAAAGGCATGGAGAGGACGGAGCAGCTATAGCTGCAGATTATAACCCTAGGAAGCTCTTTGTAATGGTAGCCAGCTTTGTCCTCGTATCCGCTGGTCAGCCTTCATGTGTATCTCTCTCTCTCTCTCGCTCTCTCTCATCAAAGTGGCTTTATTGGCAAGAGAAACATGCAACAACAACAAAAACTAACATTGCAAGTTAAACAAAACAAAGACAAAAACAATCCGACACTTAACAGTAAACACTACACACACAAGGAGAATAACAACGTTTCAAATATTTTTTTTATTTTAATTTTTACTTTATTTAACTAGGCAAGTCAGTTAAGAACCAATTATTATTTTCAATGACGGCCTAGGAACTGTGGGTTAACTGCCTTGTTTAGGGGCAGAACGACAGATTTTTACCTCGTCTGCTCGGGGATTCAATCTTGCAACCTTTCGGTTACTAGTCCAACACTAACCACTAGGCTACCTATACAATTAGTGGGGAAGAAAATGTAGTATAACATTTACAATTTTACATAAGCTATGTACAGTGGCAAGAAAAAGTATGTGAACCCTTTAGAATTACCTGGATTTCTGCATAAATTGGTCATAATATTTGATCTGATCTTCATCTATGTCACAACACCTGACAAACACAGTCTTCTTAAACTAATAACACAAACAATTATATGTTTTCATGTCTTTATTGAACACACCGTGTAAACATTCACAGTGTAGGGTGGGAAAAGTATGTGAACCGTTGCATTTAATAACTGGTTGACCCTCCTTGGCAGCAATAAACTCAACTAAACGTTTTCTGTAGTTGTGGATCACACCTGCACAATGATCAGGAGGAATTTTTAAACATTCATCTTTACAAAACTGTTTCAGTTCAGCAATATTCTTACGATGTCTTTTGTGAACCGCTCTCGAGGTCATGCCACAGCATTTTAAATCGGGTTGATGTCAGGACTCTGACTGGTCCACTCCAGAAGGCGTATTTTCTTCTGTTGAAGCCGTTCTTTATTGATTTACTTCTGTCTTATGGGTTGTTGTCCTGTTGCATCACCCAACTTCTGTTGAGCTTCAATTGGTGGACAGATAGCCTTATATTCTCCTGCAAAATAGCTTGATAAACTTGGGAATACATTCTTCCGTCGATGGTAGCAAGCTATCCAGGCCCTGAGGCAGCATTGCAGCCCCAAACCATGATTCTCCCTCCACCATACTTTACAGTTGGGATGAGGTTTTGATGTTGGTGTGCTGTGCCTTTTTTCTCCACACATAGTATTGTGTGTTCCTTCCAAACAACTCAACTTTAGTTTCATCTGTCCACAGAATATTTTGCCAGAAGCGCTGTGGAACATCTAGGTGCTCTTTTGCGAACTTCAGACGTGCAGCAATGTTTTTTTTTCTTTCTGTGGTGTCCTCCCATGAACACCATTCTTGTTTAGTGTTTTATGTATCATAGACTCATCAACAGAGATGTTACCATGTTCCAGAGACTTCTGTAAGTCTTTAGCTGACATTCTAGGATTCTTCTTAACCTCTTTTGCAATCATCTTTGCAGAACGGCCACTCTTAGGGAGAGTAGCAACAGTGCTGAACTTTCTCCAATGATAGACAATTTGTCTTACCGTGGACTGATGAACATCAAGGTTTTTAGAGATACTTTTGCAACCCTTTCCATCTTTATGCAAGTCAACAATTCTTAATCTTAGGTCTTCTGAGATCTCTTTCGTTTGAAGCATTGTTTACATCAGGTAATGCTTCTTGTGAATAGCAAACTCAAATTTTGTGAGTGTTTTTGTTGGGCAGGTCAGATCTAACCAACACCTCCAATCTCGTCTCATTGATTGGACTCCAGGTTAACTGACTCCTGACTCCAAAAAGTAATTAGCCTAGGGCAGGGGTGTCCAACCCTGTTCCTGGAGAGCTATCTTCCTGTATGTTTTAACTCCAACCCCAGTTGTAACTAACCTGGTGCAGCTTATCAACCAGCTAATTATTAGAAAGTGTGCTAGATGAGGGTTGGAGTGAAAACCTACAGGATGGTAGCTCTCCAGGAACAGGTTTGGACACCTCTGGCCTAGGGGTCCACATACTTTTTCCAACCAACCTATTATGTATTCAAGAAAACAGACAAGAAAAATACAATAATTTGTGTGTTATTAGTTTAAGCACACTATGTTTGTCTACCGTTGTGACTAAAAAAGGCACAGCACACCAACATCAAAACCTCATCCCAACTGTAAAGTATGGTTGAGGGAGAATCATACCACAGGTTTTCATCTGGATTGAGGTCTGGGCTTTGACTAGGCAATTCCAAGACTTTTAAATGTTTTAGCAGTATGCGTAGGGTCATTGTCCTGCTGGAAGGTGAATCTCAGTTCCAGTCTCAAATCTCTGGAAAACTGAAACAGGTTTCCCTCAAGAATTTTCCTTTATTTCGCGCCATCCATCATTCCTTCAATGCTGACCAGTTTCCCAGTCCCTGCCGATGAAAAACATCCCCACAGCAGGATGCTGCCACCACCATGCTTCAAGGTGGGGATGGTGTTCTTGGGGTGATGAGAGGTGTTGGTTTTGCGCCATACATAGCGTTTTCCTTGATGGCCAAAAAACTACATTTTTGTCTAATTTGACCAGAGTACCTTCTTCCATATGTTTGAGTACCAGTACCAGTCTTCCACATGCCTTTGGTAAACACTAAACATGTTTTCTTATTTTTTTATTTAAGCAATGGCTGTTTCTTCCGTAAAGCGCAGCTCTGTGGAGTGTACAGCTCAAAGTGGTCCTATGGACAGATACTCCAGTCTCCGCTGTGGAGCTTTGCAGCTCCTTCAGGGTTATCTTTGGTCTCTTTGTTGCATCTCTGATTAATGCACTCCTTGCCTGGTCTGTGAGTTTTTGTGGGCGGCCCTCTCTTGGCAGGTTTGTTGTGGTGCCATATTCTTTCAATTTTTGAATAATGAATTTAATGGTGCTCTGTGGGATGTTCAAAGTTTTAGATATTTGTTTATAACCCAATCCTGATCTGTATTTCTCCACAACTTTGTCCCTAACCTGTTTGGAGAGCTCCTTGGTCTTCATGGTGCCACTTGCTTGGCCTTTCAGAACAGGTGTATATATACTGAGATCATGTGACAGATCATGTGACACTTTGTGCAATCTAAGGTGGACTTTATTTAACTAATTATGCGACTTCTGAAGGTAATTGGTTGCACCAGATCTAATTTAGGGACTTCATAGCAAAGGGGGTGAATACATATGCACGCACCACTTTTCCGTTTAAAAAAATACATTTTTTTTACATTTCTCATCACCAATTTGAACTATTTTGTGTATGTCCATTACATGAAATACAAATAAAAATCCATTTAAATTACAGGTTGTAATGCAACAAAATAGGAAAAACGCCAAGGGGGATGAATACTTTTGCAAGGCACTGTACGTGAGTTTGTCAAAATTGTATTTGTGTTCGAATTCTTTGTGGTTTTGTCTAAATTGAGGGAAACGTGTCTCGTATATGGATGTACATTTGGATGTACATTTGGCAGGAGGTTAGGAAATGCAGCTCGGTTTCCAAATAATTTTGCTGGCAGTGGCCACATATCCCGTCTTCTCTTGAGAGCCAGGTCTGCCTATGGTGACCTCTCTCAAGAGCTGGGCTATGCTCACTGAGTGTGTACATAGTAGGGCTGTCCCAGACAATTGTTCTTTCGACCAATCGATTGGTTGAATTTTTTAAAAATAATTCAACCAACTATATGCATCGAGCTTATCTGATGCTTAAAGCTTAAGGTTTGATGAAATAAGACTAATGTCTCACGAAGGCGCCAGAGATCTAGATAACCAGAAAAAAATCAAACTTAACCTGACCCAACTATTCTCATCCCACTCTGCTTTCACAGATTCTGCCATTACTCTCCTGAAGTTGCCGGTAATAGGCTACACGAGGAGTCAACAACCTTTCTCATGTTGAATGCCAATTTATCTTACCATTTCTACCGATCTGGGTGCTAGTTATGGTTTTAAGATGCACATTTACGTGAAACAGTTTCATTTAATTTATAATAACGTCTTCATATCTCAAAATCATTGTCAAGTGGTTAATCAAAATGATATCCAAATCTAAATGAAAATGTTACAAACCTAAAAAGTTACTTATATTGCCAACTATGTAAAAATAGCCTACATAGAGCCAACAAATAAAAACATTGCAGCCTGCAGGTAGAAAATATCATGATAAAAATAAATATCCTATAAATCACACTGGCTACACATGGCCTGTCTGCAACGAACTTGAAACATTGTATCAACTATTAAGTCAGGTACAGCCCCGAAGCTGGCGCTAGCGGACTTGCATCATTGTATAAAATATTCTGGGCCCTCGGAGTTTACCCGCCAGTGAGTGCGGGACAGACACATCTGTAGGCTATTTGCACAAGTGAGAAGAAGCCGTGCTTGACTTGGGCAGGAGCTCGCCTGAGTTGAGTACCGACACCTCAAATGTTCTACTGCTTGAGCTCCTGTTCCTCTTATAGAATATTAGTTTAAAAGTATTGTGGAGCTCCTGCAACTAAATATGAACAGTACCAGCACCCCAAAATCCACATCGACGGGACAGCAGTGGAGAAGGTGGAAAGGTTTAAGTTCCTCTGCATACACATCACGGTAAAAACTGAAATGGTCCACCCACACAGACAGTGATGAAGGCAATAGCGCCTCTTCAACCTCAGGAGGCTGAAGAAATGTGGCTTGTCACCTAAAACCGCCTGGTACGGGAACTAGACCACCCAGAACCGCAAGGCTCTACAGAGGGTGGTGTGGTCTGCACAACGCATCACCGCGGGCAAACTACCTGCCCTCCAGGACACCTACAGCACCTGATGTCACACGTAGGCAAAAAAGATCATCAAGGACAACAACCACTCAAGCCACTGCCTGTTCACGCCGCTACCATCCAGAAGGCGAGGTCAGTACAGGTGCATCAAAGCGTGGACCGAGAGACTGAAAAACAGCTTCTATCTCAAGGCCATCAGACTGTTAAACAGCCATCACTGAAAACAGAGAGGCTGGTGCCTACATAGACTCAAAATCATTGGCCACTTTAATAAATGGATCACTAGTCACTTTAACAATGCCACTTTAAATGTTTTTACATATCTTGCATTACTCATCTCCAACGTATATACTGTATTTTATAACATCTACCGCATCTTGCCTATGCCACTTTGTCATTACTCATCCATATATTTATATGTACATATTCTTATTCCATCCCTTTACTTAGATTTGTGTGTATTGGGTAGATGTTGTGGAATTGTTAGAACACTTGTTAGGTGTTACTGCACTGTCGGAACTAGGAGCACAATCTGCTAACCGTGTGTATGTGACCAATACAATTAGATTTGATTTGATTTTGAAATTAGTACCGGAACATATTTCAGCATAAGCAGTGATAAGAAGTAATCAAGTAGGCCTATTTTTCGGAGCATGATGTTTTTCACTTTCACACTGAGTGGTTATCAAAAGGGAGAGAGCTGTAAAGATTTCTCAGGTAGCCTATAGGCCTACTTCTATGTGTGTGCATCCTTACCTCAAATAAAAGACAATGACTAAATTGACAAAACTGGTAAATGGAATGACATAAACTTAAACTTGTTTCTCACAAGTGTAGCATAGGTTGTGCACTCAGCAAACAACGTGTCCAGTCCGACAATGAGAACGGGAAGACTGGAAAAATAATATATTGAATGCATTAAAAGAATTACAGTGACCAAAGTAACAAGAATTGTAGATCAGAAATTATAGGAATTAAAAGGTGAACTACTGGTGATATAAAGTGCCTTCGGAAAGTATTCAGACCCCTTGACTTTTTCCACATTTTGTTACGTTACTGCTTTATTCTAAAATTGATTAAATAAAACAATTTCATCAGCAATCTACACACAATACCCCATAATGACAAAAACTGTTTTTTAGATTTTTTTTGCAAATGTATTAATATTAAAAAACTGAAATTCATTATTTACATAAGTATTTAGACCCTTATATGTGCCTCCTGTTTCCATTGATCATCCTTGAGATGTTTCTACAACTTGATTGGAGTCCACCTGTGGTAAATTCAATTGATTGGACATGATTTGGAAAGGCAATTACCTGTCTATATAAGGTCCCACAGTTGACAGTGCATGTCAGAGAAAGAACCAAGCCATGAGGTTGAAGGAATTGTCCGTAGAGCTCCGAGACAGGATTGTGTCTAGGCACAGATCTGGGGAAGGGTACCAAAACATTTCTGCAGCATTGAAGGTCCCAAAGAACACAATGGCCTCCATCATTCTTCCTAGAGCTGGAGCCCGACCAAACTGAGCAATCGGGGAGATTTTAGGATTATTATTTTAATAAGAAATATCAAAAATTCCTAAAACCTGTTTTTGCTTTGTCATTATGGAGTATTGTGTGTAGATTGATGAGGGGAAAAAATATTTCGTTAATTTTAGAATAAGGCTGTAACCTAACAAAATGCGGAAAAAGTCAAGGGGTCTGAATACTTTCCGAAGGCACTCTATGTAATGGGGAATTGATAATGGGGAATTGATATACACCAACAAGCAAAGCTTGAAGTTATGAAACAATGAATGTGCACAAATTGGCGGGAGAGAGCGCATTCCGGAGAGAGAAGTGCATTGTGCATCTGGGTGCATGGTCATCCGACGTCTGCATTGGGCCATGCAGAATTTACAGTGATGTGGCCTCAGCAGAAGTCAGGGCTTTATATATGGACTTCTTGCGCTTCACGGAGCAGTGCAGAGCTGTTGTCAAGGAAGTGAGTTTGTGTTTATACAGGATGTACCGTCCTCAACCAAACATAATTGCAAAATGGTTTTCCACTGATCAATTAGCCTTTTAAAATGATAAACTGAAATGATAAATTCCATAACAAATCTGCCATTTCCAGCTACAATAGTCATTTACAACATTAACAATGTCTACGCTGTATTTCTGATCAATTTGATGTTATTTTAATGGACAAAAAAGGTGACTTTCTGTCAAAAACAAAGACATTTCTAAGTGATACCAAACTTTTGAACGGTAGAGTATATATATATATATATATATATATCACTGCTCCAAAAAATAAAGGGAACACTTAAACAAAACAATGTAACTGCAAGTCAATCACACTTCTGTGAAATCAAACTGTCCACTTAGGAAGCAACACTGATTGACAATAAATGTCACATGCTGTTGTGCAAATGGAATAGACAACGGGTGGAAATTATAGGCAATTAGGCAAGCAAGACACCCCCAATAAAGGAGTGGTTCTGCAGGTGGTGACCACAGACCACTTCTCAGTTCCTATGCTTCCTGGCTGATGTTTTGGTCACTTTTGAATGCTGGCGATGCTTTCACTCTTAGTGGTAGCATGAGACGGAGTCTACAACCCACACAAGTGGCTCAGGTAGTGCAGCTCATCCAGGATGGGACATCAATGAGAGCTGTGGCAAGAAGGTTTGCTGTGTCTGTCAGCGTAGTGTCCAGAGCATGGAGGCGCTACCAGGAGACAGGCCAGTACATCAGGAGACGTGGAGGAGGCCGTAGGAGGGCAACAACCCAGCAGCAGGACCGCTACCTGCACCTTTGTGCAAGGAGGAACAGGAGGAGCACTTCCAGAGCCCTGCAAAATGACCTCCAGCAGGCCACAAATGTGCATGTGTCTGCTCAAACGGTCAGAAACAGACTCCATGAGGGTGGTATGAGGGCCCGACGTCCACAGGTGGGGGTTGTGCTTACAGCCCAACACCGTGCAGGACGTTTGGCATTTGCCAGAGAACACCAAGATTGGCAAATTCGCCACTGGCGCCCTGTGCTCTTCACAGATGAAAGCAGGTTCACACTGAGCACATATGACAGACGTGACAGAGTCTGGAGACGCCATGGAGAACGTTCTGCTGCCTGCAACATCCTCCAGCATGACCGGTTTGGCGGTGGGTCAGTCATGGTGTGAGGTGGCATTTCTTTGGGTGGCCGCACAGCCCTCCATGTGCTCGCCAGAGGTAGCCTGACTGCCATTAGGTACAGAGATGAGATCCTCAGACCCCTTGTGAGACCATATGCTGGTGCGGTTGGCCCTGGGTTCCTCCTAATGCAAGACAATGCTAGACCTCATGTGGCTGGAGTGTGTCAGCAGTTCCTGCAAGAGGAAGGCATTGATGCTATGGACTGGCCTGCTTGTTCCCTAGACCTGAATCCAATTGAGCACATCTGGGACATCATGTCTCGCTCCATCCACCAACGCCACATTGCACCACAGACTGTCCAGGAGTTGGCGGGTGCTTTAGTCCAGGTCTGGGAGGAGATCCCTCAGGAGACCATCCGCCACCTCATCAGGAGCATGCCCAGGCATTGTAGGGAGGTCATACAGGCACGTGGAGGCCACACACATACTGAGCCTCATTTTGACTTGTTTTAAGGACATTACATCAAAGTTGGATCAGCCTGTAGTGTGGTTTTCCACTTTAATTTAGAGTGTGACTCCAAATCCAGATCTCCATGGGTTGATAAATTTGATTTCCATTGATAATTTTTGTGTGATTTTGTTGTCAGCACATTCAATTATGTAAAGAAAAAAGTATTTAATAAGAATATTTCATTCATTCAGATCTAGGATGTGTTATTTTAGTGATCCCTTTATTTTTTTGAGCAGTGCATATATATATATATATATATATATTATATATATATACAGTATATATATTTGTTACTGTTCGACTAAAACAATCTCGGTCGACCAACAGCCTCACAACAAAACAATCGACCAGTCGATTAATTTGGGTCAGTCCTAGTACAGTGGTAAGGTATTCTGCCGCTGTGTACTCTCTGTTTAGGGCAAGGTAGCATTCCAATTTGCTTTGGTTTTGGGTTTATTCTTTCCAATGTGTCAAGTATTTCTCTTTTTGTTTTCTCGTAATTTGGCTGGCTCTAATTGTGTTGCTGTCCTGGGGCTCTGTGGGGTCTGTTAGTATTTGTGAACAGAGCCCCACAACTAGCTGGCGGGGTATGCTTCTCTAGTTGTTTTCTCCCTCCCTCCACGGACCCTGGCTAGTCAGACACATCTGGAACATCAATTTTCCTGACCCGATCCAGAATGACAGGAAGACCGAGGAAAGCACCTCCGACTCTTCAGATGGAGCTTCAAACTTCAGACTGGAACAAGCCCTAACACTCACTTCCATCCTGTTAGTGCTTTGACCTGTCAATCAACACGGAAGCCGGCCCTGTACCGGCCCCTGCTAGGGCCAAACATAGCGTGCGTCCTCTAACTCAAAGAGGAATAAGAGGAGGAATCCTCATGTGGCACCAGATGGGCCTCAGATAAAGTACTGCTCTGCTCTGGTCTCTGTCAGACAGACAGACAGCTGGGTAGAGAAGAGAGTTTGGACACCAGTCAAACACGAACAATCACATTTTGTCTTTATATTCATTGCTGCGCTGCTTCCAGGTCTGCTAGATTGGAGTCGAGAGACAGAGAGACAGGGAGGGAGGTACAAAAACAGATTGCATTTTTCATCTTCCCCAACAATGAAAGAATTTCGATCAAATATTTATTTTTTGGGATGGTGTTTTTGTACGTTCCTCTGGGTGTGGAAGCAGAGAGAGAGACAATATTGACTGGCAGACCATGCTGTGCTGTTTTTCATGGAAGAGCCAAGAGGTTTTGGAGGATTATGTCTGGCTGGAGCAACGTGCGTTAGACAGGAAACATCTTTCAAAACACTCCACTACAGCTACACGTCCTGCTCTTCAAAACAAACAGCACAACACACACAGGAAACAGCCATTGACGAAACACAAGATGACTTCCTCTCTCTCTTTTTCTCCACAGACATCACTCTATACGGGGGGAAATTAGAATGAAGGTGAACATATGAATACCAATATGAAATGTTTATTTTTTTACCAGGTAAGTTGGCTGAGAACACATTCTCATTTATAGTAATGACCTAGGGAATAGTTACAGTGGAGAGGAGATGAATGAGCCAATTGTAAGCTTGGGATGATTAGGTGACCGTGATGGTATGAGGGCCAGATTGGGAATTTAGCCAGGACACCAGTGTTAATACCCCTACTCTTACGATAAGTGCCATGGGCTCTTTAGTGACCACAGAGAGTCAGGACACCTGTTTAACGTCCCATCCAAAAGACAGCACCCTACACAGGGCAATGTCCCCAATCACTGCTCTGGGGTATTGGGATATTTATTTTAGACCTGAGGAAAGAGTGCCTCCTACTGGCCCTCCAACACCACATCCAGCAACATCTGGTCTCCCATCTAGGGGCCAACCAGGACCAACCCTGCTTAGCTTCAGGAGCAAGCCAGCAGTGGGATGCAGGGTGGTATGCTGCTGGCAATGTCATCTGATTGTATAGCAGTTTATTTGTATTATGTGATAGGCACCTCCCCCACAACGTAATAGTGCTACGAAAGAAGCTGTTAACATGCATGTCAAATAAAATGCATTCTGAGAAGTGATGCTTATAGCTCCTGCATCAGAGTAGATTCCCTGTAATGTACAGTTGGAGTCGGAAGTTTACATACACTTAGGTGGGAGTCATTAAAGCTCATTTTTCAACCACTCCACAAATTTCTTCTTAACAAACTATAGTTTTGGCAGTCGGTTAGGACATCTACTTTGTGCATGACACAAGTCATTTTTCCAACAAATTTTACAGACAGATTATTTCACTTATAATTTACTATATCACAACTGCAGTGGGTAAGACGTTTAGATACACTAAGTTGACGGTGCCTTTAAATAGCTTGGAAAATTCCAGAAAATTATGTCATGGCTTTAGAAGCTTCTGATAGGCTAATTGACTTCATTTGAGTCAATTGGAGGTGTACCTGTGGATGTATTTCAAGGCCTACCTTCAAACTATGTGCCTCTTTGCTTGACATCATGGGGAAATCAAAAGAAATCAGCCCAAAATTGTAGACCTCCAGAAGTCTGGTTCATCCTTGGAAGTAATTTGCAAACACCTGAAGGTACCACGTTCCTCTGTACAAACAATAGTACGCAAGTATAAACACCATGGGACCACGCAGCCGTCATACCACTCAGGAAGGAGACGAATGTACTTTGGTGCGAAAAGTGCAAATCAATCCCAGAACAACAGCAATGGACCTTGTGAAGATACTGGAGGAAACAGGTACAAAAGTATCTATATCCACAGTAAAACGAGTCCTATATCAACATAACCTGAAAGGCCGCTCAGCAAGGAAGAAGCCACTGCTCCAAAACCGCCATTAAAAAGCCAGACTACGGTCTGCAACTGCAGATTGTACTTTTTTGAGAAATGTCCTCTGGTCTGATGAAACAAAAATAGAACTGTTGGCCATAATGACCATCGTTATGTTTGGAAGAAAAAGGGGGCTGCTTGCAAGCCAAAGAACACCATCCCAACCGTGAAGCACGGGGTGGCAGCATCATGTTGTGAGGGTGCTTGGCTGCAGGAGGGACTGGTGAGCTTCACAAAATAGATGGCGTCATGAGGGAGGAAAATGACGTGGATATATTGAAGCAACATCTCAAGACATCAGTCAGGAAGTTAAAGCTTTTTTTCAAATGGGTCTTCCAAATGAACAATGACCCCAAGCATACTTCCAAAGTTGTGGCAAAATGGCTTAAGGACAACAAAGTATTGGAGTTGCCATCACAAAGCCCTGACCACAACCCTATAGAAAATGTGTGGGCAGAACTGAAAAAGTGTGTGCGAGCAAGGAGGCCTAGAAACCTGACTCAGTTACACCAGTTCTATCAGGAGGAATGGGCCAAAATTCACCCAACTTATTGTGGGAAGCTTGTGGAAGGCTACCCGAAACATTTGACCCAAGTAAAAAAAATTAAAGGCAATCCTACCAAATACTCAGTGAGTGTATGTAAACTTCTGACCCACTGGGAATGTGATGAAAGAAAATCAACAAGCTGAAATAAATCATTCTCTCTACTATTATTCTGACATTTCACATTCTTAAAATAAAGTGGTGATCCTAACTGACCTAAAACAGGGAATTTTTACTAGGATTAAATGTCAGGAATTGTGAAAAACTGAGTTTAAATGTATTTGGCTAAGGTGTATGTAAACTTCCGACTTCAACTGTATGTGTGCCTTTTCATACCTCAGCTCATCCACAGATAACTAGCTTTACAATCTCCCCAGCCCATCCTATCCTCTCCTCCTTTCCATCCCCCAACATCATTTACTCTCAGCTAACATCCTCCTTTGTCCTTGAGAATTCTCTCTCTCTCTCTCTCTCTCTCTCTCTCTCTCTCTCTCTCTCTCTCTCTCTCTCTCTCTCTCTCTCTCTCTCTCTCTCTCTCTCTCTCTCTCTCTCTCTCTCTCTCTCTCTCTCTCTCTCTCTCTCTCTCTCTCTCTCTCTCTCTCTCTCTCTCTCTCTCTCTCTCTCTCTCTCTCTCTCTCTCTCTCTCTCTCTCGACAGGGTGGGGAGTCTCGTCTCCTCCTCATCCTCTCTGTCTCCAGTCCTCTGGGTTCTATTCTGTCCATGTAAATATTTCAGAGGCAGAGCAGGAATAGAGCAGAGAAGCCTTATTTCTCCCAGCCAGAATATTCCCTCCGACTCTCAGAGAGAGGTTGGTGCATAAATACAGAAAGGCTGTGTATGGAGAGATACTATAAAAAATAGGAAAGAGGAAACCAATTTTATATACAAGAACATGCACCCAGAGACAAAGATGTGTGTACACACACACACACACACACACACACACACACACACACACACACACAAAAGCCCACACACACACACACCCTTGTGTGTCTGTCGTTGAGCAGTGTGTGACGTTGAGATGCATGGTTGTACAGTGAGTAATCAGCGAGCGGGGGTTGGCCAAGGCCCGGCTCCATTCCACCGTCTTATCGATCGGCCTGAATGGCCGTCTGTATTCTTCTCAGAATACACTGATGATTCACTTAGCAGGCAGCCTTTCCACCGGCCTCGCCAGGCCCTGTCCAGCCCTAACTACCCAGCCCAGAGCCCACCGTCACACTATCCAATCCGGAGCAGGCCTGGGTCGATGGAAACCTGGTTAGGAGAGAGGAGTAATACACTCTAAGAGGTTTTGAAACTACCCGGCCAGAGTCTGCGTCCTGTTTCTCTGTTGTAGTAAACGATCAGACTGAGTTTCTGGTAGGAACCCTAATCGCTCTGGGCCACAGAGGCGTCAGGGCACTTAAGGAGTAACACCACGCTGACTGACTGAGTGCTCCACCAGGGACTGTAGATACATTTGACAGCTAACCAACTGTAAATAGGTGGGTAAAGTACTGCAGAGAGAATAATCACTCCACCCGATAACTCAGAAAACCACTACACCATCAAAACAACAACCATGCTTTACCACACTTTGGTCGTATCAATTGGCTGTCGCTCGTCGAAAGCAGAAAAAAAAGGGACGAGAGCAGTAAGGCAGTAGGCCGGCCGGTCTGATGAACAGAGAAGACTTCATGGAGAACAGCGTTAACACCGAGGCCTGTGTTTGTTTGGAAACTCTTTGGCTTACAGCAGCAGCTGGACTGGACCCTCTGTTGACATGGCACTCTGCTTTCGGCCCAGCAACGTGTTTCACATTTGATAAATGCTTCTGCACACACACACACACACACACACACACCCTGGGAGAGGATTTGGCCTCTCCTCTCATGTCAATATTTGCAGCACTGACTGTAGTGAACACAGAAATAATGCATACATACACAATGAATACAGGTAGGTTTCTATAAGTCCCCTTGGCCCCAAAAAATGACGTTGGCAAGCTCAATAAAGCCGATTGGCAAAGAGGTTGAGAACAGTGAGTTGATTAGTGTAAAAGCCAAGTTGATTGGGTATGAGGTGCAGAGAATAGAGATAGGATAGGACAGCTGATTAGGTGAACTGATTGGATAAGAGCTTCTCAAGACTACAGAGGTAATTGGGTAATGGGTATGAGCTGTAGTGAGCTCCTCTATAGCGTATGCTGTGGTTGAAACCTCCAGCCAGCTAGCTAGTCGGCCATAGGTAAAATTGGGCATGCACCACAGCACAAACACTAACATACAAATCAACGGTCACACACACACGATTACAAAACACACATCAACAAAAAAGCGATTATTCACACACCCAGCCACACAGTAAATGTGCATTAGTCCCATTCGCCTTGACGTTGAGGCTGTCTTTGTAGCAGAGAAAACACAACTATCAGACTGGCCGTCTGTCTGTCTGTCTGTCACGCCGCCATACAATCTGTCACAGGCTCCATCTCTCTCTCTCTGTTGGCCAGAACAGAACAGATGTGCTGTTTCCTCCTTCCCTCTGTTCAGATGGAATAATGAGTCCCGCAGGTCTCCTCACAACAGATCTCGGCACGGTGCTGTTTTGGCGTGTACGTTTTTTGTTGACTCATCTCAAAGCGGTCATTTTTTTAATCATTTTTATATGGATGCAAGGATGCTGATATTTGTGTGTCTGTGTGTGTCCACCTGCCAGCTGTCAATTGCAGTGAGAGAGAGAGAGAGAGAGAGAGAGAGATAACCGCCCTTCCTGCCTTCCTCCGACAACAGAACGGAGGGATCCTGTCAGGAATCACTGGAATGGAATGGAGGTTGTGTGTGAGCGGATCCGTTGACGGAACCACTGACGTCTAGATACGGACCTTAGAACCAGAACGCTTCTGTTAATCAGACAGACAGACAGACCAGATCCAACTCACTGTTTCAGACTGCGATACCTCAGGCAACTCTAGGGACTGAGAGAAGCTACGCAATACACTCAAGACGAGACACTTTTCGCCTCAGTTGGAGCCATTGAGTTAATGCAGCATCAGCCATCCCAGGCAACTAAATGATGCTCCTTACAGTGGAATCTCTTCCCATAGAAGCCTCAGCCAGATCTAATAATTACCCAATGGCCATCTGACACAATGGGTGGCCTTGATTGGTTTTGAGAGAGAGAGAGAGAGAGGGCGGGAGAGAGAGAGAGAACAGACAGAGCAGGGCGGTCTGGTGCTGCTGCATTAGTGCCATCTAGCCTGGTACTGACAGAGGAAGAAGAGAGGACCACGCACTCTCTCATTCTCTCAGAGGCTAATGCACACAAGACAAAATATGGGGATTACACCAGGGAGAGGGAGGGGGGGGGGAGACAGGTGCCCCAAGCAGCCCTGAACCAGACAACAAGGGATGAAAGACTTAGCCATACCGTGCGTCTTCCCTTTCATGAGGAATAACAACAGCAAACACATCCTTTCTCTTTGAGCCTGCTGCCTGTCTCACTGAGGAGACGTGAAAGCACGGAACAGCTGAACACAGAGACATGAATTAGTTCTAGCAAGAGGGAAAAGAGAGGGGCTTTTTTGAGGGCTGTGACACAAAGAGACCAGGAAGCTGTGTTGGCTGTAAATGACATCATCTCTCTGGCTCTTTATCGCTCTCTGCCAGGACCCTTTAGGAGCCCGTCGGGATACCTGGCTCACTGACTCACAGCAAAGCAGCAGTGCATTATGGGTAGTGCTGTCTGGGAGCTGAAGTCCTGTGGTTAAACAACATCTGCTGTGGATCCAACACAGCCGGGGCTTGGGTGCAGAGGTCACCAGAGGAAACCAAGCCAACACGCACACACACACACAGATATAACACACACACAGATATGCACACACGCACCACACACACAGATTACTATGACAGATCACGTTACATGCTGGGTGGGAGGTTTTCTGCGTATTCTGTGTAACACCTGCTATAGGACACAGAGAGGAAAGAGGACACAGCCTATTCAGCTGCAACTGTACAGCTGGTTGCCTCACAGACTGACAGCATGATGTCATGGTCCTCGTGGTTTTAAGTAGCAGAGCAGCTGTCCACTTCAACAGACCAGAGGATGAGCTGACCGGACTGGACCAAAGCGGAGCCGACCACCAGCTTATATTATTATGTCCCTCTCCAGCGATGACCACTTTAGGAAATGACAGACAGATGATGAATAGAATATACCAAACTGTTTCCATTTGCTGAGAACACGGAGTGGGATTGCGGAACTAGCCAAAGCTATAATCATTTTGTGTGTGTGTGTGGACGTGTTTAACTATACTTGTGGGGACCAGTAAACAAACAGAAATATGACCAACATTTGGTTTGTTCCCACAAGGTCAAATGCTATTTCTAAGGGGGTTTTAGGTTTAAGGTTACAATTAGTGTTGGAATTAGGTGTAGGGTTAGGAGCTAGGTTTAGGGTTAGGTTTAGGGTTAAAGTTTAGGGTTAAGGTTTCGGGGTTCAAGTTAGGGTTGGTTTATGGTTAGGGAATGTAGGATTTTGAATTTTGTGTCCCCACAAGGTTAGCTGTACACGACTCGGTGTCTGTGTGTGGCAGGGAGTCACAGTAAGCCCAGCAGGAGTAAAGAGGCCTTACAGATGAACTCCCTGACCTTCCGTGTTGCCACGGTAACTGGGATGCATGAACGCGGTCAAAGGTCAGGCTGATAAAGGACCCTTAATGAACCCATCAGTTCAGGGGTCAGAGGTCAATGAGGATGACAGTCAGAAGGAAAGCATATCCATTACGCCTTGGGAGACCCGTTTGGTTAGCCATTGCCGCTCGCCCCACTTTCCAGTCTTGACTTGTGAGACGAGCGACGCACCGTGTCTGGGAAAAACATGCGTATGGAAAGAGCAGGAGACATGAGTGTGAATACCAGGCTCGATGAACTACATGATTAACAGGAGACCGTCATGCATAGACATAGACCAGCGTCAGCTCATAGCTCACCCCTTGGCCTCAAGGCGATCCCAAAGTATTTGATCCCAAATACACAGCACGGTGCAAACAGAGGATGTGGAGAAAGAGAGCGCGAGATGGGGTAGAAGAACGTACCCTACGACACCAACTCAGAGAGAGAGACCGATTGGTTGGTTTCCAATCTCGCAGAGGAAGCCGCACGTTGGAGCAGGAAGTGTGCCCTCTGACCCACAGACCGCTGAGGGGCAGTAGCAATGGGGAGAGAGGAGAGGGGGGGGAATTGAGGGAGAGAGTTGTGGAGAGAGGAAGTAAAAGATCCTCAGAAAGACACTGTCCTTGGTGTTGACCTCTTCACAGCCAACATTCATTTCTACCTCCCTCACCATATCCTCTCTGTTAATATCTAGTCAAACAATAGTGTAATGAGTGTTGTGCCTATTTATCAGCAGCAAATAATTTGCCCATGGTTGATGCCATTCTCTTTAAAGTTTTAATTATTTTAAATAAGCTGTTATGGGGCGGTTTTATTTACTATAACACTATTACTAATCACATTTATTGTAAGGGAAACGAAAACGTACTACATGTGGCAGTAGGCCTTAAGAATAATGCAAAACATATCCTTGACTCTATCCAGCGACGAAAACGAGTCCAGCCCACTGAATGAGTTGACAAACGGATGGAATGGGCGACAATTGGGCAAGTTACTTCACAGTGTAATTTCAAATTAGGCCTAACTGAATGATGAGAATGAAGAGGTGGAATCCCTTTAGAACAATCGCGTAATGATGAGTTTGTGTTGTGCCTATTTGTCAGTGATGGCCCTCATGTTAATAATTTGACTGCCGCGCCTTGATATCATTCTCTTTTACGTTTTACTTTGTTAAAATAAGCGGGTTACGGGACTGTTCGATTTACTGTAACTCTGTTGCTAATCAAATTTGTTGTCAGGGAAACGAAAACATGCTACTGTTGCTGGAGAACAAACAAAGCCAGTCCGACTGCACAGCCGGCCCATCGAAAAGCTACAAACTACTCCGAATCATTTCACGCATAATAAGAGTTAGCCTATAGACCAGACTAAATCGACGGTAATCTGATGAGTCACAATATTAGGCCTAATCATTTGTCAAACTGTACATTAGGAGAAAGGTAGCATCACTTTATCAAATCCTCCTCTAGTCACACGCAGGTAAAACATTTGGATTTCTATATAGCATCAGAAAGAGCATATTCTGCCGTTTCTATGATACTTACCTTTGTCAAATAATTCTCAAAATTCGCGAGGGGCAGATCTATGTACAAAAACTTTTTTAAATAATATTTGTGCTGTCCCTGCATTCAGCACATGGCCAGTCGCGCGGCAGCAGTGCTCTGGCTACTAAGCAAAAAACGAGTAACATAATAAACGGAACGTTTAAATATGCTATTTTGTGGTCAGTGGATGAATGGGCGATAGAAACCAGACAGACACTGACAATGGTTCGTGTGACTTCAATGAACTGAATGATGAGGAGGGTGAAGATGGTGATCGAATTTGACTGATCTGAATGATGAGGGTGTAGAGGATGATTGCAATTTAGAACAAAGGTGTACTGATGATGAAGAGTTGTGGGCGATCACATTATTTTATTATAAAAGGCTGGAAATTGTATATAATTTCATCTGGGAGAGTCAAGTCAGACACTGAGTACAACTGTAGAACGGCCCTTGGAGTTGATGGAATCGTCCTTTAATTCATGGCCACTTGCTCAGCTGGGCCAGGGGCGCTTTAATTAGGTCCGACAGATCTCAACTTATTAAAAGGAGGAAATCGACCCCCCACCCGACCTCGCTGCTTTCTCTCCCTCAACTCCGTCTAATCCAGACATTCTGTGCGTCCATGAATCAATGTAAATCCCCCGAATCTGTTACATTTCATCTGAACTACCTGTGGCGATCGGGAGAGTGGACCATCAGTTATTGTATATAGGTATTACCGCGGAGCGCGGCTTGGAGCGCACGCTTCAAACCTATTGGGTTATGTCAACGGACAATGGCCATGGCCCTACAGATCATCACAGGCCAATTGTGCCATTGATATCTGGTTAATATGTAATGAAATTACATGTACATATGAAGACAAACCTGAAAGGATGAAATATGAAACGTCATCATTGTTTGCTGAACTGATCAATTCTGATGTCAAAGTGATTAGAGATGGAATAACGGATCACTGATCGATTTATTTGCATGATCCTTCTCATGATTATGATGAATGGTTATGATCCTAAGTGACTCCATTCTCCATTCATATTGAATTCCTATGGAACCTTATTGCTGAATGACCTCATTCTGTTAATAACGAGAATGGTTGTTATGATTTGATTGGATTGGATACATGTTATTCTGTTTCTTTTGTGATGCAGCACAGACAAACTACCCAGTAAATATGCCACTTTATGGTTAAAGGAATTCCTGCCTCAGTCTCATCCATTCCTCTTGTCACCTGACCCGTGACCTCCAGTTTACCTTCACTATTGTCAGTTAGGTTACCTGTGCAGCTACCCACACAGATTCCAATCATCTTTCAACAACATACAACGTGTATAGTTCCCAATGGAAAGACGAACGAAACAAACGGACACACTGACAGCATTGCAAATGCTGCAGAATTTAGATGAGCTGGAGTCGGATGGAGGACGGGATATTGAGCTTGAAATCGATGTTGCCGATGAAGAGTCTTCATCTGATTCTGGTGTTGACTTCGACCCGCCGCCTGTGATCCCTGAGCCTCGCCGCAGAAAAGCCATAACAGAGACAAATAAGACGGTGATCCCCACTGCCACGGTGAGACAGGAGTCTGGGAGGGATGGCACGGTTTGGGTAGAAACGAGTGACGAGCTTAAGTGACATGCAGATGTTGCAGCACATCAGAGATTGATTGTACTGTTGCTCTTGCGCACAGACAAGGAAACAGTACGTGGGACATGTCTATTGGACGAACTCAAAGCATTTATTGAACTCTTGTATGTCCGCGGGGCGTACAGTGTAAAGAGCATGGATGTGGGGTCATTTTGGTCTGATAGGTATAGGGTTGACTTTTTCCCCGAGTGCATGCCACGCAACCGCTTCAGAAAGAGCATGCCACACAACCGCTTCAGAGAGAGCATGCCACGCAACCGCTTCAGAGAGAGCATGCCACACAACCGCTTCAGAGAGAGCATGCCACGCAACCGCTTCAGAGAGAGCATGCCACACAACCGCTTCAGAGAGAGCATGCCACACAACCGCTTCAGAGAGAGCATGCCACGCAACCGCTTCAGAGAGAGCACGCCACACAACCGCTTCAGAGAGAGCATGCCAAACAACCGCTTCAGAGAGAGCACGCCACACAACCACTTCAGAGAGAGCACGCCACACAACCGCTTCAGAGAGAGCATGCCACGCAACCGCTTCAGAGAGAGCATGCCACGCAACTGCTTCAGAGAGAGCATGCCACGCAACCGCTTCAGAGAGAGCATGCCACACAACCACTTCAGAGAGAGCATACCACGCAACCGCTTCAGAGAGAGCATACCACGCAACCGCTTCAGAGAGAGCATACCACGCAACCACTTCAGAGAGAGCATACCACGCAACCACTTCAGAGAGAGCACGCCACACAACCGCTTCAGAGAGAGCATGCCAAAAAAACGCTTCAGAGAGAGCACGCCACACAACCGCTTCAGAGAGAGCACGCCACACAACCGCTTCAGAGAGAGCATGCCACACAATTATGCGACACCTGCGGCAAGTGCACACAAAATAAATCCCATGAAAACTGTGTGCAGTGCCACCAATTTGTTTGTGGGGATATCTCACACAAAGCCCCGAAATTGTGTGCTGACTGTGGCCCCGAAGCATAAAGAGAAGACGAGATTGAGCCATGCATAAAGGCACGAGTATAAGAGCACAATACACTGTCCAATGCAATCAACAAATGAATGTTTTATATCTTGTCATGAATACATTTCCACAAATATTTTTGATGCATTTCATCCTTTACGATTGTTCCTGCACTGGTGCTTTTGTTTAGGAATACGGCAAATGACTTGCACCTGGCTGGTTATATTATTGTCTTTTACTTTCTAATATGTTAAAATAAGCTGGAGTTTCTTAATTACTATAACTCTATTACTAATCAAATCTACAAAATAAAGTTGATCAAATGGACTACACTCAACTAAGCAAATAACTATTTTTTTTAATATATATATTTTTTATTGATATTTATTCATGCAATTAATAATTTCCAATAGTTTATGCACCATCTATCAAGCGTTGGTGCTTATGTTTGTGCGGGTTGATTTGCATCGGATGCATATGCTAAAGGGGACGCTTGTCAACATTCTCCAGCGGATATTATATTATAAGGCTCAAAGGCCAGCCTGTTCTAGTGTTAAGGAAAGGTGAGATATTTGCTTGTGTCTGACATACGCTGGTGGCTTTGATTGACGGGTGCTTTTACGGGGGGGGGGGGGGGGGGGGGTGCGTGTGTGAGTGCGCTAATTCTCTCTGTGGGCCTATGCACGGAGTGTAGAAAACATTATGAACTCATGCTCTTTCCATGACACCGACTGGCCAGGTGAAAGCTACGATCCCTTATTGATGTCACTTGTTAAATCCACTACAAATCAGTGTAGATGAAGGGGTGGAGATGGGTTAGAGAAGGATTGTTAAGCCTTGAGACAATTGAGACATGGATTGTGTATGGTGTGCCATTCAGAGGGTGAATGGGCAAGACAAAAGATTGAAGTGCCTTTGAACAGGGTACGGTAGTAGGTGCCAGGTGCACCAGGTTGTGTCGAGAACTGCAATGCTGCTGGGTTTTTCACGCTCAACAGTTTCCTGTGTGTATCAAGAATGGTCCACCACCCAAAAGACATCCAGCCAACTTGACCCAAATGTGGGAAGCATTGGAGTCAACATGGGCCAGCATCCCTTCGAAATACTTTCGACAGCTTGTAGAGTCCATGCCCTGACAAATTGGGGTTGTTTCAGGCCAAAAACAGAAATGTGACACCCCCCACCGGTGTACATTCCCAACTTCCAAGACCATCACACGTCACAGCCCTAAAGCCATGTATTCTCACAACTAGCCATGTATTCTCACAACAAAATATAGGTATTGTTACACATATAGTTCCACTGTTAAACTATTTCATTTAATCAAGACTAGGATTTACTTAAACTACTAGCACACAGCACAGACACACATGCATAGCCCCCAAGACATGCCACCAGAGGTCTCTTCACAGTCCCCAAGTCCAGAACAGACTACGGGAGGTGCACAGTACTACGTACAGCCATGACTACATGGAACTCTTTTCTACATCAAGTAACTCATTCTAGCAATGAAATTGCTACAGATAAAAATACACCTTATGGAACAGAGAGGACTGTGACGAGACACACACAGGCACAGGCACACGCATACATACACACACACACACACACACACACACACACTTGGTTACATATGCACTATGCACACGCGTACAAATGGATTTTGTGTTGTATATATGTAATAGTAGAGTAGTGGCCTGAGGGCACACACTTCATGTGTTATGAAATCCATTGTGATTGTTTTTGCAATGTTTTTAATTGTATATAACTGCCTTAAATTTGCTGGACCCCAGGAAGAGAACTCCCCAGGAAGAGTAGCCTTGGCATGGGGATCCATAATAAATACAATACAATACCTTCTAAAGTGAAGTGGGCATTTAGAGGAGCCCTTCCACACTATTTAAATGAATGCAAATTAATCTCTCTATAGCCCGACAGTAGAGAGGTTTCAATAATAATTAGGAGATTGGAGACTCTTAGTATACACAGTGATGTTAAGCATGACTATGGGTTTTAACTAGGCTACTCCCTGCTGAGAGAGAGAGCGGTGTGTGTGTGTGTGTGTGTGTGTGTGTAGAAAGAATTTAAAAAAGAGGATGAGCAGAGAGGGACACAGTCAAATAACCACATTACATAATTGTTATCATGCAGAATTCAGTATAAGAGCTGCTGGGGAAAATATAAATGAGTTACAAACAAGTAGGCTGCTTACTTAAACTGTTACATAACAACGACATCCTTATACCAGTGCTACCGGGAACATAGCTGAAGGAAGGTATTTGGGGGTGGGGTTACTGCAACAACAACAAAAAGTGCTAATACAGAACTAGTACAGGCCCATTGCACTACTTGAGCTTTGTTTGCCCGCGCTACAGTCGGCTATATCGGTTTGCAAATACAGGACTAGTACAGGCCAAGTACGCTACTTTTTATATTTAAGGAGTGGTGCTGTTCAGTACTGTCACCTCCCTTACATAGCCACTGGAAGTAGGGTGCTGTACAGTACTGTCACCTCCCTTACATAGCCACTGCAAGTAGGGGTGCTGTACAGTAATGTCACCCCCCTTACATAGCCACTGGAAGTAGGGGTGCTGTACAGTACTGTCACCTCCCTTACATAGCCACTGCAAGTAGGGGTGCTGTACAGTACTGTCACCCCCCTTACATAGCCACTGCAAGTAGGGGTGCTGTACAGTACTGTCACCCCCCTTACATAGCCACTGGAAGTAGGGGTGCTGTACAGTACTGTCACCTCCCTTACATAGCCACTGGAAGTAGGGGTGCTGTACAGTACTGTCACCTCCCTTACATAGCCACTGGAAGTAGGGGTGCTGTACAGTACTGTCACCTCCCTTACATAGCCACTAGAAGTAGGGGTGCTGTACAGTACTGCCTACTCCCTTACATAGCCACTAGAAGTAGGGGTGCTGTACAGTACTGTCACCTCCCTTACATAGCCACTGGAAGTAGCGGTGCTGTTCAGTACTGTCACCTCCCTTACATAGCCACTAGAAGTAGGGGTGCTGTACAGTACTGTCACCTCCCTTACATAGCCACTGGAAGTAGGGGTGCTGTACAGTACTGTCACCTCCCTTACATAGCCACTGGAAGTAGGGGGTGCTGTACAGTACTGTCACCTCCCTTACATAGCCACTGGAAGTAGGGGGTGCTGTACAGTACTGTCACCTCCCTTACATAGCCACTGGAAGTAGGGGGTGCTGTACAGTACTGTCACCTCCCTTACATAGCCACTGGAAGTAGGGGTGCTGTACAGTACTGTCACCTCCCTTACATAGCCACTGGAAGTAGGGGTGCTGTACAGTACTGTCACCTCCCTTACATAGCCACTGGAAGTAGGGGTGCTGTACAGTACTGTCAGCTCCCTTACATAGCCACTGGAAGTAGGGGTGCTGTACAGTACTGTCACCTCCCTTACATAGCCACTGGAAGTAGGGGTGCTGTACAGTACTGTCACCCCCCTTACATAGCCACTGGAAGTAGGGGTGCTGTACAGTACTGTCACCTCCCTTACATAGCCACTGGAAGTAGGGGTGCTGTACAGTACTGTCACCTCCCTTACATAGCCACTGGAAGTAGGGGTGCTGTACAGTACTGTCACCTCCCTTACATAGCCACTAGAAGTAGGGGTGCTGTACAGTACTGCCTACTCCCTTACATAGCCACTAGAAGTAGGGGTGCTGTACAGTACTGTCACCTCCCTTACATAGCCACCGGAAGTAGCGGTGCTGTTCAGTACTGTCACCTCCCTTACATAGCCACTAGAAGTAGGGGTGCTGTACAGTACTGTCACCTCCCTTACATAGCCACTGGAAGTAGGGGTGCTGTACAGTACTGTCACCTCCCTTACATAGCCACTGGAAGTAGGGGGTGCTGTACAGTACTGTCACCTCCCTTACATAGCCACTGGAAGTAGGGGGTGCTGTACAGTACTGTCACCTCCCTTACATAGCCACTGGAAGTAGGGGGTGCTGTACAGTACTGTCACCTCCCTTACATAGCCACTGGAAGTAGGGGTGCTGTACAGTACTGTCACCTCCCTTACATAGCCACTGGAAGTAGGGGTGCTGTACAGTACTGTCACCTCCCTTACATAGCCACTGGAAGTAGGGGTGCTGTACAGTACTGTCAGCTCCCTTACATAGCCACTGGAAGTAGGGGTGCTGTACAGTACTGTCACCTCCCTTACATAGCCACTGGAAGTAGGGGTGCTGTACAGTACTGTCAGCTCCCTTACATAGCCACTGGAAGTAGGGGTGCTGTACAGAACTGTCACCTCCCTTACATAGCCACTGGAAGTAGGGGGTGCTGTACAGTACTGTCACCTCCCTTACATAGCCACTGGAAGTAGGGGGTGCTGTACAGTACTGTCACCTCCCTTACATAGCCACTGGAAGTAGGGGTGCTGTACAGTACTGTCACCTCCCTTACATAGCCACTGGAAGTAGGGGGTGCTGTACAGTACTGTCAGCTCCCTTACATAGCCACTGGAAGTAGGGGTGCTGTACAGTACTGTCACCTCCCTTACATAGCCACTGGAAGTAGGGGGTGCTGTACAGTACTGTCAGCTCCCTTACATAGCCACTGGAAGTAGGAGTGCAGAGAGTGCTACAGCACCCCTTGAGAAATCTGAGGGCGGGAAATGAATACAAAAAACAAAACAAAAACATATATATATATATTTTGTTTTATTATGATTTTTCAGGGGGTGCTGTAGCAATGTAAGGGAGGTGATGGTACTGTAAGAAAATGAGATGAGAAAAGGAGGATGAAGAGAGAGAATGAGCTCCTTACGAAGTTACATGGCAATGGATAGGAAAGTGCTGAAGGAACTGATGCTTGCAATGCCTGCAATAAGCCAAAACGTCTTAGGCAGATAAAGTACGGCAACACTTACAAGGAAAAACACCAGAGCATGGCTGAACTGGTATTCAGAGAAAGCTTTTAAGGTCTGTCTCTCTCCCCCTCTCTCTCTCTCTCTCACTTCTATTATATTCTGTATTTTCTCAACATCAGAACTATTCCAGATCAAAACACAATGGTAGAACGATACAATTGACTAATAGCGATACATAAATAACAACATTATTACAAGCAATTTCCTCACAACAGTAAACTGAACTATATGCTTTGATGTCTTGTTCTGCACTACAGTCGATTCGCCCCCTGGCACGGAATATTTCCATCTACAAGTCTGAACGCGTCCGCGTCCCTAAAGCCCTCGTTCTCAACCCTTTTCCAACCAGGCTGCTAGACGTTTTCCTGTTTACCCGAAA
Source organism: Oncorhynchus clarkii lewisi (assembly GCF_045791955.1). Taxonomy (NCBI): domain Eukaryota; kingdom Metazoa; phylum Chordata; class Actinopteri; order Salmoniformes; family Salmonidae; genus Oncorhynchus; species Oncorhynchus clarkii. The sequence goes on from NC_092175.1 coordinate 9,512,277, forward strand.
ACATTCCAAGTCCAGTAACTATATTCTCCAAGCCATAACCTAGCGACAATAATTTGTTTAGGCTACACATCCCTGAGGGAAAGAGGGCGGAGGTCGCAAAATCAAACCGCGCGCAACAACTGTATCCATCATCAACACACACCAGCCAAGTTTTTTTTGATGAAAACATGAAGGCAAAATAAGATAAGAACACTTACGATTTACTAAAGAGGTGAAACATTGCTCCACGGAAACCCGCACGGATTCCCAAAAAACACACCACTTCAATTCGGGTCGCATTCCTACGCGCGCTAATCGCAGCTTGTTTTCCGACTATTTTTGCATCCCTGGGAACGGGCCGCAGCCTGCCGTTTGAGTTACCATGCACACCGACTCCGAATATAGGCTGCTGTAGTCCCGAGGGAGCCGTCTGCTCTTCCTCTCTCCACATCCCCTTTAAAAAGATTTTACCGCTCCTTTTCATGGAAAACAAAGCTGATGCGTATTGACAGTTTATTTCGGAGAAATAAAATAAATAGCATTTCATATATCAGTAGGCTACTTATTTTTCTAATGTCCTGTAGCCTAGGGGGTAAGGGTTACACATCAATCATGACAAACGGATTCATAACTTGGTTATGTTGCTACCAATAATTTAGTAATGAAGCACAAAAAAACTGATTTCACTTTGATAGGATTGTTTTATGACTGAGGACACAGTATGAGTGATGGACATTGGACACCCAACTGAATTACTGAATCAAAGAAGCACAAAATCACAGCCATGTGGAGGTGGGGTGCTTAACAAGGGTATGGAGAATCATACAGTCAATAGCACCCCCAACTACATAGAATACAGATGACATCATCAACCAAGTGTACTCCTTCAGAGTATGTTGCCCATGGATACAGATGTCAGTTTAGTGCTACCACTCCTAAGGGAAGGTAAACTGATCCTAGATCTGTGTCACCAATACAGTGGCAACCTGTCATTCAGGGCAGGTGGGGTTGTTTAATTACTTAAAAATCATACAATGTGATTTTCTAGATTCCATTTCTCACAGTTGAATACTTGTTCTCCCCACTGTATGTATACTGTCTGTAGCTAAGAAAATAATCCTAAGTGTAGTAAGCTGTTAGGAGCCCACGTGCCTCACCCTAACAATTTTGCCTACTGTTCTGACTTGGTGGTTCACATGAAGCCTGTAGCCTGTTTTAGAGAAATGATTCATTGTTTACTATATGCCCCCTTTATTCATCCTATGGTTCTGACTTGGTGTACAGGGAGAATATTGTAAGAATGGCCTATGTTCTGAATTCCGTTGCTGTACATTGAAAAGTGCTGAACAAATAGTTATATTGGCTTAATCGAAATTACGGATTTCCTCTTATCTGCTTGTCGTCCCCTTATGCCATAGTTTGTACATCTCAATTGTCAGTAGAAACCACATTTGTTTAAGCAAGTCAGCCATATCAGCTATGTTTTTTGAAAAGGCAGTAAATGAGGCTGAATTAACTGTTTCGCTGCCAGACAAGACTCCGCTGAAAGCCAGGTGTAGCAGTGGTAAGGTGTTGGGACTGCTGTTAGGACTCTGCTGTTGGGACAGTTTAATGTAGGCCCTATGAGTTTGTGGGCACCGTTAGTCACCGCTATAGTGCAATTAATGTAATTTTTTGTGTTGTGTTGTGTAGTGGCTTTGCTGGCATGCATTAAAAAAACTTATTTTTGGAGTTTGCCCCACCAAGATTGACATGCTAAAATAGTTTATAGCGCACTACTTGTGACCAGGGCTCATAAGGCTCTGGTCAAAAGAAGTGCACTATATAGGGAATAGGGTGCCATTTGTAGTGACTTCAAATGACAGAACACATACAGATGTTTGCACTTCCAGGAGGCAGAGAGCCTCATAGACTCTCTCCATACTGTTGAAATAATGAGGCGCAAATTGAGCCAGTGTTTCATGTAAGCGAGTCAGAGTTAATACAAGTGCTGGTACTGTACTCTCAAAATGTATACTAATTCTGTGGATGTGTAATGGTTTCTGGTAGTGGAGAGGCCCACTAATGATCCTGTAGACAGAGGGCCATAAAGTGTACGAAAAGCTTAGCAGGAAGAGTCTGTGTCAACAGTGGACACGTAAAAGGTAGCTTAGGTGTAACCAAGGCGCTGGAAACCTTACGAAACCGTGTCCTTACAACAATAGGCAAGCAGAGAGGAACTCTAATCTGCCTGGAAGAACCCGAAACTGGAGGTTTGGTGTATTGACTCCTCTGCAGTAGATTGGTGTAGCTTCTAATCATAAACAAACTGTGCAGGCCGTTTTTTTTTTGTACAGCAGGCAGGGCTGGTTAACGTCTAACTACAATGCCATGGTAAAGTCTAGGACCTAGACTCTGGAACAATACATTGGGAGGATTTATTCATTTCTCTAGGTTTTGTTCGTATTAAACCCTAACACATCATGTTGTCAGACTGTTTACAATCAAAATGCAAAATGCCATTGGGGAACTACTCTTCAAGTATGTTTGTGTCCAGTGTAGCGAAAGGCAGACCCCGGTGGAGCAAATGTCATGTCTCAGTGGGCCATGTCCAAAATAACCATACTAGCACACTACATACTTAATTACTGCAGTGGGCTAAATTAGGGTCAGCAGATTGGTTCTTTGTAGTCTTAAACACATTCACTTTGAAACAGAAGTATACACCTCACACACATGGTTGTGGGCTTACAAAAAAAAAATCTGTACCATGTCAGATATGGTGTTGAAATGTATTACATTTGGAGTTTGCATCCCAATATAACACTTTACGTAACATCACAGAAGGCTGAAATATTTATTTTAAATAACGTTTATTAATTAGGAAATTACGAAAAAATATTATTAACATTCCACCCATGAGGCCACTAGGTAATTTGACTGCAGGAAATACACTGAAAACTATGTACTCATTGTCGCATACTATTTAGCACTTTTTAGTAAAAAGTATGCAGTATGCCAAGGCAGCGACGCAGAGCGGCTCCTGATTGGCTGAGTAGGTGGGGCGGGGCCGAGTGTGGTGTGGATTTGTCCAAATCTAACAGACATGCGTCGCATTAACCAGCCTGATAATAGTTCATTTCCTATTTGATTAATTTCTTTAAAATCTGAATAGAATATGAATGGAGTTATAGGGCTTCTTAGGCTGGTTATAGGCAGACAGTCACATTTGACTCACACGGTAGTAAACGATATAGCCCATCTATCCTATTTAAAAAGGACGGAAGACAGAAACAGCTCATTTGGTTCCATTTCAACATATGCTTTAGTGAAACTAAAGTGCTGTATATATATTCATATATAAATTCAATCAAATAGCCTAGTACACACACCAAAACTTTTCACAAGTTCAAATCAAAAGGCTATTGCTCAGAACAATTTGGAAAGTCGGGTGTATTGCAAATTCAGGACCACTGGACAGCAACATAATAAACTAAAGCACTGATCATTGGGAGCAAGATCAGAATGACTGCTAAGGCTTGATCCATACATTTAAAAAACAGTAATAGGTAGCCTAAAAAATGTAAACAATCCTTAACTCAAATCAAAAAGGCCTGGTTAACATGACATAACAAACGCAGCCACATCCCGAGTCCCCGATGCCGACGCATTCAGAAATCAGGAGATGGTTTAGTATTTAGTTTAAAAGCTCTGACGAAGGCCAAGAGAACAATAAACTATTTTCAATGAGAAAACAGAAATCCACTTTGGGTATAAAAAAAGACGATGTTAGCCTACGATGCGATACTCATTTTAAGGAGAACAAAAACTACTTAGCCTACATTTGAACACCACCCCAGACGGTTCGCTATTCCGCATCTTCCCAACTAAGTATCCTAGTTTTGTTGTTTGGCTATTTGAAGAGAACTAGGGCCTACCATTCACTGTCCACCTCTTCCAATGCACTGTGGAAAGGTGTGCATCGAATTCTTCTCGATAAAGAGCTGAAATGAGCATACCATCCTGGCATTTAACCCATACTTGATTTTCTCAAATTCACTACTATAAAACATTCTATTTTTTGCATACTGAGAATGCGCCATTCCGTTGTATCCCTCTATTCATTGATTTCGGGAGCACATCCCCGTATCTTATTGATCAGCTGTTGTCAAAGCCAAGCATTTAAAGTACACTCCATTTTCTAAATGTTGCATGCTATTAAATGTTTTGAATTTTTTACGCGTACTGAAATGGCCTACTATTCAGGGCGCAAGTATGGGTGTTCGGGACACGGACAGTATCTTTGCTATTCATAGAGGAACACACAGTGGTTCTAAATAGACAGCCTGTTGTCTATTACCATGAATAACATTCATAGAATCCGAGGCACGATTGCACGCACACAAATATCTGTCTTCGGAATGTTAGCCTGAGCAGTGCTGTGTACACAGTGAGGAGTGTGTGTCGATGGATGTGTGGTGTGTGTACATGGTTGTGTGTGTATGTGTGTGTGTGTGGGTGTTTATGTGTGTACATGTGTGTGCATGCATGTGTGTGTGGTTGTGTGTGTGTGTGTGTGTGTGTCGGTTTACACTAGAGGGAGGCAGGAGGGAGCATGTTGGGGCAAACAGACATAATAAGGGTCAGGAGGTAAGAGGAGAAGACGTCAGGGAGCTAAGTGTCTGTTGGGAGTCCCCTAGGAGCCCCACCTCTAAGAGTTTATCCCCCTGGTTCCTGCTAACAGCTAACCTGTTTAACAGACAGAACACCACCCTGCAGCATTGACACAGAGAGACGGAGAGAGAGGGGGATGGAGGGAGGAGAGAGAGAGGGGGGGGAGAAGAGCTGTAGACAACAAATTCATTTCAGACAAGCTTCCATGGGCCTCCACTACAGGCAAATAGAGGGACAGAGAGAGAGAAAGTAAGAGAGATAGAGAGAAGGGAGGAAAGAGAGAGGGAGAGATAGATGGTTAGGAATAGTGTGTGTGTTTGTGGATGTGTTTAACTATACAGTGCCTTGCGAAAGTATTCGGCCCCATTGAACTTTGCGACCTTTTGCCACATTTCAGGCTTCAAACATAAAGATATAAAACTGTATTTTTTTGTGAAGAATCAACAACAAGTGGGACACAATCATGAAGTGGAACGACATTTATTGGATATTTCAAACTTTTTTAACAAATCAAAAACTGAAAAATTGGGCGTGCAAAATTATTCAGCCCCCTTAAGTTAATACTTTGTAGCGCCACCTTTTGCTGCGATTACAGCTGTAAGTCGCTTGGGGTATGTCTCTATCAGTTTTGCACATCGAGAGACTGAAATTTTTTCCCATTGCTCCTTGCAAAACAGCTCGAGCTCAGTGAGGTTGGATGGAGAGCATTTGTGAACAGCAGTTTTCAGTTCTTTCCACAGATTCTCGATTGGATTCAGGTCTGGACTTTGACTTGGCCATTCTAACACCTGGATATGTTTATTTTTGAACCATTCTATTGTAGATTTTGCTTTATGTTTTGGATCATTGTCTTGTTGGAAGACAAATCTCCGTCCCAGTCTCAGGTCTTTTGCAGACTCCATCAGGTTTTCTTCCAGAATGGTCCTGTATTTGGCTCCATCCAACTTCCCATCAATTTTAACCATCTTCCCTGTCCCTGCTGAAGAAAAGCAGGCTCAAACCATGATGCTGCCACCACCATGTTTGACAGTGGGGATGGTGTGTTCAGCTGTGTTGCTTTTACGCCAAACATAACGTTTTGCATTGTTGCCAAAAAGTTCAATTTTGGTTTCATCTGACCAGAGCACCTTCTTCCACATGTTTGGTGTGTCTCCCAGGTGGCTTGTGGCAAACTTTAAACGACACTTTTTATGGATATCTTTAAGAAATGGCTTTCTTCTTGCCACTCTTCCATAAAGGCCAGATTTGTGCAATATACGACTGATTGTTGTCCTATAGACAGAGTCTCCCACCTCAGCTGTAGATCTCTGCAGTTCATCCAGAGTGATCATGGGCCTCTTGGCTGCATCTCTGATCAGTCTTCTCCTTGTATGAGCTGAAAGTTTAGAGGGACGGCCAGGTCTTGGTAGATTTGCAGTGGTCTGATACTCCTTCCATTTCAATATTATCGCTTGCACAGTGCTCCTTGGGATGTTTAAAACTTGGGAAATCCTTTTGTGTCCAAATCCGGATTTAAACTTCTTCACAACAGTATCTCGGACCTGCCTGGTGTGTTCCTTGTTCTTCATGATGCTCTCTGCGCTTTTAACGGACCTCTGAGACTATCACAGTGCAGGTGCATTTATACGGAGACTTGATTACACACAGGTGGATTGTATTTATCATCATTAGTCATTTAGGTCAACATTGGATCATTCAGAGATCCTCACTGAACTTCTGGAGAGAGTTTGCTGCACTGAAAGTAAAGGGGCTGAATAATTTTGCACGCCCAATTTTTCAGTTTTTGATTTGTTAAAAAAGTTTGAAATATCCAATAAATGTCGTTCCACTTCATGATTGTGTCCCACTTGTTGTTGATTCTTCACAAAAAAATACAGTTTTATATCTTTATGTTTGAAGCCTGAAATGTGGCAAAAGGTTGCAAAGTTCAAGGGGGCCGAGTACTTTCGCAAGGCACTGTACTTGTGCGGACCAGATGTCCACACAAGAATAGTCAACAAACAAAAATGTGACCTACTGGGGACATTTTGTTGGTCCCCACAAGGTCAAATGCTATTTCGGGGTGGTTTAGGGTTAAGGTTAGAATTAGTGTTAGAATTAGTTTTAGGGTTAGGGTTAGGAGCTAGGATTAGTTTTGGGGTTAGGGTTAGGAGCTAGGGTTAGATTTGGGGTTAGGGTTAGGAGCTAGGGTTAGATTTTCAGGTTAAGGTTAGGGATAAGGTTATGGTAAGAGTTATGGGTTAGGGAAAATAGTATTTTGAATAGGACTGAATTGTGTTTCCGCACAAGGTTAGTCCACACTCAGAAGGAAGGCAAGGAACATTTCACATCGCTGAACATTACTGCAGAGGAAGACCGAGAGACGGGAAATTATAGGGAGATTCACCCTGCAATAAAGAGGAGATTTGTCAGAAATAAACTGAAAGCATCTCCTCAGGCCACAGGGTCTCTCTCTCTCCTCTCTATCTTTCTCTCCCTCCCCATCTCTGCCTCACTCTCAAATCAATTCAATTTAAGTGAAATAGATAATAAATGAAAGTGAAATAAACAACCTTTTTTTTACAGTAAACATTACACTCGCAAAAGTTCCAAAAGAATAAAGACATTTCTCTCTCTCCAATCCCTGCCTCTATCTCTGGCTGCCTTTCTCCCTCCCTCCCTGCCTTCCTTCCTCTTTGGTGAGTTTGAGAATTATGCAACCCAACCCTTCTGCCTTGACAACTGCATTATCAGATCCCTCCTCCTCCCTCTGTCCCTCCTCCCCCTCCATCACCCTCTATCCCTCTATCCATCCTCTCTCTGCCAAGCAGCTTACAGTAGAGCCCTACAGTCAAATAAAACACTTCAGACCCGTAACATCCATTCTAAAAAAGGAGCAAGTATGCAAGTATATCTGTAGGGCTGATGGTACGTGCTTTCATCCACATTCACTCATTCCTATTTTTTAAATTTTATTTAACTAGGAAAATCAGTTAAGAACAAATTTGTATTTACAATGATGGCCTACCCCGGTCAAACCCTACTGACTCTTTGTGTTGTGACCTTTGGGCATCAGAGAGAGAGACCACAAATTCCAATTTGCTAAAACTCTTTAACATCATCCTCAGCTCTGTCATCTTCCCCAATATTTGGAACCAATAACTGATCCCCACAATCCACAAAAGTGGAGACAGATTTGACCCCAATAACTACTGTGGGATATGCGTCAACAGCATCCTTGGGAAAATCCCTGCATTATCATTAACTGACTTGTCTAGTTAAATTTAAAAACATTTCTTAAATTATTTTTGAACTTCCGTGAGTGTAATTTTTACTGTTAATTTTTATTGCTTACTTCACGTTCTTTGGCAATGTTAACTTATGCCAATTTATGCCATAACCAATAAAGCTCTTAAATTGAAATGTAATTAAATTGAGAGGCTATTGACAACACAGCTGTGCTCCATCAAGAGCACATGATTTTCTCTCATATCAAGAAAGAGCGACAGCAAGAACATGCAAAATGTGTTATTTAATGATAGGCCCTGTCCTTCACACTGCAGTTCTGTACATCCTCCAACTTTGTTATTCAATGACCTTTAAAACTAACTTTGTGTTGAGATGAAAGAGAAAGATTTGCAATCTTTATCTGACTAAGGGAGAGCAAAGTCTCAGTAATGATTCATAATTAAACTGCAGCATTTAAAAATCAGATATTTCATCTCCCCAGGCGGTGATTGAACCTCACTTTCATCCGCTCCACATCCAAATCCTATAGCACTTAGCCAGCTAGTCCCGGTTAATACTACAACCAGCCTGTCCGTCTCTCTGTTTGGGTCTGTCTGTCTCTTCATCTTTGTGTGTGTGTGTATGCCTTTCCACACACACACACACACACACACACACACACACACACACACACACACACACACACACACACACACACACACACACACACACACACACACACACACACACACACACACACACACACACACACACACACACACACACCCTGCCTGCCTGCCTGTGCCTGCCTGCCTGCCTGCCTGCCTGCCTGCCCCTGGAGATCCTTGCTCCGATCCCCAGTACTGTGGAACTTTAACCCCCAGCAGAGTGCTCCCAGCCCTCTGACCTCCCTCTTCCCCTCCATCTGGCCAAAGCACTGTGGATCCGCTCTGCTTCATCAGCTCTCAGTAAATCAATGGACATGACAGAGATGGGCTTTGACAGCCTAATTACAGAAAGTGGGAAGGATGGAGGGGGGAGGGAGGGAGGGAGGGAGGGAGGGAGGGAGGGAGGGAGGGAGGGAGGGAGGGAGGGAGGGAGGGAGGGAGGGAGGGAGGGAGGGGGGAGGGGAGAATAGAGGGAGGGATCAGGGATAAAGTGAGGGAGGGACTACAGAGCATTAACTTGATGTTTTCTCTCTCTCTATTCTTCATCGTTATGCTTTTCTCCTGGCCACTCATTGTGTCAGGTGGCCATTGGATAATTATTATATCTAGCTGAGGCTTCTATGAGAAGAGATTCCACTGTAAGGAGCATTATTTAGTTGCCTGGGATGTTCTGATGCTGCATTAACTCAATGGCTAAAACTGAGGAGAAAGGTGTCTCGTCTTGAGTGTATTTGCGTAGCTTCTCTCAGTCCCTAGAGTTGCCTGAGGTATCTCAGTCTGAAACAGTGAGTTGGATCTGGTCTGTCTGTCTGTCTGATTAACAGAAGCGTTCTGGTTCTAAGGTCCGTATCTAGACGTCAGTGGTCTCTGTTGGCCTCTCTCTCTCTCTCTCTCTCTCTCTCTCTCTCTGTCTCTCTGTCTCTCTCTTTCTCTCTCTGTCTCTCTGTCTCTCTCTCTCTGTCTGTCTCTCTGTCTCTCTCTCTCTCTCTCTCTCTCTCTCTCTCTCTCTCTCTGTCTCGCTGCCTCTCTCTCTCTCTCTCTCTCTCTCTCTCTCTCTCTCTCTCTCTCTCTCTCTCTGTCTCTCTCTCTCTCTCTCTCTGTGTCTCTCTGTCTCTCTCTCTCTCTCTCTCTGTCTCTCTGTCTCTCTCTCTGTCTCTCTCTCTCTCTCTCTCTCTCTCTCTCGGCTTTATTGTCATGGTAAACATATGTTTACATTGCTAAAGCAAGTGAACTAGATAATAAACCAAAGTGAAATAAACAATAAAAAAATAACAGTAAACATTACACTCACAAAATTTCCGAAATAATAAAGACATTTCAAATGTCATATCATGTGCAAATAGTTAAAGTAAATATGGGTTGTATTTACAATGGTGTTTGTTCTTCACTGGGTGTGGCAACAGGTCACAAATCTTGCTGATGTTATTTTTTATTTATTTTATTTTTTATTTCACCTTTATTTAACCAGGTAGGCTAGTTGAGAACACCTTTATTTAACCAGGTAGGCCAGTTGAGAACACCTTTATTTAACCAGGTAGGCTAGTTGAGAACACCTTTATTTAACCAGGTAGGCTAGTTGAGAACACCTTTATTTAACCAGGTAGGCCAGTTGAGAACACCTTTATTTAACCAGGTAGGCCAGTTGAGAACACCTTTATTTAACCAGGTAGGCTAGTTGAGAACACCTTTATTTAACCAGGTAGGCTAGTTGAGAACGCCTTTATTTAACCAGGTAGGCCAGTTGAGAACACCTTTATTTAACCAGGTAGGCTAGTTGAGAACACCTTTATTTAACCAGGTAGGCCAGTTGAGAACACCTTTATTTAACCAGGTAGGCCAGTTGAGAACACCTTTATTTAACCAGGTAGGCCAGTTGAGAACAAGTTCTCATTTAAAATTGCGATCTGGCCAAGATACAGCAAAGCAGTGCGACACAAACAACAACAGAGTTACACATGGAATAAACAAACATACAGTCAATAACACAATAGAAAAAAAGTCTATATAAACCGTGTGTGCATATGAGGTAAGTTAAGGGAGGTAAGGCAATAAATAGGCCATAGTGGCGAAATAATTACAATTTAGCAATTAAACACTGGAGTGATAGATGTGCAGAAGATTAATGTGCAAGTAGAGATACATACTGGGGTGCTCTGACAGCTGGTGCTTAAAGTTAGTGAGGGAGATATGAGTCTCCAGCTTCAGTGATTTTTGCAATTGGTTCCAGTCATTGGCAGCAGAGAACTGGAAGGAAAGACGGCCAAAGGAGGAATTGGCTTTGGGGGTGACCAGTGAAATATGCCTGCTGCAGCGCATGCTACGGGTGGGTGCTGCTATGGTATACCAGTGAGCTGGGATAAGCCGGGGCTTTACCTAGCAAAGACTTATAGATGACCTGGAGCCAGTGGGTTTGGCGAGGAATATGAAGCGAGGGCCAGCCAACGAGAGCATACAGGTCGCAGTGGTGGCTAGTATATGGGGCTTTGGTGACAAAACGGATGGCACTGTGATAGACTGCATCCAATTTTCTGAGTAGTGTTGGAGGCTATTTTGTAAACGACATCGCCAAAGTCAAGGATCGGTAGGATAGGCAGTTTTACGAGGGTATGTTTGGCAGCATGAGTGAAGGATGCTTTGTTGCGAAATAGGAAGCAAAGATTTAATTTTGGATTGGAGATGCTTAATGTGAGTCTGGAAGGAGAGTTTACAGTCTAACCAGACACCTAGTTATTTGTAGATGTCCACATATTCTAAGTCAGAACCGTCCAGAGTAGTGATGCTGGACGGGTGGGCAGTTTCTGGTAGCGATCGGTTGAAGAGCATGCATTTAGTTTTACTTGCATTTAAGAGCAGTTGGAGGCCACGGAAGGAGAGTTATATGGCATTGAAGCTCGTCTGGAGGTTAGTTAACACAGTGTCCAAAGAAGGGCCAGAAGTATACAGAATGGTATCGCCTGCGTAGAGGTGGATCAGAGAATCACCAGCAGCAAGAGCGACATCGTTGATGTATACAGAGAAAAGAGTCGGCCCGAGAATTGAACCCTGTGGCAGCCCATAGAGACTGCCGGAGGTCCGGACAACAGGCCCTCCGATTATGGCGCACTGTCTCTCTCTCTCTGTCTCCAACACGCAACATATTCATTCACATCAAAGTGAATACCTCTTTCACTTCATATTAAAGATGTTTTACCATTAGTACCAACAGCCCTCCTCTCATCCCGTTCTCCTTGTTTCTCCCTCCCGATCTCTTCACATCTATCATTTCAAAATGATAGGCTATTAAGAATGCACATCAAAATCTACACAATGGCACTCTGTCCTTTCATCTCTCTCATCTCCAATCCATTTTCTTTGCTTTCGTCTCTCCTTGACTCTCTCTCTCTCTCTCTCTAATATCCATGTTCGCGTCGTCTCGCCCTTGCATATTCTGCCACTGTATGTGTAAGGTTGTGAAAATGACTTACGGCTCTTTCTCTCACTCTCCCATTTTCACACTTGGCTGTCGGTTAGCGAGATCGCACTGTCTCTCTGCAATGGTAAACAAACGCACACATGCAGTCGCACTCATATACATGTACCTACAGTCATATGAAACGCACGCACACACACACATACACACACAAAGTATGCACCTGGCAGCAGTTAAGATGTACAGCATCTCCTTCTCGTTACGATTAATGTGTGAGCTACTGACACACAGAGCTCTGTAGGCTACAGTCAGTGTCCAGTGTAAACCTGTAACATATAAACGCAAAATGTAAAGAGTTGGTCCCATGTTTCATGAGCTGAAATGAAAGATCATTTGAGCATTGTAGCCTTTGTCAAGATAATCCATCCGCCTGACAGGTGTGGCATATCAAGAAGCTGATACAACACAATGCCACAATGTAGATGTCTCAAGTTTTGAGGGAGCGTGCAATTGTCATGATGACTGCAGGAATGTCCACCCAGAGTTGTTGCCAGATAATTCAATGTTCATTTCTCTACCATCGTTTTAGAGAATTTGGCAGTATACCCAACCGGCCTCACAACCGCAGACCACGGGTAACCACGCCAGCCCAGGACCTCCACATCCGGCTTTTTCATCTGCAGGATTGTCTGAGGGGAGGGTGGGTGGGTGCTGAGGAGTATTTCTGTCTGTAAAAAGCCCTTTTGTGGGGATAAGCTAATTCTGATTGGCTGGGCCTGGCTCCCCAGTGGGTGGGCCTATGCCCTCCCAGGCCCACCCATGGCTGTGACCCTGCTCAGTAGTGAACTCCATTATTTGTTTACTTCAATTGACTTATTTCCTTATATGAACTATGACTCTTTGAAATTGTTGCATGTTGCATTTCTAATTTTGTCCAGTATGTTTGGAGATAAACAACACTGCATCCAACTATGCTGCCGCTTAATCTGAATGGCAGCCAATCACGATGATGATCGTCGGGAGGGCATCACAGACACAGCAGGCAACAAACAAACAGCACAACCAGCCGAGCTCTCCTCTCCTCAACCCTCTGCTCTCCTTTCCTCTCCCCTCCTATCCTGTCCTCTCACGTTCAATTCAGAATTTCAGATATCTCTAAGCTAGCATTTACCCAGACAGTCACTACACCAAAGAATGATTGTTCATTGCTGCCTTTAGAATGTGCCTTTAGGATCCATTGTTTGATGGTTATTCATTGCCTGTGCTGTCTCTTGTTTTATTACACCGGGGGATAATCAACGTTAGCGTTCTGCTGTGCGTCTCTGGTATTTATTTATCTTTGATGAATGAAAACAAAACAATCACAACTTTGTGAGTGTCCTTATAAAGAATGGCTGTATATTAACAGTGCATTGGTACAATATTTGAAAAGAATACACAGTACTGGATGCAACAACAATATCAACAACAACACTATTATACAAACAATTGATTAGGAATAGGACACAAATATAATCCAACTCTAACTAGAATAGAGAATTGAACAAAATGAAAGTACAACAAATAAATTGAATCAAAAATAAAACATGATTCCTCTGAATAAGAATCCTTCCCATAGATGTATGTACATCACCATCTCTGAATTATACCATCCAATAACTCTAATATGGTATTTCTGAGAGATGATTAAAAAGACCTTGCTCTCTCTATACAACGGCATAAAGAGTGGGTGTATTGCTCAATTAGTAACAGACAGACTGGGGACGGAGAGAGAGAGGGAACAGACAGATTGGCGGTTAGCTCAACCGGCAACGCTAGCATTTCCCGTCATCCCCCCCTCTCCTCTCCTGAATGAAAGAGACAGTGTCTCTGTAAATTAAATTAGCGGCCACTCTCCTCTCCAGCGGTATATGTACCGCTCTCTCTGTTCCCTTGCTGAGGGTCAAAGGGGCATCATGACAACGATAATGACTTCATACTGCCTATGGTTCCAGAACGGCAACCCAAATCAGCCACTGACCACCTAGCAGGCAGCGGGAGTGGTGGCCAGTGATCTGATTTCTGTTAGCGGGGCTGGAGAGGCTGATCTCTCTCACTGTCTCTCTCTCTTTCTCTCTCTCTCTCTCTCTCTCACCATTTCTGTGGTAGAGCAGCACTGACACTGGTTCTCATTCAAACCCCAAGAGCTCAGGTCCTTATCAGACAGTGGGAAGGTGTTAGTTCGTGCGACTAATATACAGTGCAGTAGATTAGTATGTTATTCCATAGCAAGAGTGCATGTTGAATACAATTGTGCACTACACTACACTGTTTTTACAGTGACACCTAATCCTATAACAGAGATAGGATATTTTAATTTCCTCAATTCCTCATTTAATTATGTTCCTAGATGTTTTATTTGTCAAATAATTGAATATCTTGTCATGCCAATAAAGCTCATTGAAATGAATACATTTGAGGGAGAGGACAGAGCACCACAAAATAACAGGACGAACGCTGGAATAAACCCCGACATTTCAATAAAACCCCTTCTCCTTTACTGTCCCTAATTTGTTTCCATACGCACTCATACAAACACACCATTGAAAGCCTGAACGCACACAACGCAGTGTGAGTGACATGTGATAAGCAGCAGAACACAGGGCACTCACCAGGCATGGTCAGAATTCCCCGGAACAATCGAACAACGCTTGGCAGATGGACGGAGAGAGAGAGAGGAAGAGCCGGAGCAAATTAAAAGAGGGAGGACCGGAGGAGTGTAGAGCAGAGCTTTCTCAAAGCACAATTTCCCCTTTACCACTGCAGAGTATTTGCTCCTTCTCTCTGTTTTGCTTGTGGCTCTCTTCCTCCTTCTCCCTTTCTCTCCCTCTCTTTCTTGCTGCTGCTACTTTGAGGTGAGGGGCGGAGAATCAGTGCTACAATGCTCTCACTCGCTCTTCCTTCTCTCTCTCTCTGGTTTTCCTTTTTTCTTCTTCTCCCTTCTCTCTCTCTCTCTCTCTATTGGTACAGAGGCTGTCCTATTTCCTGTGCCCTCTCTGAAGTGGGACACAGCCTCTCCTCTCTCAATCTCTGCATGTTTGAGACTTCGTGTAAGCGTGCCCGTACACAATGCTCAGAGCAGGGGATCTTGCAGCCTTTTCTCTCTCTCTCTCCTGCTCCCTTGCTCTCCCTCCCAGCGGGATTGACTGTAACCCCCCCCCCTTCTCCCTGCATGCAGTGGGAGGGGTGTGTATGAGTGTGTGTATGTGGTGCAGCCTGGATCTGCCCCACTGTGCCGCCTCCATTGTGTGTGTGTGTGTGTGTGTGTGTGTGTGTACTCTTTGTCCTGTAGGCCCCATCTGAGGAAAGACACCTCCCAGGAAGCCACTGCTGCCACTGCCTATAGGCAAGGACTTTGGCCAGTATTATGCCTTGCAAAAGTATTCATCCCCCTTCGTGTTTTTCCTATTTTGTTGCATTACAACCTGTAATTTAAATCGAGTTTTATTTAGATTTCATGAAATGGACATACACAAAATATTCCAAGTTGGTGAAGTGAAATGAAAAATTTACTTTTTCCAAAAATTCTAAAAAATTAAAAACTGAAAAGTGCTGTATTCACCCCCTTTGCTATGAACCCTCTAAATAACATCTGGTGCAACCAATTACCTTCAGAAGTCACATCATTGGTTAAATAAAGTCCCCCTGTGTGCAATCTAAGTGTCACATGATCTCAGAATATATACACCAGTCTGTAACACCACCAAGCAAGGGGCACCACCAAGCAAGGGGCACCACCAAGCAAGGGGCACCACCAAGCAAGGGGCACCACCAAGCAAGGGGCACCACCAAGCAAGGGGCACCATGAAGACCAAGGGGCACCACCAAGCAAGGGGCACCACCAAGCAAGGGGCACCACCAAGCAAGGGGCACCACCAAGCAAGGGGCACCACCAAGCAAGGGGCACCACCAAGCAAGGGGCACCATGAAGACCAAGGGGCACCACCAAGCAAGGGGCACCACCAAGCAAGGGGCACCACCAAGCAAGGGGCACCACCAAGCAAGGGGCACCACCAAGCAAGAGGCACCACCAAGCAAGGGGCACCACCAAGCAAGAGGCACCACCAAGCAAGGGGCACCACCAAGCAAGGGGCACCACCAAGCAAGGGGCACCACCAAGCAAGGGGCACCACCAAGCAAGGGGCACCACCAAGCAAGAGGCACCACCAAGCAAGAGGCACCACCAAGCAAGGGGCACCACCAAGCAAGAGGCACCACCAAGCAAGGGGCACCACCAAGCAAGGGGCACCACCAAGCAAGGGGCACCACCAAGCAAGGGGCACCACCAAGCAAGGGGCACCACCAAGCAAGGGGCACCACCAAGCAAGGGGCACCACCAAGCAAGGGGCACCACCAAGCAAGCGGCACCATGAAGACCAAGAAGCTCTCCAAACAGGTCAGGGACAAAGTTGTGGAGAAGTACAGATCAGGGTTGGGTTATAAAAAAAATATCAGAAACTTTGAACATCCCATGGAACACCATTAAATCCATTATAAAAAAATAGAAAGAATATTGCACCACAACAAACCTACCAAGAGAGGGCCGCCCACAAAAACTCACGGACCGGGAAACTGGTCAGAATTGAAGGAATGATGGGTGGCGCTAAATAAAGGGAAATTCTTGAAGGGAAACCTTTCACTCTTCCAGAGATTTGAGACTGGGACAGAGGTTCACCTTCCTGCAGGACAATGATCCCAAGCATACTGCTAAAGAAACACATGAGTGGTTTACGGGGAAACATTTAAATGTCTTGGAATGGCCTAGTCAAAGCCCAGACTTCAATCCAATTGTGAATCTGTGGTATGACTTAAAGATTGCTGTACACCAGCAGAACCCATCCAACTTGAAGGAGCTGGAGCAGTTTTGCCTTGAAGAATGGGCAAAAATCCCAGTGGCTAGATGTGCCAAGTGTACCCCCAAAAGACTTGCAGCTGCAATTGCTACAAAAGGTGGCTCTACAAAGTATTGACTTTTTTTTCAAGTTCAGTTTATTTGTCTTATTTCTTGTTTGTTTCATAAAAAATATTATGCATCTTCAAAGTGGTAGGCATGTTGTGTAAGTCAAATGATACAAACCCCCAAAATCTATTTTAATTCCAGGTTGTAAGGCAATAAATTAGGAAAAATGCCAATGGGGGGTGAATACTTTCGCAAGCCAGCTGTAGGCTGGGTGGAGGCAGAGAGTAAGGGCAAGTGTTGGAAATAGGGCTGGGGCTAGCACTGTGGATAACCTTATACAGTAGCCTACAAAAGGTGAAACCCATTGCTTAATATCTTCAATTAAACCCTGAAATACTTTCACATTATATCCTCCATCAAATCACTTGTAAAATGTAGCCTCTGCGAAATGTTCACTATATACCTGCTGCCTCCCAGATGAAAGAGCAGCGTTGTCTGTAGTCTAAAAGCTATGAATGCCTTTGGCTGCTGTGCTGCAGCGGTGTAAAGCCAGACAGCCAGCCTGTGCAGCTGCTATTCACACCCAACAAAGCCATAAAACACTCTCCTCTTTATCTCTTTCACCCTTTCACTCTCTCTCTCTCTCTCTCTCTCTCTCTCTCTCTCTCTCTCTCTCTCTCTCTCTCTCTCTCTCTCTCTCTCTCTCTCTCTCTCTCTCTCTCTCTCTCTCTCTCTCTCTCTCTCCCATACGGATCTATCATAAACTGATCTAGTCTCTACAGTCTATCTACAGAGCAGTCGGTCTGTGTCAGGCAGGAGTCAGGCTCAAGGCTCTGGCTCCTTAGGGTTAAAAAAAAAAAGCCACATCCAAACGGATAGCCCTTTGGATGAGTGCGGAAATGAATTAATTAAGGAGAAATTGCAGAAAGTTTGAGCGGAAGAGGAGAAAGTCAAAGTTGCAGGTCTATTATGATTTTCTGAGACAGCAACTTGGCATACACAACAAGGCAATTCGAAATTCCGGACGGACAAATTTTTCTAACTTGGTCACTAATAATCGGAATAATTCAAGAGTGCTCTTTTCGACCATTGATGTCCTGATAAATCTTACCCCGGCAAACCTGTGGAAACTTTACTCCACATCTAAATGTGATGAGTTTGAGGCATATTTAGGAGATAAGATTTATCATTATACATTTTTTTATTTCACCTTTATTGAACATGGGAGGCCAGTTGAGAACAGGTTCTCATTTACAACTGCGACCTGGCAAAGCAGTGCGACAAATATAACAAACATTAGGCTCAGCATGAGTCAAGCAAACTATTGTTAATCACTCCATGTTCACAGGCACTTTTCCCACGGCACTAAAAACTGCTGGGTAAAACCCCTTCTGAAAAAAAGTTATTTAGATTCTTTAGCTCTTAGCAATTTTCGGCCAATTGCCAGTAAAATTCTGGAGAAATAGTTTTTTTAAACAGCTAAAATTTCAATCTGGTTTTCGTGCCCACCACAGCACAGAGAGAGCCTTACTTATGAAGAGGCAAATTATCTTAGAGCCAAAACACAGATGCCAAACACCTCTCTGTCCTTGTACTCTTGAATGTAACTGCTGCATTCAACACTGTTGACCATGACGTCCTTCTAGACCAACGTTTCTCAAACTCGATCCCCGGGACCCCAAGGGGTGCACTTTTGGGTTTTTGCCCTAGCACTACACAGCTGATTCAAATCAAAGTTTGGTGCTTAGTTGATTATTTGAATCAGCTGTGTAGTGCTAGGGCAAGTTTAGGAAACACTGTTTTAGACAGACTGGTTGTGGGTTGGCCTCTCGTGCTCAGTTCTAAATTGGTTTAAGACCTATTTAACTGTTTGAGAGTTTCTTGTCACCCTTGGTGAACATAACTCAGAGAAAATAGATATCACATGTGGCTTTCCACTCAGTTCAAATTTGGGTATATGTTACCCCTTGATGGCATTATCAGAAAGCACAGAATTGATTTTCAGTGCTGCGCAGATGATACACAAATTAAGCGGACTTTAGCTCGACAGATAAATTATTAGACTGTATTGGTGATTTAAATACTTGGATGAATCACTACTTCCTCCAGCTGAATCAAGACAAGACCAAGGTACTTATTATTGAAGCCAAAGCACAGAGAGAGAATCTGGTCACACATTGATTTATTAGGATCCCCATTAGCCAACGCCAGGTAAAGAATACCAGGTAAAAAACCTAGGCGTCAGTTTAGATTCCAAACTCAATTTCGAATCACACAATAGGAATGTGACCAAAATAGCTTTTTACCACCTGAGGAACATTCTCCCTCAGGCTGATACAGAGAGACTCAACCATGCTTTTATTACAAGCAGGCTTGACTACTGTAATGCTCTCCTGTCTGGTCTACCCAAGAAAGCCATTAGTCAACTGCAAAACATACAGAATGCTGCAGCACGAGTAGTGACCAAGACCAGACAGAGAGCACGCATTACACAGATTTAAAGTCTCTTCACTCTCTGCCTGTTGTAGAATAAATTTTAAGGTGATTCTATTGGTTTTTATATCAATCCACAATTGTGCACCCCAATACATGTCAGACATGCTTTTTAGTTACGGTGCACTCGGAAAGTATTCAGACCCCTTGACTTTTTCAACATTTTGCTACCGTACAGACTTATTCTAAAATTTATTAAACTGACCATTTACTTAAGTGTTCAGACCTTTAACTCAGTACTTTGCTGAAGAACCTTTGGCAGAGATTACAGCCTCGAGTCTTCTTGGGTATGACGCTACAAGCTTGGCACACCTCCCATTCTTCTCTGCAGATCCTCTCAAGCTCTGTCAGGATGGATGTGGAGCATCGCTGCACAGCTATTTTCAGGTCTCTCCAGAGATGTTCAATCGGATTCAAGTCTGGGCTCTGGCTGGGCCTTTCAAGGATATTCAGAAACTTGTCTCGAAGCCACCCCTGCATTCTCTTGGCTCTGTGCTTAGGGTTGTTGCCCTGTTGGAAGGTGAACCTTCGCCCTAGTCTGAGGTCCTGAGTGCTCTGGAGCAGGTTTTCATCAAGGATCTCTCTGTACTTTGCTCCGTTCATCTTTCCCTCAATCCTGACTAGTCTCCCAGTCCCTGCTGCTGAAAAACGTCTCCACTGCATGATGCTGACACCACCATTCTTCACTGTAGGGATGGTGCCGGGTTTCCTCCATACGTGACACTTGGCATTCAGGCTAAAGAGTTCAATCTTGATTTAATCAGACCAGAGAATCTTGTTTTTCATGATCTGAGATGTGCCTTTTACTGAGGAGTGGCTACCGTCTGGCCACTCTACTATAAAGGCCTGATTGGTAGAGTACTGCAGAGACGGTTGTCCTTCTGGAAAGTTCTCCCATCTCCACAGAGGAACTCTGGAGCTCTGTCAGAGTGACATTGGGTACTTGGGTTCTTGGTCACCTTCTTGACCAAGGCTCTCCTCCTTCACCCTGATTGCTTGGTTTGGCCGGGCGGCCAGCTCTAGGAAGACTTTTGGTTGTTCCAAACTTCTTCTATTTAAGAATGATGGAGGCCACTGTGTTCTTGGGGACCTTAAATGCTGCAGAAATGTTTTGGTACACTTCCCCAGACATTTGCCTCGACACAATCCTGTCTCAATTCCTCATGGCTTGGTTTTTGACATGCACTGTCAACTATGGGACCTTATATAAACAGATGTGTGCCTTTCCAAATCATGTCCAATCACTTGAATTTACCACAGGTGGACTCCAATCAAGTTGTAGAAACATCTCAAGGATGATCAATAGAAACAGGATGCACCTGAGCTCAATTTCGAGTCTCATAGCAAAGGGTCTGAATACTTATGTAAATAAGGTATTTCTGTTTTTTTTGTAATACATTTGCACAAAAAAAAAAATGTTTTTGCTTCGTCATTATAGGGTATTGTGTGTAGATTGATGAGGACACATATTTATTGAATCCATTTTAGAATAAGACTGTAACGTAACAAAATGTGGAAAAAGGGAAGTGGTCTGAATACTTCCGAATGCACTGTATGTGCCCATTAGGTCCCTCATCTCCTCTGGAACTATCTCAAAGCCTAGTACGAAGAGGCATGGAGAAGCAGCCTTTAGTTATTATGCCGTCAGCCTCTGGAAAACACTGCCAGAGAACCTGAAAGGGGGGGGGGGGGGGGCGGAGGTGAAACTGTGGACATATTTAGAAGGGATCTTAAAACACAACTTTTTGCTCTGCTTTTCCTTGGGGTGCATTATAGGCTTTTCTGTTTTATTGTTATTCTTTTTGGTTTTTTTCCCCTCTGATGTTTGTTATGGAGTAAATATTTCTGTTTTCATTTTTTTCATTTTTTTTATGTATGTTTTTTCCTGTGATGCGCATAGAGTTGCATCCTTGTCTGAAATGTGCTACATAAATAAAGCTTGATTTGATGGAGCAGAGAGGAGGATGGTTAGGAGTGAAGATAAGATGAGATAGTGATATGGAGTGAGACAAAGTTTGCGTAGGGCCTTTCCTATAAGGCTTTCTCTTAAGAAGAAGAGCGAGGTGAAAGAGCTCTGATTGCATAGCTACACTATACGTATATGCAATAGTATGTAGACACCCCTTCAAATTAGTAGATTCGGCTATTTCAGCCACACCTGTTGCTGACAGGTGTATAAAATCGTGCACACCGCCGTGCAATCTCCATAGACAAACATTGGCAGTAGAACGGCCTTACTGAATAGCTCAGAGACTTTCAACGTGGCACCGTTATAGGATGCCAACTTTTCAACAAGTCAGTTCGTCAAATTTCTACCCTGCTAGAGTGGTCAACTGTTAAGTGTAAACATCTAGGAGCAACAACAGCTCAGAATGGGACAGTCAAGTGCTGAAGTGTTCTGCACGTAAAAATGGTCTGTCCTCGTTTGCAACACTCAATACCGAGTTCCAAACTGCCTCTGGAAGCAACGTCAGCTCAAGAACTGTTTGTTGGGAGCTTCATGAAATGGGTTTCCATGGCCGTGCAGCCGCACACAATACTAAGATTACCATGAGCAATGCCAAGCGTCGGCTGCAGTGGTGTAAAGCCGCCCGCCATTGGACTCTGGAGCAGTGGAAACACGTTCTCTACACTACACTACCTGCCCCAATGTATAGGTACAACTGTAAAGTTAGGTGGAGGAGGGATAATGGTCTGGGGCTGTTTTTCATGGTTCGGGCTAGGCCCCTTAGTTCCAATGAAGGGAAACCTTAACACTACAGCATACAATGACATTCTAGATGATTCTGTGCTTCTAAATTTGTGGCAACAGTTTGGAGAAGGCCCTTTCGTTTTTCAGCATGACAATGTCCCTGTGCACAAAGTGAAATTCATACATAAATGGTTTGTCGAGATCGGTGTGGAAGAACTTGACTGGCCTGCACAGAGCCCTGACCTCAACCCCACCGAACACCTTTGGGATGAATTGGAACTCAGACTGCAAGTCAGTCATAATCGCCAAACATCAGTGCCCGACCTCACTAATGCTCATGTGTCTAATGGAAGCAAGTCCCCGCAGCAATGCTCCAACATCTAGTGGAAAGTCTTATAGCAGCAAAGGGAGGGGGGGGGGGGGGGCAATACCATATTAATGCCCATGATTTTGGAATGTGATGTTGGACAAGCAGGTGTCTCAGATACTTTTGATCATGTAGTGTATCGTACCCAAACACACAGATACAGACAGTAGCTACTGTCGTTCAGTGGTAGAGCTGGGAGAGAGAAGTACAATACTGTAAAATGAAACTACTATATCGTAAGACAGTAAATGCTACTGCAATTGCAGTCTTCTAAACTTCCAGTGACCACAGGGTGAAACGGATCAAAAGGACCTGGCTAAACACTCAAGCCACCTTGTTTAAAAGTGTTTGTCTGTAACTGGGTCACACTGCATCACTGGAGCTGCACTGTGCTCTCCCTCTCACTCCCTCTGTTCCTGCTCTTTACATCTCTTTTTTGGAAGTGACACATGACAGTGTGTGTGCGCGCACACGTGTGCATTCATGCCTGCATGTGTGTGTGTTTTGAGAGAAAGAGAGAGCTTGATAGAGAGAGTTGGAGAAACCATCCTTAGACGAAAACTGTAAAAAAGAAATAAAAAAAGAATCCCAGAATGTTCTACCTCAATATCCTCAAGCGCTTTTAAGCTCATTATCAATAACAGGAAACTCTGCTCAGTGGTTCAATCTTCTCCTCTTCTCCCAGTGTAGATAAGGCTCTCTGTAGTAAGACACTGGACACGGTCTGGGAGAGCGGCGGCGGACGGAGAGATAGACAGGATGGAGAAAGTGGGAGAGAAGCCAGAGGGATGCAGAGAGATGGGAATAGAGAGCGGGGGGTCGAGGGCTGGGGGGGAACTTAAGTGAGAGGTATAGAGGGACAAAGATATATATATATATATATACAGTGCCTTGCGAAAGTATTCGGCCCCCTTGAACTTTGCGACCTTTTGCCACATTTCAGGCTTCAAACATAAAGATATAAAACTGTATTTTTTTGTGAAGAATCAACAACAAGTGGGACACAATCATGAAGTGGAACGACATTTATTGGATATTTCAAACTTTTTTAACAAATCAAAAACTGAAAAATTGGGCGTGCAAAATTATTCAGCCCCCTTAAGTTAATACTTTGTAGCGCCACCTTTTGCTGCGATTACAGCTGTAAGTCGCTTGGGGTATGTCTCTATCAGTTTTGCACATCGAGAGACTGAATTTTTTTCCCATTCCTCCTTGCAAAACAGCTCGAGCTCAGTGAGGTTGGATGGAGAGCATTTGTGAACAGCAGTTTTCAGTTCTTTCCACAGATTCTCGATTGGATTCAGGTCTGGACTTTGACTTGGCCATTCTAACACCTGGATATGTTTATTTTTGAACCATTCCATTGTAGATTTTGCTTTATGTTTTGGATCATTGTCTTGTTGGAAGACAAATCTCCGTCCCAGTCTCAGGTCTTTTGCAGACTCCATCAGGTTTTCTTCCAGAATGGTCCTGTATTTGGCTCCATCCATCTTCGCATCAATTTTAACCATCTTCCCTGTCCCTAGTGAAGAAAAGCAGGCCCAAACCATGATGCTGCCACCACCATGTTTGACAGTGGGGATGGTGTGTTCAGCTGTGTTGCTTTTACGCCAAGCATAACGTTTTGCATTGTTGCCAAAAAGTTCAATTTTGGTATCATCTGACCAGAGCACCTTCTTCCACATGTTTGGTGTGTCTCCCAGGTGGCTTGTGGCAAACTTTAAACAACACTTTTTATGGATATCTTTAAGAAATGGCTTTCTTCTTGCCACTCTTCCATAAAGGCCAGATTTGTGCAATATACGACTGATTGTTGTCCTATGGACAGAGTCTCCCACCTCAGCTGTAGATCTCTGCAGTTCATCCAGAGTGATCATGGGCCTCTTGGCTGCATCTCTGATCAGTCTTCTCCTTGTATGAGCTGAAAGTTTAGAGGGACGGCCAGGTCTTGGTAGATTTGCAGTGGTCTGATACTCCTTCCATTTCAATATTATCGCTTGCACAGTGCTCCTTGGGATGTTTAAAGCTTGGGAAATCTTTTCGTATCCAAATCCGGCTTTAAACGTCTTCACAACAGTATCTCGGACCTGTCTGGTGTGTTCCTTGTTCTTCATGATGCTCTCTGCGCTTTTAACGGACCTCTGAGACTATCACAGTGCAGGTGCATTTATACGGAGACTTGATTGCACACAGGTGGATTGTATTTATCATCATTAGTAATTTAGGTCAACAATGGATCATTCAGAGATCCTCACTGAACTTCTGGAGAGAGTTTGCTGCACTGAAAGTAAAGGGGCTGAATAATTTTGCACGCCCAATTTTTCAGTTTTTCATTTGTTAAAAAAGTTTGAAATATCCAATAAATGTCGTTCCACTTCATGATTGTGTCCCACTTGTTGTTGATTCTTCACAAAAAAATACAGTTTTATATCTTTATGTTTGAAGCCTGAAATGTGGCAAAAGGTCGCAAAGTTCAAGGGGGCCGAATACTTTCGCAAGGCACTGTATATATATATATATAGAGAGAGAGGGCGAGAGAGAGGTATAGTGGGACAGAAATATATATATATATATATATATATATATATATATATAGAGAGAGAGAGAGGTATAGAGGGACAGAAAGATATATATATTTATATATATATAGAGAGAGAGAGAGAGAAGTATAGAGGGACAGAAAGAGAGAGAGATATATAGAGAGAGAGAGGTATAGAGGGACAGAAAGAGAGAGAGAGAGAGAGATATATATATATAGAGAGAGAGGTATAGAGGGACAGAAATATATATATATATTTATATATATAGAGAGAGAGAGGTATAGCGATACAGAAAGAGATATATATATGTATATATTTCGAGAGAGAGAGGTATAGAGGGACAGAAAGAGATATATATATATATAGAGAGAGATATAGAGGGACAGAAAGATATATATATATATATATATAGAGAGAGAGAGGTATAGAGGGACATAAAGATATCTATATATATATATATATATATATATAGAGAGAGGTATAGCGGGACAGAAAGAGATATATATATAGAGAGAGAGGTATAGAGGGACAGAAAGAGAGATATATATATATAGAGGTATAGCGGGACAGAAAGAGAGATATATATATATATATAGAGAGAGAGGTATAGATGGACAGAAAGGGATTGTATATTTATATATATATTTATATATATATATATATATATAAAGTGGGGCAAAAAAGTTTTTAGTCAGCCACCAAATGTGCCACCAAATGTGCAAGTTCTCCCACTTAAAAAGATGAGAGAGGCCTGTAATTTTCATCATAGGTACACTTCAACTATGACAGACAAAATGAGAAAGAAACATCCAGAAAATCACATTGTAGGATTTTTAATTAATTTATTTGCAAATTATGGTGGAAAATAAGTATTTGGTCACCTACAAACAAGCAAGATTTCTGGCTCTCACAGACCTGTAACTTCTTCTTTAAGAGGCTCCTCTGTCCTCCACTCGTTACCTGTATTAATGGCACCTGTTTGAACTTGTTATCAGTATAAAAGACACCTGTCCACAACCTCAAACAGTCACACTCCAAACTCCACTATGGCCAAGACCAAAGAGCTGTCAAAGGACACCAGAAACAAAATTGTAGACCTGCACCAGGCTGGGAAGACTGAATCTGCAATAGATAAGCAGCTTGGTTTGAAGAAATCAACTGTGGGAGCAATTATTAGGAAATGGAAGACATACAAGACCACTGATAATCTCCCTCGATCTGGGGCTCCACGCAAGATCTCACCCCGTGGGGTCAAAATGATCACAAGAACGGTGAGCAAAAATCCCAGAACCACACGTGGGGACCTAGTGAATGACCTGCAGAGAGCTGGGACCAAAGTAACTAAGCCTACCATCAGTAACACACTACGCCGCCAGGGACTCAAATCCTGCAGTGCCAGACATGTCCCCCTGCTTAAGCCAGTACATGTCCAGGCCCGTCTGAAGTTTGCTAGAGAGCATTTGGATGATCCAGAAGAAGATTGGGAGAATGTCATATGGTCAGATGAAACCAAAATAGAACCTTTTGGTAAAAACTCAACTCGTCATGTTTGGAGGACAAAGAATGCTGAGTTGCATCCAAAGAACACCATACCTTTTTCTGCAAAGGGACCAGGACGACTGATCCATGTAAAGGAAAGAATGAATGGGGCCATGTATCGTGAGATTGAGTGAAAACCTCCTTCCATCAGCAAGGGCATTGAAGATGAAACGTGGCTGGGTCTTTCAGCATGACAATGATCCCAAACACACCGCCCGGGCAACGAAGGAGTGGCTTCGTAAGAAGCATTTCAAGGTCCTGGAGTGGCCTAGCCAGTCTCCAGATCTCAACCCCATAGAAAATCTTTGGAGGGAGTTGAAAGTCCGTGTTGCCCAGCAACAGCCCCAAAACATCACTACTCTAGAGGAGATCTGCATGGAGGAATGGGCCAAAATACCAGCAACAGTGTGTGAAAACCTTGTGAAGACTTGCAGAAAAAGTTTGACCTCTGTCATTACCAACAAAGGGTATATACGTAACAAAGTATTGAGATAAACTTTTGTTATTGACCAAATACTTATTTTCCACCTTAATTTGCATATAAATTCATAAAAAATCCTACAATGTGATTTTCTGGATTTTTTTTCTTCTCATTTTGTGTTTACAGAAGGGTGAAGTGTACCTATGATGAAAATTACAGGCCTCTCTCATCTTTTTAAGTGCGAGAACTTGCACAATTGGTGGCTGACTAAATACTTTTTTGCCCCACTGTATATATATATATAGAGAGAGGTATAGAGGGACAGAAAGAGAGATATATATATAGAGAGAAAGGTATAGAGGGACAGAAAGAGATATATATATATATATATAGAGAGAGAGAGAGATAGCGGGAGTGAGAGACAGGAGGGGTGGAAAAGTAGGTAAAAACAAAGGTTCAGTCATATGATGGGATCACGATCAGCAGGACTGAAACGGGTCAGTTAGGGAAGTGAAGTGAAAGTGGGGAGTTCCATCCTATTCTAGTCTAATATCACCATGGACATTTAGCCAGGGGGGACTTGAGGTGTCCGAGAGCACAGTTGAGGTGTCACGTCTGCTGAGCTCTGCGTCATCTGTATGAGCTGGGGTTTGGCTGGTGTGTGTGTGTGTGTCTCCCTCATTGATGTGAGTGAGTGATACTACTGTATATGTAGGCTCAAAATGTATATGTGTGCATGCAAACATATGTATGGAGAGAACAGTATGCACTGTGTGTGTGTATATGTTAGTGGGTGAATGAGTGTGTGTGTGTGTGAGCAGTCATTTCAGAGCACTGTTCGTTGGGTTCCTTTGATGGTGTGCTCTGTATTCAGATCACAACCAGGCCCTTTCTATTAAGCCTGGGAGAGGAGAGGAGGAGGAGAGGAAGAGAGGAAAGAAAGTGAGGAGAGAGGAGAGGAGAAAAGGATCCCTAATCCCTGCTTTAAACATCAGCTTGGTTCAACCCATGCTCAACCATCTGTCCAAAAGTCAACACTACAGTTTACAGAGCAGTCAACACTACCAGCATTCACTTCACTAATATACAGTTTACAGAGCAGTCAACACTACCAGCATTCACTTCACTAATATACAGTTTACAGAGCAGTCAACACTACCAGCATTCACTTCAATAATATACAGTTTACAGAGCAGTCAACACTACCAGCATTCACTTCACTAATATACAGTTTACAGAGCAGTCAACACTACCAGCATTCACTTCAATAATATACAGTTTACAGAGCAGTCAACACTACCAGCATTCACTTCAATAGTATACAGTTTACAGAGCAGTCAACACTACCAGCATTCACTTCACTAATATACAGTTTACAGAGCAGTCAACACTACCAGCATTCACTTCAATAATATACAGTTTACAGAGCAGTCAACACTACCAGCATTCACTTCACTAATATACAGTTTACAGAGCAGTCAACACTACCAGCATTCACTTCACTAATATACAGTTTACAGAGCAGTCAACACTACCAGCATTCACTTCACTAATATAGAGTTTACAGAGCAGTCAACACTACCAGCATTCACTTCACTAATATACAGTTTACAGAGCAGTCAACACTACCAGCATTCACTTCACTAATATACAGTTTACAGAGCAGTCAACACTACCAGCATTCACTTCACTAATATACAGTTTACAGAGCAGTCAACACTACCAGCATTCACTTCACTAATATACAGTTTACAGAGCAGTCAACACTACCAGCATTCACTTCACTAATATACAGTTTACAGAGCAGTCAACACTACCAGCATTCACTTCACTAATATACAGTTTACAGAGCAGTCAACACTACCAGCATTCACTTCACTAATATACAGTTTACAGAGCAGTCAACACTACCAGCATTCACTTCAATAATATACAGTTTACAGAGCAGTCAACACTACCAGCATTCACTTCACTAATATACAGTTTACAGAGCAGTCAACACTACCAGCATTCACTTCACTAATATACAGTTTACAGAGCAGTCAACACTACCAGCATTCACTTCAATAATATACAGTTTACAGAGCAGTCAACACTACCAGCATTCACTTCAATAGTATACAGTTTACAGAGCAGTCAACACTACCAGCATTCACTTCACTAATATACAGTTTACAGAGCAGTCAACACTACCAGCATTCACTTCACTAATATACAGTTTACAGAGCAGTCAACACTACCAGCATTCACTTCAATAATATACAGTTTACAGAGCAGTCAACACTACCAGCATTCACTTCAATAGTATACAGTTTACAGAGCAGTCAACACTACCAGCATTCACTTCACTAATATACAGTTTACAGAGCAGTCAACACTACCAGCATTCACTTCAATAATATACAGTTTACAGAGCAGTCAACACTACCAGCATTCACTTCACTAATATACAGTTTACAGAGCAGTCAACACTACCAGCATTCACTTCAATAATATACAGTTTACAGAGCAGTCAACACTACCAGCATTCACTTCAATAGTATACAGTTTACAGAGCAGTCAACACTACCAGCATTCACTTCACTAATATACAGTTTACAGAGCAGTCAACACTACCAGCATTCACTTCAATAATATACAGTTTACAGAGCAGTCAACACTACCAGCATTCACTTCACTAATATACAGTTTACAGAGCAGTCAACACTACCAGCATTCACTTCACTAATATACAGTTTACAGAGCAGTCAACACTACCAGCATTCACTTCACTAATATAAAAGTTTACAGAGCAGTCAACACTACCAGCATTCACTTCACTAATATACAGTTTACAGAGCAGTCAACACTACCAGCATTCACTTCACTAATATACAGTTTACAGAGCAGTCAACACTACCAGCATTCACTTCACTAATATACAGTTTACAGAGCAGTCAACACTACCAGCATTCACTTCACTAATATACAGTTTACAGAGCAGTCAACACTACCAGCATTCACTTCACTAATATACAGTTTACAGAGCAGTCAACACTACCAGCATTCACTTCACTAATATACAGTTTACAGAGCAGTCAACACTACCAGCATTCACTTCACTAATATACAGTTTACAGAGCAGTCAACACTACCAGCATTCACTTCAATAATATACAGTTTACAGAGCAGTCAACACTACCAGCATTCACTTCACTAATATACAGTTTACAGAGCAGTCAACACTACCAGCATTCACTTCACTAATATACAGTTTACAGAGCAGTCAACACTACCAGCATTCACTTCAATAATATACAGTTTACAGAGCAGTCAACACTACCAGCATTCACTTCAATAGTATACAGTTTACAGAGCAGTCAACACTACCAGCATTCACTTCACTAATATACAGTTTACAGAGCAGTCAACACTACCAGCATTCACTTCACTAATATACAATTTACAGAGCAGTCAACACTACCAGCATTCACTTCACTTATATACAGTTTACAGAGCAGTCAACACTACCAGCATTCACTTCACTAATATACAGTTTACAGAGCAGTCAACACTACCAGCATTCACTTCACTAATATACAGTTTACAGAGCAGTCAACACTACCAGCATTCACTTCACTAATATACAGTTTACAGAGCAGTCAACACTACCAGCATTCACTTCACTAATATACAGTTTACAGAGCAGTCAACACTACCAGCATTCACTTCACTAATATACAGTTTACAGAGCAGTCAACACTACCAGCATTCACTTCACTAATATACAGTTTACAGAGCAGTCAACACTACCAGCATTCACTTCACTAATATACAGTTTACAGAGCAGTCAACACTACCAGCATTCACTTCAATAATATACAGTTTACAGAGCAGTCAACACTACCAGCATTCACTTCACTAATATACAGTTTACAGAGCAGTCAACACTACCAGCATTCACTTCACTAATATACAGTTTACAGAGCAGTCAACACTACCAGCATTCACTTCAATAATATACAGTTTACAGAGCAGTCAACACTACCAGCATTCACTTCAATAGTATACAGTTTACAGAGCAGTCAACACTACCAGCATTCACTTCACTAATATACAGTTTACAGAGCAGTCAACACTACCAGCATTCACTTCACTAATATACAGTTTACAGAGCAGTCAACACTACCAGCATTCACTTCACTAATATACAGTTTACAGAGCAGTCAACACTACCAGCATTCACTTCAATAATATACAGTTTACAGAGCAGTCAACACTACCAGCATTCACTTCACTAATATACAGTTTACAGAGCAGTCAACACTACCAGCATTCACTTCACTAATATACAGTTTACAGAGCAGTCAACACTACCAGCATTCACTTCACTAATATACAGTTTACAGAGCAGTCAACACTACCAGCATTCACTTCAATAATATACAGTTTACAGAGCAGTCAACACTACCAGCATTCACTTCACTAATATACAGTTTACAGAGCAGTCAACACTACCAGCATTCACTTCAATAATATACAGTTTACAGAGCAGTCAACAATTCCAGCATTCACTTCACTAATATACAGTTTACAGAGCAGTCAACACTACCAGCATTCACTTCACTAATATACAGTTTACAGAGCAGTCAACACTACCAGCATTCACTTCACTAATATACAGTTTACAGAGCAGTCAACACTACCAGCATTCACTTCAATAATATACAGTTTACAGAGCAGTCAACACTACCAGCATTCACTTCACTAATATACAGTTTACAGAGCAGTCAACACTACCAGCATTCACTTCAATAATATACAGTTTACAGAGCAGTCAACACTACCAGCATTCACTTCACTAATATACAGTTTACAGAGCAGTCAACACTACCAGCATTCACTTCAATAATATACAGTTTACAGAGCAGTCAACACTACCAGCATTCACTTCACTAATATACAGTTTACAGAGCAGTCAACACTACCAGCATTCACTTCACTAATATACAGTTTACAGAGCAGTCAACACTACCAGCATTCACTTCACTAATATACAGTTTACAAAGGGGTCAATGCTACCAAAACAACACTAATATACAGTTTACAAAGGGGTCAATGCTACCAAAACAACACTAATATACAGTTTACAAAGGGGTCAATGCTACCAAAACAACACTAATATACAGTTTACAAAGGGGTCAATGCTACCAAAACAACACTAATATACAGTTTACAGAAGGG
Source organism: Oncorhynchus clarkii lewisi (assembly GCF_045791955.1). Taxonomy (NCBI): domain Eukaryota; kingdom Metazoa; phylum Chordata; class Actinopteri; order Salmoniformes; family Salmonidae; genus Oncorhynchus; species Oncorhynchus clarkii. The sequence continues at coordinate 9,544,407 of NC_092175.1, forward strand.
TCAATGCTACCAAAACAACACTAATATACAGTTTACAAAGGGGTCAATGCTACCAAAACAACACTAATATACAGTTTACAAAGGGGTCAATGCTACCAAAACAACACTAATATACAGTTTACAAAGGGGTCAATGCTACCAGAACAACACTAATATACAGTTTACAAAGGGGTCAATGCTACCAAAACAACACTAATATACAGTTTACAAAGGGGTCAATGCTACCAAAGTCAACACTAATATACAGTTTACAAAGGGGTCAATGCTACCAAAACAACACTAATATACAGTTTACAAAGGGGTCAATGCTACCAAAACAACACTAATATACAGTTTACAAAGGGGTCAATGCTACCAAAACAACACTAATATACAGTTTACAAAGGGGTCAATGCTACCAAAACAACACTAATATACAGTTTACAAAGGGGTCAATGCTACCAAAACAACACTAATATACAGTTTACAAAGGGGTCAATGCTACCAAAACAACACTAATATACAGTTTACAAAGGGGTCAATGCTATCAAAGTCAACACTAATATACAGTTTACAGAAGGGTCAACACTACCAGAACAACACTAATATACAGTTTACAAAGGGGTCAATGCTACCAAAACAACACTAATATACAGTTTACAAAGGGGTCAATGCTACCAAAACAACACTAATATACAGTTTACAAAGGGGTCAATGCTACCAAAACAACACTAATATACAGTTTACAAAGGGGTCAATGCTACCAAAGTCAACACTAATATACAGTTTACAAAGGGGTCAATGCTACCAAAACAACACTAATATACAGTTTACAAAGGGGTCAATGCTACCAAAGTCAACACTAATATACAGTTTACAGAAGGGTCAACACTACCAGAACAACACTAATATACAGTTTACAAAGGGGTCAATGCTACCAAAACAACACTAATATACAGTTTACAAAGGGGTCAATGCTACCAAAGTCAACACTAATATACAGTTTACAGAAGGGTCAACACTACCAGAACAACACTAATATACAGTTTACAGAAGGGTCAATACTACCAAAACAACACTAAAAAACCTCCTCCAGCAGAGCAGAGCAAGACTGTCTCTGAGAAGTCTCTGACAAACCACTTATTAAAACAAACATCCGCTTTAAACACACACACACACACAAGTAAACACGCACACGAACACAACAACACATGAGTGCACACTACAGGAGGTTGGTGGCACTTTCATTGGTGAGGACGGACTCGTGGTAACGGCTGGAGCGGAGTAGGTGGAACGTATCAAATACATCAAACACATGGTTTCCATGGTTTCCATGCGTTTGATGCCATTCCATTCGCTCCGTTCCAGCCATTATTATGAGCCGTGCTCCCTTCAGCAGCCTCGACTGGCACACACACACACACACACACACACACACACACACACACACACACACACACACACTAGGCATCAAGATCACAACAAGGACGGAAATATGTTTCTGAGTTTATTAAAAAGGACATTTTATTATAACTTATGGAGCTTTGATGAAAATGAAAAACAGTTCTGATTTCATTGTTTATATGACAATGCCAAAATCATTCTGTTTTGGGAGGGGTTGATGTGTGTGTGTGTATGTGTGCAGGCGTGAGCGAGTGTGTGCGTGTCTGTATGTGTGTGTGCGTGCAAGTGTGTTGGTGTGCTTGGTTCACCTAGCAATCAGAGAAGCAGCTGCAAACTAAGGACCCTGGGATTAAACACTTCCCTCTGCAACTGGATCCTGGACTTCCTGACGGGCCGCCCCCAGGTGGTGAGGGTAGGCAACAACACATCCGCCACGCTGATCCTCAACACTGGGGCTCCTCAGGGGTGCATGCTTAGTCCCCTCCTGTACTCCCTGTTCACCCACGACTGCGTGGCCACGCACGACTCCAACACCATCATTAAGTTTGCTGACGACATAACAGTGTTAGGCCTGATCACAGACAACGATAAGACACCCTATAAGGAGGAGGTCAAAGACCTGGCAGTGTCGCCAGGCCAACAACTTCTCACTCAACTTTAGCAAGACAAAGGAGCTGATCATGGACTACAGGAAAAGGAGAGCCGAACAAACTATCATGGTCCAAACACACCAAGACAGTTGTGAAGAGGCCACGACAACACCTTTTACCCAACAGATAATTGAAAAGATTTGGCATGGGTCCCCAGATCCTCAAAAACCTCTACATCTGACCGTAAGTCGCTACAGAGGGTAATGCGTACGGCCCAGTACATCACTGGGGTCAAGCTTCCTGCCATCCAGGACCTATATAAAAGGCGGTGTCAGAGGAAAGCCCAAAAATTGTCAAAGACTCCAGTCACCCAAGTCATAGACTGTTTTCTCTGCTACAGCACGGCAAGCGGTACCGAAGCGCTGAATCGAGGTCCAAAAGGCTGCTTATTAACAGCTCCTAGCCCCCAAGCCATGAGACTGTTGAACTACTAATCAAATGGCCATCCGCGTTATTTACATTGACACCCCCTTGTTTTTACACTGCTGCTACTCGCTGTTTATTATCTATGCATAGTCACGTGACTAACCTGCACCCCCGCACATTGACTGGGTACCGGTACCCCCTGTATATAGCCTCGCCATCGCTATGTGCATTTTCTTGTGTTACTTTTTGATCGATTGGATATTTATTTATTTTACTTCCGCTTATTCAGTATATTATTAGTATACTGTTTTCTGAACTGCATTGTTGGCTGAGAGCTTGTAAGTATTTCACGGTAAGGTTGTATTCGGCGCATGTGACAAATACAATTGGATTTGATTTGAAGCGGTAAGAGGTGCCTGATGTGCTTCTCCAGGAAGTGACCTGAAGGCTGGAGCAGTCCTGACTGACTCCGACCGCTTGGGATAATTCCAGTGCAAAACAACACTGGAACAGCTCCTACCGCCAAGCCCACTACAGACAAGCCCACTACAGCCAAGCCCACTACCGCCAAGCCCACTACAGCCAAGCCCACTACCGCCAAGCCCACTACCGCCAAGCCCACTACCGCCAAGCCCACTACAGCCAAGCCCACTACCGCCAAACTGCTCCTTTTTTAAAAATTCATATTGATATAGGCTAGTGGGTGTTAGCCAAGACACTTTTAGAGACCGGAGAGTTTGCTTCACTGAATAGGAGACTGAGCAGGTCACGCGGCTTTCTGAAATAGGCGTTCTCCTCACTATCAATTAACAACTGGCCTACTCTGTGGATTGTCCCCCGTGGCTGGCAGGACTCACAACAATTACAACAAACTCACTTCCCACACACACATTGAGCACCAGCCAGGATCCAACATTGGATATTAAAACATGTCAAATCAGCCGCATCTCCCTCTCCTCTCCCCTAAATTGTTGTTAACTTGATGGGTAGGCACTCTAAAATTAGAAAGGGGGAACAAATTAAATAAATCCTGCTTCCCTTAACATTCTGATGTGCATTATGTTGTCTAAAAAAGAAAACATTCTCATCCCATGACATTTCATTTGCCACGACTCGAGTGGCGCAGCGGTCTAAGGCACTGCATCTCAGTGCAAGAGGTGTCACTGCAGTCTCTGGTTTGAATCCAGGCTGCATCGTATCTGGTCGTGATCGGGAGTCCCATAGGGCGGCGCACAATTGGCCCAGGGTTGCCCGGGTTTGGCCCGGGGTAGGCCGTCATTGTAAATAAGAATTAGTTCTTAACTGACTTGCCTGGTTAAAAAACAACAACATAGATATGTAGATTCTAAGTCTCTTTCCTCGTGGTCTGTCTGATGTTTAGTCTCCTAGAAAAACGCCAAAAGGTGATGGTGGCTATGGACTGGCTGTGTATATACAGACAATCAGTGACCATGAAACATTACCATCGCCAGCCAGCTAAACAGCCCAGGCCTCCTGAAATGAGAATGAGAAGGGAAGGAATGAACGCTCTGTTCCAGATATATTCTATCCCTGGGCAACTTTGTAAAAAAAGTCTAACAATATATTCATTTCCGTAGCACTTTTCAGCTCCTTAATGAGGTAGGCTACACCACAGCAGTAGCTGGCATTGAGGGACCACTCTGTTCCTGACTGGCATAACAATGGGAGAAAAGGTTAGGCTGGGTACTGTGTGTCCTTGAGGTAAATGACTAGCTACGATTGGAGCAGCCGCAATGGAGGAAGTCAACTTTAAAACAGCTCCAACAGCTCCACCACCAACCTCATTATACAGTTCTATTACTTTGTAATGATTGTATTATCTTGGAAAAGATAGAAACGGAAAGACGTGAATGACAAGCAAACCTCCGCCACCATTTCAATGGAAGAACAATAATATCCATAGCCAACGCAATAATGATTGAATTAGAGGCATGAAGTTGAACATGTTATTGAATATCCTATCTCCACCATATAGGTTTCACGCTGTACGTGTTAAGTGACTCCGAGTGCTGATCTAGGATCAGGTCCCCCCCGTGTCCATGTAATCGTATTCATTATGATGTAGGAGGTAAAGCTGATCCTGAATCAGCCCGCCTACTCGAAGATCCTTGATACACATGGCCTTTACCTAATCTGTACGGGTTCCTGCCCTTCATCCATCCTTCTCAAATCACATCCAACTCATTTGTTTCCTCACAGCGCCATTTCAGCTAAACCAAATGATGGTCTTGAATTATAGATGAGAGCCAGAGAGGAGAGATGTAAAAAGAGAGGGAAGAGAGAGAGAAAGATGGGGGATACACAGTGTTCTCTGATTAAAACCATTCCCTGCCCTCAACACAGCTAAGGTATGACATAACTACAACATGGTACTTCAACATACTGTATGGTGCATATTTCTATCTGATATATTTGATGCGTGGGTATTGTATGTATGTTACTGACGAACAGAATTGGATCGTTAGATGTTCAAACGATGCTGTCTGACGGACATTCCTAACCAATCTACGTGCATACTCACCAATTGGTATTCATTAATGGATGGAACAAGAAGGAATGAATGCATGAGACAATGGCTGAATAAACCATCAATAAATCATACTTAAAGTCTCCTACGCGGGCGTGTGAGTCAATACATGTGTGCATTAAGAGAAGCAGTAGGTGTGACATTTAGGCAATTTAAAGCCCCGCGAGTATGTGATGTGAGAGATTATGAGAGTGTGCGTGTGTGTGTGTGTGTGTTTGTGTATGTATGTGTTTGTGTGTGTGAGTCCATACATGTGTGCATAAAGAGA